>NC_138102.1:185708695-186456195 GCF_964146895.1 Miniopterus schreibersii | reverse complement strand
CTCTCGGGCTGAAGTGATTCACCCCCACTTGCAGGAGAGCAGAAGGGCCGAGTGGCTGAAGGAAGCGTCCAGAAGGCGTCCCCTCCCTGCCCATCGAGTCCTGGCTTCCAGCTGAGAACGCCGGGCCCCGCCATTAACCTTCTGTGACCTTCAATTAGCGGCAGCAAGGGGTCCCTGGCAGGTGGCGGACGTGGAGGGCCCGGCCCAGGGCATCTCCCCGCTGCCTTAGAAGCTCCTAAGTGCCCTGTTGGAGGGACGCCCGGGGGCATCGATTGGCTCAGGGGACCTCTGAGAGGGGAGCTTCCCACCCGACCCCATCCCCGCCGCCGGGCGAGGCCTCCAGCGGGGCCCAGGCAGGGCCGAGACCCGCGTCAGTCCCGCCACGTCTCGTGAATGTGGCTCCTTGAGGATGGGTGAAGCAGGCGGCCCGGGACGGCCCAGCACCGTGCTGGCTCAGTGCGGCGGTTTCTGCAGTATCTTTGCCGTTTCCTGTAAATCTATAACTTCTCTAAAAAATAGCTTATCTTTTTTAAAGTCCCCTGATGGTTAGATGTGCTGTTTCATCTGGAACATGGAGAAGTTGGGCTCGCAGCTGGGACCTTTTTTTTTTTTAAGTATGTCTTTATTGATTTCAGAGAGAGGAAGGGAGAGGGAGAGGGAGAGAAACGTCAATGATGAGAGCCATTGACCGGCTGCCTCCTGCGCGCCCCCGAATGGGATGGAGCCCGCAGCCTGGGCCTGGGCCCTGGCTGGGAACCGAACTGTGTCCTCCTGGTTCATAAGTCGACGCTCAGCCGCTGAGCCACGCCGGCCGGGCCCCCAGCTGGGATGTTTCTGCCGTGAACATCTGACGACCTGGGCCGTCCCCTCACTGAACACGCGGCGCAGTGTCCCTGCTGCGGCCGCCGGCTTGCGGAGTGCGTGGCCAGCACACTGGAGGGCCAGCTCCTGACCATCCGTCCCTCATGGTCCTCGAAGGAAATATGTGCCCAGGAGCTAGTGAGTCGTCTGATCACCCTGCGGAGTCCGTCCCCGCTCAGGGGCTCCAGTGAACGGAGCCTGAACAGGTGCTACTTTCTACCTCGACAAAGGAAACTTAACTCGGAGCCGCCCAAGCAGCCCCGCTCCGGGCCGACTCCCCAGCCCCATTCAAGCCTCAGGCCTGTCCTACTGGCCTCAAAGCGTGGGTCAAGCTCAGTGTGGACAAGCCATTTCCAAGCCAGGAACCCCGCCGCGGTGCCCAGGAGCTCAGGTTCCGGATGGACGCGGCCCAGAGGGATCGGGGCAGAGGCCGCCTGAGGGTTTCCTGCGTAAGGAAAGAGCAGAGGGAGGGAGCCCGACGGGTCGGCTCAGGCCTCTGCAGAGAGACCTGGCGGCTGCAGGAGGCTGAGGAACCGGCGGCTGGAACAGGGGCCCCGCGTCCGCGGAGCTGCATCCGGGCGCCCAGCTGCTGAGAAACAAGGCCGGCAGCTTCCAGGCCCCGAGGGCCCAACTCACAGGTGCCAGCCACGCAAGAGCCCCGAGGGGCAGAGCATTGTCCCGGATGGGAGGGAGCCCAGGTGGGGACCTGGGGAAGGAGACCGAGGCCGGCCCTGCACCCCTGCTGCAGGTCTCCCGCCAGCCCCCCGGGGCACCCGGTTCAGGTGTCCACCCTCACGCCCCCCGAGCACAGGACTAAGCAGCCTCAGCACCTTTTACTCCCTGAGAGACGTGGGAACCCCGGCGCTGCGTGGGCGTCCAGGGCAGGAGGGCCGGGGCCCCCACGGGCGAGTTCACTGGTCGACGGGTGCAGGAGCTCACCCTGCGGAGCCGGGACGTCCCGGTCTTCCCACAGGACGGCTGCTTATCACACGGGCGCGCAGTGCATGGCGTGCGGGGGCCGCTGTGACGCCCCGGGCCCCAGATGCGCACAGGGCTTCGTGACAGACGGGCTGTGGCGTCCCCCACGTGACGGTGTGAGCGTCCCCGCGTCCTGAAATGACATTCCCACGGGCCAGGGCCTGCTTTGCCGCAGGGACGGGGCAGAGTGTCTGAGCGAACGCCTGCCGATGGGCCGTCAGCTGTCTCCCCATCTTTACACACTGGCCGCCGCTGGGACAAGTGGCTGTCACAGCTCTGCCCTCTGCTCGCCTGCCCCAGGCCGGCTCCTGCAGGGTCCCGTCCGTGCCTGACCGTGGGCTCCCACCGCCCCGGGGCAGCCCCCCATCCTGGGGTCCCCGGGCTTCAGCAGCCCGCGGCCCCGGCTCACCAGCACCCTCTGGGTTTCCGAGAGCGGCGAGTGGAGTCCCCGAGGGAAATGGGCGGAGGTACCGGTTCCCTAATTGACTTTGGTCCGTAAGGAAACCACTCACTTTGTCTTCTGACGCCCCAGGAAACGCTGCCCCAGGGAGCTCGGGGCGCCTGCGGGGCCCTGGGGGACGTCAGAGGAATATGATCAGGCGCAACGCTGGTTCCCCGCGTCCCACCCACCCCGCACCACAGCCAGCACCGTCTCAAGTCCTGCCAGAAGGAGCAGTCACGTTTGCGTCAACAGAGGCCCCTGCTGTCCCGGCCGAGGGCGCCCTGTGCAGGAGACCCCACCCCAGCCCTGCGGGGACCGTCGTGAATGAACACCGAGTACGCAGTCGGGCGACCGAGGCGCCGGGGGATGAGTGTCCCCTCGTGGGAATAAATCAGGAGAGGCCAGGACAGGAGAGGCGCGTGTGCCCTGAGAGCAAAGAGCAGAGGGGACAGCACCTGGAGGGCAGCTAGGCCAGGACCTCTGTGTGGAGTGACCACCGGCTGGGGCGGGAGGGTGACTGTGAGGCTGGGGCAGGAGTGTGGCCCCCAGGCTGGGACGCTGGGCCTGCAATGGGCAGGAGGGTGACTCCCAGGCGTTGGGAAGAGCCCAGGCCAGAGAATGCCTGTGGGCAGGGGCAGGGCAGTGCCTGGTGAGGCTGAGGCTGCGGGGCAGGTGTTGTGGGTTGAATTGTGTCCCCTGCGATGCTGAGGTGCTGACCTGGGCACCCGCGAGTGTCCCTTTGTTCTCTTGTGAACGGCGTGTACTCGAGTCTCGCTCTTTGACGCGTCCCCATAGCTCTGTCTTTTAAGGACCTGGGTAGTTTCCCATCCACACTTCGTGTAACTGGTGATGGAGTCGGGCTCACCTACCACGTGCGCTGTTTGCTCTAACCGGTCTTGTTCTTTTACGTCTCCCCTCCTGCCTTCTTCAATCAAGTATAATCTAGAATTTCACTTTATTTCTCCTCTTGACATTTTGGATTTACATGTGTGTATGTGTGTGTGAGTGTGTGTGCATGTGTGTGGTGTGTGCATGTGTGTATATGTGTGTATGTGTGTGCATATCTATGAGTCTGTGCGTGCATGTGCATGTGTGTGTGTGTAAGTATATATGTGCATGCATATGTGTGTGTGAGCATGTGTGTGTGTTCCTGTATATATGAGTGCGTGTGTGTGTGAGCGTGTGTGTGTGTGTGTGTGTGTGCACATGTGTGTTAAGTGCCCAGGGCTACAATATGCATCCTTAACTCACCCCAGTTCTGAGAGTTCACACAAAACAATTTCACCTGAAACGTAAGACCCTGCAGCAGCAGCATGTGTTTAAATCTCCACCTGAACCTGTGCGATTGTTTTCCTACATCTCATTTTACATCCAACAGCATAATAAGATCACAATGCGCTTCTTCTAACAGCCACTCACCCACGCTCCTCAGTCCCCGCTGCAGATCCCAGTCCCCTCCAGCCACTTCCTTCCACCCCTGGAGCTTCCATTAGCATTTCTGTTCGTTTTGGTTCACTGATGTCTAATTCTCTCTCCTTCCTTTGTCAAACATTGCCTGTATAACTTACATTTTTTAAGGTATATTTTGCTGGTCGTGTCGTTCTGGTTTAAGTGTCTCTCTCTCTCTCTCCGCACCTCAAAGGCCCATTCTCCCATCTCCCGTGTCTCGGATGAGATGTGGTTCCGTGGGGCATCCACGTGTGGCCAGGATGCCTTTGTTCCCCGGCCACTTTGATATTGTTACTGTTCAACTTTGATTTTCACCCACTGGTCTGTGATATGCAAAAATTCCCTCTGAATTCATCCTGCTTGGGATTCATGGATCTCCCTGAACTTGATTTCCATCACATTCTGGAAAAATTCAACAATTATTTTTTCAGAAATATGTTTGCACCCCACATTCTCTCTCCTCTCCAGGTGAGGCTTCGATATCTGCTAGATCACCAATATTATCTCCGGGCCTCCCTGGGTCTGCTCCTTACCTTCCCGACCTTTTATTTTTGTTTATTCTCTCAGTTAGATCATCTCCATCACTGTATTCAAGTTCCTGCTGCTCTCCCTAAAACGAGCCACATGCAGATGAGGGAAAGGGAACAAGCAGAGCCTGGACAAGAATGTGTCTAGAAGCTCTATAGGTAATAACACAAAACTGCGGAGAGCCTGGGTGCCTGTCCACAGTGGAGTGGACAAACAAGTTGAGCCATGTGGGCGCAGCACCCCGGCCGCAGTGATGAGCCCCTATTCCAGAGCCCACGCACACGATCTCACAATTATCACATCAACAGTGGAGCCAGGACCGTGTTCTATGGAGTCGCAGAGCCACGTCTAACAAGACACCTTAGTGTCTCAGGGAGGTTTGAAGTTTAGTGGACTTTTGTACGTGGACTCTTGCTGATGTATTGGAGCTGCTTTAAACCACTTCTTTGGTCACTAGTTTCAGCGCAGGACTAGAGACAAAAACGGGCAGCCTGCTCCGCCCTTTCTGAAGTAGGATAACAGTAGTTTTATTCTCAGGGGTAACTGCCTGGAGGGTAGTTGGGAGGCAGTCGAGGGGCTGGTGATTTTCCGTGTCTGGATCTGGACGTGGCTGCAGGAGTGAGTGTTCACTTGTAAAAGTTCCCCAGGCACCAGCTTAGTGCAACTGACTGAGTTTAAATTTATGAAAAATATTAACCAAACATTAAAAACCCTTTATTAATGAAAAAAGATAAATTTAAATAAAAAGTTAATGTGTGTTAAAAAAAAATTAGAAAGAGCTTTGAGGAAATAAAGAAACAGGAACTACAAGTCTGGAATATGAACTTAGAAGGTGTAGCTGATGCAATAACCCAGATGCAGCTCAGAGACGTACACGCTGGGCAAATTTTAACAGACAGGTTAAGAGGCAACATTAATATCAAGAAGCAGCAGCGCTAACAACAGGAGGCAAGAGTTACATTGTTTTTACAACCTGTTACAATCATTCGTTTAATCCTCATGTCAAACCTGAAAACTGCTAATATATTCTCATTTCTCTGGTGAGATTTCAGAGGGAGAGAGATTTTAAGTAACTTGTCCAAGGTCACACAGCGAGGAACTTTTGGAAACAGTAACACCGTTGCCATTAGCTAGTTACTAATAACAGGAAAGGAACCAGGTGGGGAGGCCAGACGTTATAAGCATGGCCGTCTGGGCAGCTTCACCAGGAAGCTGCAAGTTCACACTCCCCAGGGAACCACCGGCCCATTCCCTGCAGACCACTGGGGGAAGGGGTCCAACAAAGGGAGACAGGCGCATGCACAGTGAAGTTGGGTGACATAGGGAAGGTGCCCGTCAGTCACAGCTGGGAACAGATCATTGGCCATAATGGGAGTGGCCACTGCAAGCCCATGAAAATTTGGGACGACATAATTCCCTAAACAAAGGAGTCGCTCTCTTGGCTGTTGGCTCTCCCTTGTTTCTCTTGGCTCCTGGCTCATGGGGCTTCCTCATTCCTGCTTCCTTGCATTTGCCCCTGTTTCCTCCATAGCCATGTGGCCCTGCAGACCCCACATGCAATGGAATGATGGGCTGCAGCGGGGAACACAAGCCAAGCTAGCCTGAGGCTGGATTGGAACAGAAACTCTGGACACTGGCTCTAACTTGCTCCCTTCTGAGGCCCCAGCTGCATGTCTTCTCTGGTGGGCCTGGGGGAAATGGGACCTGGAAACTCAGGGGCTTGATGCCACGAAAATAAAAGTCACTCGTTCTTTGTGCGAGTCTCAGAAAATTATTTTTCTCGGGATCTAGCAAGAATTCCACTCCCATGAGCAGCAGGTACGGACAAGGACCCCCCACTTCCACAAGGAACAATAGGATTCTGACGCAGGCGGTCTTCTCCAGAGATCACGCCTTTAACCACCATTCAGAATCGTCTCCAGAAGACAGAACAAGAAAGTCTAATATTTTTTCCCCACAAAGAAAGAGAAAGAATAAAGAAGTAGACAAGGGAGCAGAGATGAATTTCCATAAAGGCAAAAGAAACGAATCTACCCCTGTAAGAAGCGCCTTCTATCCAAGATAAAACTGACTCCACACCTGGGAACACTTTCAGGGGAACAGCCCTCCCACGGGACAGGCGTTCTCTGAAAATCGGCCAGAAAGGAAACCCAGCTGAACTAAGTCATCCAGCCCCTCCGCCTCTGCCGCCACAATCCTGCCCATGGTCCCCGCTCCTCTGCACACTGGGCGGTTCTGTTGGTTTGGCCAATGGCGGGCGCCCTCGGGGGCCAGGAGGGTGGTGGGTCATTCTCCCCCCATCCCCGTGTCCTCCAGCACCACTCATCTGGGGACTCGTGCCTCCAGGCCTTGGTGTCCACAGTGGTAACCAGCTCCGGACACACCCCTTAGTGGCTCCTCCCCTCCATGCCTCCAGGTCCCCACTGCCCCACAGGTGCCCCCTCCACCCCTGCGATAAACTGTCCCAGCGGAATCCTGGGTCACCCGGAACCCAAACCAGGGCAGGCTGGTGGCTGAGTCCGGTCCCTGGGCCACTCCTTTCCTACCTCCAAAAGCGCTGCCCTCAGGCTCTCTTCCCTAGGGACTTTGGCCTCTTGAAAAATCCCCTTATTGTCATTTAAATGAGGCTCTGAGAAGGAGAAGACCTGGAGGAGAGAGTTAAATGGGCCACTTTTAGCCAGAAGACATTTCTTAATCCCCACTGTGTGCCGTGGCCTTGCCCAGCCTCCCGTCACTCACAAAGACACGAGCAAGGACACGAACACGTGGACAAAGACATGGAATTCCTCCCTCCAAGGGCGAGACTCAACCCTGACCTGTCACCTGAGTTTCTCTGAAACGCGCCGGGGTCTGAAAGCAGGCGTCCGCGCCAACCAGAGGTGGCTGTGCCCGGCGAGCACACGTCTCACGTTCGCAGACGGAGAATAAACTGTGAGCCACGGCTCTGCTGAGAGGGGACACCGCTCACGGCGGCTGTGGTCACCGTCAGCCCTCTTCCTCTCACACCCACCGTGGCGCCGTCCTCGTTAACGCTCAGCGCCACGCGGCCCCCGGCAGGGTCACTCAGAGACGCGTGCTGACCCCACCACCTGCGGGCACCAGGACCAACCACAGGAGCGGCTCCCCAGCCAGGCCGTGGTGTGGCCCGTGGCCCGGGTGCGACACCAGAACCGCCTACATTGTTTTCATTAAGACACAGCCCAGGACACGGATGAGAAAGGACCTCCCAGGGGTGGGCTCTGACCTCCGCCTGTTTCACCCACTGACGGGAAACAGCGCCTCCCGCTCCCTGCTCCGGGCAGTCACCTCTCCCTCCCCGCTGGAGGCCGAGCTGGCGGGACGGGACGGCCCGGGAAGGAGCAGATGTCTAATTGGCCTCATCACCACCCGCAAACACGAGTGCTCGTTACAACAGCCACGGGGAGATATGTATACGCGAAACGAGCACTTCCGATGTGATCCCTGGAGTCAAATGTCATAAATAGCTGTTAATTTGGGTCTGTTTACTTGAAATTTAATGCCTGCAGAAAGTCTATCTAGATCATCACAAATGTAATAACGTCGTCTGGGGGACAGCCGGGAGCGAGAGCCACAGTTCGGGACAAACCGAGGCCCAGGCCGGTGTCTGAGGTGCGGCCTAATTACCGTGGGTGCTGGACCCTCCAGGCGGGCGGTGTGCCCGGCCGAGCCCACTCGGGGCCGCCCCCGGGGCTGGCCGCAGGAGGGAAGGAGACCTTCCTCCGGCCCTGGATCCCGTCGCTGCTCACACGGGGTCCTCGTAACTCCCTGACGAGAGGGCTTGGCGATCGCGATGTTTGACCACATGGCTCTGTCACTCTGTCCGGGAAAACACTAGACGTTTCCTGGGACGAGGGACGGGAGGTCCAATGAACGTGTCTGGTGCAAACACCACAAACAGGCGCCAACACTCGGCCACGTCCCGGGTGATGACGTCTCTGGAGGCCCGGGTGTGGGCACAGCGGGGACCTCGGATCCGGCTCCTCGCCGAGCAGAGAGCGAGGGCGCAGGTGTTCCCCAGGTCGCCCGAGGGAGCCCTCGCCCCTGCCCCTGCTCTTCTCTCCTGGAGCGTTTTGGCTGCTACACTGTTTGTTTGGGTCAGGAGACTGGAGGCAATGACTTAATTCTGCGTCTCTGCAGCCACCTTAGCCCGTGAGTGTGCCTGTCAGGCATGGGGAGGGTCAGTCCGTGCTCCGGGCCTCCCATCCCTGCAGGCCCATGGGTGGGGGGGGCAGGCTGTCCCCGAGCCGTGGATGGGCAGGGCTGGTTTTAAGGCCACAGGCCCCCACGGTCTTTAGCTGGCACATGACCACAGTCCACCTCATTACAGGCCTCGTTTCTCTCCACTGTACTCAGTGGCTGCCTCTGTCTACCCAAAGCATCCTCAGAGCCCACATCCCTGCCCGTCCGCTGTCCACAGCCCTGGGTCCCCCATTTGCTGTGTGTTCATCTAATTTCCCAAGGACCCAAAAGGAGAGAGAAAACGGCCATTAATATTTTCATGCAAATATCTCCTGCCTCGGGGCGTCGCCTGGCCGTGATTTATGAGCAAAGATTAAAAATAACTCATTTAATGTAATCTCCCAGGAACAAATACGAGGAGACCAGATGAAATTAAATTCCCCCCACTGGAGAGAGCTCTGAATGTCGCCGCCCTCAGGGAAAGGCGAGTGGCTTCCTTCCCCGGCGCAAGGTCCCCGGCCCCAAACCAAATCCCAACAACGGGAGGAGCTGCGTGAAGCTCCTGAAGGTAGGCCTGTGGCTCCTTGTATCTCGGTCACCTTCCCACGGCCCTGAGTCTCCCTGCCACTGAGCCGGGCCGTGGAATGAGCTGGTGCGTTCACTCAGCACAGCGGTGTCCTGCGCCCGGCGGCCTCGGACCTGCTGGCCCAGGAGCCATCAACAGGCCTCGGCTTCCTCCTGCATCCAGTGCGGACACGGCTGCCGTTTCCCGCCACACACCCCGCATGGGGCTTCCCCGAAACACCACTTAGGCAGGTTGCAGAGCCAGGACTCAGTGGGGTGCGCACCCCCGGTGGGGCCTTCCCGGGCACCGCGTCTCATCACAGCAGGGGGCGGGCGCTCCTGTGTTGAGAAGCAGGAGGAGCGGCTCTCAGGCTGAGAGTTACCAGCCGGAGTGACGCGTCCGTCACACAGTGTGGCTATTTCAACGCGGATTCGCCATCCGGACTGCGCAGAGCCACTCAGACTGCGGAGCACCGCAGACCTCAGAGGCCCCAGCAACTAGCATTTCTTCCTGCACGACCCACGCATCCCTCCCTCGGCCAGCCCTGCACCCGGCGCCTCCCCGCACGCACTGTGCCCGGGCCGGGACCTCAGGGTCCTGCGGGCACTCCGTCTGGCCTTCCGTCTGGGAGGAAAGGGAGGAGAGAATTGTTTCTTTTTCAAGGGCTCCTAAACACAGACAACGTGCCAACATTACCTCATTTCACACCCTTAACAACTGCTGACGACTCTTCTCTGAATAATAATAGTAACAGTGTTTTGTTGAATTCATTCACCCATTGAGTCAGCTAATGCTCCTGAGCACCTCCCCCAGGCTCCTCTCAGACGGGGACAGAAACGGCGGCGTCCTCATCGCGTTTGCGCTGTGATTAAACGCCAGTCACCGAGCGCCGCCGGTAATGCTAAAGGGACCCGTATTTCATCAGCTCCAGGGTGAATCTCGTCCACGTTTTAATGCCGTGGACGCCTGGACGCGCCCTGCGGCTCGCAGGCAGGTGCGGTGGCTGGGAAACCGGTCACCCGGTGGCCACCCCGTGGGACACGCTCAGGAGCTCGAGCCCGTGGTGGCTCAGGCGGGGTGTCCTGTGGCGGAACCGGACGCAGGCAGCTCTGAGTCAGAACGCCCCGGGGAATCGGGCTGTAAATAGGAAGGCTTCTTGGGAATCCCGTGGCCTGTCCGCAGAATGATGGTCCCCAAAGACGCCCACGTCCCACTCTCCTGAACCTGGGACCACGCTGGTTACGTGACAAACAGAACTAGTGGGGCAGGTAGAATCAGAGATGCCAACCGGCTGACCTTGGCCAGTCCGCTGACCTTGAAGATGGAGCCTGTGCAGCCGCTTTAAGGATGGAGGGAGGGGCCCCGGGCACAGGGAGCTGGGCACAGGGGCGGGTGCTTCCTGGGTCTCCCAGGGGACCAGCGCCGCCCACACCTCGGTCCCGCCCCGGGTTGGCCCGTCGGACGGCAGACCTACAGCGTCGCAGGATAACACACGTGGGCTCCTTTAAGACGCTAAGTGAGTGATAATTTGTTACAACATTGATTGAAACGGATACAAAAGCATCACCCCATTTGTTTCACTCCCATTCCCCTTGTGGAAAGCGATGCGGAATGAAGCTCTAAATGTGCGTAATAGTTCGAGGAGACAGGAGAGCGTTGCCTGTAAGTATAATGGGCGGACTGTGTCCCTCACTTACGGTGCCTAAGGAATCGATGACGCCCCAGGTCCCATGAGTAACTAACAACAAAGCAGTTTGGTCATCCACGCACCCATTTTCAGATGTGGAAACTGATGGTGGTACGTAAGGGCCAGGACCCCATTCCTGGGTTACCCCCAGGCCCGTGTCGGTGCGTGGCATCCTCTGGCCTGAGAGGCTGTGCGCAGCTCGGGCCTGGGGGGCATCGGGGTGCTTGGAATCTGAGCCACGAGGTGCCAAGGCCCTGGGCCCATCCTGGCCGTCTGGCCCGGGAAGAGGAGGATTGTGGCGGCCAAGCTTTGTCCCCCGAGATCAGCCGGGCGTCCTATCCCTCCGGCACCGGACGCTGGGGCAGCGATGGGCCTGGGCGGGCAGGCGGCCGTGTCTACCTGCTGGGGACCTAGGAAGACGGGAACCTCGTTGCTCAGGGCCCGGGCTGGACCCCTGTGGCTGTTCCTCCTGAGAGCCCAGGAGCCACGCGTGAGCCCACACTTGGGATTCGGTGCCAGTGACCCCCTGAAAATCACTCTCACAAAAGTGTCACTTGGGAATCTTTACGACTGGAGCTGCCCATCGGTCTTGCAAACACGCCAGCTCTCGGCGTCCTGTGAAAAAGGGTTTCTGGAAACCCGCTCGAATCCATCACTGACCCTTTCCCGCAGCTCCTTAGAGCAGAGCTCGCGGCGCCCGGGGGTGGAAGGAGGAAGGAGCCCCCGTCTCAGGGCCCGCTGGCACCGTCGGCACCTGCGCCCGGCCCTCTCCCCGCTGGGTGCTGCCCTCCGGGCCGCCAGCAACCTGAAGGTGCGCTCAGAAGTCCCCTCTCGCCCCAATCCTCCATCTGGGGCGACCCTCCGTCCATCTGGGGGGTCGCCAGGGGCACGTTTCATGGGCTGCTCATTTGAGGGCAGGAGGGGAGAGGGAGCCCCCAGAACCCCCCCTCCGGCCACCTGAGAGCCAGCGCTCGCCCTGCGGAGCATCCTCTGCGGAGGAGGCACCGTGGAGCCTGGGCCGCCCAGCGATTTCCTGCTCCCGGGTGATGTCTGGTCGCCCTGGACCTCTGACCAACGTCATCATCCCAGGGGATGTGGGGGGGGGGGATAGAAGGGAGAGAGAGGGACATAGAAGATGGGAGGCAAAGGAAACCCTGCAGAGCCTGCGCGGGGAGAAAGAGCCCAGCTGGGGCCCCTGCGGGGGGCGGGGGGCGGGGGGCTGGGGGTGTCAGGAGCAGGAAGCCCTCGGGGCGCCAGCAGCGGTATTGCTCGGAGCCTCTCTCTTCCGCGAACGCGAGTGAGAATTACATGCCCTTTTCCAGATGGCGTCTCTCCCTCGCTCGCTCCTTCGAATTCAAACGCGGTAACTCTCCAGCCTGCCGACGGCCTGTGCCCGGAGCTGGGTGGGAAAGCTCAGGGGAGCCCTGGCGCCCAGCAAGCGCCCCCCTGCCGGCCTCCCTGGGGACCGTACCCTGAGATCTTCATCCAGGGATGCGCAGAGCTGTGACTTCATAACCGGGATTTATGTGTCATTAAGCTCGGGCAGTACGTGCAGGAAATGACCAGTAAGTGCCCAGGGCCCCGCGGCCCCCGGGAGGAGATGGCGGGGAGGGCAGAGGGAGGCGGGGGGCAGCCGGCTCCCAGGGGTGGAGGGCGGTGCCCGCAGAGCCCCTCGGACGAGGGTCAGAGTGGCTGGAGGATCGCAGAGAACCAGGGCAGATGCCAGGCCCCCGGCCCACAGGGACGGATCCGAACGCCCACGGCCCTGAGGAAAGGGAATCCCGTGTGGGGCGTCTTCCCGGAGCCAGGACCACCCGACACGGACGCTGAGCCCCTGGCGCCTGCGCGGCTTCCCCAGGGGGCCCCCTCAGCCGGGACTCGCTCGGCTGCAAGCAACAGAGATTCCGCTGAAAGTTGCTTAAGGAAAAAATAAATGTCAAGTGATTAGATATTTTTTTTAAATATATTTTTATTGATTTCAGAGAGAGGAAGGGAGAGGGAGAGAGAGATGGAAACATCACTGATGAGAGTCACACACCCCGGGCCTGGGCCCTGCCTGGGAATCGAACCGCGACCTCCTGGATCCTAGGTCGATGCTCAACCGCTGAGCCACGCCGGCCGGGCTCATTAGATAGTTTCTAGAAGAAATAAACAAGCTCCAGGAGCAGGACGTGCTGGCCTCTAAGAGGTCTGTGTAAGCTCCCGGTCCTAGGCCTCGGTCGGGTCTGCGATGTGCAAACCTTTTCTCGCAGTCTGCACTGCGCCTCTGAATTCCCTTCCCGGGGGTTTGCAGAGTAAAATAAAAAGGTTTTCACGAGCTCCGACTTGTGCCTCTTCTTTGTGGATCATGTTTCTGGTGCTAAGTGGGGGGACCGTCCTTCAATCACTGATCCCCAAGATTTTGTGCAATGTTTTTCTAAAGGTCTGTAGATTTCCATTTTACAGGCAAGTCCGAGAACCATCTGAATTCGTTTTTGCGCAAGGTTTAGGTCAAGGCTCACTTATTCTGCCTTTCGGTGAGCAGCTGCCCAGCACCCTGGTGGGGCGGTCGCCTCCCTAATTGCTTTCGAAACTTCGCAGGTGCCAACACTTACCCCTTCCAGGGAAGTGCGAAGGCCTCCCGCCCATTTAGCTCCCTTTCCTCCGCTCCTTTCAAACATCGCTGCCTCGAGGATCCGACTGCATCCAAATTTCCGTTCTGATCACCTACGACGTATAAAATCCACGAGAACCGACCACCGCGGAGCCCCACTCCGGTTCCTTCGCTCCTGTCGCCCTTCCGGATGCTTCGTGGTCGCTTCACTCGCCAGGTCCTTGCTGTCGGGAGAATGTCCTTCATCGGGTCGTGAAAAGCGGGTCTGCAGGCGGCGGTTCCTTTAACAGCTTCGCCCGAGAAGGCGCTCGGGGCCGCTCGCGGCCGGGCCTGCTCCGCGAGGTGGAGTCCGGCCACGGTCCCCTCGCGTCCTCCCGCCGCCCTGGGCCCAGAGGAGAAACCGCACCTACAGGTAAGGCGTCCGCCTCCCCGGTGCTCTGAACACTTTCTCTGCGTCGGCAGTTTCCAGACGTTTGATTACCACGTCTGCAGGCGCGGGTTTCTCTGGCTTCGCTGGGCCTGGGCCTCGCTCCCGGTCCTGCGTCCGCAGGCTCGTCTCTCACACAATCGAGTTTTCCTTCGCCTGCTCCCCTCTCCCGGATTCCGAGGCTGTGAAGGTCCGAGGTTTGTTTATTTTGCCGTAAGTCCCAGAGGCTCTGTTCATTTATTTACTTATTTATTTGTTAATCCCCCACCCGAGGATATTTTTTCCATGGATTTTCTTTAGAGAGTGTAAGGGAGGGAGGGAGGGAGGGAGAGAGGGAGGCGTCTGCATAAAAGAGACCCATCGATGGGCAGCCTCCAGCAGGGGCCCAGGCTGGGGCCGGGGTTCAAACCCGCAACCCAGGTGCATGCCCTTGCCCGGGAATCGAACCCGGGACCCGTCGGCGTGTGGGCCGACGCTCTGCCCGCTGGGCCGCACGGGCCGGGGCTGTTCGTTCCTTTCTCGGTCTTTCTCTCTGTTGCCCAGGATGGGGTCGTTCTTCGGGTCCGTCCTCAGGTTCACTGACTCTGTCCCCTTGTCACCTCCACTCTCCCGCTGCGTCTCTCCGGCAGCTTGTTTAAAAGTTTCCGTCGGTGTATTTTCAGGTCCGTAATTTCCGCCGGGTTCTTTCTGACACTCCCGTGCGTTCGCTGGGTGTTCCTCTCGGTTCCTTTCATGCGTTTCAGGAGGATTTGTGACGGTGGATGCGTTTTTATGACAACTGCTCTGAAACCTTGTCACAGCTCCAGCGTCAGGCGCTGCTGGTGTCTGTCTGCTAATAATCTTGTCTCGTTTCAGTTGTGATTTTCCTCATTCTCGGTGCAGCAGGTAATTTTCTGTGGACACTTTGTCCATAATGTCAGGAGACTCTGGGTCGTATTTAAATCCTTTATTTTAGCAGCGGTCGCCCTGTTTGCCTTAATGCCCAGCTCCTGGTCTATTTTGTGGGGCTGCCGTTCCGATGACGGTTTAATTTTTGAAGTCTCTGTGACACTGTGTTGAGTATCTTGGTTTATCCGGTGCTGTTGGGGGCCCCGTGGGTCTCTGCTGGGTCCATCTCAGGGGTGAGGGGGTTTCTGCAGACCAGGCTCCCAAATGTCTGTAAACGGGGGGTGGGGGGTTCTCAGGATTCCCTGGCCCGGAGTCATTGTCCCCCAGTCCTGCCGGTGCCCAGCCCCTCCCTGTCTCTGGGTGGAGGGGGGACATCTTAGGCTGCAGGGACAACGGGGCTTCCAGGGCTGCCCCCTGTGTTTGCTGTGGCCCCTCTGGTCACTGCACCCAGCCTTCCCTGTATCTCTAGGTTCAGTGGGGGGCAGCCTTGGGCCTGGCGGGGAAGGCACGTGTCTCTCTGGCCACTTATTTTTGAAGAAACTCCCAATTAATGCCCTTGGCGATGGTTCTGGGAGCACCTGGTGTTGTGGGGGGACTCATGTTTGATCCAGGGGAGACGAGGCCAGCGGGGCCGGCTTCTGTGGCTCACCTGGGGGACGGGACATGCCGGGTCCCTTCCCCCATGGATGGAGAGGCGGGAGACGCCCCGCTGCTGTGCGGTGCCCCCATCCCACGGGTTCCTAACCAGGCTGCCTTCCTCTTGCCGCTTCTCTGAGTTCCCGGGGTCAGCTCTTGCCTTGTTTCTGGGTTTCTAGTCGTGCTCAGCCAGGAGGCACCTTCTCATCTGGACCAAAGTCCCCCGCACCCCCATGGTTTCTGTGGGTCCACTCTTCTCTGAGATCTTGACCCCATTCAGACTGTTTCAAAGGCCTCCCCTCATCCCTCCTTTTCCTCCAGCTATATGTCCCCTCAGGGCCACCTGCCTAGTCCCCTGTCTTCAGATGACAAGTATGTGGTGGGACTTGAGCTTCTCTGCAGCCAGAGCCTTGATCTCTAGACCTGCGCCTCCACCAGCCACGTAGGCAGCCACGGTGGCAGCCACGGCACCGGTAACTTTCTCCACCTGAGACCACGGTAGGCGGCCCCCTGGTGTGCAGGTTAGACACGGGCACCGTCCTTGAATCGCATCTTTATTTGCAGCCCAGACCTGGTGCTTTAGCCCTGTCGCCTCTACTCACCTTCACCGTCAGGACCCCGCCCAAGCCCAGGGGTCCTCTGCCCACGTCCCGGGCACAGCCTCCCCTCCTCTGCAGTGGGTGTTCGGGAGCAAAAAGGGCCCAGGTGGGGAGATGATCTTCCCTTTGATTCCCACTGGTGGCCGAGTCTTCGGAGCCCCTGGGCCGTGGTGGGGAGGGAGGGAGTCACCCACTCAAGGGCCTGGTGGGGTAGAGATGGGCTTATAGACATAACGTCTGTGGAAACAGAGTCTCTGGGCCCAGAAGGACCATGAAGCAGTTTCGCTGCAGAGCCTGGCCTTTGTACGAGCCTCGACCGTTCACTCACAATGTGGTGTCGCAACCGGCAAGGACCCGCCGTCCTTGCCCCGTTCGCTGCGGGGCAGGTGTTGAAAGTCTCCTGTGTGAAGGGGGACCCGTGGGGCTGGCGGGGGGTGGACGGGGGAGGGAAAGGTGCCCCCTACTTGGAAAAACCAGAGTTTGCAGCAACGTACAAACCTTGTGGGTCACGTGACTCCCCAGGTGTAAAACGGGGTGAGCACGCCTGGAGCAGGCCTGGTGACGGGCGTAGGTCATGCACCTGTCGCAGGTGACCCGGCTTGGACACGTGGCTTTGCTTCCCTGGGCTCAGGTGCTTCTGCTGTAAAAGGAATTTAATGACTCCGGTGGGCGGGTGGCAGTGAGAGGAGGAGGGGACAGGAGGGAGGGGAGGAGGCAGAGACGGGCGAGACCCCCTCCAGCCTTTCTCTCCTCCGGTCGGCGCCCAGCCCGGGGCTCAGGACCGGGACCAGCGGCGCGGGCGAGCTTTGCGGAGCGTGGTGCGTGCTCAGCAGCCAGCACGGGACAAATTAAGTCCCAATCATAACCGCTTTTGTCTCCTGATGATGTTTTGTCTTATATGACAATTTCTGCAGAAATAATTGATTCTGTGGCTTCATTTCATTCCCTGCCTATCACGCTGGAGACATAAACACATAATGAGATTGTTGTCTAACACTCACCGAGATTAGACGCCGCGGAGCGTCGGGGATTAATCAACCCGGCTTCTCTCCTCAGGTTTTCCGGAGCAACCTGAGCCCAGGGGACTCGGCACGTGGCCTGTCCCCAACGTACGCGGCCCCGAAGGCAGGAGCGTCCGTGTGGCTGACCCTGGGGAACGCGTGGGTCACCCTAAAATGTGGGAGTAGGAGCAAGTGAGCCAGGCGCTGACGTGGGCCCTACCAAGCCCCACAGGTGCCTGGCTTGGTACCCAGGGCACCAGCCTTGAGCTCCCCCGAGAGGACCCCCGCCGGTGGCTCCTGCGAGGGCCCTGCAGGAAGGAGCGGAGTCCGAGCTCCAGTCCAGCCACCACCTTTCCTGGGCAACACGCCTGGGGCTGGGTTCACGGAGGCAGCAGGGGGCTGGGCAGCCTGGAGTAAGGTCCTCGCATCCCCAGACACACCCACCGGCAGCCCCCGGCGGCCTCCAGTGCTCCCTCCAGACCTGTTTCTGATCCCCTGGCCTCCGCCCCCGCTGAGAGCAAAGCCCCCGCGCCCGCCGCCGGGAGGGAATCCTGGCCCCGCCAGGCTCAGCCCTGAGCTTGGGCGAGTTCGTTCATCTCGGGCGCCTCTGCCTCCTCCTGTGTCACAGGGAGCTGATAACGGACCTGTTTTATGGGGTTGTTCGGAAGATTAAATGAGATATTACACACGCGCGGGCTGTCAGAGTCAGGAGGAAAAGCCCAGGCCTCGGATGCTCATTTATCAGCACAGATACGGCCAAGTGCTGCAGGTGTCCACAGAGCAAACTGCTGTTCGTCTGCGGTTCACATTTAACCAAGCGTCCTGGCAAGATTCACACACCCCCCACACACACTCACACACACTCACACACCCCCCACACACACACACTCACACACACTCACACACACTCACACACACTCACACACCCCCCACACACACACACTCACACACACTCACACACACTCACACACACACAACCACACACTCGCTCACACCACATACCACACTCACATGCACTCACATACATTCATACACAGCACACACAGCACACACATACTCACACACTTTTACACACAGCATACATTCACATACATTCACACACACACACACACACACACAGCCTCAGGAAAGCGCCCAGCTCTGCTCCCTGAACCCCGGCCGTGTTTCCTCCTCGCTGGCCTCTGGTAATAGATCCTCGGCTGTCTGCCCCTCGGTCCCATCCTCTCTAACAGGTATTGACTCCAGGAGCCCATCCGATATTTTCAAATGACAACGCCGGCCTGGCAGGCCCTGTCTCGGGTGCTTTGATGGATGTCACTGCCCTGGCAGGTCGCTGGCTTCCCCCGAGCCCACAGCCCAGCCCTCCCCTCCCCGCTTCCTCCCCTCATTCACTGCGTCCCAGCCACGCTGGGCTTCTCTCGGGTCCTTCATTCCTTCATTCGCTCATCCAGAATCTTTCTTGAGCAAATACTGTGGGCTCCGGTCTAGGTGCTGGGCATGCAAAGGCAACTAGGACAGAGACACACCCTCAGAGAGCTGAGACCCAGGTCCTCACCTGGGCCCCGCCCCCCCAGGTCCCTGTCCACCCGGACCCCGCCCACCCAGGTCCCTGTCCACCCGGACCCCGCCCACCCAGGTCCCCACCCACCAGGACCCCGCCCCCCCAGGTCCCCACCCACCAGGACCCCGCCCACCCAGGGTGGTTTCCTTGAAGGTGAGAGAACTGCCAGGCCGAGAGTACCTGCTCTGTGGCAGCGGCCGTGCTGGGGCTGGGTCCACCCCATCTCACTAAACCTTCCCAGTGTCACGAGCCATGACTTCCATCCCCACTTTCCAGGCTGACATCTGACCCAAGTTCGGACACGGCTCAGCTGGGACTCCCAGGCCCCGACTCAAAGTCCCTGTCATTTTGCTCCTACGTAGATTTTAAAAATAGCCCCTCGTTAGAGGTTGGTGATGTCCAATGAGCAAGACGCACGCACTGTGCTCGCTGAGCTATGTCTCCAGGACAACCGGTGAGGAACAGTCCCGGGGAGCCACCCACTGCGGCGGCCGCCCGGGGGGGGAGCCTCCAGGCTGAGCGGAGTGGGCACGGAGCCTGTGGCGGGCGCCCTGGGCGAGGTCGGGTGCAGTGAACGCACAGACCACAGAGGGGGAAGGACCAGGACAGACCGCAGGGGCTGGAGAGAAGGTCGTTGTCCACCTGGGGCCCAGCTTCCAGCTGACGGGCCTCAGACCTCACCTCAGAGCCGCGGACATGCTGGTTTAACGGGGACCCTCTGGAGATGCGACGCTGGAAAGGCCTGTGCACCAGGCCCAGGAGTGGGGTCACTATCTACAGAGGATGTCACCCCTAGAACCGCGGGCACAGGGAGGTCATAGCAGCACTAGACCATGAGTGGGCTGGAAGGGGAGAGGCTGGAGGCGGCCTCTTGGGAGGTGGGAGCTTCATGCAGAGGAGACGGGGAGACCCCAGGCCCCGCGCTGGGCCCATCACCGGTGTCAGTTTGGGAGCTTAATGAAAAATAACAGATAGACGCTAGCGCCAGGAAGCGAATGTGTACTGACCTGTGCGTGTGAGAGGGGCCGGGGGAGCTCCAGGGTTACAGGCCCTGCAGGTTTCTGATGGTCCGTGAGGTTTGGGAACCTGTGGCCAAGTGAGGGGTCCCTAGGGAGGTGCCGTCACCTACACACTGGGGATATTGGGGGACAAGGACTTGGTGTGAGCCGGTGGGTGAATCAGCCTGTAAGGCTGCTGCTCTGGACTTCTGGGTCCTCAGAGCTGAGGACCGAGGCATGTGGGTCCCTAACCCCCAAGGAGCCCAGACGGGCTCGCTCGGTGCAGGTCGGTCCGTCTGAGGGTCACTGGATAGAGGGACCAGAGGAGGAACAGAAGGAGAGAATGATTGACCGGGACTCGCCCTCCCCTCGGAGCCAGGCGCCCCCCGGGAGTGAGGACTGAGCCGACTTCTGGGCTACCGGCAACGGGGTTCCAGAAAGACGAGAGTCAGCCCGGAAAACGCGTCGCAGCCTAATCCTTCAGGGGGTTCAGTTCAGAAGACAGGCGGCGAGCACGTTTAATTTAGTGCCGTGCTGAAGCCGAGGCTGGTTCGAGGGCCGTGCGCAGGAGCCAGCACCCGCGGCTGCCCCTCGGCAAGGCCCTGAACACTCCTCCCTGAAGGCCAGCAGGGGCACCCCAGGGAGCCTGTCACCCAGAGGCCTCCCAGCCTTCAGGGCCTTCACCCCAGTCTCCCCCTCCCCCTTCCCCCAGGGCAGGGGTACCTGGGCCACCTCCCTCCGGCACGGCACAGTCTTCCTCCCCCTGCTCAGCGCGCCCCCGACGGGGCAGGGAACTAGATCACGCATCGAAAGCTCCCAGACTGGCCCTGGGACGTCCCTGAAACCTGCGGCCTGTGTGGGTGCCAGGGGCGGGGCCCAATAGGAACCCGGTGCAGGCGGCCTGTTCTCCCAGGACTGACCTGGGAGAGATTTTCCCCCATTTTGCACAGAGTTTATCGCTGTCCCATCCGGGGAGTAGGAGAGGTGGCTCCTAAGAAGGAGACACCCCTGGAGGCTCCTGCGGTCACGCCCACATCTCAGCCCGGGGTGGCTCTGGACCTGAGAGCGGGTTTGGGGGTGACAGAGCCTTGCCCAGGGAGCTGGCCGGAGTGGATGGTCATTAAATGTTTTACTGGTGAATTAGCGCATTGACAGGCCGCCAGCGCGGACCCTGCAGCCGACACGGCAGCTAATGGGCTGTTTCTCTAACGACCGCCCGCCTCGGATGCCCACCCGGAGAAATGACGCCCGAGCGCTGCTCGGCTTCAGTCCGGGTTTAATTGGCTCGCAGCCCATTAGTGACAATGGTGGAACCAGTGCCGTGTGGTTCAGAAGACAGTCCTGGCCCGGAGGGAAGGGCCCTTCGCTCCGACGGGCTCGCGGCCGGGGTCCCAACACTGGGAGACGCTGACCCGGCTCTTCGAGCAGCTCCCGGCCCTTCGAGTGCTGATGTTACCTTGAGGAGATGATCATTTTACGCGTCCGTGTACATTTTGAATATACCCCTCGGTGTTTAATATTCACGGCATGTATTTTCTGAGGCCATCATTTCCACGAGTCAGGAACGGCATGAAACTCGCTGGAACCCGACGGCCAGACCCCTGGAGGGCTCGAGCGGCTTTGCTGGAGGGGCTGCGGCAGGAGGGCCGGGGGCCGGGGGGGCTGGCAGTGAGGTTTGTAGGTAACAACGGGGGGCACTTCCCGCGGCCGGGCGCACGGAGCAGCTCGCCCAGGCGGACGGCAGGATTCCTGTCAGTTAACCCTTCGGAGAAGAACCGTCAAGCGCGGGAGCCTTCCGGGTGACCCACCAGGACACGGGTAATGGCGTCTCGACCTCGAGGGTGCACTTAGCCGATGGAGCGCCTGTGAGGTGCTGGCACCGATGAGAGACCACAGCCGGGTAACGGAGGCGAAGGCACGAGAGCCGCGCCCTCGGGCAGCTGCCCAGCTGCCCCGGCAGGCGGGAGCCGTCCTCTCCTGGGACAGAGGGGACCGCACCGTTTGTCTCTGCCGGGGCCCCTTCCCACCCTTGAGTGGCTGCCGCACTCAGCACTGGGCATGTCACCTGGCCCAGGTGCCAGGAAGGCGTGGCCTGTCCTCAGGGGTCCTGCCAGGTGCACAGAGGCAAAGAGGAGGCCCCGCCTCTCCTGCAGGGGGAGCTCTTCCTCCCGCCTTCACCTCCACCCCGGGGCTCCCCCACACTCCGTGGGCGTTGAACCTGCTAACGGCTAACAGGCGGCCCCCAGATCTCCGTGGCTCAGCTAAAAAGCAAGTCCCAGCCCCACTGTGGCTACGGCTGGGTGACTGCTCTGCTCCACACGGTCACTCAGGGCCCCAGGCCCCTTTCTCTCCTGGCTCCACACCTCCCGGGAGGCCTCCATGTCACCCTCTGCACCCGGTTGGCAAATGGAGAGAGGGAGGGAGCAGGAGGATGCTGGGGGTGGTTCTGGATGGGGGGGGACCCTCTTCTGCCCCCACCTCCTGGCCGTCAGTTCGGCGCTCAACCTGTCCTCCTGTGCGAGAGCTCGGACGTGCGTGTCCAGGAGGGAAGGGGGGCGTCCTGCACACCGCGAGCCGCCCCTGGGTCACTGCTCTGCAGAGAGGAGGGCGGGAGAGACTCAGGGCTCCCTCCTCGGTCACTTGCCAAGGTCACGCGTCTCACGGCTGGTCAGCCTGGGAACAGAACCAGAGCCCTTGCTGTTTCCTCTGACCTTCCCGGCGGCTGAGCTCAGAGCTGCAGCAGAGAAGGGCCCTTCCCTGGGGGCAAGGAGGGAAAGCGCAGCGTCCCGGGTGCCCTCGGAGGCCCGGCGCTAAATTGCTTTTCCTTCCTGAGTCTGACCCCGAGGGGCCCCGGCTCGGACGCCCTCCCCACACCGGGGGAGACGCCGGGAACGTGGGTCTGTCTGCGCACTAATTACGCCCTGTCATCCGGAACGAACGCCCCGCGTGAGAAGCCAGATAATTAATACGCTCAGAGAAAACTTTCTTTCCTCTTAATTAAAGCACAGGATTTCTTTCAAAAATGAGAAAATATATCTGCTGTCTCCAGTCAGCGCACACACCACAGCCTACACAACACGGCTGCTTGGTTATATTGTGCTTTCGGGGTTTTTAAATGGAAAAATGGTGGCAGTTAACAGTTTTTGGAATAAAACTCAGCCAGCAAGTGTCAAACAATGATGATAAAGGTGACCGTTACTCTAATGGCTATTCGGGGAGCGTCAAACACGGACGCGGTGTCGTGCAAACAGCATCTGAGGGTCCCGTTCTCCGCCCGGAGGGGGTGTGGTCCCGATTTTGTGCATTAAGGAGCAGGGGTGATCCAGGAATTTGGGGACACTTGTGCTGTTAGAGGCTTGGAAACAGCCGAGCAGGACTGTGAGCTCAGCCGCTCTGGGCCCGAAGCCGGCTTCCTTCGTCCCGGTCACACTCTGTGCCAGGCGCTGCTCTGCCAGCAGCCGAGACGGGGGAGTGAGCAGACGCCTGTGCTCCTGCGGGGGGCCGCAGACATGTCTGGGAGGAAACGGGGGAGGCGCCGGGACCAGAGCACCCCCTTGTCTACTGTGGCTCCTGACCACCCCCACAGGCAGGGAGGGGTCTGTCCCATTGTCCAGCACAGAGGAAGCCCAAGGAGCGATGTCCCTGCTGGACAGTCCTCAGCTCTGACCCCATGCGGACACTGGGGTGCAGGCGGGTCATTCCCTTGTCCAAGGTCAGTGCCCAGAAGACGGGGGTCAGGCTCTCTTGTCCTCACGTGGGGCGTTTCCGCTCTTCCCCTCGGAGCCGGGGAGCTGGGGAGCCGGCCCGGGCACCCCCGAGTGTGTTCCTCCCTCTTCTTGGAATCGTTCGGCTCTGTGACTTCACATAAAGGCCCCACGCTCGCTGCTCCCTGTGTCCTGCTGAGAAGCTAAGGAGCGGCCAGGGCAGGGCCTGCGGCCCGGTGGCGGCCCCAGCCCAGCGAGTTTGCCGCTCGCTGCGAGATGCACACATGCTCAGCATCCTTACAGCTTCTTGGAGCTTCGGGCCCTTTATCACGATGTAAAAAGGAGCTTCAGGTTTAAGTGAGGTGGTTAGAAACGGCCGTTCAGGAAAGTTGACCAAACGGGTTTGAGAGGTGAGAGTGGAGCCACCAGGACGCCTGCCCCTGCCGCCGAAACCCCGCTCCGGCGTGGCCGGGACCCTAGAACAAGCCGTCCATGCTGGGCCCACCCTGGGGGACTCGCCCTGGCCTCCTGCTGGCCCTTCCCAGGACCCTCGCCCCCCTTCCCTAGGCTCCGCCCGCCACGCCCGCTCTCCCCCCCCTTTGACCCACAGGCGGGGGGTCCTGTCCACTCCCTCTGCTCGAAGGCTCGTCCACCACTGACCACCGATTCCCCGGCTGGGCTTCCGTCCGCCGCCCGGGGCAGCCCCACCTGGGGATCCCGTCTCGGGCTTTGTTACGTTCCTGCTCTTTCCTTCAGAGGAGCCACGTGGCTGGAATGGATCTGCCCCCGGATTGCAGTTTCCCTGGGAGCTGGGATGTTGTCTGGTTTTTTGTTTTTTTAAAAATATATCTTTATTGATTTCAGAGAGAGGAAGGGGGAGGGAGAGAGAGAAACAACGGTGAGAGAGTCACGGATCGGCGGCCTCCCGCACGGCCCCAACTGGAGACCGATGGAGCCCGCAACCCGGGCATGTGCCCTGACCGGGAATCAAACCGTGACCTCCCGGTTCACGGGTGGACGCTCAACCACGGAGCCACACCGGCCAGACGGGCTGCTTTCTGTTCTGTTGCTTGACCCTCAGGAGGGACCGAGCAGCCCCGTGGGCCACCCGTCCCAGGCCCCGCGAGGCCCACGGGGCTGCCGAGCGTGGACGGCGCTCACAGTGAAGGGGGCGCCCGGAGGGTTTGACAGGGTCCCCAGCGTCTCCCAGCTGCTGGGAGTACGGCTGGGATGTGAAGCCACAGGCCCGGCCCCGTCTTGCCCGTCCAGAGCAGGGCTGCCCGGGGTCTGAGGGGCCACCTGGACCCGGGACCCCCCACGGAGACAGGCGACCCCACCTGGACAGCCCCGTGCGCGCCCTGCTCCCCCTCGGCGCCCGCACAGCCCTGCGCAGGGAGCGCGGCCGACGGGTCTGCAGCAGGAGCGACCCGCCTCCCAGCCGCTCCGGCTTCATATCATTCAGAGGCCGCGGCGGATCCCGCAGGCGGGGCGTCCTCCCGGGAAGCATTTGGAACGAGAAGAAAGGGCTGCCTCTCAACCCCGAGTTCAAGAGATGGCCAAGGCTTTTAATTTAGTTTGATTGATTTAATATCCTGCGTCCTGGGAGCCGAGTCAATGTGGTGCTGGCTGCTCTCCTCGCCCCGCGAAGCCGGCTGTGCGGCGGCTTCTCCGGCGGCAAATGATGAAACGCGCTCCCCGGCCCAGCCGGCAGCCAGGCGCTGTCGCAGGGAGGAGGCCCGGCTCCTGGAGGCAGGTGACGGTCACCCTGAGCTGCGGGGACCCCCCGCTGTGGGACCCCTCCCCTCACTGACTCAGGGTGCTCGGGCACAGAGAGCCGAGGCCTTGGGCCCTTCCCCTCCTCTTTACCTTCTGCCCCCACCCGGGAGGAATTCACCACTGGGTCTCCCACGATGCATATGCCTCCTCCAGGAAGCCCCTGGGGACTCATCTGTCCTTCTCGGTCTGGGACCTGAATGCCGACCACCAGCACATCTGGACAACGCTCCCATTGGCTTGGGCCCAGCATGTCCCTCAGAACCCAGAGGGCATCCTGCACGGAGCCCGGGGGACCCTGCACACCCTCTCATGGCCCCGTCTGAGCCCGGAGCCCACGCGTCCACGGCAGGAACTAGAGAGAGCGCGGGGCCTGTAAGTGGACCTACCTGCAGCGCGGGGGGAGCCCATGCGCAGGTCAGTGAGGCCGGACCCCAGCCCCTCTCCGCTCGTCTCCTCCTGGTGGGGACCCCCTGGGAACAGAGCCACACCGTCTCCCCAGTGCCTCCTTCATGTGTCCCCCCTTGGCTGGCACCCGGGCCCCAGGTCCCCACAGCACAGGGGCTGAGGGAGAGCCGGCTATGACTTCGTGGTATTTCAGAGCAGCCTCTCCTGCCAGAGGACCTGCTTTACCTTCCGTGTGCCAGGCCGGCTGGTGGCATCACGCCTGCCGTAGTCTCCGCGTGAGGCGGTGACGGGACCCGCTGGTCCACGTGCCCACTCCCGACACCAGGCTGGGTATTTCCTGTAACTTTTCAGTAGATAATAATTATCGCCCTGGCCGGTGCGCTCAGCGGCTAGAGTGTCGGCCCACGCACTGAAGAGTCGTGGGTTCGATTCCTGGTCAAGGGCACGTATCTGGGTTGCAGGGTTGATCCCCGGGCCCGGTCGGGGTACGTGCGGGAGGCTGCCCATCGATGTGTCTCTCCCACACCCACGTTTCTCTCCCTCTCTCTCCCCTCGTCTCTCCTAGTCATTTACTTTCTGTTCAGAGTTTAGGATGAACTTGTCCGCCGATGTGAAAAAAATCCGTTAGACGTTTGATTCGACGTCTCCGACTTGGTCTTTTCCTTGGGGGAGAATCGTCATCTTTATATATTGGGCAGAGCCACCTAGGAACACGGTGCCTCTAGGATTTACGAAAGACCTACTTTGAGTTTTCCAGCGAGAGTTTATTATTTTCATTAAAAAGGCCTTATTAATGCGGGTGGGCTGATTGCCGCGTAGCGTGGTTTTCATCGCGCTGAGGATCATTATCATTTCTAACCGTATTAGCGAAGGTTTTCCAGAGGCGCGGGGCCAGTGCAGCAGAGAGGCAACTGTCACGGGAGATTATCCCATCCGCGGGGCGAACCCCCAACAAACAGGCAAGTGATTTACAGACAGAAAGAAAACGCCTGCGAACCACGTATTTGAAAGGGTTCAGTATCCAAAATATATAAGGAACTCATGCAGCTCAATAGCAACAGGATAAATGACCTGATGGAAAAGTGAGCGACAGGCCTGAACAGGCATTTTCCTAAAGCCGGGCGGCGGGTACATGAACACGCCCCACGCCCCACGCGGCGGGAACGCTGATCAGTCCACAAGCGGGCGCCTCGCACGTGCCGAACGGCTCCCGCCAGCACAGGGCCTGCAAACAGGCGCTAGGCGGGTGGGGGGGGCCTCGCGCTGCGGGGGGACCGCCGGCCGGGGCAGCCGCCGTGGCAAACGGCTTGACGGCTCCTCGGGGAATTAAAACCAGAGCTGCCCTGCGATCCAGCAACCCCGGGTCCGGGCGTACCCCCAAGGGAAACGAACGCAGGGCCCTGAAGAGATCTGTGCACCCCGTGTTCAGAGCAGAATTATTCACAGTAGCCCAGGCACGGAAACAACCTGTGTCCACGGACAAAGGAATCAATAAAGAAGCTGTGAGCTGCGGGCATTTCCGCCTCACGAAAGGAGGGGACCTGCCGTTAGCGGCGTGGACGACCCTGGAGGACCCTGAGATCAGCCTGGCGCGAAATTCGACAACTGCACCGTCTCACCCGCCTGTGACGCCCAGGAGTCGGATACGGGAGCTGGAAGGGGGGCAGCGGCCGGCCCCGGGCTGGCGCCGGTGAAGGGCACGGAGCCGCCGTTACGCAGGGCGAGTAGCTCTAGAGAAACGGGCGCAGCGCGGTGCCCGCGTGGTTACAGGACCGCGGGGAGCGGCAGGTTTGCTGAGAGGGAGTCGCAGGTGCTCGCGGCCCCACAAAGCCACGGCAACACGCGAGGCGCCGCTGAGCTCTCCCGCGGTGAGCGGCTCACTCCCTGCAGGGGCCTCGCATCGCCACGGGGTTCACCAGAAACGTATGCAATTAATATCAGTGACTACAATAAGATGTTGGGTCCTCACTTCTAAATATTATGCCTAAAAGTCCATTTAGCATGGACCACAGCGATGCCTGGGTTCTTCCTGTTACTCTCGGTCCTGGGTTCTTGTTACTGGGCCCGGGACCTTTCTCTACCTTTGTTCGGTGGAGCTACGTGTTCAAGTATTTTTCAGAAAGAGCCCGTAGTCTTTTTCATGCTCTGAAATCACTTTATTTTGCGCTTCTACTTGAGTAATGGGTTTCCTGGGCCAAGAATTGTAGACCCGAAATACTTCTGGGCCGCCCGGCCCGGCGTGGCTCAGGGGTCGAGCGTCATCCTGGGCCTGGGCACGAAGAGGTCAGGGTTCGATTCCCGGTCAGGGCACAGGCCCGGGTTTGGGGCTCGATCCCCAGCAGGGGGCCTGCAGGAGGCGGGCCATCAATGACTCATCCTTGATGATTCTGTCTCTCTCTCCCTCTCCCTTCCTCTCTCCAAAATCAATAAAGACATATTTTTTTAAAAAATGCTTCTGGGTATTGAAAGATCTCTCCTCCCAGGGCGTGGTGGGTGCGGTGGGCATGGTGGGCCTGCTGTTACGATTGAAAATTTGCCACCCATATGATTCGTGTTCCATCTCAGGTGTCCGCCTTGTTGCTGAAACACTAGTAAAGGTTTGGGGACAGTTTCTTGATTTTGGGAGTCCTGGCTTTTATCCAGATGGGACTCAAGTACTTGCATTTTTTTCTTAATCTATTTTGCCCCACAACAGACATTTGGGGATTTAAAAAAAAAAAAAAAATACACAAAAACTCATGGTATTTCTCAGATCTGGAAAAACGCCTCCTTTCCACCTGTGAGCACGTCTGTCCTTGCCTTTGATCTCTTCCCTCCCCTTTCGAACCCCCTTTTTGGTAAAATCCCATAACCCGGGCGCCTTGATGAATAATTCAGTGTCAGCTGCAGCCATTCTGATATTTGGCCATTTTTTGAGTTTTTAAGGTCATCAAATTGCTAAGAACTCTGATCAATTTTATTGCTGTTTCTTTCTTGTTTCCTACGATGTAATTGGGGAGCTGTCTGGACAGAGTCTCGGGGGAGCGGCTGCCTTAGGCTCTGGCCGGAGGGCAGGCGTCTGAGCAGACCCCCTGCCCGGCCACTCCGCTTGTCTTCAGCCTGGTTCTCCGGTTACTGACCTTCCCCAAAGCTCGCTGGTGAAAGTTAACACCCACGCTGCTGAGAACAGGCCGGGCCAGCTCCCTGCTGTGCAGGAGCCTCGGGCGGAGCTGGGACCCCGCCCAGGGAGGCTCATCCGTGGCAAGCAGAGGGCACCACAGCCTGGCCGCCGGGCCTGTTCAGGGAGAAGCCTCGAGGTTTATCCAGAGCCCTGGGGATGCGCCCGCGTCCCGCCTGTGCCTGGTGCCAGCTTGGGCTCCAGGGGGGCTTCTCTGGCCTCCGCAGTGGTTTCCCTGCTCGCTGCCCCTGACAGGTCACTCTGATCCTACCCACTGTCCCCAGAAACCCTGCACCTCGTGACGTCCTTCCAGGTCTGCGTCGCTCTTGGGCACTGTTACCTGCTGTGTCCTGTTCCGTCGGCTTCACGGCATTTCTGGCGGAAGGGACGTAACTGCGCTGCTCGGTGGGTCCCTTTGGCCCAATACAGTGACCTTTTGGGAGGGAGCACGGCCTCATCACAGAGCCCCGCAGGCTGCTCGCCGACGCTGGGGGCCATCTAAGCTCTAATTTGCCACCGGGGACCCTGCAGGATGGACCGGCCTCCTCCTGGCTCCTCCAGCCTGTTCACCGCCCCAGCCCCGCCCCGGGGCCATGGAGCAGCTCCCAATGCACCAGGTGGCTTTGCCCACCTGGTCCCCCTGCAAAGATGGTCCCCTAACTTCTGAACCAGGTCGCTGCCCTGTGGACCCCAGCACCCTGGACGGGCTGAGGGCCACGGGATCCCTGGTCTGTGTCCAACGTTCGGCTGTGCACATGGGGCCTCCCTGGGGACCACCAGTGTGTGGGGCCCTTGCTGCCAGCGCCCAGGGTGTGGCCTCTGATGTGGGCCGGAGCCTTCTGCACCCCCCCCATCACTGATACAGCTACTGAGCCCCTTCGATGCGACCGCGAGGGGGGTACCATCTGTCGATTTTCTCCGTGAGCCACGCAAACAGGTCCTGCACCGGGAGCCCCAGACCCCGTCCCAACCGCCGCTTTGCTGATGTGGAATCAGAGGCTGGAGAGCAGAGGACTTGGACGGGGGTCCGGGGCCATTAGCGTCAGGCTCACTCCCCGCCCCTGACAAGCAGAGGCCACAGATCACACGGAGTTTTCAAGTGCCCTCCTGAATTTTTAAAAACATTATAAAAGTTTAATGCTGAAAGCGTTAAAAAATGCCATAAAAATGCTGTCTGTCTCCAGCCGGGGTGTGTTTTCTCTCCTGGGGCTGAGGAGAATTATTCTTCTGTGAGAAAAACATGTGTATCCGGGGAGAGCAGGGAGCCCGCCGATAACGCAAATTAAAGACGGCCCAGCCGCCCACGCCCAGCCCCCCCACGCCCAGGCCCCCCCACGCCCAGCCCCCCCACGCCCAGCCCCCCCACGCCCAGCCCCCCCACGCCCAGCTCCCCCCACGCCCAACTCCCCCCACGCCCAGGCCCCCCACCCCCAGACCCCCCACGCCCAGACCTCCCCCAGCCCCCCCACGCCCAGCCCCCCCACCCCAGATGTCTGACCCTCGGGGCTTCTGCCCCAGCCCCTCGCCTCCTCCCCAGGCTCCCTGGTCCCATCGAGCAGGACTGAGGACACGGGGCAGGGCTCCCCGGGGAATGAGACGGGAGGAGGACTTCGGTGTCCGCGGCACCCAGACAGCGGCAGAGCACACGTGGCCTCGTGGTGGCTGTGCCGTGTCTGCTCCCATGGGCAGGAAGACGAGCTCCCGTGACCCCTGCACCCGGGGTCCCCTCTCGGAGCCACCACAGGCCAACCCTCGGGCAGCTGGACAACTGCTTCCCGCACGAGGCAGGCGGCGCTCGCGTCCCACCCCCGCGGTCGGCGGGCTGGCGCCGGGGGAGCAGCGAGGGTGGCGCCCGGCAGGGGGTCTGGGCAGATGCCCGCCCGCAGGGCCTGAGGCGGGGGCCCCTGGCTCCCCGGCCTTTCCCACCGTTTGGACCCTGTGTCAGGGAGCCCAGCCCCCCGCGGCGCCCTCGCCCGGCGCTGGCCTCACAGGCTGCGGGGAGGGTGCGCCCGCCAACGTCATGCTCAGCCCCACCCAGGGCCAGAAGCTCACCCAGCTGAAGCGATAAAGCACCTTCTCCGCGAGCGCAGCCCAGGGGCACGCCGGGGCCCCGGCCTGGGGAGGGAGGCACGGCGGGCAGAGCCGGGCCGAGGCCGCCGCCTGGCCTCAGGAGGACCCGCTGACGTTCCGAGGATGAAACACAGAGCGAATTGAATATGTCGCCAACCAGACCCCGCTGTGCAGGGGGAGGCTGGGGGCGTGGGACTCGGCCCGACACTGGGCTCTACCCTCGTCTCTGCTGAGCTGCCCGTCGGCGTGCGATCGGGCCTGAGACCCGGGCACCGCTGAACCCTGGCGGGTGGCGACCCCACGGAGACCAGGGCACTGGTGGAACAGCTCGAGGCCCCCAGCCAGGCGCCAGGCGCTGTCCTCGGCATCAGAGACGCAGCCGGGGAAGCGACCCCGGCCCCAAAGGGCTTGCATTGTGGTGAAATGTCTCCCAGTGGGCCCCCGGCCCCCCCACCCCGTCTCTCCTTCCCACCAAGTAATTATGCCAACTCCCTCTGATCCCAGGAGAGGGCTCAACGTGCAGAGCCCCCCCCACGGCCATTCCTCCTTGGGAGAGTCCTCGGCCTTTCCTCGGCGGGGGTTGGCCATCTTCAGAAGCCTTCAAGGCCCGAAAATGATTTCCCTGGGGATCGGATAAAGCGTCCGCACGGTCCGCCCGGCCTGCGACGCAGACATAGCCGGGGCCCTGCTCGGAGCCGGCAGCTCCGCAGGCGGCAGCTCCGTGAGCTCAGTATCGCTCCCCGCCTGCTGGGGCGCCTGCAGCTTCGCCGCCGCTGGTCCAAGGTCCAAGCCCAGCTGCTTCCTGGGGACAGGAACCCGGACTCCCGCTCACGTCACGAAACCTCCGGGCAGGATGCACTGCGCTGCCAGCTGAGCCAAACCCGTGGGGGCCTCGACTGGGTTTCATACACCAGGTGGGGCGTAGGGTGGCGGTTGTAAGGCAAATAAATAAAATCGGGTCATTAATAAACAACAACCCAAGAATAAACTCCGTGTTGCGTGGACTCACATCCCTACGCCCACCTTTGCCCCCGTGTGTTTCCTGGACACGGGCCGTTTGCTGAGTGCGCGGTTTGCACGTTAACTGTTCATCCCGGTGGGGTCGCTGTGTGTCTCCCCGGCCACCATAGCAAAGCCCTAAAGGGACAGAAGTGCATGTTCTCAGGGCCCCGGGGACAGACGTTGGAGATCCAGGCGTCTGCAGGGCTGGGCCTGGTGGGGCCGTGAGCCGAGGGTCTGCTCCAGGCCCCTGCCTCTGCCTCCCTCCTGCGTGTCCGTCTCTGAGCCTAAAATCCCCCGCGTGTCAGGACACAGTCCTATTGGATCAGCGCCCACCCTGCTGATCCATTTAACTGGATTTACCGCCACGAAGGCCATTTCCAAACAAGGCCGTGCCCCGAGGTACCGGGGGCGAGGAGCTTCAGCGCGTGAGCTTGGGGGGGCCGCGATTCAGCCCACACAACTCGTCTTTTAATTCTCTTAAGTGTCTTTTGCAGCCAAAAGTTTTCATTTTAATAAAGTCCAGTGCATCCATTTTTTAATGGGTCACGCTCTTGGTTATGTCATTTCTCGGAACCCTTTGCCCAACCTTGGGTCTCCTGCGTTTTCTGTCCAGCACTTTACAGTTTTATCTTTTACACTTAAATCAATGATACTTTCTGAGTTAATTTTGTACTCGGCGTCCTGATTAGGTGGAGGCGCATATTTTTGATAAATGAATGACCCGTTGACCCAACAGTGGGTGTTAAAAAGACTTTTCCTTCTACATTGAGTTACTCTTGAACCATTATGAAGAGTCGGACGGTCGCGTCAGTGGGGGTCTGTCTCTGGGCTCGGCACGGGGTGGACTGGTTTACGTGTCTGTGCCGTTCCCAGGCCACGCTGTGGATGCGGCCCCTGCGCAGTGAGTCTTTTTTTAAAATATATCTTTATTGCCCGGCCGGGCGTGGCTCAGCGGTTGAGCATTGGCCTAGGATCCAGGCGATCGGGGTTTGATTCCCAGTCAGGGCACATGCCCGGGTTGCGGGCTCGATCAATGACTCTCTCATCATTGATGTTTCTATCTCTCTCTCTCCCTCCCTCTTCCTCTCTGGGAAATCAAAAAAGATATATTTAAAAAAATAAATAAATAAAATAAAATAAATCGTTATTGATTTCCGAGAGAGGAAGGGAGAGGGAGAGAGAGAGAAACATCAATGATTTTTAAGATTTACACTCACGTATTTTACTTTCTGGAACTGTTTTAAATGGTATAGTTTTTATTTTGATGTTCAAGTCATTTCCTGCTAATCCATACAAACCCGTGTGAGCGTGTCGACCTCTCCGGCGGCCTGGCTAACTCACCTCCGAGCTCGGGGTGGACACCTTCCTGTGACCTGTCTGAGTTCCCGGCTTCTCTCTCTGTCACCTTCCTTCTGCTATTGAGCTTATCGGTGGGGTTTTTCATGCATATTGTTTTCAGGCCTTACGTTTCCATTTTCTGATTTTTGATGGACGCGGGTGCGCGCGAGCTTGCTCGCTGGAATATTTAACAGCAGCTGCTTGCAGAGCCGTCAGGCAGTCCTGGGGCCTGTGTCGCCCCAGGAGTGGTGTCTGCGGCCTGCCCCTCCCGGGGACCTGAGATTCCCGGGTTCTGTGTGACCAGCAGCCGGGGCCGTATCCCGGGCGTGTGGATGTTCTGTCACGAGCTCTGCTCTCGCTTACGTCCGGTACAGAAGCCACACTTTGTGTTGCAGGCAGGTCACTGGCTCTCACTCAGGCCGCCAGTGCCCACTGGTCAGCCCAGCTGTCTGAGCCCTAGCCATCCTGTGACCTCCATCCTGTCCACATGGCTCAGGCCCCAGTGCAGGGCTGGTCTGTCTGCCGGCCTGGCCCTCAGTGTTTGGAAGGCTCTGCAGGGCGACATCCGTGTGTACGGCTCGTGAGTGGAGGGGGCCCTGAGCACAGGACCCCAGAACCCGTCCTATGGGGTCACTCCCCAAGCTGCTCTGGTTAGAAAATAGACAGAGACCCCGCTCTGCTGACGCCTCTGCGGCCACCTCCCGCTCGTGGCCAAGCGCACAGAAAGGGAAGGAAGGGAGCGGCCGGCACCGGCCCCCATCCCGGGGCCAGGTCTGCAGCGCGGGGTGGCCGCCGGCCTGCAAGCCCGCGGCCCTGTGACTCCCGCCTCCGCCGCCTCCCTGCCTCTGCCGGCTGCTCAGGGGCCTGGGCCTGAGAAGAGGGGGGACTTAAAAACAGGATAGGAAGTGGGGATTCCTGAATTTTCTGTCAAGGGGCCCCTTTCCTGCTCCTGAGCCACAGCTAGGAGTGTCCCCCAGAGCTCGGGAGCCCTGCCCGTTTCTGTGTCTCCGGGGCATTGAATCCTGGCGGAAGGAGACAGAGGGGGAGCGGGAAGCTCTCCCGTCACCCGGGGCACCGGGGATTGCGGAATTCGCACCCCGGCTGCCTGCCGCTCCTTCCCTGCCGGCGTCTTCAGGGAGTCACCCGCGTGTTCTGCCTGGAGTCTGTAGGTGACGCAGGTGGGACCATGGGGAGGACAGGCCTCCACCTGCCCAGGCCCGAGCCGGGCGCCGGGTGCGCAGGGCGGGGTCTGCCCTCCTCCTCACACGTCCCCCCGCTGTCCGCGTGGCTCAAATGTTCAGGCCACGGCCCACGGCTCCCTGCCGGGGCCAAGTGCCACGTCCTGATGAAATTCTCTACATTTGTTCTTTGTAACATTAAAAAAATACGCCCGTGCACTCGCATCGATTTTGATCCGGGAACATTTCTGAACACTTTTAACCAAATTCCTGTTCAGCGTGTCCCAGACCCAAGTGTCTGGTAATAAGTTGCGGAAAACAAAAAATGGATTTACTTTTCTCTTAAGAAAATCGATAACTCACAAGAGACGGATGTAATTTAAAAACAGAGAAGTGAAGCTTTCGGCCTCATTATGGGGTGCCCGTCGGAGGGGAAGTGTGTCTGTGAGGCAGTCCCCGGGGGGCCGGGGGCGGCTGGGCTCAGAGCACGTGCTGGGGAGACGGTGACACCGGCCGCTGCTCCTGCTGGCGGCGCTCAGCTCAGGTCCTGCACCTGCCCCCTGGCCGGGCCTCGCCTTCTCCCCAGGAGCCTCAGACTGTCGCAGGGTTCCCCATGTGTGCCCCGTGTTCTCCGGGGTTCCTTGGCCAGGGAGGCCTTGGCTTCCTTCAAGCACACCATCCTTCAGGCCCCGTGCACCTGTCCGCCCCGGGCCACCGGCCTAGACCAGGTGGGCACAGCCGACCTTTTAGCCGCAAGATCCTAAAGATGAGGTGTGATCGAGGGTCCGCTGTGCCCTGGGAACCGTGCCCCAGGAGGGTGCCCCTGTGCCCTGGGAACCGTGCCCCAGGAGGGTGCCCCTGTGCCCTGGGAACCGTGCCCCAGGAGGGTCCCCCTGTGCCCTGGGAACCGTGCCCCAGGAGGGTGCCCCTGTGCCCTGGGAACCGTGCCCCAGGAGGGTGCCCCTGTGCCCTGGGAACCGTGCCCCAGGAGGGTGCCCCTGTGTCCTGGGAACCGTGCCCCAGGATGGTGCCCCTGTGTCCTGGGAACCGTGCCCCAGGATGGTGCCCCTGTGCCCTGGGAACCGTGCCCCAGGAGGGTGCCCCTGTGCCCTGGGAACCGTGCCCCAGGAGGGTGCCCCTGTGCCCTGGGAACCGTGCCCCAGGAGGGTGCCCCTGTGCCCTGGGAACCGTGCCCCAGGAGGGTGCCCCTGTGTCCTGGGAACCGTGCCCCAGGATGGTGCCCCTGTGCCCTGGGAACCGTGCCCCAGGATGGTGCCCCTGTGCCCTGGGAACCGTGCCCCAGGATGGTGCCCCTGTGCCCTGGGAACCGTGCCCCAGGATGGTGCCCCTGTGCCCTGGGAACCGTGCCCCAGGAGGGTGCCCCTGTGCCCTGGGAACCGTGCCCCAGGATGGTGCCCCTGTGCCCTGGGAACCGTGCCCCAGGAGGGTGCCCCTGTGCCCTGGGAACCGTGCCCCAGGAGGGTGCCCCTGTGCCCTGGGAACCGTGCCCCAGGAGGGTGCCCCTGTGCCCTGGGAACCGTGCCCCAGGATGGTGCCCCTGTGCCCTGGGAACCGTGCCCCAGGAGGGTGCCCCTGTGCCCTGGGAACCGTGCCCCAGGAGGGTCCCCCTGTGCCCTGGGAACCGTGCCCCAGGAGGGTGCCCCTGTGCCCTGGGAACCGTGCCCCAGGAGGGTGCCTCTGTGCCCCGGGAATCGTGTCTATTAAAAGAGCCATTTTCTGCGCCCTGAGCTGGACTAAGGTGGGTGATCTGGTCCCTGGTCCCTGCTGCTGTCCTTGGCGCTGACCGAACACAGACCCCTCCGATAGTGTGATGCAGCCCGAAGGCTCCAGGAGCCTGCCCAGGAGCACCCGCGCGGGCCCGGGGGGCCAGTCACCCACAGGCGAGCCCACCCCAGGGCAGGGCCCCACCGCCCGTGGAGGTGAGTTCTCCGAGCACCCAGGGGTCCCCCTCACCTGGCTGGGCTCCATCCCCCACGAGCTGGCCCAGCCCCGCTGCCCCATCGCCCCGACGGGCACCGGCTGGGGCAGGACGGAACCCTACGTGAGACCGGCGGGCGCGGGCACGTTCTCAGAAGCACGCGGCGGCGACGGCTCTGATAGGGAAGCGCGTTGACGGCAGGCGATTGGTTTGAAGGTGGGGCTGGGACACGTGTCTCCTCAGACCGGGGCGCGTGCAAAGTGCGGGTGAGAAGAGGCCCCCCACCCGTCCCCCGTCCGCCTGCAGGGAGGCCCCCGACTTCATGAGCAACCTGCGAGCTCCTGCTTCTCCCTGAAACCCTGCTCCCGGGAAGAAAGTCGCCGCGTGGGGACCGGTGGTGTCTGGTCAGCAAAACTGAGGCCAGAGGTGTCCAGCGATCACAGCCCATGGACAGCACCCTCCGCCCACCCCTGAGACCCACAGGGAGCCTTTCATTCCTCAAACCCTCCAGCCACTGTGGCCCAGCAGGTGCCACCTCGGTCAAGGTCACCCAAGGAGCCGTGAGCCGAGGTGCGTGCTCACACCCACACTTACCCTTCCAACGCCTTGCCCTGTCTTCAAACGTCACCGCAGCTCTGGGGACCCACAATCGTGCCTCCAGGCCAGGCCTCCTCCCAAACTCCAGCCTCGGGTGCCACCGGCTCTGCCCGGCAGATGCCTGCCCTGGGAGGACACGAGACCCCCTCAGGCTATTACGCCCAACACAGGGCTCTCAGCCCCGAACCCCCAAACCCCTTCCCCACAGCAGCAGATCCACCCATCCATCCAGTGGCTGAAAATCGTGTAGACACCCACTGCTTTCCTGTGCCTCACGCCCAAGACCAGCCCGTCGCCAAGTGCATTCGATCGTCCCTTCGTGATAGATCCAGGATGCCACCGTTTCCCCCCCAGTACATCGCCCTGCGGCCCAGGGCCAGCTGCCCGGCTGCCCCGCCCTCACTGCCCCTAGACGCTGTGACCTGGCTCCACGGTTCTTTCTGGCCAGAGCTCAGGGCGTCCCTCAACCAACATAAATCCGGTCACGCCGTCTCCTGGCAGCGTCCGGCACTGGCTCCTCCAGGACACACAAACGTCACCGGGACATTTGTACGGCGCTCGAGCTGGGACATCAGATCCCTGAGCTCAGCCCCTTCCTTCCCTCCTTTGACCAGTGACACCAGGAGCGAGCAGACAATCTCATTATATTTGTTAGTTTTCCAAAAATATTTTCAAGTCCCGCGCGAGGAAGCACCCAGCTCCCGCCTTGACCGTGGCCGGGCAGGAGTGTCCCGGGCAGGTGCTCCGCGCATCTCTCCCGCCAGTTTGCACGCACACGGTCCGCGCTCGCTTTACCACCAGGAAGGGGTCTTTTGCATCTTTACCTCTAATCAGGTTACAGAGCCGATTCCAGAAACCCAGGAACCAACTCAAAAATCCCACTTAGATTCCATCCCTCTAGAATCACTCTTGGTGCCAAAACCGGGGGGAGCCCGGCCTCCCCAGAGACACGGAGCCAACAGGACACACGGAGGGTCTGCGGACTCCCCCTGAGGGACCGGCTCCTGCAGCCCTGGGGGCTGGACGCCCGGCGGAGGGGGGAGGGCAGCCCGCAGGCCCGAGGAGGGCAGTCCCGGGGGCAGGGCTGTCCCAGCCGGGCGGGGCCGGAGAGAGCGGGTCTTCCTTCCCTTCATGCTCTGTTCTGCTCAGCCCTCGATGGGTCGGCCTGGGGAGGGCGAGCTCATGACTCGGCCCACCCACGAAAATGCTCCTCCCTTCTGGACGCACCCCACAGATGCATCCGGAAACCACGTTCAACCAGGTATCCGGTCGCCCCAGACCCAGTTAAGCCGAGACACGAAATTAACCGTCACAGCGTCTCCCTCAAAATAAAACCCAAAGTAGCGCAGCGGGGGGGGGGGGGCCTGCGTGAGCCTGACCCACCCCAGCCCCTCCCGGGGGTCCTTCTATGTCCCCTTTGTATTCGTTCCCAGTCGTTCCACTGTGGCTTCATCGACCACACGACTTCAGGCCTAAAACAGCACCCACGTGTCCTCTCACAGTTTCCCAAATCAAGGGTCCACCCTGACCTAACTGGGTGCTCAGCTTAGGGTCTCAAAAGCCTGCACTCAATGCACCAGCCGGTCGAGTAATGAAGGAGCTGCTTCCATGCTCCCTGGGGATGGGAGGGGTTCACTTATGACTGCAGCCACCTGGCTGCTTGCTGACTGTGAGCTGGAGACCACCCTGAGCCCCTGGAGACCACCCTCGGTCCCTGGAGACCACCCTCGGGCCCCGGAGACCACCCTCAGCCCCTGGAGACCACCCTTGGGCCCTGGAGACCACCCTACAGGGCCCCTGCGGCTCCTTGACACATGGAGCTTCTCCAACGTGGTTGCTGAGATCATCAAATCAGCAAAGAGAGTGTCCAGAGTGTGCCGGCAAGACAGAGCCACGTATCCCGATCATGGGAGTGACATCCCGTCACCCTGCCACACCCCACTGCTCTCACACTTCCCACCACACCGCAGGGGAGGGGCCGGTAGGAGGGCTCGAGCCCCCGGGGGTGGGGCCACCAGGCTGCCTAGAGTCTGTCCCACAGCTTCTCATGCCCCTTCATCTCAGGGGCTCCTCTGAGCCTTGCCCCACGTGCCCTGAGCCTAAATAGAAGGGTCAGCGGGCCAGGGCCCTGGTCAGACGGCAGCAGGCAGGGCCCTGGTCAGACGGCAGCAGGCAGGGCCCTGGTCAGACGGCAGGGGTCAGGGCCCTGGTCAGACGGCAGGGGTCAGGGCCCTGGTCAGACGGCAGCGGGCAGGGCCCTGGTCAGACGGCAGCGGGCAGGGCCCTGGTCAGACGGCAGCGGGCAGGGCCCTGGTCAGACGGCAGCGGGCAGGGCCCTGGTCAGACGGCAGCGGGCAGGGCCCTGGTCAGATGGCAGCGGGCAGGGCCCTGGTCAGACGGCAGCGGTCAGGGCCCTGGTCAGACGGCAGCGGTCAGGGCCCTGGTCAGACGGCAGCGGGCAGGGCCCTGGTCAGACGGCAGCGGGCAGGGCCCTGGTCAGACGGCAGCGGTCAGGGCCCTGGTCAGACGGCAGCGGTCAGGGCCCTGGTCAGATGGCAGGAGCCAGGACCCTGGTCAGATGGCAGCGGGCAGGGCCCTGGTCAGACGGCAGCGGTCAGGGCCCTGGTCAGAGGGCAGCGGTCAGGGCCCTGGTCAGATGGCAGGGGCCAGGGCCACCTGCTCAACCCCCAGGGAGAAAACCTCTGACTTGCTCCAAACAAGACAACTCTCCCCTGGGGACATCGCCTGCCTCCGGGGTTACCAAGGACGACACAAAAGGATCCCATGCATTTCTGAGCCCCTCCCCGGGGCTCGTTTGAGTTCAGGGACTCCGTCCACTCAAGCCGGGGTGACCTGTTCCCTCGCATTAGCTCTTGTCTGGACGCGGCTGCAAGTGGAGTTTTAGATGGAAATGAAACCCTAATTTCACAAGGTTTGGTTTTCTCCGAGCGTCTGTGGTAACAAATCTCGGTGCTTCCCGCCCTGGGAACAGCTCCTGGCCCCTTCTCCTTGGCCGGGGGCGGTTCTGAAGGACGGGACGTGCGCGGGGCAGTCACCGCGCGGGGGGGATTTAATGCGTCGCGGGCTCTCGGACAAAGAGAAAGCGCCGGGCCGGCAGGCCCCCTCCGGGAGGCCGCGGGACAAGGACGGCGTCCAGGTAGCAGGCGTCCTGTCCGCTGTAGCGTCGGGCCTGCTGTCTGATGTCACCGTGCGGGCCTCGGCTTCGGTCCTCTCCGCCCGTGTGCGCGTCTGCCAGTCGCCTTCCCCAGCCCTCACCCTCCCATCCGAAAACACGGATCCGGTGGCGCTTCTCTCACAGGCCGTTTTCCCACCGTTGGTGAAATTCAGTTTCGTCAGCGTTTCTTACAGAAGTTTGCTTGATTGAGTCAAATCTCTTCTAACGTCCCCTGTGCCTTCTCCCCTCGGCTCTTCCCACAGAGCGACTCTCACGTCGGTTGGTTCCGTGGCCTCACGTTTTATGCAAGTTTTGCTCGCTTCAGCCTGCGGAGTCTCAGCGCCTGTAAACGCACGTGCACAGCGCGCAGAGGGGGCAACCTCTTCACTCTCAGTCCCGTCCCTGTCGCCGCGTTAGCCAGTCACGGTCGCAATGACGTTGCTCCGCAAACAGCCCCTCGGTATCCCAGGCGCTTAGACCGACACGACACGTATTTATTTCACGTGAGAGGCTGCGAACTTGGCAGCCCGGCTCCCAGCGGCGCCCACGCTCGGGTGTGCCCCACGGTCATCTAACCCCAGGGCCGGGGCAGAAGGGTCAGACGGGGCCCGGCTGTGACGTCCGCCCCGCGGAGGACACTTGTCTCGCAGAGCCTTGGACACGCGCCCATTTCCACCACAGTCCAGCTGTCAGAGGAAGCCCAGCGGCCAAGCGCGGCGTTGACGTGGGATGTTCGTGACACTCTCTGGGCAGGGGAAGGGGGCGGGAGGGGGCGAGGAGAGCGCGTGCCAGCCAGACAGACACGGCCACCACAGTCACCTCTCCCGTCACACCCCCAAAGTCACCTCTCCCGTCACACCGGGCACTGCCCTTCGGCCCTGGGAGGACATCCCGGAAGGACCGTCCGCTCAAGCCCGGACGTTACATTCATCTCCTTGCCAGGTTTGGATGTGACCCCGTTTTGCCTGGAGATCTAGGAAAGTTAAAGGATATTCTCTGCCTCCCACACCCCAAGGCCAAGGGTGGCACAGAGGTAAAGCCGAGTCCGGCTGCTGCGGCCCGAGGACTGGCCTTAACCCACCTCCTGCGGGCGAGCGGTTGGCGAGCGGTTGGCCCGCCCACCCACGCACCCCGTGGGGCACGCAGAGGACCTGCGGCGCCCGAGACGCTAATTCTCAGTTTACAGCTGTCGTTTTTCTGTAGGTGGGCGATGGGGACTCGGAGTGGCTCCCTTTCTGGACCACAGTTCCCCGTGTGGGTGGAGCTGGAACTCGAACCCGAGTCCGTCACAGCCCGACCCTTCCGTGGTCCCGCTGGACTCCGCCGTCTCCCCAAGTGCCCGGGTCACGCGGGAGCGTCACTCAGCTTCGAGCTCCCATCCTCCCCTGTCCCCATCCTGACGCCGGCAGGACAGAGCTGGGGCAGGGACACAGGATGGGGGCCAGACTCTCAGGCCTCGCTCCCCGCGGGGTCCACCTGGGGCCACCTGGGGCCACCTGGGGCCAGCGCCCGGCCTGGAGGGTCCTCACCGGGAGAAGGCAGGAGCCTGAGGACATGGAGAGATTCCAGGGGGGCTTTTGATCGACTGGGTCACTCTTCCCAAGTCCAGCGGCAGAATAGCCAGGGCTGGCCCTGCCCCGGGACCCCAGCGAGTAGCCCGGCCTGGGAAGCTGAGGCCGGGGAGAAGTAAGGCCCCGGCCGCACCGCGCTCCCTGCCCATGGGCCGCTCTGCTCTGGTCAAGGGGCGGGCGGCCTCCGGGGCTGCTCCGGGCTGTCGGGTCCTCAGCAGAGAGGGGGTCCCTCTAAGAGCAGCCACGCCCCCGACGTCTCCCCAGGGTGCTTCTCAGAAGGAAGACCCCCAGCGAAGGGGTGGGAGGGTCAGTCCAGCCTTCCTGGGAGCTCACCGCCCGCGGCACCTTTGTCGGGTCTGCTGCTGACGGGACAGCACCGAAATCGCAGGGAACAGCATCGGGGACCTGAGACTCTGTCACCCGGGGCGTCCCACGAGGGTGACTCCTTTGATTTACCAGGAAAAGACCAGGGAAATAACTCCCGGTGTTCAAGGCCGTCTTTCAAGGGGAAAATAGACTATTTCAGAACGACGGTCGCGGTCCTCGCCCAGGGCGTTTAAAAGTCCTTCCCCACGTGGTGCTCGCGGGAAACGCGGGGCTGGGGGCACGGCCGCCGGGCAGCTCTCACCGGGGTAGTCGGCGCTTCTCTCAGTGTGAATTGTTTCCTTCAATCCGTTCGTGTGGTCTCTTATTAGTGGGAGATGCTATTTTTCTTTCAATCCGTTCAAAGCTGTCTGTATTTCTCATTTTCTCGTGGCTTCTAAATTCTGTATTTTCCGGGGGGAGAACTTTTATAGGCGAAATGATTACAGTACATTTCTGTGTTTCCAAAATTCCTATACTTTCCTCTAATAGTTTGTGGTTTGTTTTAATATTTACATTCAATGCCACCTGTTACCCTTGGTATTGTCTTCCTTTATATGGCTACATATTTATTACATGTTTATTCCGCCGTCGTTCAGGTAACAATGTATCCTCTCCCCCAGAACTCGAAACGCCTCCTTGTCGCCGAGCGGCACATGGATTTCACTGAAATTTTTTAGAGGGGGGATGTCATTGGTCCTGTGGGTTAACTTATGGAGAATTTGCGTGTTTGAAGTGCGGTGAGAAGGGAAGTCTCCTCTTAGGAGGAGGAATGTGAGCAGAGACTGGGGTTAAGTGAGTTCGTAAATCATGGGGGGCGCCTCCCATGCAGACAAAGCAAAGCGTGAAGGTCGTCAGTTGGGGGGTAGCTGGAGAGAGGGCGGGCGGCCAGCGACCCAGAGCAGTGAGCTGGGCGCCAAGGGGAAGAGGCGGGTGAGGCGGACGGTAAGGACCCTGCCTGGGCCTCTGCGCCCTCAGGTGGCCTGGCCGGTGAGACTCGGCCGGCGCCCCCTCCTCCACCGCCGAGGAGGGACTGGCGTTCGCATGTCAGAGAGACTGGCCTCCAGTGACGTCAGCATCACTTCCAGCTCGAACCCCGGTTCTCCCTCCAGCGTTGGGGGAACCAGGCACCTGCTACTGGGCTTCGCCCCCTGGTTCCAGAGCCAGGGAGCCTGGGTTGGAAGGAGGTGGGTGCCCCGTGGGGCTCCCCCGGGCCTGAGCCGCACTCCCGGCCTCAGGGGCGACCAGAGGGCGGGGTGGGGACCACTCAGAGCTCCGCAGAGGAGGGGGGCCAAGCTCTCCTGCTTTTTCCACAGTGCTCAACATATCAAGTTTTTATGGGGGGTGGGGACCAGAGAGTGGCTTGTGATTGGCCACGGTGCCAATGAGAAAATTATAATGGAAAAAATATATATAATGTAGTCTCACTATGAGTAAGTTCTATCGCACTGTCCACATTTGATTTTTGCAAAATTTGAGGTAAAATGTACATGTAATAAAATGCAAAGAGATACACAGCTACAGAGACTTAGAGCGTGTTGTTCCCCCACCGTCTCCTCACTGGCGTCCGGCTTCTTTCAATCCCCACAGTGTGGCTTTTGAGACCCACCCATGAGTTTCAGTTTATTATCTTTATTTCCAGTCCGTATATACACTATTGTATTCATATCCCCTAAATGGCACATTTACGCCCCAGTTTAGGGCCACTGTGAACGAAGCTCGTGCATCGCTCATCCACAAGGTTTCTGGGAAAGCGTGTTTCCGTTCCCCTCGGAGCAGGGATTGCCGAGCTTTAGGTTACGTGCCCATTAAAATCTGCAAGAAATTGGTCAAAAGTTATGCAGAAGGATGGTCTCATTTCTCACTTCCACCGGCAGCATATGGAGATTCCCATAAACCCGTGTTCTCGCCGACACCGGCGGCTGTCAGTCTCCGGCGCAGTCGCCTCGGGGGTGTGAGGTGGAGTTTTATCGTGGTTTTATTTTGCGTTTCCTCATTACGGACGTTTGACGCCTCTCCGCGTGCTCAGGGGCACACGGCGTCTCCGCGCGTGGAGTCATGTGCGAGTCACTCACCGTCGTCTCTCCTCTCCGCGGCCTTTTACGGCTGACGGATGAGATCTTCCCACATAACCTGGAGAACAAACTACCCGTCTTGGGACGGACCTTGCGCGGCCCTCGCGTCCGGCGTTGCCAATATTTTCTCCAGTCCGGGGCTTGCCTTTTCATTTTCTTAATGGCGTCTTCTGATGAGAAAAGCCTTTTAATTCTAAGGAAGCTCAAATTGTCAATTTATTTTCTTTTATGGTTATTGCTTTTCACATCCTGCTAAGGAACCTGCGCCTACTCCAAAATCGCAATTAGAGTCTCCGGGTTTCTCCTAAAAGCTTTATTGCTATGGATTTTACATGTGGGACTATCATCTCAATTAATTTCCATGAAGGATGTGAAATAGGGCCTGAGGTTCACTTTTTCCGTATGGATACCCAGTTGTCGGAGCGCTGTTTGTTAAAAAGACTTTCCCCGATGAACTGCCTCGACACCTCTGTCAAAAATCAATGGGCTCTCTATGTGCAAATTGATCCAGACTCTGTTATCTTCCATCGATCCGTGTACCTGAATCTACGCCAACACTGCGCTATTTATCGTAACTTTATAGTAAATATTGATAGCAGTTATGACTCTTCAAACTGGGTTTCTTAAAAATGTTTTATCTCTTCTGGATCCTTTGCATACCAATCTACTTCTTAGAGTCGCTTATGGCTATTTACCAAAAAAAAAGAAAAAAAAAAAAAGAGGGAATTTGGATCTTGAATGGGAGCAAATTGAATCTATAGAATTTGGCTTCCGACACACTAGCGCTGGTTCTCCTGATCTATGAACATGGTATATCTACCCATTTACTTAACTCTCTTTACCTTTGTAAGCCTTATTTGTATTTTTCAAATAAAAAGGTTGTATATGTCTTTTGTTCAAGTTATGCTGACGTTTTTATTTCTTTTCATAAATTGAATTATTTTAAAAATTATTTCCAATTGATTGCTACTATTCTACATATGTTTTTTAAAGTATTTTGTGCCCTGGCCAGTGTGATTAAGTGGTTAGAGCGTCAGCCCACACGCCGGAGGGTCATGGGTTTGATTCCCAGTCAACGGCATGTAGCTGGGTTGCGGGTTCGATCCCTGGCCCTGGGTGGGGTGCGTGCAGGAGGCAACCAATCGAAGAGTCTCTCTTACGTCGAAGTTTCTCTCTCCCTCCCTCCCTCCCTCCCTCCCTCCCTTCCGCTCTCTCTAAAATCAGTGGGAAAATATCCTTGGGCGAGGGTTAACAAAAGTAAAAAGTAGTTTGTGTTCATTCGTTTCCCGGGACCACGCTCCATTTCCTTCGAAATCTACTAGGTTTTGTTTCAAGGCTGCTTAAGAACCTTCTATGTCGTGGCAGTGCCATCTGGGGACAAGGGCAGCTTCGCTTTCTCCTCGCAAACGGTTTTGCCGTTTGTATTTCTTTCGCTTCCTGACCGCGCTGGCTGAGGCTGCCAGGACCACATTTGGCGGAAGCGCGGAAAGCAGGTAGTTTTGCTGGTTTCTGGTATTGGGGTAAAAGCCTCCGCTGTGTGACCACCGACGTCAGCTGCGGGTGTTTCATATCGTCCCAGGCTCGTCAGCACGATGGGTGACGGGGACCAATTTCTGAAGTTAGGCAAACACTGCGTTCCCGGGACACGCCCACTCAGTGTCAGCACGTCTCCCGTTCACACGCCGCGGTGTTCTATCTGTAACGCCTTCCGTAGGATTGCTGCGTAGCTGTTGGTGAGAGATAGGGGCCTATAATTTCATCTTATTTTAATCTCTTTGTTAGGTTTTAGTGTCAGGGTCACACTGGCATCATGAACGGGTTTGGGACATGCTCTTCTCCCTCTGCATTTTGTAGCAGAACATGCACGATCGGTGCTAATTCTAACCTTCAAGTCATCAGTCAGGCACCTGAGCTCAGAGTGTTCATTGTAAAAACATCTTTAATTACAAATTCAGGGTTATAAAGAGAGGGCTGTTTGGATTTCCAATTTCCTCTCATTTTGATAAGTTAGATTTCTTCAAGAAATGTGTCCATTATATTTTATTTGTAAAAATTACCGGCATAAAGATGTTAAATTTCTGTAGACCTTTTGGTGATGTCTTCACTTTCGTTCCAATGCTGACTACCTGCAGCTTTGCCCTGTGCCCTCCCCCGTGTGTGCGTGTGTGTATGTGTGTGCATGTGTGTGTATGTGTGTGCTTTCTTTATTATCTACCTGACTTGCTAAGGTTTTACCAATTTTTTTTTAACCTTTCAAAGAACTGTTTTTCACTTTGTTAATTTCTTAATTGCAGGTTTCCTATTTCATTTAATTCTCCTCTAACCTTTACTGTTTTTATTATACTACTTTCTTTGGGATTAATTTGCTCTTATTTTTCTAGCTAAAGATATATCATTAACTTTTAATTTTTCTTTCCCCCAATTGCACATTAAAATTTATAAATTTCTTTCTAAGCATTGTTTTAACCTCAGCTCATAAATTTTGATACATTGCGCTTTCATTTTCATTCATTTCAAACTATTTTCTCATTTTCATTATGATCCTATTTCACTGATGCATTATTTTATACTGTAACTGTTAATTGCCAACAATTTGGGTATGTTATTGTTATTAATTTCTAGTTTCACTGTGATATCCTTGTTGGGCTTCGGCACCGTGGTTCTGCTGGCCTCACAGATGATTTGTAAAGTGTCCCTTCCCCCTGCACTCAATCATGTTGTGGCCAGAGGACACATTGTTTATTGTTTCAATCCTACAAACTAACGGAGGCTTATTCTGTGCACAGCACATGGTGGCTTCGTCGAGGTGAGCTTTCCGCAGGGGAGGAGAGTATCCCTTCTGCAGCCCAAGAACACAGCCCTTGATGTTGTCATAACTTTGTGCCGTGACAGGTAATTACTAAACTTATCATGGTGATTATTTCATACGGTGTATAGATGTCAAATCGCTGTGTTGTACGCCTGAAACTAATATCTTGTGTCGACTCCACTTCAGTAAGAAATGTGCGTCCTGTGATTGCCAAATGCAGCATGTGACAGTGTCGGCTCCATTAGGTTTGTTGACAGCGTTGCTGATTTTACTTTCTTTAGGTCTTCTATGTCCTTAGTGATTGGGGGGTTATTGGCTCTGTCGTGCTGAAATATGGGCGTTAAAATCTCCACACAGGCCCGTGGGTGTATCTGTTTCTCCCGTTAGCTTTGCCAAGGTGTGCCTCCTGTACAAATTTATAGGCAATATGACCCAATACTAAGGAGTCATCCAGACCCAGGAGAACAAATGAATGAATTCAGCAAGGTCAGGAGATATAGTTTCTCTATCTACCGATTAATTCCATTTCTAAAGACTGGCCATGAGATAGCCCAGAATGAAATTAAGAACACAACTCCACTCAGAAAATCACAGCAGCAAGAGCGTGATGCTTAGGAATGAATTTCACAAAGCGCGCTGGACTTGTCCATGGAAACCCACAGGGCTAAGGAGATAATTAAAGGTTAAAGTAAGTGAGACACTCCACGTACGTGGCTCAGAAGACAGGGTCCTGTAAAGATGGTGACTGTCCCTTGGACAGACTCACAGATCAACCCCAGATAAAACACCGCCAGGCTCTTCTTGGTATAATGATACATTAATCCTAAAACAGTTATGCAAATGTGAGGGTCCTCGAACAGCAGGGGTCCTTTGGAAGAAGAAAAGAGATGGAGGGTTTACACTTCCAATTTCAGAATTTCCTCCAAAGCCACAGTAATCAAGAGCATGTGGGTTTGGCGTAGGATAGACAGACCGACCAATGGACAGAACTGAGAGTCCAGAAATAGACCCTAACATGTGTGCTCGCTTGGTTTTCAACATCAGGGACAAGCCATTCAAATGGGGAAGAGATACTTTGTTTGTTTTTAATGATACTGAAGCGATTGGGTATCAAGAAGGGGGAGGGGGAGGAGGAAGATTTTGATCTTTACCTCACACCATTTGCAAAAATTAATTTAAAATGTATCACACAGCTGAATACAATGTATCGCAGACCTGAATACAATGTATCACAGACCTGAATACAGTGTATCACAGGCCTGAATACAATGTATCACAGACCTGAATATAATCATTATAACTTCAAGAAGAAAACATCAGAGAGCGTCTTTGTGATCTTGGGTGAGGCAAAGGTTTCTTAACTATGACACCAGGCGCACAGTCCACAAAAGGGCCTGATGAACTGGGCTCCGTCAAAACATAAGGCCTTTGCTCTTGGAAAGAAACCATTAAAATGAAGAGACGAGCCAGGGACCAGGGAAAACATATACAAACTGTATGTCTGGTAAGTAACTGGTAATCCTGACCATATGAAGGGTTTTACAGCTCAGAAGTGAGAAGACAACCTAGGTTTTTCCCCAGTGGACAAAACTTTGAACAGACACTTCGCCAGTTTGACTTGAACGTAGGTGTAAGGATGCGAGAAGAAGCCCGTCCTCACCAGGGATTTAAAAACTCGAATGAAAACCCCAAGGAGCTCCCACTGCATAGCCACCGAATGGTCAACCAGTGGGACTGTGGAAAGGTACAGCTACTTTGGAAATAATTCTGGAACCGTCTTTAAAAGTTAAACATAAACCAAGAGCCATGACGCCGGCCTCTCTGCACCTCGACGTTCACCCCGGGGACGTGGAAGCAGACATCACGCGGGGACCTGGGCTCGGATCTTCACAGCAGCTCCGCTTGTGGTGGCCGAAGCTGGAGACGACCCCGATGTCCACCAACCACCAGATGGATAACCCAATGTCACGTCTCTAATCTCAATGATAAAAAGTGTCCCCGCCCCTCCCTCCGTTGTCATTTCCTCGGGAATGCCTTCAGGCGGACACTGTTCTCTGCGCGTCTCATCCGCTCTTCAGCCGTCCAGGGTACTTTTCCTCCCACACATCACGGTTTTCTCTCAGCAACTTTAACTTGGGTCTTTTTTTTTTTTTTTTTTTACATATTTTTATATGTTTTATAGCTGCCTCTACCGCACTTTTTCAACATGGGGATTCCGGCTATCCTGGCTGTTTCAACCCCACACCTGCCCCACGCTCAGCGACGTCCCATTCATGTTCCTCATTAGTGGAAACGGGGGGCTCGCGGCGCCACGAGACTGTAAGCCAGCCTGAAGATTCCACGGCACCTGAGCAGGGTCCTTCCCTGGGAGGGCCCCACTCAGGGAGAATTCGCTCACCGCAGCGAGCTCGAACCTGCCGTGGCAAAAGCCACAGCTGGAGCGACGCTGGCATAAAGCACCCTCGGAATCTGTTTCGGGCGGAAACCCTCGGTGGCCCAGCGGCACAGCCAGGCTGGGCGGGCGCCGGGGAGGGCCTGCGGCGACGGACAGGCACCGAGGGGGACACTCGGCTGGGACCAGGGGTCCCCGGAAGGCACTGGGAGGAAGGGAGGCAGAGGGGTGACAATCCTGTCGTCTGTGGTGGGGGAGGCACTTGGAGGGTGCAGGGTGAGGGTCTCTGGGGGCCAGAGCAAGTCTGGGGCCTTGGGGAGCTCCCCACCAAGGCCCCCCAAACGACCTGCCTGGCAGCCTGTCCCCAAGGCAGCCGCGACAGCCAGCGATGTGGGGGCAGCACCGACAGAGCAAACGCTCAGAAATGTTTATAGAAAATCGACAGGGTGATTTCACGTCTGCTGAAATTAGTCATAAAACGCGGAGCCTGTGTTTGCCTTTGGACTTCATTTTTTGAGTAATTTCTTTCTGCTGTAATTTTCAAAATACTGTCTGTGATGGACAGAAAAACCACCACCTGTGTCTCCCCCACAGGTGGTCAGACGGGCAGGGGGCGGCTTCCTGGGGCCGGAGGGGGCGCCGGGCAGCGCGGGCAAGCGGGGGCCGGGCAGGGGCAGGCGGCTGGGCGGGGGGAGGGGCTCCAGGACCTGCCCGGGGGCGGGGACCGTCCACGGCGGGAACAGGAGGGACGGGCGCGGGCGCCAGGGGAGGGCACCCCTCGGGCCGCCTCTCACATGATTCCGGGATGGCTGTACACGGGGTGGAGCCTGGACCGGATGTGGACGGTGAGGTCCCCAGTGTCCCAGGGCCGCCCTGTGAGCAGCTGGGAGGCCACCAGACGGGGGGAACGTGCTGGACTCAGGAGGGGGCCCCCCTGCACCTTCCTGCCGCCTGCCTAGGATCTGCCCAGACCTGCGGGGCCAGGAGCCAGGGGGACGGGGAGGGGAGGGGTCAGGACGCAGACCCTACCCTGCCTCGCCCACAACCAGGAGCCCCCCCAACTTTTCTCTGCTGCAAGGACTTGGGGGGGGGGGTACAAGGAGGACTGTAGGTAGCACAGCTCACCCTAGAGGCAGGCAGTGAGGTGCAAGGCAGGGGCACTTGGGGCGGTGCCCTGATTCTTTCTCTAATCCCACAGTCCGGGATTTAGCAGCGGTGACCAAGAGAGCCAGACACCTGCCCCTCGCCCCGGGGAGAAAATTGTGAACGAGCTGGAGGCCACAGACAAACACGAACCAGGGCGTTCAGGTCAATTAAGTGAGTCACCAACACTCTGCCGACTGCAATTTAAATTTAAAAATAAACACCTTCCTTGGCAGCCACTGAGGTTTACAGGGAAATAAATAAATGCATCGCCGTGCGTCCCTGGTCACTTTAACCCTCTGAGAGCCCAAACCTGGGGTTTCCTGGGGGAAACTAACGTCAAGTGTGTGGTGCTGGAGTGAGGACAGTCCCCAAGCTCTGCTCCGTCCCCAGCGCCCCTTCAGCAGGCGCCTCCTGCCAGGCCCGGCCTGGCGCGGGGTCCTCGGGGCCAGCAGGGGCCGGCCTGCTTCTCAGGGGAGGCGCCTCCCTCACCCGAGTGGGGGCCAGTCACACGCTGAATGAGCAGCGAGCCGGGGTCACACCTGCCGACACCACGCGCAAGATGCTGCCGTGATTATTTATAATATTAAGGCAACGGCGTGTTGGGACGGGACAGGAGCCCATCTATGCTGACGGGTCCGATGAGATGCCCTCGGGCCCCGGAGACCAGCGACGTGACCGCGTGGAGATCAGGGGCCTGTGCGCAGCGAAGACCGTGGGAGGGGACACACGGCCCAAGCGGGGGACAGCACCTGCCCTCAGGACAGCTCACATCCAAAGCGCCGAGGAAGTCGCACAAGTCGGTAACCAACCAACGGGGGGAGTGGCCAAAAGACGGGAACAGACACTTAAAGGAAGGCAGGAGGCTTAAGACAAAAGTTCTCTGACTAGTAACCAGGAAATACAGAACCCCCCTTCCCAGCGGAGCCCCCCTTTCCAGCGGAACCCCCCTTCCCAGCGGAGCCCCCCTTTCCAGCGGAACCCCCCTTCCCAGCGGAGCCCCCCTCCCCAGCGGAGACCCCCTTCCCAGTGGAACCCCCCTTCCCAGCGGAGCCCCCCCTTCCCAGCAGAATCCCCCCTTCCCAGCAGAACCCCCCCCTTCCCAGCAGAACCCCCCTTCCCAGCAGAATCCCCCCTTTCCAGCGGAACCCCCCCTTCCCAGCAGAACCCCCCCTTCCCAGCAGAACCCCCCCTTCCCAGCAGAATCCCCCCTTCCCAGCAGAATCCCCCCTTCCCAGCGGAACCCCCCCTTCCCAGCGGAGCTCCCCCTTCCCAGCGGAACCCCCCCTTCCCAGCGGAGCTCCCCCTTCCCAGCGGAATCCCCCCTTCCCAGCAGAACCCCCCCTTCCCAGCAGAATCCCCCCTTCCCAGCGGAATCCCCCCTTCCCAGCAGAACCCCCCCTTCCCAGCAGAATCCCCCCTTCCCAGCAGAATCCCCCCTTCCCATCGGAATCCCCCCTTCCCAGCGGAACCCCCCCTTCCCAGCGGAACCCCCCATTCCCAGCAGAATCCCCCCTTCCCATCGGAATCCCCCCTTCCCAGCAGAACCCCCCCTTCCCAGCAGAACCCCCCCTTCCCAGCAGAATCCCCCCTTCCCAGCAGAACCCCCCCTTCCCAGCAGAATCCCCCCTTCCCATCGGAATCCCCCCTTCCCAGCAGAACCCCCCCTTCCCAGCAGAACCCCCCCTTCCCAGCAGAATCCCCCCTTCCCAGCAGAATCCCCCCTTCCCATCGGAATCCCCCCTTCCCAGCGGAACCCCCCCTTCCCAGCGGAACCCCCCATTCCCAGCGCAGGCCCACGGGGTTGAAACATTGGTTAAAACGCACACGAACCGATTCGTCCCCTAATCAAGTCAGTGCGGGGTCACGGGCCAGGTGGAGGGACAGCTGAGGATGGCACGTGGGCGGGGCTGCAGGTGCAGGGACCGCGCCCACCCCCCCTGGCGAGCGTCACCGGGACAGGGCACCTGCGGGGCTGTGCCCAGGGCGAGGCGACAGGTGCAGGGCCACTGCCGACCGGCCACGGAGGGCGACGCGCGCGACTCCTCGGGGCTTCGGGGGAGTGGGCCCTCCTGTGACAGGGCGGAGGCGGGCTCCACACCTGCGGGTGGGACAGTGGGGACCCTAGCGTCACCGTAGTGGCCTGAGCATCACAACGGTCCAGACATCGTCACCCAGGGCCAGGGGCAGCGGGGGTCCAGGCTGCGGGTAGATTCTAGTCCGTGACCAGGTGCCGCCACGGGAAAGTCTTTACTTATTTCTCAGCCTGGACGTTGGCCCTGTGCCCTTCACATGTACAGTATTTGTGTTATGATTCAGAAAAAAAGTGAAAATGGAAGAAGAAAGAGGAGAGAAGGAAATGAGTAAGGAAGAGAAGGGGAGGAAGGAAGGAAGGAGGGAAGGAAGGAAAGAGGGAGGGAGGGAGGGAGGGAGGGAGGGAGGGAGGGAGGGAGGGAGGGAGGGAGGGAGGGAGGGAGGGAGAGGGGTGGAAACGCCTCCACATCCCTGGCGCCGGGCAGTGCCCCTTCCCTGAGCTGGTCCAGACCCCAGCCCCTGTGGCTCCGGCCGTCGGCCTCGGGAAAGCAGCTCTGGCCCCAGAGCGGAGTCCCCGGCCCAGGGGGTCCCGGATGCCCACCGGTGGGTGGCGGGCGTGAGAGAGGAAGGGGTCTGGAACCTGCCCACGGCGGCGGTGAACTCGGGGAGAGGCCGGCGGGGGATGGTCTGCAAACGTGGTTCCAACAAGAAATTTGTAAACGCACAAGTAACACTTTTCACTCTGGACTAAACACATTTTAAGGGGAAAAGCCTCACAGAGGCAACGCGCCCGGCGCCTCCCGACAGACAGCAGGCGATGAGGAGGCGCGTCCCTCGGGACCCTGGCCCTGGCCTCTCCCCCACGGGAGCACCGGGGCAGCGCTGGGGGGCACGCGGAGGATCGACTGCCCGAGACCCTAAGGAAGCCTCGGAGACGGGGGAGCGGGGGGCAGAAAATACAAGAAAGAGGAGATACATATAAAATTTAAATAACAAGATTAATACAAACCTGGAAGCAGAATATCGGCATGTGCACAGCAGCCGCTGTGCCAGGGGCGGCCCGCGCCGAGCCTCTGTGAGCACCAAGCGACCCGCTCAGAAACCAGTAACAAAAGGTGCTACAGGCACATCAATTACCATGTGCCCGGGCGCTAAACTCACCCCGCCAAAAATACTGTAGGACAGACAGCGAAGCCTAAGAGGATTATAAACTAACGGGGCCTCACCATAGCGCAGCTCGCGGAAATATATTTTCCCGAAAGTAGAAAAAGTGAAAGAAACGAGCTAAGCTTTCATTCAAGGGGAAGACAGAAGGAGAAATAGACGCCGTCCAAACACACAGGAAAGGAAATACACCCCGAAATCGGGTAAGGACAGAAATCAGCGGTGACTGAGCACGCCAAAAGCTGTTTCTTTAAAAGGTCAGTAAAATGCACAACCCTCAGGCAAATCTGATCAATAAAATGAGGGGAAGACACAGGTTTGCGAAATACAGAATCCAAGAGAGAAAGCAACTATGTAAACAACAGAGGGGGTGTGTGTTTTAAATAAAAGCATACATTTGAAAACAGGCGGAATGAATATATTTCTAGAAAAGTATTATATTCCCAGTTGGAGTAAGAAGAAATGGAAGATTTCGATTTAAAATCTGCAATGGTAATTAAAGCTTCCCCAAGGGGAAGCAAAACAGAACAGCCACAAAACCAGGCCGAGAAGGCTCCACAGGTCCAAAGAACACAGATCTAGTCCCGTCTGTGCGAGTTGCAGGTTGTTCCAGATAATGGGGGGGGGGGGGTCTGTGAATTTTAAATGTCTGGTGTTCAAGTGATTCCAAAAGCTAGCAAAAAAAGAAAAACCACTTCAAAAAGCAAAGTATGGGCTCATTTCACTTATGAATAGTCTTATTTACATACTTGCAAATTGACTGTGACATTGTGTTAAAATAATACATCATTATAAACAAGGTTTAGCAAAGGAATGAAAAGAAGGTTTAGCATCTGAAAATCTGCGGATGGAGTTTACCACCTCAGGGCACTAAGCTAAATAAAGAAAAAATATTAACTGGGTCAGTAGAAGAAGAAAAAATGCACTTGGATATACCCATCCTATTTTTAAATAAAATCTCAGACAACTGGAAATGAGAGGAATGTTCTTACCTGAAGGATCCCTAGGAGCTCGTGTTCTGAGCAAACACTGTGTGCAGTGGATTCGTGGGAGCTGCGGACCCTTTAAGACCGAACCAAGAAAACCCCGACCGTTATCACCGATCCGGGCAGTACCCTGGCCAGCAGAGGTGGGAGACTCTCTTAGGAAGGGTGACAGCTATTCTTATCGGTAGGTGACGCGACCGCCTAAATATGAAACTCATCAGAACCCAAACACAAAATACCGAAACTGACAAGAGGCGACAAAATTGGCAGGTGCGTGTCAGTGACGCAACAGTGTTTCCTCACACTGGTAACATCTAACTAAAACGTATCGTCATAAAGCAACATGACATTTACAAGGGCTGGAAAAACTACAGTGTGTCCAAGAATAAATCTAATAAAGGATGCATGAGAGACCTTTACGGAGAACCTTTTAAAATTCATGCAGGGAGATTAAGAAAGATTAGAACGGGGGGGAAATACACCAAGCTCGATGGTGGGGCAGCTTCGCGTTTGAGGAGATGGCGAATCTAATTCTCCATAAAAGCTGTACTTTCACAAGATTCTGGTAAAGTTTTTCAAGGGAAGATTTTGTAAATTTCAACAGTCTTATTCTAACATCTACATGGAAACATAAGGGTCTGTAAAAAACTTAATTAACTTAGGAGAGGAAGAAGGATGAAAGGGAACCTGACCTTCATGATATTAAGACATTCTACAAAATGCCAATTTTTTAAAAAATGTGGTTTGGGTGTAGAAATATTAAGTGAATAAGTGCAGGAAGACAGAAAGGCCAGCAGCAGACCCACGTGTGTTCCGATACCCGTTTTATGATAAAGGTGACATTATGCATCAATAAGAAAGGAACAGAGGTTTTTAATAGATAACATTGAGTAAACTCGCCCACCTCTCCCATAAAACAAAAAATTGGCCCCGGTTAGTGTTGCTCAGTGGTCAGAGCATCGGCCCTCGGACTGAAGGGTCACAGGTTCAGTTCTGGTCAAGGGCATGTACTTGTGTTGGAGGTTCCATCACTGGCCCCGGCTGGGGTGCATGCGGAAGGCAACCCATCGATGTGTCTCTCTCACATCGACGTTTCTCTCTCTCTGTCTCTCCTTCCCTCCCTCCCTTCCACTCTCTCTGAAGAAAAAAAAATCAATGGGAAAAAAATATCCTCCAGTGAGGATACAAAAACCAAAACAAACAAAAAAATTGGAGCCTCCCTCACATTCTCAGGAACAGGGTCTCTAGATTGGTTAAAAACCTAAATCCCAGAAGTGTAACAATAGAGCTAATGGAATAAAGTGTTGGAGAGAACTTTATCTTGGATTAAATACGCATACGCGCTTCTTACACAGTACTAAAAACTACAAAGTCGAAGGCAAAAATACATGGATCCCACCATAACAATATTAATGGGGTGAAGGCATCGTTAGAGCAAACAGGTGACAGATTGGGGGGAAAGTCTGCTTCTCAAAAAAAACAAAAAACAAGCCTGGCCGGGCGCGGCTCAGCGGTTGAGCGTCGACCTAGGATCCAGGCGATCAGGGTTCGATTCCCGGTCAGGGCACAGGCCCGGGTTGGGGGCTGCAGCCGATCAATGACTCTCTCATCACTGATGCTTCTATCTCTCTCTCTCCCTCTCCCTCTCCTTTCCTCTCTCTGAAATCAATAAAGATATGTTTTTTAAAAAAAGAGAGAAATGGACATCCAGAATATGTAAGGGATTGTTGGAAATGGACAAGGCAGAGATTCTAAAGCAGGTGTCGGCAGGCACTTCAGAGAAGGGGACCTTGAACGTCCCCTAGGTGATAAAGGGACCCCCCATAGCCTCAGGAGCCACTGAGCTGCAGGTTACAGCAATGACCAGGTTACCTTTCGCTCCATCCCTCTCACTGGCGAAGTTTCAGGAGCATGAAGACGCCCGTGAAGTTGTGGGAAAATCGCCCTTGTGCGCTGCCGGTGGGGATGCCACCTGCCAGGCCGGGCTGGAGACAGAAACGGCTGCACCCAGTGAATTACTGTGGGGTCCCTGTGACCCAGCAAGTCCACGCATGGTGGAAACCCAGAGAAATTCACAAAGGCTCGAGCGTGGGGAAGCTGCAGTGTGTGCTGGGGTCGGGGGCAGACCTGCTCATGGGCCCCGACAAGCGGAATGAAGGGGCCGGATGAGGCAAATGCACACTGAGAACCAAAGGTTAGAGGTCTGTGCTCAAATGTCGGTGAATTTTAAAAGCATAGGGCTGAGAGAAAAAATCCAGAAATAGGTCTACGCCCAGCACATTAGATGAGCACGTTAGATTTTCCAAGTTGCACAAATATTTAAGGTTCAGTAAAACACATTAGAAAGAGGGACAGCCCGGCCAGGCGTGGCTCAGCCGTTGAGCGTCGACCTAGGATCCAGGCGATCGGGGTTCGATTCCCGGGCAGGGCACATGCCCGGGTTGCGGGCTGCAGCCGATCAATGACTCTCTCATCATTGATGTTTCTGTCTCTCTCCCTCTCCTTTCCTCTCTCTGAAATCAGTAAAGATATATTAAAAAAAAAAAAAAACAACTTGTATAGAAAGAGGGACTCTATCGGGTGGGAAGGGGGGAGTGGGTGAGGATCTGGGGTGAAGGGAAAGCAGAACAGACAGCAGAGGGGTCTGGTAGGAGGTGATCGGGACAGCGGGCCGAGGAGTGGAGGGACGACTAGCAGCCCTTTTATGAGCCTGTGAAACAGAACCACTGCTAATGACAATGGATGAACAAAAGCATGTGCTTTGGGCGGACCAGAGTTCAAGGCTTTATTTTAATATTCCGCTTAGTCGGTGCGTAACCTTAGGAAGGGTGCTCACCTGTCTGAGTCTCGGTTTTCTCAAGCGTGGGATGAACATGGCACCACAAGTCCTTCGCTCCAAACTGAAGAAAAGAGAGGGGACTGTGCCGTCGCCATGGCGATAGGTAACTGCCCCAACTGACTTTAAGCCAGTCCTGGTCCATCGACCATTTCCCATCAGTCACCACGCTCCTGAGGGACAGCTGACGGTGGTGGCCTCTGTCCACGACCCAGGCGTCCACAGCCAGGGTTGCCGAGTCCTGAAATCCTCCCTCTTCCAGGAGTCCACCCATCCCTGGCTCCTCACCCGCGCCCCCAGCCCCACAAGTGACGGGGTCTCCTTGTTCAGGAAACTGCTCCCTTTCGATTAGCAAGAAATACACTCAGCTTCTAGCTTCAGCCTGTCTGCATGGTACCCCCTTGCTCTGACAAGGTAATGAAGCCCATCTTCTGGAGATAACGCGAGGATTGCCTGACTCCATTCATTAAGAGCCCGGGCATGGGAGGCCTGGTCAGGAAAGGGAGGCGGTGAGGAGAAGCCTCATCTGCAAACTTCAGAAAGGGAGGGAGAAGCCTGAAGAGGGGTGTGAGACTGTGATGGCCAGACCAAGGCAGGTCAGGGCTTTGCATGGTCGTGAAGGGAATAAAAACGCTAATTTAAGATCCTGTCTCTCATGCACTAACCCCCAGTGTAACCAGTGACAGAATAATATTATCACTCATCAGAAAGAATGTGAAGAGTAAGGCACCAAGAACAAGTGGGACAAACAGAAAACTAATAGTGACGTACATTGAAATAAAAATGTATCAGAAATTATATTAAATGTAAAGGGGCCGTGTCCTCTAAATAAAACAAAAAATTGTCAGGCAATGATGAAACCAACGTATGTCACTTAAGAAAGACACACATTAAAGGCAGAGAGAGCTACAAGTTGAATTTAAAATGTTGGGGAAAGATACACCTTGCAAACACTAATGAACAGAAAGCTGGTTTAGTCATAAGACGACGTAGAAGTCAAGACAAAAAGTAATAATAGAGAATAAAGAGAGGCATTTCATAATGATACTAGAGTTAAATCCATAGGAATATAGAACAATCTGAGCAGAAGGCAGTGGGCTCATATATTCCAAGCAGTAAGAGAAGAAAAAAAAAACCCTGCCAACCAAAAATCGTATGTCTGGCAAAACTGTTCCTCAAAAGTGAAGGATAAATTAAGATATTCCCACAGAAGCAAACGCTGAGGGAGCTTCTTGCCATTGGACCTGAGCTGCCAGAAATGCTCAGGAGTGTCCTGCATGTGACATGAAAGAAAATGAGGCAGTAACTCCAAGCCATAGGGAGAAATAAAGATCTCAGGAAAGGTAAAAATAAACGGGCAACTATAAAAACTAACTTTATTATAACTTTGGTTTGTAACACCATTTTTTTTGTTATCTCCGTGATTTAAAATAATAATGCATTTTTTAAATTATTAGTTTATGGTTTTGGACATAACACTATATAAAATGTCATTTTGTGAGATCAGTAGCTTAAAGGGGTGGAGATGGAGATGCATAGAGCAGATATTTTTGTTATTGATGATAAATTGATATAAATTAAAATTAGAGTGTTATAAACAGGACACAAAAATACTACCTGTAGAGTTAAGTAAACTGGACCTTGTTAAAATTAAGGATTTCTAACTGTCCAATTAAGAGCTTCTTTCACCAAAGGATAACTTTAAGGATAAAATGACAGCCACAGGCAATAACATTTGCCATATGTTAGCAATATGTATGGCTAAGATATAAAAATAACTCTTACTATTTTCTTAATAGAGGCAGACAGACAATCAAAAGTGGACAAAAGACCTGAACAGGTGCTTCATAAAATAATATGTCAAAATGACCAACAAATATGAAAAGGTGTCCAGTTTTATTAGTCATCAGGTAAATTCATTTTAAAACCACAAAGAACTATAACTACGTTCTCACATAAATGCTTTAAAATTTAAAACTGACCTTAGTGAGGGTTGATGGAAAGGTGAAACGGCAGACATTCTTAGACAGTGCTGTTGGGAATGGAAATTGGAACATAACTTTGAAGAGCTGTGTGACATTATCTACCAAAAGTGAACAAATGCACTCCCCATGACCCAGGAATCCTACTCTGGGGTGCATACCCGGCAGAAACATGTGCCCATGCACCCAAAGACATGTACATCCTAGGGTGCATTCTAAGAGCCAAATGCTGGAAACAACCCAAGTGTCTGCCAACAGTAGAATAGACACATGATAGGTTCTTACTATAGACTCTGACTTCTTAATTGCTGGCTCCTTCTTGGCAGAATTGTGACCCCCCACCCCCCAACCCAAAGATGTTCGTGTCTTAATGCTCAGAACCCATGGATGTGACCTGATGTGGCAAAGGGGCCTCTGCAGACATGCTTAAAGGGCCTGAGACGGGAGGTGATGAGGATTTTCCAAATGGATCCAATGTAGTCACGGGGCCCTTCTAAGAGGGAGACATGAGGGTCAGAGAAGTGCACGTGACAAGGGAAGCACAAACTAGAGACATGGAAGAGCCTGAAAACGTACACAGCCAGCGCTGAAGGCAGAGGAAGGGTCCAGGAGCCAAGGAATGCCAGCTGCCTCTAGAAACTGGAAAAGGGAGGATTCTGTCCAGAGCTTCCAGAAGGAGCGCAGCCCTGTCCACCCATTTTGGACTTTCATCTCCAGAACTATAAGTAGGAAATCTGGATTGTTTTAAACCACCGTGCTTGTAGTAATTTCTTATAGCAGCAGTAAAAAATTAAGTCTTCAGACACACTCAGCTCCCCATCAGCGAGTCTTTGCTTCTCCACCTTCACAGCACATTTACCTCCAGTCCCATCTCTCCTTCCCTATTGGACTCTTTGTTTATTAAGCATCTGCCTGAGAGGTCGCCAGGTTACTATGCAGCTCGGGGCCATCTCCCTGGACTCATGAGTGTAGACAAGATACTCCCAAGCTCTATTTTGAAAACCCTCTCCCAGTGAGAAGATTCTGGTCTTCTTGTGGCTCCCAAAAGGGTGCCTGGAATAGACTAGTAATTACATTCAACTGTGCAGAGGGGATTATGGGATGTCCTAGCTCCACTGTGCAGAGGGCATTATGGGATCTCTCAGCTCCACTGTGCAGAAGGGATTATGGGATGTCCCAGCTCCACTGTGCAGAGGGCATTATGGGATCTCTCAGCTCCACTGTGCAGAGGGGATTATGGGATGTCCCAGCTCCACTGTGCAGAGGGCATTATGGGATGTCCAAGCTCCACTGTGCAGAGGGCATTATGGGATCTCTCAGCTCCACTGTGCAGAGGGCATTATGGGATCTCTCAGCTCCACTGTGCAGAGGGCATTATGGGATCTCTCAGCTCCACTGTGCAGAGGGCATTATGGGATCTCTCAGCTCCACTGTGCAGAGGGGATTATGGGATGTCCCAGCTCCACTGTGCAAGGGCATTATGGGATCTCTCAGCTCCACTGTGCAGAGGGCATTATGGGATCTCTCAGCTCCACTGTGCAGAGGGCATTATGGGATGTCCCAGCTCCACTGTGCAGAGAGCATTATGGGATCTCTCAGCTCCACTGTGCAGAGGGGATTATGGGATGTCCCAGCTCCACTGTGCAGAGGGCATTATGGGATCTCTCACCTCCACTGTGCAGAGGGCATTATGGGATGTCCCAGCTCCACTGTGCAGAGGGGATTATGGGATGTCCCAGCTCCACTGTGCAGAGGGCATTATGGGATGTCCCAGCTCCACTGTGCAGAGAGCATTATGGGATCTCTCACCTCCACTGTGCAGAGGGGATTATGGGATGTCCCAGCTCCACTGTGCAGAGGGAATATGGAATGTTCCAATTAAAGGCATTTTAATTACTTCAGTCCCAGGGCTGGCTTAGTCTCCCAGCCTCCTGATAAGACAGCACATGTGGAATTCTTGGGGACAGACTGTCCAAGCCAACCTGCGCTGCTAGCTGTCCCTCTGGAATGCACCCTAATTACTCGGGGTAGTCACAACCCTCCAGGTGGAGGAGGAAATTGCATAATCCCTTCAGTGACAATTAAAAGCCGGGATTTGCCTGCAGGTCGTGAGGAGCACCTGGGAAACTGCCAGGGCTGCTCTCGTGGGCTCTCCTCTGCTCTCACTTTAATCCTGTTATCTTGTTTCCTCTCTTTATTACTTTCCACACCTTATCCGGGAGGAAAAACAATCCAAACTCCTGCATGATGCTTATCTGGAAGTGGTCGGAGGCCCCGGAGCCCACCTCACAGACCTGGACACTCACATCTTAGGAAACCACTGAGCCCAGGCCTGCAGGAGAGGCCCCAGTGCAGGTGCCCAAAGCTCTGGGGGTCCTGTGCGGGGGACCCTGAGAGCACAGACTGCTCCTGGGAGGTGGGCACCTGACATGGCTCATGTCCATCAAGGGCAGAGACCCTGCCGGCCTCCTGGCACCGCCCACCCTCACTGAGGATAGGAGGCCCAGAGGAGAGGACCTCGCCCCCTTCTGAGTCCAGGGCAAGGTCAGGTCTGTCTGCTCTGTGGGACCCTCTGCTTGAATATCTCAGAGCACTTTAAAAATCCATAAGCAAGAGTCTGCATAACCAGAAAGAGCATCTTTCTCATCAGAAGTCACAGTAACCCGACGTCTGTACTCAGACGGACACAGGAAGTGGAAAGTGGCCTTGTGCCCGAGACCCAGTGCCCCTCTCTGAGACGGAGCAGGCGAGCCTGGCTTCAGCTCAGGGTCCCCAAGTGGAGCACAGAAGCTGGCAGGCAGAGGGTCAGGGTCAATGTGGGCAAATAAACCATTAAATCAGGATCCCAGTGAGGCCATCGAGGGCCCAGCAAGGCCACCAGACCCATCACAGAGAGAAGATGTGATTCAGAAGGCAAGCCCCTCAGGAGGTGACCACACTTCCTTCCACGGCTGGACTCTCCAACCCCACCCCAACCAATCCTGCCCTGGGGACCAGGAGGGACTGATCTCTTGAGGTGCACGGGAGCCCAGCCCCAGCCCTTCTCTGCAACCACCCACTGGTCTGTGAAGCTCTGTGGGGTCTTCCTGCCTCTCCAGTGCCCAGTCACTCGGAGAGGAGGTCATTGGCCGGCAGGCGAAACCCAACACAGGGGCGCAGCACAGGTGCTCCTGGTCTGCCACCCGCATGAGGCCCGGGCACGCCCAGCTGATGGAACTGCAGGGCCGGGTGCCCTGAGCTCTTTCACCCAGTTGTCTGATTTGGCAGAAGAGCTAACAGGGGCCAGAGAGGCTGCGGTCACACGGGACAGCTTCCAGCCTGTCCCAGGCTCCTCCTCGTTGACCTGACCCAGCAGCGCGCCCAGCCGGGCAGAACCCTGCGAGGCCTCGGCAAGGCCTGTGCATCTTCTCACCCTCTGAAAGCCCCAGCAGCTTGCCCGCCTGTCACCTCGCTCACAGCAGGTTCCAAGTGTGAAATGAGCAAAGGACCACACGGCCAATTCAGGCCCTGACACGCTCCAGGGAAAGGGGCGGAAAACCAACCGGCCCAGCTGGCGGGACAGCCTGTGTGTGAGACACTATCGACCCGCCCTCCCCTGCCCCAGGGCTGCCGGGGGTACCTCAGGGGGTGGCAGATGCTCAGTAAAGCCCCTGTCTCCCTGGGTGATGGTCCCTCTCCCCTTGGTGACGAGGTTCAGCATCAGGATGCGCGGAGACACCTTGGGAGCCTGTGTTTGAAGCAGCCGATGGCTCTTCGGGGAAAAACAAGTAAAACACACCCCGAAGCCCTGGTCCCTTTGAGAAGTGTCGGGAGAGAAGGGTGCTGCTCGGAGGTCAGCGAACCCTTGCTCTGGCTCAAGGACCTTCAGGGAGGGGGGATGGGGAGCTGAGGGTCAGCTGGCCCGGGAGGACCTCAAGCTCCATGGAGCCTATGGGGCAGAGGGTTCATGTGTGGTGCTCAGGGCCTAGCAGGGCTTTAAGAATTGAAGGGGGGCCTAATGAGCAGTTGGGAAGGCTCAGGAGCATGGGGCTTGGGGAGCCAAGGAAAACCTCGGACTCAGGAGACAGTTACGTAAGCCCCGTGGGACAGTGACTATGCTTGTTAGGGACCGGAGAGCACCATATGCAGCAGGGCCGGCTGTGCTGCTCTTGGAGATCGCACTGGGGATCTGAAGTCCACAAGCTGCGCCGCAGGCCCCTGAAAGAGCCGGGGCTTGGGATGGGAGCACAGCAGGAACAGCCTCCCTGCGGTTCTAGCCTCCTGGGCAGGGCCCCCCAAACCTCCTCACTGCAAAGCCCACATGGTCTGGGAGAGCCGAGTCCCAGCGCCTCCTGCTGGGTGGGAGGAACAAGCCAGATGATGGGACCGCACCTGTCACCGTGGCCTGAGTAAGGCCACCCACGGACCGCGCAGGCCGGGGCAGCTGTGTTCCCACCTCCCTGAGGCCGGAGCCCCAGCGCAGACCCGCCTGCTCCTCACAGCCCCTCAGGCAGGCGCGGCTTCCACCTCCGGACCTTCACCCACCCTCCCTGCAGCCCCGAAGGGAAACAACAGGGTTCCCTGCTTTCCGGTCGGGGCCGAACTCAGTCTCCAGGGCAGCAGGCCTCTCCTGCGCTGCTTGAGTGAAGGGACCAATGCGTGAATGGATGGTGGAATCACGATGGATCCGAAGGTCTTGCATGGCTCTTATTTATGGAGTTTTAAACAATTTTTTATATGTTTTTATTGATTTCAGAGAGAGAGAGAAACATCAATGATGAGAGTGTCATCAATCCACTGCCTCCTGCACGCCCCACCCCCCCCGGGAATCAAGCCCTGACCCAGAATCGAAACCGCGACCTCCTAGTTCACAGGTCGATGCTGGACCTGAGCCTCCAGATTCTCCCGTGACCATGGTGATCACATGGGCAGCCCACATCCCCACAGGGGCCTCAGTTTCCCCACTGGCTTAGTGCAGGAGTGGGCCGGGTGGCTCCAGATGCCTCTCCCGGCTCTCAGAGTCGCTGACGGTACTTTATACGCTGGAAATGGACCTGCAGACACATCTTTGAACATCCTGACGTTCAGAGACACTATATTCAGAAGGAAAAAATATTAATAATGCGAAATTCAAAAACAAAGCAGAGACTCCCGCTTCAGAATGGGCTACATCTGTCAGGAAGCCACTGAGCCAAGGCTGACGGGATGAGGTCACTCTGCTACCGGGAGGGGTTCGGGCTGCCTGTCACGGTGCCCAATTCAGCGGAGGCAGGGTTGAATCATATAAGGTGTTTATTGCGAAGGGCGGCCAACCAAGAAGACTGGGAGCCTACGAGCATCCAAAAGCTGTCTTAAGGAGTGGCCTGAGGGATCAGGTTATATAGGGAAATGGGGTAAACTGAGGCTGGGGATGGAACGCAGCTGCGTGCAGTCCCGCAAGTCTGCAGGCTTCAGCTATTGTTCCTGGTCACCTGGCGATGTCTCCGTAAGATGATATTTTGACTCCTGGTTGGGCCGCCCGACCATGTCTGTTCAGCGATACCTTGTCCACAGCTGGGTCACCTCCTGAATTGCTACGTCCAGGATCAAGGGGAGTGCACGGGGCAAAGGCCTAGGAGAAAGGAACTCAAGGAGATAGAAACCTAAACCCCTGCTCACATCAGTACAAGTGGTCTACAATTTGTAAGTAATATATTTCAGATTAATTCAGGTGCTCCATCTGTGGAAATTATCAGCGCCCCTATCAATTTGCCAGCTCGTGTTTATGCAGGGAGCCACCTTGAGAAGGAGGCTAGTCCCCATGGGTGCTGCCCCAGAGGCCTGCGAAGGAGCCGGGCTCTCAGGGCCAGGGGAGGCCTCGGCCCGTCCACCCTCCTTCCCCCGGAAGGGGCCTCGGCGCCCAGGACATCGTCCCTGGCAGAGTGGTCAGCGGACCCTGGACAGGTGGGCAGGGTCCAGAAAGGCCGGCCATCTGCCCCAGCAGGTGACTGGGGAGAGAAGTGAGAGATGTGACAGGTTGACCCTGAAGGGAGGGTCGGCCCCTCCGCCTGGAGCCAGGCTCCCATCCCCAGGATGGCTCTTGAAATCCGTCCCCATTTCAATGCAGACTGATTTCCAGCTGCCCGGCCACCTGTGGTTTTCTTCTGTCACATTTGCATCTCAATGGTCGGTGACCGCAGGGGACTGGAGCCAATTTTGAGCTGTGAGCTTGTCAATGCAGGAGCCTTTGCTAAATTAACTTCCTCTGGTCCCAAGAAAGCGCCCCCTCCCGCACCCCCCTCTTGCCCAATCTGCCGCCTCCTTCAAAATGAGAAGCCGGTCAATAAATATCAGAAGGACCCCCGGCCCGGATGCTCCGCGTCGCCAAGGGGATCAAACGCGTATCGGAGCAGCTCCGGGAAGACGCGCGGTGCCCATCGGGACTCTCCAAAGCCCTGGGGCTTCAAAGGCCCGAGGGTGGGGCAGTGGCTGGGGGAAAATGGATGTTGAAGCTGGAGAAATGCCCTTCGGTGTGATAACTGCTCCCTCCGAGTGGCAGCACCCGTTAGCAGCAGCAGCAGAAGCTCCCCGAAGGTCAGGACCGTGGCCTGCTGGGTGTGAGCCCTCACCAGGTGTCGGGCATGGCGGGGCCTGGCCAGGTGTCACCTGCTGCAAAACTTGCCCAGGTGCTAATTTGCTGTGAAGACCGTCAGCTGGGGTGTGGACACCGAGCATCCAGAGGGAAGTGAGCCCCGTCCATTTGTGGAGAGTGGTCCCCCGAGAAGCTGTCCAGTGGGCACCTGCAGGGCGTCCTGCGGCCTCGGCTTTACCTCCTGCTGGCCCAGCTCCAGCAGCCGCCAAGCCTGGTCTGGGATTTAGGGAGTAAGAGATGTTCTCAGAGACAGACAAGCCAGGGCCTGGTCCCGGTGACCTTGCCACCAGCCGGGTGACCTTGAGATTTAGAAGACCTCCTCCCAGCTTCCTCCATCAGTTGCTATGGGTTACTATCTCCCGGCCCAGAGTGATGCTGGGATTAACTTCTAAGACACAGAGCATGGAGGAGCCCCCCCCCGCCCCTTTTAGGAGAAATAAGAAGGCAACCCCAAGCCACCTGCTCACTTGTGCTCCAAATCCAGGGGATAAGAGGGTGCTGCAGAGGGAGGAGGCCACAGGAGAGCGCCCCCCCAGGTCCTGGAGGACTAACCTGTACTCAAGCTGACACCCATGGCCCTGACGTGAGAGGGGCCCCCCTGGTCCCAGAAGTGGGAGGAATGGGGTATACTCTCCCCCAGCGGCCCCCCGGCAGCCGAGCCAAGCATGGCAGACACCAAAGAGAAGGTTCCAGACCCAGCTGCTGCTCAGTTCTCCCCAAGTTCAGTGAATGCATTTGATGTAATTTTAGTCAAATTCCCATTAGAACATTCCTGCAACTTGACAAAAAGATTCTCAGATTTACCCAGAAAAAAAGGGGACACTTCTGCAGACACAGGGTCCAGGCAGCATGGCTTCCCCACCACAGGGCACCACACACACGGCAGGACCCGAGCCCACACCAGCAGAGAGGGCGAGGGCCAGACGGTGGCCCGATGGCGCGGGGGCCGCGGCAGGAGGCACGAGACTTACGAACTGACCACCCAGCTAACCGTGGGTGTCCGATAGGAAGGTGGGAAAAGCCCCCCCCTCTAAATAGGGCAGACGCTGGTCCCAAGGACTCCGGACAGGAGCGGGTGGGGGCTGAGGTGGCCTCTGCCTCTCTGTGGACACCCTGCCTGCCGCGGCGACCCCGGGACCCGCCTTTGGGGGCCGGGGCCACGGAGGTTCCGGGCCAAGGTCTTCAGAGCCACGTGGGGCGGCTGGTGTTCGTCCTGAAGTCCACGGTCTCCATGGTTGAACACGGAAGGAAAAAACCAATTAACCTTCGTAAACATCCCGCTAATCAATCTCGCATTTTATGGTCCCGTCAGCGACGGCGCTCAGCTGGGCGACCGTATTTAATTCCTGCCGTTGATTTATGAAGGCGGCTGCCGGCCGCCTGCTCGTTAGCGGTGCAGGATGCGGCCCCCGCCGCAGGTTAATCCCTTTTCATAATTAAACCGCATCGGGGAGCCCGAGGTCCCGGGAGCCCTCCCCGTCGGGTGGACGGGGGCGCTCAGGGCCGCGCCCCCTGCGGTCGGCGGTCACGGGACGCAGCAGCTGCTTCTCCCGAGTTGCTTGGTTTTGCGCAATTGCCAAGGACTTTCATCGCTCGGCTGCTGGCAGCAAATACACGGCACGTTCTGGCAGTTTCCATGGAGGAGAAAACACCGTTCGAGGGGCCGTGTTGTGCTCGACCTCTGTCGCCTTCAACACCCTCAGCGTCAGGCTCACCACCGCTGTGCCCCTGCAAGGTGGCCATCGCCGCCACAGCTGAGTCACCCTAAGGTGGCCGCCAAAGCCGCCACACCACCAACCTCCCTTCCTCCAGGCCCTGTTTTCCCTCCCCGGCCCCTCCTTGCAGAATAGGAGGTCATCCCCACTTTGGTTTTAAAATATGAGAACTCGCCCAGCCGGGCGTGGCTCAGAGGTTGAACGTCGACCTGGGATCCAAGCGATCGGGGTTCGATTCCCGGTCAGGGCACAGGCCCGGGTTGTGGGCTCAATCAGTGACTCTCATCATTGATGTTTCTCTCTCTCTCCCTCTTCTTTCCTCTCTCTGAAATCAATAAAGATATATTTTTAAAAAATAAAAAGTAAGTAAAATAAAATATGAGAACTCAAGCCCTGGCCAGTGTGGCTCAGTTGGTGGAGCATCGTCTGCGAGCCAAGAGGCCGCCAGTTCGATTCCTGGCCAGGGAGGGTGGAGGGTGTGATCCCTAGCAGGTGGCGTGCAGGAGGCAGCCGATCGATGTTTCTCTCTTTCTCCCTCTCCCTTCCTCTATCTGTAAAATCAATAAAAACATCTTTTAAAAATAATAAAATAAAATACTAGAATTTGAAGGAAATTCAGAAGCCTAATTCTGGGAAATTGACTAAAAGATTTCCCTTTGCACCCAGAGCTCCCGGGCTGGCCTCCCCTGCACCCCATCAGATGCAGACAGTTCATTGGGAGAAGGAGGAATTTTTATAGTTTACTTAAAAAACTTTTTTTTAATCATAGTAAATATCAAAATCTTAAGAAAAACGTCTTTTGGAGTTGTGGGAACTGGCATATTTTAAGTACAAAAACCATATGGACGCTGTTAACTTAGGAAGAAAGACTCTGCTATAAAATCTAGTTCTACTAAAAAAAAATAAAAGGTGTGGCTCCCCAAGTTCAGAGGAGGAGGAAGAGAAACAGGTGGAGAGGACCAGGGGCTTCGAAACCTGTGCGGCCCCACGCAAGGGCCCACTCCCTCCCTGTCTGCCCCCAAATCTCACAGAAGCCGACAGCCTCCCACGGGAGGTGCTTCCCGGTGACCAGGAAGGACCTGGTTGGCCCGGAGCCGGCCCTGACCCTCCCTGCACAGACCCACCCAGACATGTTTATTCAGGGCCAGGCTAACCAACCGCTCCAACTGGCCCAGGACGGAGGAGTGTCCCGGGACGTGGGGTTTTCTGTGCAAAACCAGGAGAGACCCAGGGACATCAGGACAAGTGAGTCCCCCGATGACAGTGCTCACCTCGAATAAATATGGCCCATGATCCCAAAGAGACTTTAGTCGGATACAGACACGGAGACTAGAAGAAAGAAGGGGCAGGGAGAGCAAAAGCAGGTGGAGGTTCTTCGGCAAGAGCTGTCATCCAGGACCCGTGAGTCTCCAGGACATACTGAGACAGCCACGGGCTCAGTCCCTGCTCTCAGAGCTGGGACACGGGGAGCACCCGGGGAGGGGGGGGGGCAGCAGGTGCAGGGCTCAGGGGCAGTCACAGGAACCCTGTTCCTCACCTTCTTGGCGCCACATCGGGGGGGAGCTTCTACAAGGTGACGCTCCTGGAAAACGGCATGAGGCACACGCTGCTGTGAAAACAAAATGAAGTAAAACTGAACTAAGTAACATTTTTAAGCTTTTTAGAGAGGAAATAAGAGCATAAATCGGAAAGATCTGATGGGTACGTAATGGGCACCTGCAAATGACAGAACCAAACCAAAGGGCAGAGCACGCAGACGCCATTCAGGAAAACGTCCACACAACGAAACAAAGCCTGACTCCGAAGAGCAGGGCCCCACTTACTCTAGGGGGACAGGACATGGAGCCATCGAGCTGAGATGGGCGAGTGAAACCACCAGCGTTTGATAGTCACAGAAATCCTTCAAGTGCGCAGAAAAATGTACCCAGGTTGTAAGGGGAAAATTACCACTGGCCCCAGCCTTCTGGAATTATTCAATTATTCCAAGAGATAAAGAGCCCGGCCAATAAAATCTCCAAAGTCCTTTTGTCTTCTCAACAAGACCAGCATTCAAGTATCACAGAAAGAGACAAATATTTTGGAATATCAAAGGTTTGAGGAATATAATTCTGGCGAAAAAGGAGAGAAACAACAGCAAAAAGGGTCGATGTCACCACTGACCCCATCTCACTACAGTTTTCAGACCAAAATAAGTGTGGGAACTGTGACCGTATGAGAGAAGGCAAATGTCAGCAACATAGAAATGATGCACCCAATGCGGGGGGAGGGCGAGGAGAGAGCTGGGCGGAGGACTGGTCTGCCTGGGACCCCTCGCCATGGACGACAGCCTGGAGGGCCTCTGGATGGATTGCCCCATCTCCCTGATTGCCTCATATCCTAAAATGAGACAGAGGAAAATAGCGAGGTTCCAGTTACATAAATTGGCTGGAATGTAGGTGTGTGCTCATGAAATTAGTGATTCTGCAAATATTATCCTCAAAGTTTATTCTCACATGGACAGGTTTTTAAATAGCTTTGAAGACCCCCAAATAATTTTTCATATTCCTGGGGGGCAGGTCCCAGAAGGAAATATCATCTACACCAACGTCACTCTGGAAAGAGTCCCCTTCATGACTGTCCTTCATCTCTACTCAATACCTATCACCAGCTCTTGGCTTCTTTCTTGTAATACTTGTTCTGCTGGTTTAAGTGAGTGGATAAACACTGTTTTATTAAAATATCCTAGTGTACATTACGAGAGGGAAGAGGAGGAAGAGGAGGAGGAGAAGGAGGTGATGATGAAGAAGATGAAGATAGGAGAGAGGAAGAGGGGGAGATGGAGGTGATGATGATGATGGAGATGAAGATGAGGAGGGAGGAAGAGGAGGAGGAGATGGAGGAGATGATGATGATGGAGATGAAGATGGGAGGGAGGAAGAGGAGGAGGAGATGGAGGTGATGAACAAGGAGGGGGAACAGGAGAACTGTTAGAAGAGGAAGGGTTGGTTTCTTTCCAGTCAACACCTCTCTAAAACTTTAACTGCCTACAACCTCCGCCGACCTGGGGAGACGGAGCCATCGAGCGCACACGAGCTATCCGGAGCCATCTCTGACGGAGGCCACGGTGGGGCCGCCGTGGTGCCCATCAGGAGGCGCAGTGCCGCAGTGCCCAGGCCGCTGTCCGCCGGAGGACCCGCCGTGCTCAGCCTCTCAGGCTCGGGGCAGGATCAGCTGGGCCCTGGTGCACCGGCTGAAGTGCATGCGGCAAATGAGCTTATGTTGATCTCCTCCCTTCAAACGCGTGCACATGACCCGCACACGGGGGAAGGAGAGGCCGAGCGTTCATGTAGCTAGAGGCCCAGATGCCAGGCTCACGCAGAGGGAGTCCCATGTGACGGTCACAGGGGGCGCTGTTTATCAAACAGCCAATTAGCAGCCACTTGGCTGGGGGGAGTTCATCCTGAAGGAGACTGTGATAATCGTGTTCTCTGGGTGCATCGTCGCTCTTCAAAGGCACGATACCCTTCCATCCTCTCTGCGGAGCATTTGGTGACCAGCTGTGCGTGGTGCTGGCATGCGGCCAGTTCAGCCTGAAGAGATGAGCACCGGGCATGAGCTACGAGGGCTCCCCCCGGTGTCACCTCTGCTCCCTGTCAGGAGTGATGGTGGGTGCGCCGGCCACGCTGTGAAATGTCCAGGGGTGCTGAGGTCGGGGGCGGGGCACAGACTGAAAAAAGAACAGCATCTCTGAGGATGCAGGGGAAAAATTTCACAGAGAGGCTGTAAATGTTTAGTTAGCTGTAAGTTTTCTCTGCCATAGAGCAGAGAACCCAAGAAGAGCTGGGAAAGAAAAGACATTACCTCTGCGTGGTTATAATTAGTAATAATAGAGGTTGACAGTGCTCACCACCGGTTACCCGCACCAGTGTTCTTGATGCTAGCCCAGCACTAGATGCTTGTTGCCGAACCGAGTCTCTAACCACTTATATGTAGGGGTCCTCGCATCTGCTGGACAAACCGAGGACAGAAGTGATGCTCGCAGAGCTCCTATCAGGGCATATAACACACAGAATAGACCTGATGAACCAGGATTGTGTGAACAATGGCATTTTCACCCACTAGGAATACGGAGGAACAACTGAGGCGATGACAAATCTTCAAAACGCTAACAGAGGCACAAAAAGACAAATCTCTAGTATTATTATGGTTACTATCATCATCATCATCACCACCATCACCATCATCACCACCATCACCATCATCATCACCATCACCATCACCATCATCACCATCACCATCATCACCATCATCACCATCACCACCATCACCATCATCATCACCATCATCATCACCATCATCATCACCATCATCATCATCATCACCATCATCACATCACCACCATCACCATCATCATCACCATCACCATCATCACCATCATCACCATCACCATCATCATCACCATCACCATCACCATCACCATCACCGTCATTGTCATCACATCACTGTCAAATATCAGTTCATACATAACAATAACAATAACATTTTACATCATTTTTGATAGAACCACAGAAAATTATAATGGGATCCTATGGATAAATTCATTTTCTTCCCACAACACTGTGCTTAACTTAAAAGTCATCATGCATCTACTGGTAGAAGCATCCTTTAAATATAACCTAGTAAATATATGTGATGTTCTCGATGGCTATTAATAGCCAAACTCTGTTTACTAAGGAAAAAATTTGAGACAGAAAAGGAAGAAGGGATCTTAACTGGCAGAGGAGGGTGTGCTCAGGTGACACTTGTTTATGACATTCAGGGTGTCTCCAATGGATGGAGTCTCCCTGAGCCACTGCTGCTCCCCAGCACCCAGCCCAGGACAGGGCACGTGCCAGGCACTCAATGTCGCTTCACTGATGAGTGAAGTCGCCACTGGAAGATAATGTCCTGCCCCTTCTCCCTGCACCTGTGGTGTCCAGCACAGGGTCTGGCACAGAGATGATTTTAATGAGCATGTTTAATTAATAAAGTGTTTCAGGGACTTGTCACCTGTGCCCACCCTGCCTCTGGCTACCATAGGATCCTATGTCATCTCCACAAACACAAAGGAAAACACAGGGATTTTGGTGGGTGAGAGGGTCGGGGAGGGGGCAGTCAAAAGGGTGAGTCTTCTTCTCCACGTGGCGACAGGGGGCCACATCCCCTGGTCACTGCATGGGAGGTGTCTGAGATGCTGCCATGTGGTTTCTTACAGCACTGGCACACTTCTGACACCAAATGGGAGGCTTTCCCACACCAGCCATTCCTCCAGCCTTCTGACACCTTCTGACACTCACTCCCAAGCCATCGCAGACCCCTCAGGCTAAGGGTCCAGCCCCACAAGACTGCCCCCAGCTCAGACGGCAGCCACATGTCCTATCTGTACCTCTGTCAACTGGCTACAAATTGGGGGTGCCCATGACCTCCTCCTAAGTGTTGATACTTTGCTATAACACCACAAATTCTAGCTATTCTAAGATCACTTATAGGGAGCTGATGGTGACACACACAATCCTGTCTCTAGAGCAATCACCACACCAGCAGAGAGGAGGTGACCACTGGGAGAGGAGGGCCACTGCTCATCAATTCACTAAGAAAAGAAATCAGAGGAACCTGCTCCAAAGATTCACAGAAGATCCTCCCACCAGGCTTTCCCCTAATGCTGGGAAGATTAACCACAGCCAGTCAGCCAGGCAGGGCCTGCTTCTGACTCAGTGGGTAGCAGGCCACACGGCTTCCAGAGAACCCCCCCACTCACCCACAAGGCCTGGCTTCCTCCAAGCCCAGTGGTCGCCGTCAGTCTTGTGCTGAGGTTCCCAGTGGGAAGCATGTGTCCACGCGCTCAGGCTGCGTTGGCGCATCCACTCACCTTTCTAAACTCACTTGGGTTTTGGTTGATGGATAAGGGTGGTGGGGGAGGTCGCGACAGTGGAGGTGATGAGAACTACATCTGGAGAGTTTAGGTCATGTGCCAAGGCCTCTGCTCAGGGCTTCCTTACTGTATCTTACCTTAGCACATGGATTTTATTGTTACTTTCAAGGGTTTAAAGGGCTTTTAAGTTATTCTGTAAACACATTATATTGAAAAAACATCAAAGCACATCTACGACAATTCAAAATATTCTTGGAAAAGCAGAAATCACTGAGACCCACCACACGTTTGCCAGTTATCTGTGCATTTTGGACAAATGAGTATTTTCACTTAACTCGACGTCTGTGTTCATGTGTGTGCGTGTGCAGGTTCTCTGGTGTGAGTGCCCAGCTGCACACCTCCAGTGAGGCCTTTGGGCAGGTGCCCTTGCAGGTGTGTGGCTCAGAGGCAAGCTCTCCTGAAAGGCCCTCCCCATCCCCTTCTCTCCGCCGCCTGCCCGGGGAGGAGGGATACAGTCACAGTTTGTTCCAGGAGAGACCATTTGAAGAAGTGCCAGCAGAACAAACCCCAGCCTAATGCCTTTCCAGAAAGCGTATTGAATCATGTAGCTGCAGCAGCTACGAATCCAACAGCTATTCCCCAGAGAGCCCAGCCCCAGCACGGCTATTTTTAAACCGCATCGCACCTAAGCGTCTGTGCAGGGAAGACGCTGTGCGCCAGGCAGACGTGCCGTTCCTTCCTCCAAACCACTTAGCTTGATCCAAGAGCAGCAGCCTGCCCACATTTTTCTTAATGTATCAGATTCCAGCAACAATATGCCATTCTCTTGAATTCTTTTCAAGTGTCTGGTGCACATTCATACCTCTCGATAGCTATTATTACAGCGCCCCAGTCAGTGCAATGCCAAACGGCAGAAAGAAAGCTGGGAGAAATAACCGTCACTTACGCATGTACTACGTGGGCAGAATATCACTGCATCTGGACGTCGGACACATTCCGGTGTTTGACTGCGTTTTCAGTTTTTGCTGCGATGTTTGGCATCAAGTGGAATATTCACACCCAAAATAACATTAACATGGGTAAGTGCAAAAATTCTTCACATTATAAAGTAAAAAGTCCTGGCACTTTCGAAATGTTGGAACCAACATACAATTTTTCCTGGGGATAGGATGCACTTGCTGAAAAATGTTCATTCTCATTAGCCTCCTCATATTGGTCACCATCGTCATCACCATCATCACCATCATCACCCTCACTATCATCACCATCATCACTATCACCATCTCTATCATCATCACTATCTTTATCATCATCATTGTCAACATGACCATCACCACCATCATCACCATTGTCACTATCACCATCACCACCATCATCACCATTGTCACGATCACCATCACCATCATCATTACCATCATAACCACCATCATCACTATCACCGTCTCTATCATCATCACCATCATCACCATAATCATCATCACCATCATCACCATCACCACCATCTTCACCATTGTCACTATCACCATCACCACCATCTTCACCATTGTCACTATCACCATCATCACCACGATCACCATCATTACCATCATCATTACCATCATCATTACCATCATCACCACCATCATCACTATCACCATCTCTATCATCATCACCATCATCATCACCATTACCATCATCACCATCACCATCATCACCATCACCATCATCATGGCCACCATCATCACCATCATCATTATCATCATCACCATCACTATCACCATCGTCACCATCATTATCACCATCCAAATGTGATTACTATCTGTGGCCACTTACTAATCAGTTAATGAATGCCCAGTACTATGCTCAGTATGTTCTGCATACTCACATGTATGTTCCACACATGATCTTCAATCACTGTAGCAACCTTGTAGCATAAGCACTAGATTCTTTTTTTCCCCCAAATAAATCTTAGCAAAGTTAAAGTGATTTTTCCAAGACTAAATAGCTGTAAATTGCAGGATTGAACACAGATCTCTGAAACTCCCTAACCTTTGCCATCACACCAGTTCATTCCTTAATGTGCTAAATTGCCTCAGAATCAGGGACTGCTACAATGACAGGGACCACAGAGCCCGCTTGCTGCCCTCTGGGATGACTGAGGAAATTGCTCCTGCACTGGATTTTTCCAGTCCTGTCTGTGTGTCTCCTCTACCACGTGGCCTCCTGTGAATGACCCTGCAAAGCCACACTTTTCTGTGGCCTCTCTCCTTAGCTGGTCCCTTGGTGGGCCGCCTTGGCTGAGGCTTCCCCAGCCATCTGCGTCACACCTGGGTCCTTGCAGCTGCTCTGGAAATGTTATCAGCATGAGCACTGTGTTGGCCTAATCTCAGTGAGGAGATGCTTGGTATGAGGAAATGGGCATGTGCTTATGAACCAGGAAGACCCATGTCCTAGGTCACACCCACCACTGACTGGCCAGGCAGCCTCTGACAGGCCTCGGGGCCCTGACACCCTGGGAATCAGCCTTGACCCATTCAACACCTCGCTAAACCCTCCTGGTGTGACTTTCAAAGTATTTCTTAAACTCACCCCCTTTCACTTCAGGTTCACTTGTGCCTCAGTTGGTCTTCCCTGTCTATGGAAATGTCACTGATCTGCACCCAATAGTCCACAAAACCCCACAAACACATGAAACTTGGAACTGTCCTTCTTTTCCCCTGAGCCCTGTCCCCAAGAGCCAGCAGATGCCATCAGCTGTAGCGTCACTGCACAAGCTGACCGACCACGTCTCCCACCTTCACACCAGATCAGCAGTTCTCTTCACCACTTGGACGATGGCAGTGGACTCCTGACGGACCTCGTGTCCTGCCCCCGGCATCTCTGACATCTATCCTCTACCTAGAATGTGACTCTCATGCTGAAAGTCCTGCAGTGGACTCCACTGCCCATCTTGTCAGATCCAAGATGGAACGCATGGCTCTATGCTCCTCCAAGGCCCAGTGCCTTCGCCTTCTGTGTCCTGTTTCAGCCACTCCTCCTTCCCTCAGCAAACTCCATGTACACACTCCAACACCCACAGTCCTTTTCCCTGCTGCAGCCCTGGCAGCTTGGAAGCCCTTCCATCCGGTCTGGCTGGTCCCTCCTCCCCCATCCTGCCTGGCTGGTCCCTGCTCCCCTCAGGGTCTTAGTTGAAGAGTGACTCTCCTACTGCATCCCTACCCACCAAGCTGAAATCAGGTCTCTCTCATGTGTTCACAACATGCACCGCTATGGATGAACATATGTCCACCTGTTTGTTCATTCCTCTCTCCTCCCCAGCTCCAGCTGGAATGGCATCTCCTGGCCCAGGACTGGCCTTGCTGTTCGCTGCATCCCTGGCACCTGCGGCAGTGCCCACGCGCAGCAGAACTCTGATCAGAGTGCTGGGTGGATGAGTCAACGAAACCGGATGGCAGTCCTGCCCTCCTGTCCTCCCAGGCTGCCTGGAGCTTAGGGAGAGGGCTGTTCTCAGCAACAGGTGAGACAAACAGCAGAGGGCATCGCCCACAGGAGGGCGGATCAGCCAGCTGGTTCAAAAGAATGGGAACGAAAAGTACACCAGACTCCTCAGTCGGCGCGTCTAATGCACCTGTAACAGCATCTATTTTCACAGAGGGGCACTGAGGCTGAGGTGACAGTGTGCCCAAGATAACATCCAGCAGAAAATGAAGGACAAGATTTGCAGTGGGTCCAGGCTGAGTCAGCCCGGCTCATCCTTGGCTGCATCGTGTCTTTCTCTAGCCCCCTAGGCTCACCGCCCACCCAGGCCGACCAGCTGCCCTGTCAAGGGCAGAGCCTATCCTGCAAGCACGTTGGTCTCTGCATTGCAGGAGCTCACGGGTTCTGCCTGAGAAGCTCCAACAACCTCCACTCAGCCCTGTTCTGGGCCTGGTGGTGGTTTGGGGGCTCCTTCACCCTCCTGGGGGGGACCATGCACACACTACTGCACAGCTCCGGATGTGGCATGTTGGACAGTCTGCAGCCAGATTGCTCTTCCATGCAATTGGCTCCCTTGGAAAGACAGAATAAACAAGTGGTCCCCGAGGGTCCAACTTGAGTGGGTGATGGACAGGGCTTGTCAGCCCTCCACTCCCCTGCTCCCTAGTCTACAGTTCAGAGTGCAGATCAAGACCATGCCAGAGGAGGGGCCTCAGAGAGTTTCAGGGGCCTCACCATGCACCCAGAATTACAAATAGAGGGTTCTCCATGCACACATCTAACCAGCTCTTTCTGGAGGCCCTGATATCAGGCACTTTGCTCAGCGACTTTAGATACGGAACTGATTTCATCTTAACCACCATGCATTTCAGGGAGCAAGAGAACACACGCCCATGCAGCACCTTTTGCTGACAAGCGTTATGCATGGACCATCACAAGCATGCAGGGGAGCTTTGGATTCCAACAGTACAGCTTGGAGCTGGAGCTAGGCCTTGACCCAGCTGTGCAGCCTGGACAAAGGTGATGATGATGATGGTAGTGATGATGGTAATGGTGGTGATAATGGTGATGATGATGATGATGGCGATGGCAATGATGGTGATGGTGATGATGATGGTGATGATGGTGATGATGATGATGGTGGTGATGGTGATGGTGGTGATGGTGATGACGGTGATGGTGATGATGGTGGTGATGATGGTGATGGTGATGGTGGTGATGGTGGTGATGGTGGTGATGGTGGTGATGATGATGGTGGTGATGATGGTGATGATGGTGATGATGGCGATGGTGATGGTGATGACGGTGATGGTGGTGATGATGGTGATGGTGATGGTGGTGATGGTGATGGTGGTGATGGTGGTGATGATGATGGTGGTGATGGTGATGGTGGTGATGGTGGTGATGGTGATGGTGGTGATGGTGGTGATGATGATGGTGGTGATGATGGTGATGGTGATGATGGTGATGGTGATGGTGGTGATGGTGGTGATGATGATGGTGGTGATGATGGTGATGGTGATGGTGATGGTGGTGATGGTGATGAGGGTGAGGACACCAGCAGCCTCGGGGTTAAACCCCTGCATTATCACGCAGCTGTGTTGTAAGTGCCCGCCTCAGGGAGGTGGTAGAGATGCATGAACAAATTATAGAAGGTACTTAGAAGAGGACTTATCCCATAGTGAGGCTCAACAAACATTGGCTAGTTTCCTCTTGAAGATGGTGACGCCAGGACCCAAAGAGCTCCTGATGCACCCAGAGCTCCTTGGCGAACACACTGAGGGCAAGGCTCTGAGTTCCTGCCCCAGCAGAACTGCCTCCTCCTTCCTTCACCTTTGACTGCATATCCCGGTGATGAAGTTGTGACAGCGTCTGCGCAGGATGTGTCTCATCAGAGGCTAAGGAATTTAAAGTACAGTGATGTCAGAAGAACATAATGGGGGGGAAGCAACAAAAATCCACCTCCAGCATCATGATTCCTTGGCATGGATGGAGGCATCCACACACAGTCACTGAGGGCAAGGTGGAGAGGTTGGTAGCATGTTGGGGGTGACAAGGAGTGGTGACCACCAGTTCTGAGCTCTTGTCCTGACCCAGTATCAGCTGGTTCTGGAATCCAGAACTGAGTCCCTGCTCCTCTGAAACAATCAGAGCCACATGGAGAGAGATCTCAAACCCTCCCCATTTACATTCTGCAAGGTTCCCTCTGGTTTTTGCAAACTGGCCCCAAAGACCCTCCTTCCAGTGGGGGAGCAGTGGTGCCCCAATGAGACAGGTGGCTGAGAGGCTCTGTCTAGCACCGCCCAGCTGTGCCTTCTGACCAGCCTGCCTCTGTCTGCACAGAGGACGAGGGCAGAAGCCATTCACTGTTCTCTTCTCTGGCTGTTCCGCCATCCTCAGGCCACTAGGGACCGGCTGTGTGTCACATCTCGCCTTCCACCCGAATGCCAGGTCCAGGTGTGCACCTGTCACTCCTGCCAAGTGTCATCGTCTCAACAGGCCTCCGCTGTGCTCTGCCCTGATGTGGAACCACAGCATCTGTGTCAGCAGCAGGCGCTCCTGTGTGACACACCTGCTCCCTGAAGGGGGGTGGCCTCACTCACCCAGGTTTTCCACTGAGGCTGACACTTAGTGGTCCCAAGAGGATGGCCTCTGGCAGAAGGAAGCGCCCTCTGCTTATAATCCTGGACTCAAGCTGTTCTCACATTTAGACAGGTGGGCAGCTGGGTAAGTGATGATGATGATAATAGATGATAGATATAGATGATAGATATATAAATAATAGATAGATAGATGATAGATTAGATAGACAGATAGATATAGATATAGATAGATAGATAGATGATAGATAGATAGATAGATAGATAGATGATAGATAGATAGATAGATAGATAGATAGATAGATAGATAGATGATAGATAGATAGATAGATGATAGATAGATAGATAGATAAATAGATGATAGATATAGATAGATAACAGATAGATAGATAGATAGATAGATGATAGATATAGATAGATAACAGATGATAGATAGATAGATAGATAGATAGATAGATAGATAGATAGATAGACAGACACAGACATTCACCAACAAACAAGCCAGCCAGCTCCGGGTCCTGTTCCCGGCACCTTCCCACCTCGGTGCCCGCCCTGCTTGGTCTACCTCCATTCTCTCCACAGTCTGTCACCCAGCTCACAAGGGCTCCCGCTCTATCACTGAACTCACCATCCTGGCGGTCCCTGTGGCCTCCAACTTTCAAACCCCAGGGTTCTTCCCAGGTCGTCATTATGCCCTGCCTCTAGGGGGCGCGTGTATACAGGTGAGGCCCCTGCGGGCACCCCCACCTGGGCTGCGGGAGTGTGAGCCCACCCCCCGGGCAGCCGCCCCTTCTCATGTCCCCTGGCCCTCGGCCACGGCTGTCCTATCCACAGCTGGACTTCAGTGGCTCCTGCCTCAAATGTCCAAAGTGTCTTTTTGCAATTTCCTATAAAAAGTCCTAGGAAAATGTAAAAATGCAAAAACCTGTATCACCACCGGAAACCGAAATTGACCATCTGGTGAGATACGAAGGACATTAGACTGACTCACAGATCAAGTCTTGGGTGTAGCCCGTCCCCGGGAGAGGGGCTGTCACCGCCATGGACGCCGGAACCCACCACGTGTTCCCAGCAAGCTTCATCAGTGTCACCCTACTCCTGTCCCCGCCCTCCTGCCAACCAAGTTCTCATCACTTCCATTGCACGGGTGGGGGAAACTAAGGCACGGGGAGGTTAAATCTGCTGCTGGCCATCACGCAGCAAGAAAGGGAGGAGCGGGCTGGGAGTCCAGAGCAGGCTCTTGCCTTCGGCCACATTTGCTGGTCCCCCTGCAGGTGGCCAGTGCACAGGGCCGAGATCCCTCCAGGAGTCTGTCCTCACCCTTGTGTCTCAGGACTCAGACAAGCAGCACCCACCCTCAGGAGGCTCAGCACCTCTGCAGGTCGGATGAGCACCCTCTGGGGTAGACAGAATGTGGGCGCCTTCTTTCGACAGGTGAGGGGGCCCATGTCCTTCTGGGGCCAGGGGAGTGAGTCCATCTCTTTCCGGAGCCAGGGGAGCGGGCCCATCTCCTTCCAGGGCCAGGGGAGGGGGCCCATGTCCTTCCAGGGCCAGGGGAGCGGGCCCATGTCCTTCCAGGGCCAGGGGAGCGGGCCCATGTCCTTCCAGGGCCAGGGGAGCGGGTCCATGTCCTTCCAGGGCCAGGGGAGCGGGCCCATGTCCTTCCAGAGCCAGGGGAGCGGGCCCATGTCCTTCCAGGGCCAGGGGAGCGGGTCCATGTCCTTCCAGAGCCAGGGGAGCGGGCCCATGTCCTTCCAGGGCCAGGGGAGCGGGCCCATGTCCTTCCAGGGCCAGGGGAGCGGGTCCATGTCCTTCCAGGGCCAGGGGAGCGGGTCCATGTCCTTCTGGGGCCAGGGGAGTGGGCCCATCTCCTTCCAGGGCCAGGGGAGCGAGTCCATGTCCTTCCGGAGCCAGGGGAGCGGGCCCATGTCCTTCCAGAGCCAGGGGAGCGAGTCCATGTCCTTCCAGGTCCAGGGGAGCGGGCCCGTCTTGTTCCAGAGCCAGGGGAGGGGCCCATGTCCTTCTGGAGCCAGGGGAGCGGGCCCATGTCCTTCCGGAGCCAGGGGAGGGGCCCATGTCCTTCTGGAGCCAGGGGAGGGGCCCATGTCCTTCCGGAGCCAGGGGTTCCCGGAGGAGGTGCAGGGAGGGGTGAGCCCCTGAGAGTCCCAGGCTCCAAAGTGAAGGGGTTCCCAGAGGACGGGCGGGGAGACCGCAGCCCCTGAGAGCCTGGGGCTCATCTAGAGTTCACATTTAATAAACACCATGTGTAGGTGGCGCCAATTTAACACCGAGAAGATGCTCAATTTGGGGCTTGGTGAGGATGCAGATTTAGAAAAACCCAGAACCCAAAAGAGGAAGCAGCAGCGGATGGATGGACAGACAAAATGCAGCCCCTGTGTCTGTGGGACGGACGCCTGGGCCTGGCGGTGGGGTCAGAGCGCAGGCGTGGGCGCCGCCCTGCTGCCCGCGGTCACTCCCACTCCGGCCGGGCGGGCGCACCTGCCCCAGGCTCCCCACGCAGCCGGCGCCCCTGACGGACGGACGGACGAGGGGCTCTCAGAGCAGCTTCCACCTGCGTTTCCTGCTCTGAGCAAGATCGAGCGTCTTTTCACACGTTTACAGGCCGTTTTATTTATTTCCCATTGAATTACTTACTCATATCTTTTGCCCGCTTTTCTCGTGCTCCTCTCGGGTTGCCGACTTCAGCCTCCTCTGTGGGAGACGCGTCCCCCCATTTCGTGTGGCCGGAGCCCCCCGACGGTCACTCCTTCCCAAGGCTTCGCCGGCCACTCTCAGCCACTCCCGCCAATTACTTCTTCATGAAACACGTAAGCGAGTCGCTCAGGTCACGGAAAAGTTGTATGTTTGTGGAGGTCATTTTAGAGTCATCACAGAGCAAGAAAGCCGAGCCTAAGCCTTTCCAAGGACATGGTCTGCCTTCGTCCGTGTTCATTCTGAGCGTCTTTAAAGAGGGTTTTGTCGTTCACTTCAGAGAGCTCCGGGCAGTTCTTTCTAAGTTTATTGCCAGGAGATACGTGTGTGTAAATGTGAGCGCCCCCGACTGGGGGTGGAGCCCGCAACCCTGGCCTGAGCCCCGACCGGGAATCGAACCCCGATCGCCTGGATCCCAGGTCGGCGCTCACCCGCTGAGCCACGCCAGCCCGGCTGGGCTCTTTCTCCTGAGTGTGGACTGGACCCAGGGACTTCCACCTGATGAGTCAAACACAGAAAGGCCGGTGAAGATCAGGCTCCGTCCCGGGCACCTGGCGGCACCGCAGTAGGACGCCGCGTGCCCTGTGCGAGCCGCCCCGCGGGGACCCGCGTGACACAGGAAAGCTGCACAACAGCAGGCGGAGGTGCACAGTGGCCTGGAACGTGGGTCCCAGGGCCCCTGTGGAGCCTCAAGGTGACCCCTGGCCGCAGCCCTGGGCAAGGCCCTGCGCCCGGGGCACCCTAGAAACCGCAGTCACGTTCGCCGTTTTAAGTCACAAGCTTCGGGGTCATTCGTTACACGGGGACGGGTTTACATCCACGGAAATGATGGATTCTTTCCCTTTGTATTTTTAACTGAACCTTTTATTTTGAGATAAATATAGATCCGCGTGACGTGGTAGGAAACAGCACAGAGAGGTCTCGCGTACCCTTCGCCAAGCTTTCCCCCAAGGTAGCATCTGCAAAAATCTATACGCAACATACACAACATAAAAACACGGAGCACAACGGAGCAACCGGGGCACTGACGGCGATGCACTCGCCCTACCAGGTCTCCGCCCCCGGCGCTCACGGCGCCGGGCACAGGCCGCTGGCTCCCCGGCCCCCCGCTGCGAGCCTGCTGCCTCCGACGTGACCTTGACAGTTCCACGGTGTTGTGGGAAAGGAACCTCAGAGCGTGTCCCCCGGAGACTGGCCCTCCTCGCGTGGCCCGTTCCCGGGGGGGCCCCCAGGCGGCCCAGCGCGTCCGTGGGCTGCGGCTTCTCATCGCCGGGTCGATTCCCGCGCACGGGCTCGGGGGCTCGGCCTGTTCGATGACTCGCCCAGCGAGCGCCGCTGGGCTGCTCCCAGGTTGGGACTATCACGCGTAAAGCGGCCTCGGCGTCACGAGCCGGCTCCTGAGGCAGCGTGGACACCAGAGTGACTGCCGGGCCCTGCGCCAGGACTGCCCGGCTCCCGGGGACGCCGCACCGCCGCTGACCCGACCAGCAGCGGCCGAGCGGCCCGTCTCTCCGCATCCTTGCCGGCACCGAGGGCTCGGGAGTTTCGCTTTCGCCGCCTGGCAGGTCCTGCTGGGCTCTCCCTGTGCTGGGCCTCTGCGTGTCTCCGCCCGGGGACGCGAACGTCTGGAAAGACGGGCCTTTCGCCGTCTGAATACCTTCGTGATCTGCATCTCCACGGCTTTGCGCATTTTCTCACTGGGTTTTTTTGCTGTTAGATTTTCGCAAGCTCTGTCTGTGCCCGAGACGCTCGCCTCTGTCGGGTGCGTGGCCGGCACTGCCTCTCCCACGCCGTGGCTTTTCTTTCCACAGCCTCTCATCAGTCTTGCTCAGAAAGCAGAGGTTTTACTTTGGTGCGGTCCAAGGCGTCGGCCTTCACCCGTGTGCTCTGTGCTTTGGTGTCAAGTATCAGAACCCCCGGCGAGCCCGGCCCCGCGGCCCAGCGGTCGAGCGTCGGCCCGGGAACCAGGTCACGGTTCGATTCCCGGTTAGGGCACAGGCCCGGGTTGGATCCCCAGGAGGGGCCGTGCAGGAGGCAGCCGATCAATGACTCTCATCATCAGTGATGTTTCCCTCTCTCCCCCTCTCCCTTCCTCTGTCTAAAATCGATAAAAACATAAAAAAAAAAAAACTCCCCACCCAGCCCTGGATCCTGAAGAGTTTTCCTACATCTTTTCTATAAGTTTTATAGTGTTAAATTTTACATGTAAATCTGTGGCTCACTTCCCGTTAATTTTTGTATAGAACGCGAGGGTCACGTCCGGGAGGCTTCCTTTGCCGTGTGGGGCCGGGTTGGGCTGGGCTCCGCCGGTGGCCGCCGCGTCCGCGGGCCCCGCTGTTGGAAGGGCTCCCTCCTCCATTAAGCCGCCCAAACTCGGTGGACACACTCGCACTTATTCACAGGCTCCCTGTCTGTCCCACCGACCTGTCCCTGTGATGCCACACAGTCCTGAGCGCAGCCGCTGAGCATAAATTCTTAAAACCGGGCAGGATGCGGCAGAAGAGCCAACCCGCAGGCAGAGAGCCCACGGCGGGGGGACCCGGGCGGCTGTCGGACAAAAGGCCGATACCCGCGTCCACAGGGTCGGCGCGGGCGCGCGGTTGTTCTAAGACCCCAAACCGAAGGACCTCAAAATGATTATTTAACGTGATTAGACGGCTCTTCTAAGAAGGTGCCCGGATGCCGACGAGCCCGTGAACCGACTCCCGACGCTCGTGGCCCCGTGGGAAGTCGACTCCGCCTGCCGTTCACGCAACTCCGGCTGCTTCCCTTGAGTCGGCCTGTCCGTCCGTGGACCCTGAGCCCGCGGGTTTCCCGAAGACGCCCGTGGTGGGCCGTGCTCGCCGACCCCTCTGCCGCTGACTTGCCTTAATTCGTGTGTTTAGGTCATGTTTGTTAACGTGTCACATTGCGTTCGGGCTTACGCCTGCCATTTCATTGTCGTTTTCGGTTTTTCTCTGGGTTCTGCCAGTTTGCTTAGCTTTTCTCTCTTCTTGTGGGTCATTTGGACACTTTTTTAAATTCCATTTTGATTTCTCTGCAGTGTTTTTCAGTGTGTCTCTGCCACAGCGTGTTCAGTGGTCATTCTGGTCAGCATACGACGTCTACGTGACTTATCACCGCCTACTGGTGTCATGATTTTATTAGTTGGAGTGAACCAAAGAAAACCTACCTCTTTTTACAACCCTTTATAGCCCCAGTTTAATATAAAATGGCCTAAAATACATCATACAGGGTTCTAATTTTTGCTTCAACCGTCAGATGTAATTTATAAGACTCAAGAGAAAACAAGTCTCTTGCCCTTACCCACATTTTTGTTAACCAGGCTTATCTGTCTTCCGTCTTCATGTTTTTAGGTTCCTTCCTTTTTTGTCTCCTTTCCGTTTAGAGAATTTCCATTACCCAGGTCTGCTGGTGACAAACTCTCTTATTTTTCCTTCATTGGAGAATGTCTTGAATTTTTTCTTCATTCTTGACAGATATTTTCATTTTTGAAGGTTATCTCCAGTATAGGACTTGGAGTTGACAGGGTTGTTTCTGGTGTTTTTGGTTTTTTGTTTGTTTTGGTTTTGGTTTTAGCTCCTGAAAAATACTGTGCCATTTCCTTCTGGCTGCCACGGGTCTGATGAGAAATCCGCTGTCACTCAGATGGTCCGTCCTCTGGGTAAGGAGTTGTTTTTCTCACTGCCTTCAGGTTTTTTTCTGTTTTTATCTTTTAGAAGCTTACTTATGATGTATCTTGACAGATTTCTTTAGATTTATCCTGCGTGATGTTTGATGAGCTTCTGGAATCTATAGATTTGTGTATCTCGCCAATCTCGATAGTGTTTAGTCATTTCAGCTCCTCTCTCTTTCTCCTCTGCTTTGGGGACAAAATGACACAAATTTTAGACTTTCATTATGGTCCCACGGGTCCCTGGGGTTAGCTGGCTCTCTCTGTGTTGTTGTGATCAGATTGTTTCCTGTTGTGTCTTCCAGGTCACTGATTTTTTTTCCTCTGTTGCTCCACTCCGATGCTGAACCCATCCGGCCCACAGTGCTTATTTTAGTTGTATTTTCCATTTCTGAAATTCCTATTTGTTTTTTTCCTCTATATCTCTGTTTCTTTACTAAGATTCTGTGCCTTTGCTGAGGCCCTATTTTTCCATTTGTTTAAACCTGCTCATAATTGCTTGTTGAAGCCTTTTTATCACGGATGTTTTAAAATCTTTGTCAAATCACCCTAACATCTGTCATCTAGCTATTGTTTTTTTTTGTTTAGTTTGAATCTCCCCAGTTGTTGGACTAATGAGTGATTTTATATTGAAACCTGGACATGTTTGCATTATACATTCATTCACTGACGAACAATAGGGATAAGTTTTGAGAAATGCATCATTAGGCGATTTTGTCATCGAGTGAACATCACAGAGACACCTACACAAGGTGGTGCAGCCAGTAAACAGCCGGGCTACACGGTGTAGCCTCGCGCTCCTGGGCCCCCAGCCTGTGCTGCGCGTCTGTACTGAACACTGTAGGCAACTGGAACACAATGGGACGTGCTTGTGTGTCTAAACATAGAATAGATGCACTGAGGATACAATATAAAAGGTATTAAAGATGAAGTGTGTGGGCTGTGGAGGAAGCCAAGGTAGGAGGGACAATACAAGCTGGGGGAGGGAGGAAGGGAGACAAAGGGAGGGAAGAGATGGAAACAGACCCAGAGAGTTAAAACTTGACAGGAGAAATAGTAAAAAGGAGGCGCCGGCAGAGAGACAGACAGACAGACAGGCAGAGACAGAGAGAGAGCAACAAACCTGGGAGGAAAGAGAGATAAAGACACGGAGGGGAGTGAAGTGAGACTGTGCACATGACTGTGTGTGTGTGTGTGTGTGCGTGTGCAGGGGTGACGGGCTCCCCGGCTCCCCTCCCCGTCTCTTCCCTTCGCTCCACCACGGGAGAGTCTCCAGGTGGACGCCATGCTGAGCCCCCGTGTCTACGCAAACCACCCGGAGCTAATGGTGCCTGGAACACTGAGTCGGGCCCAGCCTTCTCCGTCAGCGTCACAAACTAACTGCTTCTGGTCCATTATAACCTGATGGGGCCACACGGCCTATGCACCCCTCCTGGACTGAAAGGTCGCGACGTGGCACATGGCAGTGACGGGCCTGGGTCCCATTCAGCCCATGTTAGCTGTAGAGTCGGGTCTGCCGTGGACACACCCGGTTCTTTTCACGGGGCCCTGGAAGGGACATGGACGGAGCACTGTCCTCCCCAGGTTTTTCCATTTCTGCCAAGTGGAGGTAGATGTAGAAGTCTGGGTTCCCGAGCCGAACCCCTGAGACCCCCAGAGTGGGGAGGACTCCCAGTGACCTTCGTGGGATGGGGTTCCCACTCCCACAGGGCTCTGCTGACTCGCGTGGATGGGGCGCATCACCACTGGGTCCCCTCCCCATGGTGGGAGGGGTCCGCCGATCGAGTGGGGAGGGGCCACAGGTTTTTCTGCGGCGTTTCCCGGAGGCAGGCGGTTATTGTTGAAAAGCTTCCCTCTTGCGAGGCTGCCCCTTTCCCGCCCCCCGGCTGCGGAGAGCAGGCTCTTTGGGGTCGTTGCTGTGGGAGGTGTTTCCAGCTTGCCTGTCATTCCTGGGGTCCCGGTCCCCCTCCTCTCCAGCTCCTGTAGACCCCTCAGGTTTGTTTCACATGTAACGTCCAGGGTCTCCAGCTGCAGGTTAGGAAAAGTACCCCGTCTTCCCAGAACACAGGTCCTTACATGTTGGGTTTATAATATGTCACTTTACTATAGTCTTTTTCTTTTTTGTAAGTTTTTGCTTTGATTTGGAGGTATTTTCAAGATTCATAATTTTATCACCTGCAAATAGAAATGGTTTTATTTTTTCCCTCTTCTTTTCCAGTTCCTGTGCCTCTAATTTGTCCCTCCTGTCTGATCACATTGTCCAATATTTTCACGCAGTTCTCAGCGGTCAGAGAGAGCGGGCCTCCCCGTGTCCTCCTGCTGTGTCTGTCCACTGGCCACACCCTGACCTTTGGACACAGCGGTTGCGACTTCATCGAGTGTTTTTAACATGAATGTGTTTAATTATGTAAAAAGTCTGTTTCTGAAATAATGAGACATTTTTGGTTAGCTCTGTTCGTGTGATGGATTGTATTAATCTATTTTCTAATAAACCACCTCCTGCTCCTGATAAAACAACCGCTTGGTCATGATGCATGATTTTGTAACATACTGTTTGCTTCTGCTTAATAATGTTTTACCTAAGATTTCTGTGCATCTAGAGTCATAGTGAGATAGGTCAGTATTTTGGTTTTTTTAATAAAAGCTCTGTCAGGTAACGGGAGTTTTATTTGTTTCATAGAAATAATTTGGAAGTTTTCCATCTTTCCTTATGCTCCAGAGTAAAATAGCACCGCTATTAATTGATCTAATTAAACCTGGGTATAGTTCCCTGCGGAAATGGTGCTCGGAAGGAGTTAGAGCCCTTTCACTATCTCCTGTATTTTTTCAGTGGTAATTGGCCTGTTTAGATTTTTCTCTCTTGAATTGGGTCAATTTTGGTATTCTGCATTTTTCTAGAAAATGCTTTATTTCATCTTGGCATTTAATGTTATTTCCACAAAGTAATCCTATCAGTTCAAAAATAACTTCTAGGTTTGATGGCAGCTCAGGTCTCCTTTGTAGTGTCTCAGTGTTTGTATATGTGCCTAACTCTTTGTGTCTGGTACTCATTTATTTTTATATTTGCATTTTTATTAATATTCATTTTTATTTAAGGCTAGAGCTGGTTTTCTTTATAACTGTTTCAACTGTATTCTGTAGATTCTTAAATTTTGTATTTTTTTATCATTATTTTAATGAAATTCTGCAATTTTACTCTATACAATGTATTCCGCTTTTCTTCCCTGAATTGTTTAATAGCATCCCGGCGGACAGGCATTTTGTTCGGTGAATGCTGTCGTTAACTTCTAGCAGTTTTGCGTCGGTAAGAGAATGCTGGTGGGTTATTTCTATGCTTTGAAATTTGATAAGATTCTGTTTATAGCATAAGATGGAGTCAATTTGGGGAATTTCCATGTACTATTAAAAAGAAGATGTTTTCTCAGTTACGAGACTTCAGAGCTCGATGCAGACACAGGGTCCACCCCACTGGTCTTGGCCTTTGCGTCTCCTGTCCCCTCTCATTGTGTCCACTTCTGTCGTGGGTTGGAAGGGCCGTGGCGACTTCTTCTGGGGCAGGTGTGTTTCTGTCTATTTCTCCTGTGTCCCCTGCAGTGGCCACGCTCTGGAAGTGGCTCCTGTGTGAGTGGGAACATGTCTGTCAATAACTCTGACATCTTCACTGTGCCTGTAGCCTGGGCATCGTGGAAACGCCTCCTTTTAAACCTCTTCTGACGCTTTGCGGCCCAGCGGCCCCTTGTGAGACGGCCGGCCGCTGGCCTGCTTGCTTTGTTGTTGTTTTTTTAGACTGAATATTATTCTGTATTAGTTTTAGGTGTACAGCATAGGCTTGCTCGCTTTCTAGTTGCATTTTTTTCCTGGGATCTTTATTGGTACTTTAATCTTTTTATTTATGATTATTTTTTAAATTTATCTTTATTGTTGAAAGTATTACGATGCCCCTGGTTTCCCCCACTGACCCCTCCACCTGCACCTGCCCACCCCCGGCCCTCACTACACGGTTGCCTGTGTCCACGGGCTCTGCCGACACGCGCGGACGTTCTCTGGGTAACTCCTCCTGCCCCCGCCACCCCCTCCCTCTGAGGTCCCTCAGTCCGTACTTCACTTATTTCTACTTTATTCTATTTAATCTCTCTGTTTTAGGCCAGTTCATGTACATACTAGCTGGATTTCACTTCGTTAGTCAATCTGAAAATCATATTTCTTGTATTTAAATTAATCCCATTTCTAGAGAGGAAACAAGATGGCGCGTAGGTCACAGCTGCCCCGCCGCCTCCGCACCCACATCAGAATCACAACTAAAACCCAGAACCACCAGCACTCGGAGCCTCCTGAGATCTGGCTGCACAGAAGCCCCACAGCCAGGGAGCTGAAGAAGCACCGAGAAGGTAGGAGGGGCGGGGACGCGGGCGGGTCGGGGCCGGATCCCGGAGACGCGGCCGGGCCCACACCCGGTGCCCAGGTTGAAACCCGGGAGGGAATCTCGGCGGCGGAGGTTTCCCGGAGGAGGGAGGGGTCCCAGCCCCACACAGGCCCCAGCCCAGGGCTCCAGGCCGGGAAGAGACGTCCCCACAGCTTCGGGCTGTGAAACCAGCGGGGACTGTCCCTGAGGGTCGCGGAGGCCGCGGGAGCCCCAGCAGCTCCTCTAAAGGGCCCGGCGCGGACTCACTCGGACGCTCCCTCTGAGCCCAGCGCCGGGCAGCGGCCTGAGAGGACCCGGGACACTCGGGGAGGGACTGACCTGCCTGAGATCCGGGCGAGAGGCGGAGGGCGGCTTCCTCCCGGGCAGCAGGGCTGGCGGAGGCCATGGCTCCTGTGGCGAGTCCTCCCCGCACACAGCCGGCAGGCAGGCGCCGTATTTGAGTCGCCAGCACCTGACTCACCGTTGGCCCCGCCCCGTGATTCCCGAGGCCCCGCCCCTCCCCACCTGCAGCTCATCCGGGCCCTTTCCAGGGGCTTTTCTGTGCAAGTGGCCTCTCGAGCCCCATGCTTAGGACTCTCCTAAAATCTCTCAAACAAGCAGCAGCTGCCCCATGAGGCTTGATAAGCGGCCCCAGGCCTGGCACTGGCGGCAGCTGCATTGGCTCATAGCTCGGCCTCTCCTGGGCACCTCCAAGCCCAGCACAAGGAGCAGCCAACTAAGGTTTGCTGTGTGGCTCATGCTGGGTGGCCCTGGGCAAGGCACTGACACAGGGTGACTTTGCACCTCCCGGGAGGCCTCAGAGACAGTGCACCTGGTGGTCAGACTCAACCAGGCTGGATTACAACCCTACCACATCCACAAGTGACACTCAAGGGGCACACTTGGTGAACACCAAAGCCCCACTGAAGTGAATCCTGCTCCACAAGGGTGTCTCCAGCACAGCAGCTCTTTGGCTGTAGCTGCAGCTGGTCCTCACAGCTGACTGGCCAGGAGGTAAAGCTGTATGTCCACCGTCACCTCTTCTCCGGGACACTGGTCACCAGCACCAGCCTTCCTCCTGCATCGACTCTTCCTCCGAAGCAGCTGATTTGAAGAAACTCATTTTTCTATGAGGTAATCAGTCAGGTGACTCTGCTTTATACGTCTCCCTCCCCAGTTTCCACGGTGGCTAAGATCCCTCGCGGTGAGAGCGCGCGGCCCTGCCCACCCGGCCTGCCCTGTGGTCACTGCTGAGCGTGAGCCCCGCGTGCACCTGGCACACGCAGAACCGCACGTCCTCCTGCCACTGCCCTCCGGCCACGTCTCTGCACGGCGCTGCTTCTGAGCTGACGCTCAGGGCGGGTCCACAGCACCGGTACTTTCTGCGTTGTTACGAGTGCGGACACCTGAAGGTCAGACTGGAGGGTGGGCCCACGTTCTTTGAGTATCTTACTTACGTTTCTCCATTTTCTTCTGGTGTGAAGACTTGTCAAGAAGTCTGATTTTATTTCCTCTGTAAGGTTCCCTCTCTTCTTGCACAAATGTTCAAAGAATTTCATTTTCATCTGAAGCCCAATAGTTTTACTAGAATATGTATTTGTGTCGACTACTCTGGGCAGAGTTTCTCCCACACGGAGTGTCTCTTTTTCCAGTATTGAACCGTAAGTTTTCTCTTATTTTAGAAAGTTCGTTTTTAGTTCCTGGTGTTAATATTCATCCTGCCCCAGGATTCGATTTTCTGCCTAACCTTCCCCAATTATACATAGGTTGAATCTTCTTTTCCAGCCTTTCGTATTTATTACATTTAAATAGTTTTAATGTCTTTCCTAATTATCTTTTTACAATATTCCCTACTTTATTTTTTCACTTCTCTGGCAGCATTATCTGGATAGACATTCATTCTTGCCTTCCTTCTAATTTTATCTTTTTTTTTTTTACCAATACGGTTGTTTCTCCGAACTGTTTAAGTTCTGTGAGCACGTTTTAACCCCTCCTCATCTCATCCTCTAACTATGTGCCCTTTTAATTCTAGGATATCCTGTTCTTTCACCAGTTTTGTTGTTTGTGTAAAAAGTTCAGATTGTTCTGAAATATTTAAATTTTTTATTTTTTGTGGACATGCCTTTCTCTTGTGCCTTATTGACATAGGGATATTGTGCCAATGGCCTTTTTTTTCTTTCTGATACTAACTTTGCATCTGGTTCACCCATAGTCTTTTACTTCTGCCCATGTTTAAGTGAGAGAATTTTCTGGGGCTCGGAGGAGGAGGGAGAGCCCAGCACAGCGTCTGTGGCGCCCCAGCCCCGGGGCAGCCTCTTTGCACACCACGCCTGCTGTTTAATGAGATCCCTTTTTTCCTGGAGACCTGCCTTTACTTCTCTCTTCCCCCACTTTTACCTGTGCCAGGTGTTCCTGGAGAGCTGAGGCTGGGGACGGTCACTGGGTACTGAGCGTCTAATAAAAACAACTGCAAGGTAGGGACAGTGCTTGAAACAGGGTGCGGGCACAGAGCTACGGGAGCCAACGATAACAATGTGCCCGGGCTGCCGACTACACACCAGCTCTGCCCGGGAGCCATCAGCACCGTCTAGCTGAATCCTGAGCCCCATCTAGCATGCTAGGTGCTATCACATGTCACGTGTTACATAACAGGGTAGATGATGTCACGGTCATCCTGTACGTGGAAAACAAGACACAGGTCAAATGTCAAACGAGCTGGCTTTGAACCCCAACCTGACGGATTCCCAAACTCAGACCCCAAAGCACTTTGACTCCCTGAGCTTAGCTCCTTTGTGACAATAATTCACTTTATTTGCATTAATGTCTATAGAAATTGAATGGAGCACCTATGTGACAGGCACTAGGTTGTCACATTTCTCTTGAAGAAACATAAAAGCAGTTCAGCCAGTTGACACAAAGCACGTTAGCGTGGTGGGTCCACTAAGAACAGAGTCGAGCTCAGGAGGAGCCACCGAGGGGCCAAGGTGAAGGAGGTGGTAGGTTAGGAAAGCGGAGGCAGGTGAGCAATAATGATGCCTTCAGGTTACTTTGTTTCCCTCCCGGGTCTGGCATCCTAGGGCCTCAAGTGACTTATGTAAAACGTCATTCCTTCAGGCTATCTCATGGCAAAAAATGTGAAACTGGCCCCAGCAATGTTTTTATTCCTGCTCATAGAGGTGAGCTAGTTGTGTGTTAATCCAAAGCCATTCCATGGAGGGCTGTGCTCCGTGCCATCTGCATGCATGTTTGTCTGGGTTCCCCAAAGAAACAGAACCGCAGGACACACACTCACACACACACAGGGAAAGATTTATTCTGGTCGACGTTGGAAATTCCAGCCAGAGCGGATGTGGCCCTTGTGAGTTTGAAGGCAGCTGGAGGCAGAATCATTCCTCTTCAGAGCACCTCGGTTTATTCTTTTAAACCTTCAACTGATTGGGTGAGGCCCACCCATACAGTGGAGGGTAATCTGCTTTAGTCAGAGTCTAAGTGTTAATCACATCTAGAAATACCTTCACAGTGTCCAGACAGGTGTCTGACCAAACCACTGGGGCCCACACCTGGCCGAGTGGACACGTAAAATGAACCATCAGGGCTTTTAAAGACTGGATGTGGTCTGTGACATCAGCGGCATTCTCAGGCCTGGATGGAGAGCGGGGAGGGCAGCTGACCCTATGTAAAGTTTCTCAGAGTCATCCTCCCCCCACCGCAGTGCAAGGTCATTCTGCAGGGACGAAGCTGACATTTGGAGCGGCTGCTGATTTCATCTCTAACTGACCAGCCCTACATCATCAGCAGGACTGGGCTGGCGGCCGCCCAGGTTCTGCGGTGAGGGCGGGGCCCACAGAGGAGCAGGCGATCCTCATCTCAGATGTCACAGTGATTTATGGACTATATTTGCCGGGGAAAGTGCAAAGATTTATTTCCAGGAGACAGGCTGTTTGTAAACACAGGGCTCCCAGGTGTGGCTATGTGGGTGGGTGAGCCCTCGGGCCTTACACCTCCCACCAGGAAGAGGGACACTAGGGGACCGGAGTCCCGAGCAAGGGCTTGGGCTCAGAAAACATGGTGTCCTCTGGCCGCCATGGGCCCGCGGAACCATCGCTACTTTTCTTTACCTCCCCAGCGGAGCCTGGGTTATACCGATCCACTGTCCCTTACGCCACTTGCCTGGCTGGAAAGATGAAAACAGTGTTGTTTTGCGTTTTTTTCACCAGGGAGATAGAGAAATGGTAGATTTGTATGTACATAATAATCTAGCTTAATATGTAGATATAAAAGCAATTACTGGCCTACAACAAGAAGACACTGAAAAATCTACAGTCAGCCTGGGAGATGGTGACGCACCTCTCCCGGCCACTGACAGCTGGCCTGGAAGTCACCCCGGGGAGCCAGGACCCTGGAGGGTCACTGGAGAGGGAGGGGAGCTGAGCGGGCCATGTGTGGCAGGAGAAAAGCCCACCAATCCGAGGCCTGGTCATGTCCTCAAGCAGGCCCTTCCCCTGATTTCCACAGTGGACATCAAACCAAGGTGAGCTCCAACCCACCACAGAAGCAGGGGCACATGTGCCCTCCCCTCGGTCCTGGCTTGTCTATTGGGACTGGGTCTGGGGACATGTGGGAAAGAGGGTGGCCTGGACTTCAAGGGTGAACCCATGCCTGGAGCTGCCCTGGACCAGCTGAGCACACCCGGGCCGTGCAGGGAGGCCCACCCTGAAGCAGTCCTCCCACAGCAGGGTGGGGGTGGAGGGTCTCCCAGGCGCTTGACATGTGAGCATACACACATACACACACACACACACGTGCTCGGGCCTCTTGTATTCACACACATGGCACCTACAGGCAAGCCTGCACATGTAAAAACACACACTAGACTGTGCATGGCTACCCAGGCTCAGTCACACACACACACACACGCTCACACACACACACACACACGCTCACACACACGCACACACACACACACGCTCACACACACACACGCTCACACACACACACACGCTCACACTGACACACACACACGCTCACACTGACACACACACGCTCACACACACACACGCTCACACACACACACACGCTCACACTGACACACACACACGCTCACACTGACACACGCTCACACACACACACGCTCACACACACACACACGCTCACACTGACACACACACACGCTCACACTGACACACACACGCTCACACACACACACGCTCACACTGACACACACACTCACACACACACGCTCACACACACACGCTCACACACACGCTCACACACACGCTCACACACACACACACGCTCACACTGACACACACACTCACACGCACACGCTCACACACACACGCACACGCTCACACGCACACGCTCACACGCACACGCTCACACACACACGCTCACACACACACACGCTCACACACACACACGCTCACACACACGCTCACACACACGCTCACACACACGCTCACACACACACACACGCTCACACTGACACACACACACGCTCACACTGACACACACACGCTCACACACACACACGCTCACACTGACACACACACTCACACACACACGCTCACACACACACGCTCACACACACGCTCACACACACGCTCACACACACACACACGCTCACACTGACACACACACTCACACGCACACGCTCACACACACACGCACACGCTCACACGCACACGCTCACACGCACACGCTCACACACACACGCTCACACACACACGCTCACACACACACACGCTCACACACACACACGCTCACACACACGCTCACACACACGCTCACACACACACGCTCACACGCACACGCTCACACGCACACGCTCACACGCACACGCTCACACACAGCGCCTCCACTCCCCGCACAGGCAGGTGGCCGCGCCTGCCTTTAATTCACATCAAGCCGATGGTGCTGTCAGGGTTCAACCTGACGTCCCCCAGTTACGCTGCTCAGAGAACATTTCACTAAAGACCTGTCAGGGCGCCCGGGTCTTGCAGGAACAGCGGGCGCCGTCTCCATCGCTTCCCCAGCCCCTCCGACAGGAGTGACGGTCCCTCCCAGACCGGAGCTCACAGATCCTCGGTGCCCCCGGGACTTCACCCCTGGTCTATGGGCCCCGTGTCCCGGCACCGGACTTGCCTGGAGCTGGGAAACGTGCCCACTCGCCGTATCCGGCAGCTCGTCCGTACACGTTTCCCGGGACCGCAGGCTCCTGCCGCTGTCCTCGGGGCTGAACGTCGGTGTGTCCAGCGTCCGAGTCAGTGCACGTTCCCGTCGGCCTCTCGGACCGAAGGAGGCCCGGCCGCCCTCCCGCAGCACAAGCGGCCGCGGCAGGAAGGGGGCGTCGAGGCCTCGGAGCCGGGGCGCGGTCAGGCTCCACCCGGTCACCGGGGCCTCTGCCGGGGACACGGAATGAAAGGTGGGCCCGCGAGTCTGCCCACGTGGCTGTGGAGGGGGACAGGGCAGGGTGAGGGGCTCACCCCCTGGAGGGGCCGGAGGAGCAGAAGCTGGGAAACGAGAACAGTCCGAGAGGTGGCCGGAGAGCTGCCGCGGGGGGGAGCGAAGGCGGAGGCTGTCGTCCGGTTGCAACACGATGGCTGGTCAGCAGCCGGTCAGCAGCCGGTCAGTGGCCAGTTGGTGGCCAGTGAGTGGCTGGTCAGCGGCCGGTCAGTGCCTGGAGAATATTCCCCCTTCCTCCACTGCCCTGATTTCTTTTCCAGACTTAAAAGCCAGTTTCTTCGGGGCTCAGCCCATCCTGCTTTGCCCACGATTATTTCCTGCCCGGAGCAGGTCCAGCGCTGGCCATCAGCGGGAGAGAAATCATTGAGCCCACGAGGCCTGTTTCTCACAGCAACACGCCGTGGCTGCTGAGCCCGAAGCCATTTCCCAGGGTCTTAATGCACCGGTTTATCAATCGATGCCTCACTGATGTCTGTGAAGCTTGAGACCGGCGGGGAGAGCCGCTCAGAGCGCCCGCCAGCTGTGGGGAGCAGCCTCCAGGCAGGTGCAGGGCCTGCGCCCCGAGCCCCAGGGGCCTCCCAGCCCCACCCATTCACGGGCGAAGGTCAGCACCTGGGGGACTGGCTGGTCCACAGCGGCAGGAACAGTGATGGAAACCTAGGGACAGTTCTGCCCTGAGGCCAGGTCCGCAGCCTGGCCCAGGCCTGTCTGATGGCCCTCGGCAAGTTCGCCCACCACCCCGAGCCTTGGCTTTCCCACCTGCAGAATGGACTCGCTCACAGCGTCTGGAAGGGCTGCAGGTGAGAGACGACGTGTGCAGCAGTCCCTCCCTCCCGCTGTCCCTCCCAGTGTCCCTCCCAGTGTCCCTCCAGCTGGGCGTCTGGCCGCATGGCTGCCTCACAGAGCGTGGCTCGGCCCAGGCCAGCCGATCTCCACGGGCTCGGGAGCTCTGGCCGCCGGCTGGAGAAGGAAACCTGGGCCTGGACCCCGCAGTTGCCACCTGACACCTGCGTGACTTTGGGCAGGTGACCGAGCCCTTGGCAGTGGGCGGCAAGGTGGAGAGTCCAGACTTGTAGATGATTTGCGCCCCAGCGGAGATAGAGGGTGGCACATGGGTGTTCGGTGCCCTCCTCACGGCTGCCCCTCCACTGTCGTGTCCCCTCACGTGCCCCCGGGGGATCACGGCCCCCGGTGGATCACGGCCCAGGGGACACGGCCATCTCCTCTCAGGCGACAGGTGTGTCCAGGCCCCTGGACAAGGCCACGGGCAGGAGTGCTGGGCTCCATCGGGCGGGCAGGCCGCTGCCATGGTCGCCGGCCGCCCGGGCATCATTTGTCTCCTTGACGCGCTGCTCCCAGCCGGGACCTCGGGCGAGCGGACAGGCCCAGGCCCTCGCAGAGCTGTGACCGCGGCCGTGCGGGTGGCCGATCGGGATGAAGCTGCCGCGGTCCACGCCGTCCCGGAAGCCAGCGTGTTGAGTGAACGGCCACGTCGCTCTCCCCGGCAAGCACGTAGCCACGTGCGCCGAGGCCTAATTCATCAACACCGGGCGCCCGGACCCTGCGCCGGCCGCGCTCTCTGCTGAAATACGGCCCCTGCCCAGCTCCGCACGTGTGCGGTCCTGTGGTATCTCGGTTTCACGGAGGACACCTCGCTGACGAATGTCCCTTAGTGACAATCAGTCTGGAATCTGTTTTGCTTTCAAAGAGGCTTCGGCTGGCTGGAGGGCGGGGCGGGCGCCTTGCTGTGTGTGAACCCAGGGCCCCCCGAAGCTCCGAGAGGGGGGAAGGGGGCCAACGGGAGACAAGAACAGCGTGTGGGTGCCTGAGCCGAGCCCAGCCCCTCGGTCACTGCCCCGAGGCTGGGGGCACAGGTGGAAGGTGGGCCTTGGGGTCCTGAGTGGGCTCCCCAGCCCCACTACCTGCCACAGAGCAACAGCTGTAGGGGGGCAGCTGTGAGCCAAAGAGCCGTTCCCGGCAAGTGGGGCCTGGATCCCGGACAGTGGTCCCCACGGCAAGACCCCAGGCCAGCAGCAGCAGCCGAGTCGCTGGGAGTGCGGGAAGGATGCAGACTCTCAGCCCCCTCAGGCCACAGAACCCGAAACCCTGCGGTGGGGCCCAGCAGCCCTGTCCTAAGAAGCTGTGTTAGTTTCCCATCTCTGTTGGGACAAATTACAACACACCCGGTGACTTAAAGCAGCACAAATTATCACAGCACAGTTTCGTGGCCCGAAGTCTGAGCTGGGATGCACTCGGCTAAAGCCAAGGTGTGGCCGGGGCTGCGTCCCTTTGTGAGGCCCCCGGGGAGACTGTTCCTCCCAGAGGCGCCCTCATTCCTGGGCTCACGGCCTTCCGTCCATATTTTTTGTTGTTGTTTTGTTTGTTTTTAAATATGTTTTTATTGATTTCAGAGAGGGGAAAGGAGAGGGGGAGAGAGAGAGAAACATCAATGATGAGAGTCATGGATCGGCTGCCTCCTGCACCCCCCTGCTGGGGATCGAGCCACAACCCGGGCGTGTGCCCTGACCGGGAATCGAACCGCGATCTCCTGGCTCATGGGTTGACGCTCAACCACTGAGCCACACCAGCCAGGCCCCTCCTTCCATCTTCAGGGCCCAAGACGTGCCCGTCTCTAGTGTCCTCCCAGTGCCACGTGAGGAGGGCAGGCCCACCTGGATGCCTCCCCATCTCAAGGCCCTCACCTCACCCTCACCTTCAGGGTCCCCTTGGCCACTCGAAGTCACATCTTCACAGGTGCAGAGATCAGGGTGTGGACATCTCCGTGGGGACCACACAGGCCTCTGACGCAGCCTGGGTCCTGAGAGTCGAGTGTCCTAACAGGTTATTCCCCCGACTGTCAGCTCGTCGGAGAGGAAGCCTGACTCACCCTGGGATCTCTGACTTCGGTCCCTGGGCCTGTGAAAGACGGAGCTTTACTAAATGCTGAGTTAACTGGGGAATGAGCGAGTGAGCGAGTGAATGAATGAGTGAGCGAGTGAGGAGACCGCCGCCCTCTCGCTCACCTTCCGCTCCAGGAAACGATCGTGGAAAAGACTCGGGACCGGGCCGGGGAGCCGTGCAGGCATCCAGCTGAATCTGAATTTCAGATAAACCACAATGTTTCGGGAGAGATCTGCCTTCTGCAGTATTTGCAACATGCTGACACTAAGGGAATTATTTGTTGCTTCTCTGGAATTCAAATGTAACTGGGAGCCTCCATGCTTTTGTTAGCTGACCGTGGCCCCTAGGGGAGGCCTGGCCATAGGCCGAGCGTGGGGAGGGGCTCGCCGGCCTCCCGGGACCTCCTTCCTGCAAACCCACCTGTCTGATCTCTCAGTGGCGACCTCCCTCCCCTTCTTGGTCCCCATCAGCCCCTGTTCCTTTCTCCCCCAGAATTTGGGAGAGGCCCCCCTTGAAGACAACAAGCCCGAGGTGACCCAGGGAGGGTCCGGGGTCCAGAAGCACAGTCACTGTGCCCACCCAGAGCCCGGCTCCCACATGAATGTCACGTCCCCTCCTTCAGAGGACACGGTGAGCTTGTCCCCAGGTCCTGTGTCCGGGCTCCGGGCCGGAGAGGCGCAGCTCGCGGGAACCGGCCCCCCTGCCCCCGTGCTGGTCGGTGCTGCGACGCTGGGGCGCTCGGAGCAGCCAGGGGGCCAGCTGTGCCCAGCCCCGTCCCCAGCAAGGAGGCCTCACAGCGTCTGCGAGCAAACCAAGCGCGTGGCTGCTCTTACAGGTTCTAGGAACCTGTGCAAAAAAAAATACTAATGACAACTCTCGACTTCATCTCTGGAGACGTAAATGGGAGAGAAGCGACATGAAAGAGAATCCGCTTGGACACGTGGCCCACGTGGGGACGGAGCACGGGGCTCGCTCGCTCCCGCAGCCTCGCTGCTGTTCCTGCCCTGATCGCCCCCCATCCCCACCGCCTGGATCAGGGCTCTGTTCTGGGGTCGGAGGGGTCGGAGGGGTCGGCTGACGTAGGGGCAGGACGCTTCGGTGTCGGGAGGGTGTCTTAAAGGACGTGCGTTGGTAGCGGCCTCTCTCGCCCCGCGTGAGGCCCGGGTCAGAGGCACAGAGAGGGACCCGAGAGGAAGGGCCCCCCGCCTTTGCTCTCATGCTCCCGCTTCTGTCTTCGCTCCTTTTGATTTGGGTGAATGGTGGACAATGGGGGCCTGGCCAGCATGACCCCCGGGCAGCGCTGAGGGCAAGCTGAGGGCCCGGGGGTTCCTTGCGGAATCCCGAGTCCAGGGGCTGGTGCACAGGACGTCCAGGGGAAGCAGGGATCCGTCACACGCCGAGGAAGAGACAGCGATGGGTCCCGGAGAGCCCCGCGGAATGGCCTGGGAGGTCCCGGAAGGGCAGCGAGGTTCCTCGGACCGCAGGGTGCAGGGCGGAGACCACCGCGGGCCGCGCGGGCCGAGGCGGCACAAGAGCAGGAAGGCTGGCTGGGCGCGGGACGCCGGACGGGAGCGTGGGGGTGTTGGGGACAGTGCCGCTCCAAGGCCTCCCCGGGGGCCCGCGTGCGTCAGGCAGACCTGCTGCTGCCACGAGCACTGGCCTGGGGACAGGACGGGACTGAGTCTGCACCTAATGTGAGTCTGGGCTCCGTGCGTCACCCGCGAGGGGCAAAAAAAGGTCGACTCTAGGCCCCTCCACCGAAGTCCAGCCTCTAATCCTGGATCTGAGATTCAGAACCAACACGTCAAGGTAGGATTTTGCTTTGCACTTGACTCTTTAGGATACTACACACACACACACACACACACACACACACACACACACATATTTTTTTTAATTACTGTCTCAAAATATGTGGTGAGACAGGGAGAAACCAGCTCTTCCGAGCAGTGCAAGGACGTGGCATTTCTGGAGGCTTCCTTGCTGCGGGGCCCCATCCATCACCCTCGGGAGTTCGATGAAGCCGTTGCAAACACGATCAATCATATTTTTATTGAATTAAGACAAATGGTGGTTATTAATAGGCTAGGGCTTAATGAGGAAAATGGACAGCCCAGCACAGGGAGACGAAGGAGGCTGCCTGCGGGCTCCGTGCCGTCCCTGGAAAGATCTGGAAGGGTCCTGAGCGAGCAGAGCCGCTGGCTGGACGACCCCTTTGGCTCGGCTGGGAACTAGCAGGCCTGAGCTCGGGGGTCAGGAACCCCTGCTGTGGCCCCTTCTCCAGCTTCTTCCGGCTGTGTGACCTTCAGGCAGTGACCTTGAGCTCTCCGAGCCCCTGTCTGCTTTCTGTTGGGGGTCACATGGAAGGTTTTCAGCTGGTATGACGTGTGCCCGGCGTGGAGTTTGGTGATTCTGCAGGGAGACAGCCCTGCCTGGCCTCCGCCTACCATTCCGAGGGGCTGTGACCGCTGCGGGGACAGGGCGAGGGGAGAGGGGGGCAGGGGACCCGCGGCTCTGGGAGCCGGGGTTTGGGAATACGCGGAAATTGGCGCGGACGGTGCGTTCCCAGTGTGCAGACTTGGTCTGGTTTGCCGGCGTCTGCTCCCGGCAGTGCATCTGGGGAAACAGCTTGTGTTTATGTCAGAGGGAAGGCGAGAAGAGACCGTGTTTGGGGGCAGTCACTGCATCTTGTCAGGTCAAATCACACCCCAGCCCCGCCTGCCCAGGCGGGTGCCTCGCCCCTGGGTGCCAGCAGCCTGGAGCCTCAGGGGTGGCAGCACCTCGGAGGTGGGGGGCCCTGGCAGGGTGCGCGATGGTCCGGTTGAGTTTTCCTAAGAGGGCATCAGCCGCTCCCGCCTCGATCAGGCAGCCTCGGGGCACCGGCTCCCGCAGCCCCTCCCCGGGCGGTGGGGACTCGGAGCAGGCCGGGTGGGCCAGAGGGGCTGCAGAGCAGCCGGGGACACGGCCAGGAGGCCTTGGAGTCAGGGCCCGGCCCAGCCCCTCTTCAGGAAGAGGCTGGGGGACAGCAGAGAGGAACTGGTGAGACATGAGGATGGAAAGGAGACTGAGAAGGACCATCTGGGCCGTAACGTGTGCATCACCGCATCCAGGGTGTGAGGAGGGAGGGCAGCCAGGAGCCAAAAGGCTGGGTCTCCTGCCCACGAGCCTCTGAGCCTCCTGTGGCCACGTGGCTGTGGGCCCCCCCATCACTGTGAGACCCTTTCTCCCTCCTGGTTTCCTCTCTTTTCTGGGCTCGTTGCCTCTGGCGCCCCTTCGACACTCCTCTCCCTCTGCCCAGTCCTTCGCGGTGGGTGGGTCTCTGGTGGGCACAGCACAGAAAGCTCCTGGTCTCTGTTCCCGGCTCCTGGCACAGCTCCGAAGACCCTGGGGATTTCCTGAGCGATGGAGGCATCTGGTGATTCATAAAAATCCCCTTTGGATGGCACCTGAGTGTATGCCCATGAGGTGACACTGGTGGGGCCCACAGATGGCTTCAGGATGGGACTGGTCACCAGGAAAACCAAACACATGGAGAGAGAGTGGGAACTCCCGCCCCACCCCTAAGCCCCTGGGAGGGGAGGGGGCTGCAGATGAGCCCCTAGAAACCCGCAAACAGAAGCGCCCCCAGGGTGGTGGATACGCCAGGGTGCTGAGAGGGTGGCAGCCCCAGAGGACATGGACTCTCCACCCTCCCCCACCCATGTTTCCTCCTGCTCGTTTCTTCCATCTGACTTAAGTGAAGTGTTTCCCTGAGTCCTACGTGTCCTTCTAGAAGGTTATCAGGAAGAGCCAAGGGAGCCCCCAACTTTAGAGCCACTTGGTCAGAAGTACGTGGGGTCCCTGAGACTTGCGATGGCCCCCGGAGCAGGGGCAGTCTCGTGGGACTGAGCCTTCCACCTGCAGGGCCCACGATGACTCCAGGAGTCAACGTCGGGATTGAATGCAGGACACCCAGCTGGTGTCAGGGAGTTGGAGAGGCGGTTGGTGTGGGAAAGCCACCCACCTGGGTCCCGATGCTTAGCTCCCCGCCTGCTCAGCCTGGACACGCCCATCCAGCCACCTGTTTCCTCCCATTGTTATTTATTTAAGTCCTTCTGTTGTCCCCAGTCTCAGGACACCAATCAAAAGTGGGCCCTACTCTCAGGGAGGGTACACCCCCTGGAGAGAAATGCAGCCACAGTCCCATGGGTGTCATTTCTCCAACCCCATGTGGCTGATCCAAATCTAGGGCTCAAGCCCCGTTCTTATAACTGGGGTGGATCCGCCCCAAGATGCCCCCACACTAAGGCATCCTCCAGCCATGAGCCTCACCTCAGCAGAGAGCCCTCCTCACCTGCGAAGGATCAACCAAGCCTCAGGTGTGGGTCCCCCATGACCATGAAGGCTGCCTCCAATGCCAGCATTGTGTTATGCTGGACGAGTCTTTAGCCCCATGGATGTAATTCACCCAATAACTGCACAGGTCCTGCACCAACTGGGAAACAGAGCTCTAAGGTGCAGCAAGGCACACCCAGGGCTTTCCCTTTTGACTGTAAGTAATGAACTATCCCAGAAGCTGGGTGAGCCCTCATGGTCAAAAATAACTGCCTTTGCTTTAAAAATAAAATTGCTATTGAGCTTTGCATTACTGTCTTGTTACATCTTGCCAGAAACCAGATTTGCAGAGGTTGAGTTCTAAAAGCCACCTCTCTGGGCACCAGGGTCTTGACTGTCCAGTTTAGTAGGATCCACCGCGTCTGTGCACATCTCTGAGGGAGGACAGAGCTTCCAGGGAGAGGGACCAAGTCCACAATCCAGAGAGAGACCCGTGGCCCCAAAAAACTGAACAACCTCAAAGGGGGGATGCAGGTGCTTGCAGGAACAACAGAGGTGGGACTCTCCTTAACGACGATAACAGAGACGTTATCACAGAGCGACATGATAAAGATTATCTACAAAAACCCAACAGCTAACATTATACTTAATGGTGAGAAACTCAAAGCTTTCCCACTAAGACTGGGTACGAGGCAAGGATGTCCCCTCTCATCGCTACTTTTCAACACCTACTAGAAGTGCTAGCTAATGCAATAAGGCAAGAAAAGGAAATAAAAAGTATACAAATTGGGAAGGAATACATAAAACCCTTTTAGTCCACAGATGGCATAATCATTTATGTAGAAAATCCAAAGAATGGACAAAAAATTCCTGGAACTAATAAGTGATTATAGCAAGGTTACAGGATACAAGATTAATATATAAATGTCAATGTTTCCCTATATATCAGCATATATATTAGCACCTGCTAAAAAAAACACTTAGATATAATTCTAACAAAATATGTATAAGATCTGTATGAAGAAATCTACAGTGGATAGGAAGATTTGGTATTGTCAAGACGTCAGTTCTTCCTAAATTTATCTGTAGATTCAAAGCAGGATTAGCTATAAAGCAACAGCTAGCGACACAGGGTGGTACTGGCGAGAGAAGAGATGAATAGATCAATGGAACAGAAGTGAGGGCCCAGAAGTAAATCCACATAAACAGAGCCCACCGATCTTTAACCAGAGAGAAAAGGCAACACCATGGAGCAGACAGTCTCTTCAACAAATGGCACAAAGGATGGCCACATGCAAAAGAATGAATCTAGACACAGACCTTACACCCTTTACAAAAGTAATTCAAAATGGATCACAGACCTAAATGTAAAATGAAAAACTATAAAGCTCCTAGAAGGTAACGTAGGAGAAAACCTGGATGACCTCGAGTGTGGAGAGACCCTTTCAGACGCAACGCCAAGGACATGATCTATGACGGAAATCACCGATGAGCCGGACTTCCCTGAAATTTAAAACTTCTGCTCTTTGAAAGACAGAGTGACATCAAGCGTATTAGAAGACAGGCCACAGACTGAAAGAAAATATTGGCAAAAGACACATCTGATAAAGGACTGTTATCCAAAATATATAAAAAACTTAGAAATCAACAGTAAGAAAACAAACACCCCAGTTTAAAAAAAAAAAAAAATTGGCCAAAAACCTTAGCAGCTACCTCGCCAAAGAAGACACACAGATGGTAAGTGATCATATGAAAAGATGTTCCACATCACGTGGTCAGGGAAATGCAAATTAAAACAATGGTGAGACGCCTCTGCACACCTGCGAGAATGGCCGAAACCCGGCCTATCGACACCACCAGATGCTGGGAGGACGTGGAGCAACAGGAACTCACGCTCGCCGCTGGTGGGAGCGCCACGTGGCGCAGCCACTTCGGAAAACAGTTTGGTGGTTTCTCATGAAACTAAACATAGCCTTACCATCTGGCTCAGCAATCGCGCTCCTTGGTGTTTACCTAAAGGAGCTGGAAACACATCCACACAGAACCTGCACACAGATGTCTATAGCAGCTTTCTTCATAATCGTCAAAACTTGGAAGCAACCGAGACGTCCCCCAGTCGTGGATGGATAAATAAACCGGGGTCCATCCAGACAGTGGAAAAGTACTCCGAGCTAAAAGGATGCGAGCTAATGAAGCCATGCGAGGAACCTTAAATACATGTCACTAAATAAAGAAGCCGCCTGAACAGCCTGCGCACTAACTCCAACCCTAGGACCTTCTGGAAAAGGCCACGTGGAGACCATGGAAAGATCCGTGGTTGCCAGGGTTGCAGGGGGGGTGGCCGGGCAGAGCAAGAGGATTTCAGGGCAGTGGAACTACTGTGTGTGATACCGTGATGAGGGTGTCACTACACATTTGTCCAAACCCGTGGACGGTCCCACACAGAGCGAGTGGTAAACTATGGACTTCAGGCGACAATGACAGGTCAATGCAGCTTCATCGATTGTACCAAGTGTCCCCTCTGGTGGGGATGTGGACGGCGGAGGAAGCTGGGCGTGTCGGGGCGCAGGGGGTACAGGGGAAATCTCTGTATCTTCTCCTCTAGTTTATTGTGAACCGAGAATGCTCTGAAAAATAGTCTGAGGAAGAACATTAAGTGATGGAAGTTTTTTAAACTGAGCAGCTGCTGCGTGTAGGACATTATGGTCCACGTGGGTGAACCAGACGGAGCCTCTGTGGTCTGGAATCGTGAGGGAGGAGCCGTCTAAGCCCGTGTCCGCCCACGTCCCACCCACCCCCCTGGCCGCCCAGCTGCCCCGGTGGTTCCGCAGGTCCCACTGACCCCCGAGCTGGCTCAGCATCAGCCCCCGCCATCAGCAGGACTGAGAGCACGCAGAGCGGCTCCCGCGAGGAAAGCCGGGCCTGGACCGTGGGAGACGGACGTGACATGACGGACGTGGCGTCTCCCCGCTGCCCAGCCCCGGGAGGCAGCGTCTCTCAGGCACATCAGTGGTGAGATGTGACCTAGGAAGGGGTTTGCGCTCCAGCCTCCACGGGGCGGCCGTCGGGGGCAAGTCGCGTGAGGGCGCCATGCCCGTCCACCTGTCATGGAGCCTGGAAAACGCGGGCGGGCAGCGAGCGGTCCACGTGCCGCACTCGTGGGCCGCCACCCTCCGTCTGCGTGGCGGCCTGGTCGTCCACGCTTCCGCCACGAAGGGGCTTATTTGGGGCACTTTTCTCTGCCCCGTGGCACACCCCACGCCCTTCCTAGGGGCCCAGGAACGAATAGAGGGGGTCCGCTGCCACCTTGCCCGCCCCACCCGGCACCCCGCAGACGCCCGCAGCGCCCCCCGGTCTGTCTTCCCGAGGTCATCCCCCCCACGCGCGCCGCGGCCGGCCCTGGGCGATGCTTTGGAAGCCCACTAACAAGGAGTCCGTGGCTGCAGCAAGAAACGAACAGAATGGTGCTCTCGTGGGCAACTTATTCATTTTAGAGCCACTCGGAGAGTCTAAAAAGGCCCGATAAACACTTAAAATCAGGACGGTCCTGGGAGTGCTCTCCGGCACACTCCATTTAATTAGCCGCCTCGGTGCGAGGGGGCCCGAGGCAGATGCAGTGAAACCCATCACACACCCGCAGGGCGCCCCCCCGGCCCCTGCAGCGCACCTCGGGCGGAACCGCACCGGCTTTTCAGTGGGGAAAACAGACAATTCGGTGAGAGGCAATATAGTGGGGCTGGGGCGGGGCTGGGGGAGGGGGACAGATGCCCAAAGGATGCCGTCCCCAGATAAACCTGGCTGGGTGCCAGGGCAGGGGAGGGGGGGCCTGGCGACCTCTGGGGTCTCCTCACCACCCAGGTTGTCTCCAGAGGCCACAGGAAGCTATGGGGGGGCATCCTTATTGGCAGGTAATGCAGGCAGAGCCCTGACCTGCTTACAGAGGGGTCTGCTGTGTTTGCACCCATTTGCTGTGTCTGTGCACCCCTCAGCCAAGCCCCCTCCCTGCCCCCCTCCTCCCCTCCACCCTCTCCCCTCGCTGGACAGTTATCCCCGAGCTCTCCCTTGTGCCAAGGCTGGATCTCGACCTGGGAAACCTCACTGGACAAATCGGTGGACCCCTCCCCTCACAGAGCCCATAGCCTCCCCGCCGCGAGGCCAGGAGCGAGGCAGATGAGAGCAGGGGGCTCTGACCCCGGAGGGTGACCCCACACCCATGGCCGCTGGGTCCCTGGCGTATCTGCTGGCCGAGCCCCGTCTCGAGACTCCCCCGTGAGGCCCCCTGGGCCGTCCGCTGCTGGGAGGGGATCTCAGTAATAGCTTTTATCTGCAGCCCATTTCTGGCCATAATTGGCTGGCGTGTGCTCCGTGATAAAGACGGCCAGCTTGCCCAGCCTGGTTCCATCCATCACCCATCGCCCGCGGCCCTGCGGAAAAGGTGGCCTCTGGCACCCTGCGTGGCACCCCCAGCCCCGTCTCCCTCGGGCCGGCCCACGCCAGACCCTCCAGACTGCGCCCTCCCTGGGCCAGACCCACCACCTCTGGGCTGCGGGGGGCCAATGGCTCCAGTTACCAAGCCCGTTATTCCCGGTGGTCCTCACACCCAGGAGACAGGGCCACCTGTCACGCCCGAGAGAGCTGAGAGCGACTGGGAGGGGCGGCCGCCCAGCCTGTGTGCAGGTGGGGCCCTGGGGGCCCCGGGTCAGCTGGGCTGGGCTGGGCCTGTGCAGGGCGGTCACCACCTTCCTGCCCACCGGGGGGGACCCGCGCTGGGCTGCGGGCTGGGGACACAGGCCTGGCCGCCTGAGGGGAATGGGACGCACTGCGGTGACGAGAGCAGGGGGATGTTTGCAGATGTGTCGTCGCCCCCCCCCCCCAGGGCACAGGAAATCCACAGCCACGCCTCCCCGGTGGGCATGAGCGAGCCACGGCTCCTGTCACAGACCAGGCCGCCCTGACGCCTGGCTCCGCGTGCAAAATCAGATCACTCAACGTGCGACGCGTTTGGAGCGTGACCACATCGCCTACCAGGGAAACTCTATTACTTGGGTCTCTCAGCTGTCGCCACAGGACCAGAGACTATTTGCAAAGAAGAGCCGTGCCCTGTCTGCGGGGCGGGCACCCACCCTGACCGGCCGCTGCCGGCGTTGTGGCCCCTAAAACTGTGTCCACTCGCCTGGATCAACTTACAGGGGAAAATTATACTGAATTATTTTACTAAATTCTGACCTTTTCTCTCCCGAGGTTTTACGTTCAGACCTGAGTGTGCTTGTGGAGAAGCCGGCTCTGCGGCAGGACGAGAGCCTGTGTCCGTGGCCGGTGGCCAGTGGCCGGTGGCCGGTGGCCCATGGCCAGCAGGCCTAGCTGGCCACCGGCTCAGTCACTCGGGAGAGCTCGGCCATCGCTTTCCTCCCTCAGTTTCCGTTTCTTCCTCGGTCAGGTCTCCAGGAATTTCAGGCATAAACAGAGGCCCCCTTTCCTCCTGTTGCTGGGAGGGGCCGGTTCTGCCAAACAGGAGAAGACCAGTGGGTGGCGTCTCTCACTGTGGCCCAGGAGCTGCCGTTTCCCTCGGCTGGCACAGCTCCGCGGCGCTGGGACAGGAGGAGGGCCACGGGCGTCCGCCACGCACCTGCCCCCTCCCCTCCCCCCACGCGCCCTCGGGTGCAGAGGCTTTGGAGCAGCTCAGGTGGGCAGGGGCCTCCCGGGAGCGTGGGGACAGCGGTGACAGAGCCAGTCCGTGTGGGGTGTGGGCAGGTCTCCTCACTGCCCACAAAGACCCTGAGCGTCCATGGCGCCCGGACGCCCAGGGCCCTGGAGGCACAGGGGCCGCAGACGGGAGCGTCCTGCCCGTGGAATGCGGGTGCCGCTGAGACTGGAGGCCGATGCAGAAAGGAGACAGGTGAACATGTTAAAATAAACGCTCGGAGGTAAACTCGACCCAAAGAAAAACACCTTTGTGGCGTGGGGACCATCACCGAGGAGGGACGCTGCTCAGAGACGCGGTCCAGCAGAGACCGGAAGAGAAGGGGCCTCCGGAGAAGAGAAAGGGTGGGGCCCGGGGAGGACAGGAGGAGCCCGTGTCCCAGGGGACAGACCTGCAGCCAGGAAGTCACGGGGCACTTGCCTTTTCCCTCCTGATAGTCAGGGGACGGTCCCAGGCCCCCGGCAGGGGAGGGATGGGCCTGGCTTATCCATCAGATCAGACCGAGAGCTGTGACTGCCACCCGGAGGCAGGCAGCAGAGAACCGAGAGCCGGCCACAGTGACTCTCAGGCCACCGCGAGAACCGGCCTAGGACAAGGGGGGGAGCAAAGGGGCGAAGGGACAGCCGGCGGGAACTCAAGGTTCTCCCCACAGCCCTTCTGCTGCTGGGACCCGAGTGGGTACCAGACACCCCAGTGGGAGCCCATCGCTCCCAGGAGACCCTGCAAAGTGCCCAGTGTCGCTGATGAGCCGGTGGGCCCACCCCACCCAGCTCTGCCCTGGTCTCCCATGGGTGCGCCCCAGGGGGCCATCCATGCTCACTCACCTGTGAGCCTGCACGCCTGCTGTCCCTGTGCCGGGGGGGAGTGGGCCCCTGCCCCTCCCCAGCCTGTTTCCCACCCACTCGCCCTCACGTCCTGAGTGTCCTTCCCCAGAGAGGCCCCCCGACCTCTGCTGAGGTCCACGCCCCCGAGTGAGGGGCTGCAGAGCACCCTGGCCCCCGGGCTGTGGTCCCCTCCCCCCCGGACAGCGCTCTGCTCCCCAGGACAGAGCGGACCCCGCTCTCTCTCCTCTGAGCTCCTGGCGCTGGCTCTCCCAGGGCTGGCGGGTGCTCAGTAAACCTCTGGGTAATAAATCAATAAAATGAAGTGTCTGGCGTCCCGAGAGGCTCTGCCTTTCACTGTGAGATGCAGACGGAGATATCGCGTTGTAAGAGCCGCCGGGAGCCTGTCTTTGTCTTGTGTGATATAATTAAAGACGCGGTTGCCAAGGCTGGGCAGCCAGGCGGCGGGCGGGCGGCGGGCGCTGGGAGGCGCGTCCGGTCCCCGCCCCGTCCCCTCAGCCTGCGGCCGATCCCGCCCGAGGGGCTTCTGATCACAGAGGCAGATTGCATTGTCCCGTGCACACGTGGACGTTCCCCCCCACACACTCGGCGTGTTTCATTTCCTCCGGGTTTGATTTCGGGAGCGTAGCTGGGTGGCCAGATGGGCCCACGTGTCCCTAGCAAGACGGCCGACCCGAGTGAACGAGTGACACGCACTGTCACAGCTGCATCTTTGCAGGGACCCAGGCCCGCCGGGCGGCTAACCCCCCGCCCCCCGCCCCCCGGCTTTGTCAGCGGAGGCTGAAGCCTGCGCTCGGCCCCCCATCTCCGTCTCATCTGCTCGTTTCTTACGGAAAAAGGCCTAGAAAGATGTCTAAGTAAAAGGTCGGCCTTTAGAACAACATTTATCACTTTCGCCCGGCCGCGCGCTTGTTCCGAGACGTTCTAGAACCACAAGGACTCTCAGCGCCGGGGGCTCTGGGCTCGTTCCTTCCACCGGGAATCAGAGCCTGAGTCAGAAATCACCGCGTCCCTCCCGCGTGGTGGCCAAGCGCCAGCAGCCAGGGATGCTGGGGACCGAAGGTGTGTCCCCCAAAATCTGCGGCCCAACCCACCATGTGAGTCCAAGGAGGAGGGGCCTTTGGGAGGCCGGGAGGCCAGGAGGGTGGCGCCCCCTTGGTGGGATTAGTGCCCCTCGGGAGAGAGGCTGGCGGGCTGGCCCCCCCTCCCCCAGCCAGGTGAAGGCAGGACGCGGGGGACCCGGCAGAGACCCTCACCAGGAATCGGGTCGGCGGCACCTGGTCCTGGCCTCTTGGCCTCCAGCGCTGTGAGAAATGAATGTATGTTGCGTGAGCCCCCCTCCAATCTCGGGGTCTCTGGTCTTCTGTTAGGGCGGCCAGAGGTGGCCGGCAAAGGCAGGCCCTCCCATCCCAGACCGCTGCCCCCGTCACCCCGGCTCCTGGCTGCTGCCAGGATTTCCCCCGTCTAAGGAGGGCCGTCCGGCCTGTCACTGTCCCGCCAACACCGGCACCTCCCCACAGAGCCCCAGCTTCCCTGAGCCAGGCCTGCTCGGGGCAGGGCCCCAGGTGGGCGGCCCAGGCCCGGCTTCAGGGACACAGGCCGAGGAGGCCGGCAGGGCGCAGGCTCCGGCGGTGGCAGCCCCAGGGCCGGCGCCAAGGAAGGCGGGTGTGTGGCTGTGGGAGCACCGGTGTGCCTGCCGACCGGGAAGGAGTCCCCTTGTCCCGGCACTGTCGGCACCTCTCACTGTCCTGCTCAAGACGGGGAGCCTTTAGGAAAACGCTCTGTGGCCCCGGTTAGAGACCAGGAGCCTCTCAACCAAAGCAGGGGGTGGAGAGGCGGGGAGAGGTCGCCGGAGGTAAAATCAGCAACGACGGACGCCCGCCGACGGTGTTTGGGAGGCCGACAGAGGCCTCAGCGCCGGTTTCCATTGGTTAAGACAGGACCTCGCGGGGAGGGAGCCACGGGCAGCTTGTGCGTGAGACCCGTGCAGGGAGCTCGGGGGGATTAGAACTGGGGTCCTGAGGGGTCAGGTGGCCGAGGCTGCAGGGGAGGCTCAGCCGGGGCAGAGGGCAGAGCTGGAGGAGTCCACGGGCCAGGAGGGACGCGCAGGGCAGGGGCCCTTGGGGGGCACGGCGGGGCCCAGACCAGCGGGGCCGCCCGGGGGTCCGTTCTGAGCCTCGGGTCTCCCTCTCCCTCCATCGCCAGGGCTCCTCCCCCCCTCGAGCCTGAGGCGCGATTTCCTTCTCTGCACCGTCATTTTCAGAAACAACTTCCAGTTAACATTAAAAACCAAAAAAATGCATTACATCCCGTTTCAATCTGGGGGAAAAGTAATGGCTCCAGACGCGGGCCCGGCTGGAAAGGACAATGTACCACTGACAAGACGCCTGCATCAGTAACAAGCCCAGGTGCCGGGCACGAATATCGATTTGAAAATATTAAAACCGGCCGCGCTTCCGGGCGACGAGACTGTGGAGTTAAACCGGGCGTTTCCGTTCATGTAGCAGGTTGTGGCCGCTTCGCCGGCCCGGCCCCAGCGTCTGAGAACATTCCTCACGTCTCGGGCTTCATTCAGCAGAACCGCCAGGTCCCGTGTGCGGAAAAGGAACAGGTGACCACTGAGCCCCCGTCACTTCCACCCGCCCCCGCCCCTCCGCAGGCCGGGCCCACCCCACGCTCCGCCGCTGAGAGTTGGCTGTTGAAAGTGCCCTGCACACGTGGGGTCGCGCGGCGTTTTTCGCTCCGCACGCGGCTCGTTTCACTCGGGACAGTGCCCTCCGGTGCATCCGCGACGGCCCAGGCGGCGGGACCTCCTCCTTCCTCCCTTCCTCGGGCCGCGGGGCGCCCGCCTGAGCGAGGGCCTCGGCCTACGTCCCCATTCATCCCTCCGCAGGCTCAGCTGCGCCCGGTGCCGGCCGCTGGGCGCGACGCTTCCACGGACACGGGGAGTGGCCGTCTCGTCAAGGCCCAGATCTCAATTCTCAGCCTTCAAATTACTGTCTTCTGATGGGAGACGCGGGCGGAGCGGGCGGGAGGGAGGAGGAGAAACGTCACGTTCCCGCGGTGCCACATCCGAGAGCCGCGAGGGGCCCGCCCCTGACTTGTCATGTCCCCGGGAGGCCGCGCGCTCCGAGGCGGGGGTGCCTGGAGGACCTGCCACGCGTTGGGAGGCGGGTCGCGTGGACGGGGCAGGGAGGGGCTCCGCTCCGTGTCTGCGGAGACGGCGGCCGGCCCGGCTGTGGGTGGACGGGGGTAACGCTGGCTGGGCCGCGAGCCGACGCTGGGCTGGGCCGGGGCTCCGAGGTCCTGCAGTGACGGGGGGACGTCCCTGCTCAGGAAGCAGGCGCAGGGGGAGGCCCGGGTGGGGGGGCCGGCGTCTCCGCCCGGCCCGGCCGTCAGCCTGGAGGACGGGCGAGCTCCCGCCGGAGATGCCATCTGCAGAGGGCACAGCAGCCTCGGTGTGGAAACAGACCCCGTTAAACGGGGGAGTCTTGAGGCATCTCACGCCCGAGGCTCCTGCCAGAGCGAGTCCTGGAGTGTTTTATGCTCACATCGGGGCTCAGTCATGACACAACCGTGGGAACAAGACAGCTCAGCTCCGGTGGGAACGGCAGAAACCGGCCCCGCGGGAGAGCGGCGGAGAGGGCGCCCCCGTCTCCTCCCGCAACACGGGCGCCCGCGGGCTTGCCAGGAGGCAGGCTCCCAGCAACGCGGGCCCCCCCCCAGCGCCCCAGGAGGTACTAATGCCAACCGCTTAGGGGAGAGGGCGCTTCCCCCAGATGTGCTGACTTCCAGGGCTCGGAGCACTGAGGCCCGGGAGCCCCCAGGCTGGCACAGGCACGGGTCAGTCCAGTGCCCCCCAGGAGGGTCTCCTGCCCTGTGGGCGGAGCTCGTGCTTCCTCCCCACGCCCCCTGTTCCCTGCCCTGGGAGTGACCGCCCGGGATGGGTGGACAGGAGGGGAGTCTGCGGACGGAGCCCAGGGCCTGGGGAGAGGCAGGCGCCGGCACAGGGGCCTTCCCACCTGAGCCCTGAGCAGCTGCGCGCAGTAGGTGCTTCCTTGTCTTCCTTCTACAGCAAGTTGGGTTCAAGCAGCGGAACCCAGGGCAGAGCAGCCCCAGGACCGCCCGCAGTGGGCGGCCAGGCGCGAGGCGAATTTGCGGATGGGGCAAAACAGCCGGCGGAGACCCGCTGAGGGTGGGCGGCGGGGAAACGTTTCTTTTTAAGTTGTTGGGCAAATGGTTTGTGCTCCATCAACGTGACATGTTTGCGGTTCAATATCCCCCGGTGGCCCCTCATCCTCCGTGGAAGGGAGGACAGAGCTGGCAGGAGCCCAGAGATCTGGCCGGGCACCCTCGCTATTGATTCCTTGGGGCCCGTTGACAAATGGGACCATTTGGAGCCCGGATCGCGGGGGAAGGAAGGGCCCGCCGGGCCCGGTGTTGATCTGGGGGCTGAAATGTGTGTTCCCGGAGGGGCGGAGGAGACGCCTCCAAATCCATCTTCTCTTCTGAGCGGGTACACGTCTCGGTCGGCGCAGAGCACCTCACACGCCCTAGAGGCAGCCAGAGCCTTCCCAGCCAGCAGCTGTCGAAGCCGCCCCCATGTTAAAAGCGCCCACAGTACGCAGGGGGACGGTGACGTGGGGGACACTTTTCTCTTGGGCGGGTTGGGGACCCAGCCACCCGGGTCTCTGTGAACCTCAGACACTCAGTGTTTAGTCCAAACTGGGGCCCAGAAAGCCGAGGCTGGGCCCAAATGTCTCCTCCCTGCGGGAAACAGGCAAAGCCATTCCCAGCGTAAAAACATAAGCTGAGCACACACACAGCAGCACACGTTCCGGGAGTTAAATACGGGGAAGCGGGAAGGGGGGCCAGGAAATGAGAATATTCCCCGGCTTAGGGCCCGGGAGGCGAAGGGTCGGCCGGGCGGGGGGAGGGCGTGGGGGGTGGGCTCCCGCGGCTCCGGGAGCGGGTCGGGCCAGCAGCCGGGGCCGGGATGCAGGCGGAGGAGCCGGAACCGGCTTAGTCTGATCCCCGTGAAGTACAATGAGAGACACACGCTGGAGAAAGGCGCCCCGATTCCTCGGGACAAGGGAACGTCCCGCGGGTGGCCAACAGCACCCCCTAAAATTCTCTGTCTCCTGGGAACTGCTGCTGTGTCCTGGAAAAGTGCGGGATTAGTGAGCAACGATGCTCAGGCTTTAAATGCGTTTTATAAAACCCGTGTCGTGCAGCTGAAATTCTGTACCTTATGTCACCTCCTCACGGGTGAGGCTGCCGGGCGCTCGGAGCCACAGCCCGGAGGGAGACGAGGGTCCCAGGAGGCAGCTGTGCCACCGCCTCTGGCCCTGCCGAGCGACGGCTCCCGTGGTGTCTGCTAAGGAGTCGAGCGCCTCCCGCCCGGGTCCCCTCGGGAACAAGACCACGAGCCAGCAGACTGGGCATGGGGCTGGTGACGTTCCCCCAAGTCACAGGTGAGGGAGCACAAGTCAGTGACTTAGGGTGACACAGTCGGATGTAGAACTAAGATGAAAACAGCTTCTAAGACGTCACATGTCACGCTGGTCACAGTAATTTCTGTTTCCTGCTCATCCCGAGCATCCGATCCAAGTTCCGGTGTAGGTCACGGTCTTAAAATGCTGGCAGGTTTGAACTTATGGTCGGGCTCCGGGTTGAGGACCCCCCCTGCCATGGCGACGGGGCTAACCGACGGAGACACACGGTCCTTCTGTCCTGACCCCCTCTGCCCATCCATCAGCGGCACCCCAGAGGCCAGCACAGCTGTTCTGCGCAGACCCCCTCCTTCTAAACACTGTTTTCTCATTACCCCGTGTCGTGGTTATTTTCACGGGCTAATTTGAAAGATAATATTGAATACCCAGTCATATTTGTCAAATAAACCGGCGAAAGCCGTATGTTCCCCTCAGTCACCGAGCACATCACCTGCAGAGTCCGGGATTCACTCGGACAGACCGACTCGCGGTTCCCCACCGAACCCCACACTCACGGGCGCAGACAGACAACAGAGCAGCCTTGGGTGGAATTTGGAGAAAGACGTGCTTGTCTTTCAAATGCATTGTCCGCCATCCCAGAGCCCCTTTTCCTAGATGGTTTTGCATTTTCAGAAACTTTTACACTCACCTGTTCTCTGCCCTGGCTACTTGGTCCAGCCCCAGCACAACTAGCTTTTCCCACTTGATCAGCCACGGACAGGCCACGGTGGTTCCCTACAAGTGTGGAAGGCCACGTCCACCCCGGCCCTGTCCACTTGCCACCCTCCAAGCCAGGAACCTGGGCCAACCCTGCCATCTGCCTGCAGGCGTCATGCCTGGCGGCATGCCATGGACACCATGGGCGTCTACCAGGGTCCACGGGGAGGATCAGACACTGGAACTCAGAGAAAGAAGCAGCTTGTCCTTGAGCAGCTAGAGAGCCCTAGAGAGAAGTGACATCAACAACATAGTGTGGTGTGTGCGGCATGTGCCGTAGGGGCACAGGTGAAGCTCTGGGAAGGGAAGGGTGGGGTCAATCGCACCTTTGCCAAGCAGGCCTGGGGCAGCCGAGCACCAGTGGGCATGGTGGACAGAGCTGGTGGAGAGAAGGGGAAGCCCAGGCAGTGGATGGTCTACTCTGTTTTCTCCGGCCCTTCATGTGCACTCTCTCCTGTGCCACTCCAATCCGCTGGCCATTGCCCCAACAGCTCTGGCCCAGACACCAGCACCTCCTCTGTACCCCAACATCAGCGGCATCACATCCAGCCCCTTCTCATTCTTACCCTCAGAGTGGAAAGAGCTACGTGTGCTGGGGCTTTTATGCCTCTGCTCCCTGCTGAGATTGATGATCTGCTTCCCCTCAGAGAAAACAAAGATGCAATCGAGCCAGTTCCTCTGGGGCTCCCTCCACTGGGTTCCCAAAACACTTTGGACCAGCCTCTGCTATAGCACTTAGGGTGAATTGCTATTGATTTCTGTCTCCTCCATGGCCATGAGCTCACCAGGGTTGGGGACTGCCTCCCATTCATCTCTGTATGCCTTCCAGAGACTCTGGCACACAGTAGGAGCTCAGTGATTATGGATGGAATAAATACACAAGGGGGGTAGGGAGGAGGGAGGGGTAAAGGAGTGGATGGTGGATGGATGATGGATGGGTGGATGGATGGATGATGAATGGATGGGTGGGTGAGTGGATGGATGATGGGTGGATGGATGGATGGATGATGGGTGATGGATGGATGGATGGATGGATGGATGATGGGTGGATGGATGGATGATGGATGGTGGATGGATGGATGGTGGATGGATAGATGGGTGGATGGATGGATGATGGATGGATGATGGATGGATGGATGATGGGTGGACGGATAGATAGATGGATGATGGGTGGATGGATGGATGGTGGATGGATGGATTATGGGTGGATGGATAGATAGATGGATGATGGGTGGATGGATAGATAGATGGATGATGGGTGGATGGATGGATGATGGATGGATGGGTGGATGGATGGATGATGGGTGGATGGATGGATGATGGATGATGGGTGGATGGATGGATGGATGGATGATGGATGGATGGGTGGATAGATAGATGGATGATGGGTGATGGATGGATGATGGATGGATGGGTGGGTGGGTGGATGGATGGATGATAGGGGATGGATGGATGGATGGATGGATGATGGATGGATGGATGGATGGATGGATGATGGATGGATGGATGGTGGATGGATGGATGATGGATGGATGATGGATGGATGGATGGATGGATGGATGGATGATGGGTGGATGGATAGATAGATGGATGATGGGTGGATGGATGGATGATGGATGGGTGGATGGATGGATGATGGGTGGATGGATGGATGGATGGATGGATGATGGATAGAAGGGTGGATAGATAGATGGATGATGGGTGGATGGATGGATGATGGATGGATGGGTGGATTGATGGATGGATGATGGATGATGGATGAATGATGGATGGATGGTGGATGGATGGTGGATGGATGGTGGGTGGATGGATGAGTGTATGGATGGATGGATGGATGAGTGGATGGTGGATAGATGGTAGACGAATGGATGGATATGTGGACAGATGGATGGAGGATGAGTAGATGGATTGTTTTTGCACTACTCTAGTTTGGAGAATTCTTTTTTTTTTTTTTTTTTTAATATATCTTTATTGATTTCCGAAAGAGGAAGGGAGAGGGAGAGAGAGAGATAGAAACATCAATGATGAGAGAACCATTGATCGGCTGCAGCCTGCAACCCCGGGCATGTGCCCTGACTGGGAATCGAACCCTGATCTCCTGGATCCTAGTTCAACGCTCAACCTCTGAGCCACGCCCAGCCGGGCAGGAGAATTCTTATGTGTCTGCAATTCCTGGACAACTAGTCACACCAGAAGCAACTGAGGGCATGACCTTCCCTGGCTACCTGGAGAAGATATTAAGTCTGCAGTAATGTATTTCACAGGAAAGGTGAATATAATTACCCTGAAAATTAATGAAACATACAAAAAATTAATTATATGAAAAATGGCTTATGAAAGCAGCAAATAACTTCTACTGACCATAATCTAAGCACGTCTCTGCCCCCTAAATCATAATAAACCATTGCTGGAAGCATTACCTGCCTTTAGCAGGGACCAATTCTGTGCGCTTGCCCACTCGGCTTTGTCTCTGCACAATTTCACTCCCCCCACCACCCCAGGCTCAGGTTCCTCCGGCAGACGACACGCAGCGGCCACTCTTGTGCCGGCTCAGGGGTCATTCTGAAGATGAGTTCAGTAGCACCTTTACTATGTTAAATTGCCACAGAGATGTAAATGACAATTTTTAGACTGTGCTAATTCAATGTTTAAGCTAATTCAGAAGCAGACCCGAAGCTCCCTCAGCGGCGTTTGAGGAAGCTGACCTGAGGCGTGTCATCTCGCATCATCGCAAGGGGCCACTCTCCTCAGTCCCGCTGCAAAAACCCAGCTGATCCCAAATCTTTCAAAGCAACCACTCCGATGTAATGGGCTAATTGCAGATGGCCCTGCCTAGTGAGATGGGGGTCCTTTTGCCATAGAGACTTACAGGAACCCTGGTGAATCTGAGTGATGTCTGCAGGAGGGGTGAAGGGGCTGTTTCACTCACTTTCTGACACCGACGACCACAGTTGTGAAAGACAATGCCGTTGTTTGCAGAAAATACTCACTGGAACCTTCGAAGGTGCGGGAGAACAATCTACAATTCCTTTCAAACATTTCAAAGAACATGTTAACTTGCACAAGCAGAAGGAATTCAGCAAAATTCACAATACATGAAAATCTCCAGGACAAGCAATAGGCAAAAATGTCAGTGAGAAAGAAAGAGGGAAACAACTCGATTAGGGGGAATTAAGAGGCGTCCCAACAAAGGCAGCCTGTGAACTCTGTTTGGCTCATCAGTCAAAGAAATGGAAAAGTAAAAGTAATAACACGAACAGGGAAACCGAGCGATAGCTGTGCTATCATCTAAGAAATATTGTCAAGTGTTCCAGATATAATAACAGCGCTGACGTTCACAGACGGGCGCCCAGGTGTTCGTGAGGAGATGGCGCGGTGCCCGCCTCCTCCCGGGGTCCTGCCGGGTGCAGAGCAGGGCGCTCGGGCGCCTGCAGGCTCGTTTTAACACGCCTTTCACCTTCTTAAATGCTCAGAAATGTCCATGGCACAGACCTTGGAAAATAAAGAGCGAGATCTGTTACGTGCTGCTGCGGAAAAGCATGAGGTGCAGGACGCGAAACGAACAAAGCGGAAAACGTCTGCAAAAGGACTCCACTTACGTAAAAAGGCGACAGTCATAGATGATAGACTGATAGAGGATGGGTGATAAATGTGAACAGGTGGCAGGTGGGCGGCTGTACGCATGTGCTATGAGCCTCGAAGCGCTTGATTCGGAGGGTTAGTAATACGCAGGCAGAGCCACACCTGCTCGCGGACCCACGGAAACCTCCTGGAAGGACATGAGCGGTGGCGAGGCGCGGAGACCGGAGACGAAGGGCAGAGGATTCGTGCGATTTATTTTTCCACGCCTCCTGCACTGTGGGCGCTTGTCCACGCCCTCCTGCACTACGGGCATTTTTCCATGACAGACAGTAATCTAACAATTTAAAACCAGTTTAAACTCCCAGATATGGATCCTATTTTTAAACCTGGGGACACGTGCCCATCTTCCCACGGGGGCTGGTTCCCTGAGCTGAATGAGAGCAGACAGCTGGGCGCTCGGCCCGGTCAGTGTGAAGAACCGCGGGGTCTCGTGTAGCCGGCATCGAAAGGTGTGAGCTCACATGGGCACCCGTGTCCCCAGGACGACTGTCCCAGGCGGGGGCTCGTGAGCGAGGTCTCTTCCTCCTCACCTGTGACACCACGGTGACGCTCCGTGAGCACGGACTCCGCAACGAGACACGGAGGCTCGGCAGGATCCTGGGGTCCCTCCACCCCCCGAGGACGCTCCCACCCCGCCCTGTGCGAGCAGCGTGGGGCCGGCGAGCACTTGCCAGCCGAATTGGACTTGTTTGTCCAAATCAGTGGAGCCTGGACGTGGACATGGGCTGACGGGCATATGGCGTGTTCCTAATGAGCGAGGCCATCTGCCTCTTCCAAACGGGCCGCATGGACCCATCCAACCATCCGGTGATGAATATCTGCAGGCGAGGCACTGGGCACAGACAGAGGCCCCCGGAAGCCAACGGGGGGAAGGGCAGGAACAACGGAGAGAGAAACACTTCACAACAGAAACGGCTAGAACAAGAGCCGAGCGTCCGGGGAGGAGCCCAGGGAGCCAACACTCCCCGGGGGACAGGAGACCTCCTGTGCTGGCGGGGTGTTAGTGGCCAGCTGGCCGGCCAGCCACGTCGCAGCCACGGCTCACTGAGAATTAAAAGGACGTGGCCTGGCGCCTACACCGTCCATCGTGTCCACTTCCTGTGGCTGCCACACAAATTACCCCAAACTGGGGCTGGAAACACAGAAATGGATTCCTTCTCGGATCTGGAGGCGGGAAGTCTGCAGTCGAGGCACCAAGTTCCTTCCCGCGGCTCCAGAGGAGGATCCTCTCTGCCCCGTGGCTCCAGGTGACCCTCAGCTCATGACCACAGCCCTCCAGTCTGCTTCTGTCTTTCATAAGAACATTCCCATTGGATTTAGGGCCCCCTCGCCCAGGATGGCCTCATCTCCGCTCGTAACTTAATTACATCTGCAAAGGCCCTGTTTCCCAGTTGCACCCCAAGGTTTCAAGTAGACATGAATCTGGGGGACGCTATCCAATCCGCACCTCAAGGCCCACAGCGTGGACGGTTGCCAGCTGGGTTGGCGCCCCGTCGGCACAGCTGCCCCGGTGAGGCAACCTGGAGGCTCCTGGCATGGGGGTGAGAGCGGAGACGGGCTGGAGGCCCAGAGGAGACGAGTGGGCCCGCTGTGCTCTCTCCGGCCGGCTGGCGAGGGTGGGGGCCGGGGCCTCTCTCAGGACGCCCAGGATTTGCAGTGTGCGTGGAGTTCAGGGGATACTGGCTGACGGGGGGCAGAAAGGCGTCCGACAGGGACACTGAGGGGGTGGAGACACTGGTCTGCACCAACGTAAACGCTCAGAGCGTGGGCTACAGCAGGTGCCAGGGGAGGAAATTAGAGCCAGGGCAAAAGACGGCTTCAGGCCCAGGTGATGGGTCAAAGCTCCTACAGGACAGGAGGCCCTGAGGGACAGATGGACAGGGAAGAGGTCGGCCACATAGCAGGGAAGGTCCTGAAGGAGGAGGTGATGCTGGAGCTGATGCCCCGGGAGAAGGGGACGGTCACCTCATGGGCAGGGGTACAGAGCAAGGTCACGCCGCACGGCTGGCTCAGAGCCCCTTTCCTGGCACAGACCAGGGGCCAGGCGAGCGAGCTGGGCCCGCAGGAGTGAGCGGGGCTCAGCGTCCGGGGCAGCTCCGAGTGTGGGCCGGCCGGGCGCGGCTGGCGAGGGGCCCAGGAGCTTCACCGCCCTGAGATCCCATCAGCTTTCCTGCCAGGGCTGTTTGTGCGGAATGGATGGCGCCACATCCTTTCCGCGTCCCTCCGGTGTGAGAGAGTTAAACTATTAAATATCTGTTAAATATCTCACACGCGCAGAAGGTCATAGTGAGGCTCCCTTCTTTCTCCCCCAGATTACAGGCCCCCCCCCCCATTCCATAAACAGCCAAACTCGGGCCCCGGCTGAAGACCGACAGCCCCTCGGCATTAATAATGTGCTTGTGAGTATCTTTCTTCCCCAGGAAAAAAAATGTCCCGCATTTAGGTTATTTCCACAGGGCGAGACATTTCTAGAGCTCTGCTCCTCTCTGCCAAACCGTTTTCTGGGCAAATTGCACCAATTTACAACACTATGAGCAACAAATGACTCCCAGCCTCACCACACCTCTTCCCTGGAAAACGGTTTCGCTAATTCAAGAGTTACTCTCCATTTCTAAGCACTGCTCCCATCCGCCTCCTCCCTCCCTCGTTCATCTCATCCACCTGCTCCCTCCCCCTCCGGCTGCCCTTCACGCTTGTCACCGGGTCCCAGAGGCCCCTGGGGCTGGGAGCTGGGGCTCAAGGGGTCAAACGAAAGGGGGTACAGAGGCCTTGGGAGGGGACGGCCAGCCCTCTGAGCCCCGCCCGCCACACCAGAGGTCACAGTCTGTAGCCTGAGAGCCACCGACGCGTTTGAACCGGGAGGGGGCTTGTCCATGGAGCCGCTGACGAAGGCCCGGGCCAGGCAGCTGGCAGGCAACGGGCACGGACTCCTCGGCCTGCGGGCCGGGAGCTCAGGATCGAGGCCGCGGCCGACCTGGCCGGAGCGGCCCTCACAGGCAGCTGTCCTGGGCCACTGTGCTCTACGGGCTGAGGGGCTCCCCGGGGTCTCGTTTGCGAGGCCACTAATCCCACCCCCGAGGGCTCCACCCTCGTGGCCTCGCCGCCTGAAGCCCCGCCTCCCGACACCGCCCGCCCGTCACCTTGGAGGCTGAGCTTCAACATTGAGAGGGACAGGGACGCCCAGCCCTTAGCAAGGGAGGCCTTTGGGGAACGCTGAGACAGACGCCTCTCCTTCACTTGCACCAAAACAGATCCGGGTGGATGCAAGACCGGGGGTGTTTTAAAGCTTCGTCTGTAAGGCGGGTTTGCTTCTGTCATCTGTGAGGCAGTGAGGCGCTGTCCTCGCCGGGGGCGGCCCCCTGCGCTCGTCCCCTCTGCCCGGCCGAGCGACAGGCTGGCGGCTTGACCCTGTGACAATAAAAGTACGTGAGGAAGAGAAAGACCCTCAGCAAAGTTCAAGGCACACGGACCGGCAGACAACGTGTTGCTTTGCTTAATATTTGAAGAGCTCTTAGGATCTGTTATAACAAAGGAAAAGCCTATAGGGGAAAACAACACGGGCCACAGGTTGGAAAACGTGCGGACATACTCAGCCCCCCGAAGCCAGAGGGCTCTGGGGTCAGACTGTGCGCAGTGGGTGCGGCAAGGTTTTAAGAACCCTGATTTCTAGGGTGAGTGCAGGTGTGGCGTTTACTCCCCAAAACCCGTATGCTGATCCTAACCCCAGACCTCGGATGGGACCTCATTTGGAAACAGTTGTTGGAGGTGCAATTAGCAGGATGAGGTCCCGCTGGAGAAGGGGGGGCCCTGACCCAACCTGACCTGTGTCCTTATTAAAAAGGGGAGACTTGGACGCAGAGATGCACAAGGAGACGCCGCATGGGGGCCGAGGAGGAGGCGGGTGAATCCTACGGATCGCCAGCAAGCCCCAGGGCCGGGGGAGGCCGGGGGAGAGGCTCCGCACAGCCCCGAGGAGCCAGCCTGCCCTCAGCCTGACCACGGACGTCCGGCCCCCAGACCGTGAGAAAATGAAGTTCTCCTGGTAAAGCCCCGGGGAGGGGCTCTGTTACCCAGCAGGGAAAATGCACAGCAGAGAAAGCCCTGTGTGCTCGGCGCAGAGAGTTCGGCGCCAGGATGCAGGCAATGTCCCCAGGATGCAGGCGATGTCCCCGGGATGCAGGTGATGTCCCCAGGATGCAGGCGATGTCCCCGGGATGCAGGCGATGTCCCCGGGATGCAGGCGATGTCCCCGGGATGCAGGCGATGTCCCCAGGATGCAGGCGATGTCCCCGGGATGCAGGCCATGTCCCCAGGATGCAGGCCATGTCCCCGGGATGCAGGCCATGTCCCCGGGATGCAGGCGATGTCCCCGGGATGCAGGCCATGTCCCCGGGATGCAGGCCATGTCCCCGGGATGCAGGCGATGTCCCCGGGATGCAGGCCATGTCCCCGGGATGCAGGTGATGTCCCCAGGATGCAGGCGATGTCCCCAGGATGCAGGCGATGTCCCCGGGATGCAGGCCATGTCCCCAGGATGCAGGCCATGTCCCCGGGATGCAGGCCATGTCCCCGGGATGCAGGCGATGTCCCCAGGATACAGGTGATGTCCCCAGGATGCAGGCGATGTCCCCGGGATACAGGTGATGTCCCCAGGATGCAGGCGATGTCCCCGGGATGCAGGCGATGTCCCCGGGATGCAGGCGATGTCCCCGGGATGCAGGCCATGTCCCCGGGATGCAGGCGATGTCCCCGGGATGCAGGCCATGTCCCCGGGATGCAGGCCATGTCCCCGGGATGCAGGCCATGTCCCCAGGATGCAGGCGATGTCCCCAGGATGCAGGCGATGTCCCCGGGATGCAGGCGATGTCCCCGGGATGCAGGCGATGTCCCCAGGAGGAGGTCAAGGAGCAAGGGCAGCTGTCCCTCCACAGACACAGGAGGCCCAGGCCGGCCGGTCCAGCTGGCGTTTGCAGGGCCCAGCAGCCTGAGACACGTGCCTGCCTGCCCGTGGGCTTCAGTCCAGAAGGGCTTCTGGGGGGAGGAGGCAGCCGCAGGGGCCTCACGCTCAGGCAGAGACCTGGAGAGCGGCCTTCTGGGCCCCGGCTGTCAATCTGGTTTGTGTGCCAAGCGGCCACCCATGGGAACAGCTTTCTCCTGAGAAGGAAAGACCCTGGGAGGGGACGGCACAGAGGCAGCCGGTCCAGCCACGTTTGCAGCCGGGAAGCCAAGGTGGAGCAGTTGTCCCCAGAAGTCCTCGTGCCTGGGGCGGTTCCGGCCCACACACTGGGGCTCAGACGTCCTGCCAATTTAACTCCTTTCAACTTCCTGCGCCACTGGCATCTCAGGACACAAAGGATGACAAACAGTCACTCGTCCCCAGTGAATCACGTCCTTGCTTCCCTCCCGTCCCCACACCCACCTCCTGCCACCAACACATGTCTCTTCCAACCCCTAGGAGGCCGGGTGCCTGAAGACTAATGAGGCCCCCACACCTCCGCTGTCCCCGGGAGCTGTCTGGGGACCTCATTAGGATCTGCTGCTTTTAGAGACAATGAAAGGACAATTTAGAAAGTTCTCGATCCCCCGGGAGGGCACCAGACGCTCGAGGCGAGCGAGGCCTCTCCTCTCCGGGCCAACTCCCAGTGTCCAATCCAGACACGGCCCTCAGTCAATACAACGGTCACCTTTTAAAAATAGTCAGGCCGGAAATGTCAGCTACAGGGAGTCGGTGTCAGAGCTGGCGGGAGGCCTCTGGGACGTGTTCCTGCAAAGACAAACCAGGGAGCGAGACCAGCACCCAGCACGCCAGGGAGCGAGGTCAGATCCATCCCCGGGAGACGCGGCTCATGGGCAGGGCGAGCTGTCCCGTGTGCTCCGCGCCCCGGGGCTCTCGGGCTGTCGCTCACGTCCTTCCTCTCCCTGGGCCCTTGTCACAGAGGCTCGCACAGTCTCTGCTGTCTATAACTCGCCTGGCGGTTGCCTCCCATGTTTGCGGCCCTCGCTGGATAATCCACGGCCTGCGGCGGCTGGTTCCCGTCACAGGAGGGCTCACACTGTGACCTGTCGTCTCGCTCGGGGCGGAGAGCGCAGCCCTCGCAGAGCTTTCCGGGGCCTGGGCGACACTGGCTCCGAGTCAGAGCCCGGCCCCAGCTTCCCCCAGACACCGGGTATCAACCCTGACTGCTCGTGGGGTGTGCGGGGGGTGCCGGCTTCCTTTCCTGTGACCAGCTCCCCCAGCCGTCCCGTCTCTCCCGCGCCCTCCGCCTGGCTCTCGGGCCGGGCTGGTCCTGACTTTATCTCCCGCTCGCCGTTTCTCCCTGGTTATTGATCTTAGGGTTTATATGCTTCCTTGAGTTGGTTTTTGGTAGAGTGCACACGCTCAGAATATCATTTATTACGTTTTATTTATCACTTAATACATTTTCAAATTTATTACATTTCTAAATTTATTATTACTAATAATTATTAGTAATTTTAAATTATTATTACTACTAATAAGTAATACAATAATTAATAAATAGCAATACAAGAATAGACGCCGTGTTTCGGGCCCTAGCCTGCCTTTGCCCGCCTGGGTCGTGTGCCCCAGTCGACTGGATTCGCACGGAACTTCGAGTTCCCCGTGTTTGTTCTCATTACTGTTTTTGACTCTAGAGGCAAATTTATTGGCGTTTCATTCTTTTTTCTTGTTTCTGTTTGCCGATGTTTATCAATTTTATTGCTTCTGTTACAGAGAATAAGTCCTTGAAAACATTTACCAACTCTGCCTCTTTTCTATTTTCTACACCAGTTGTTTTCTCTTTCATCTTTATTACAGAAAAAATGCCCCTGCTCTGGCGCCTTCTTTCCCTGTGGTTCCCTGAGTTTTAATTAAAAGCCGTTTCCAGCCGTGGCTGTGGCACTGCCCGGCCCGGATGCTGCCCGGGGAGGGCCCTTCCCGCCTGGCTGCGCTTGGCCGCGTGCGTCGCTTTGGCTGCGGGGCCAGCGGCAAACGGGACACACGCAGAGACCTGGAAAGAGCTTCCGCTCGGGCTCGCTCCCGGGCCGCCCCGGGAAGCCTGACACCGTCCTGTGTGACCGAGCCCAGGCTGGCGCGGGAGGGAGGCCTCTGCGGAACCAGCGACCCCCGCCAACCGCTGGCCCGCCACCAGGTACGCAATTCAGGCGGCTCCGCATCGGCTGCCTGCCCGCGCTGGGCACAGGAAAGAGCCTGGCAAGCCCAGCAGAGCCCAGCAAGCCCAGCAAGCCCAGCAGAGCCCAGCAAGCCCAGCAGAGCCCGGCAGAGCCCAGCAGAGTCCAGCAGAGCCCAGCAAGCCCGGCAGAGCCCAACACAGCCCAACACAGCCCAGCAAGCCCACCCACGCCAACCCAGACCGGAGGAACGGCCAAGTGGACCCACAGGGCCAAACACGACAGGGGACGTAGTCACCGAGCCCTGGGTGGTCTGTAGGCACCACAGCTGACAGATGTAATTATTAGATGTAATTGTTACGTTCGTACCATTGGCCTCTGAGAAGATCATTCCTGGGGATGCATTTTCCTTGGAGGAGTATTCGGGCTGAACGCTGTAAGCTCGGGTGCGTGACCTGCAACACCGTCTGCAGTGCAAATGTTCCCTCCCTCCTTCCTTCCTTCCCTCCCTCCCTCCTTCCTTCCTTCCTTCCCTCCTTCCTTCCTTCCTTCCCTCCCTCCCTCCTTCCTTCCTTCCCTCCCTCCCTCCTTCCTTCCTTCCTTCCCTCCCTCCCTCCTTCCTTCCTTCCCTCCCTCCCTCCTTCCTTCCTTCCTTCCCTCCTTCCTTCCTTCCTTCCTTCTTTCCCTCCCTCCTTCCCTCCCTCCTTCCCTCCTTCCTTCCTTCCCTCCTTCCCTCCCTCCTTCCCTCCTTCCTTCCTTCCTTCCTTCCCTCCTTCCTTCCTTCCTTCCCTCCCTCCTTCCCTCCCTCCTTCCCTCCTTCCTTCCTTCCTTCCTTCCCTCCCTCCTTCCCTCCCTCCTTCCCTCCTTCCTTCCTTCCTTCCTTCCCTCCCTCCTTCCCTCCCTCCTTCCCTCCTTCCTTCCTTCCTTCCTTCCCTCCCTCCTTCCCTCCCTCCTTCCCTCCTTCCTTCCCTCCTTCCTTCCCTCCCTCCCTCCTTCCTTCCTTCCTTCCTTCCCTCCCTCCTTCCCTCCCTCCCTCCCTCCTTCCTTCCTTCCTTCCCTCCTTCCTTCCTTCCTTCCTTCCTTCCTTCCCTCCCTCCTTCCCTCCCTCCTTCCTTCCTTCCTTCCCTCCCTCCTTCCCTCCCTCCTTCCCTCCTTCCTTCCTTCCTTCCTTCCCTCCTTCCTTCCTTCCTTCCTTCCCTCCTTCCCTCCTTCCTTCCTTCCTTCCTTCCCTCCTTCCTTCCTTCCTTCCTTCCCTCCTTCCTTCCTTCCTTCCTTCCCTCCTTCCCTCCCTCCTTCCCTCCCTCCTTCCCTCCTTCCCTCCTTCCCTCCTTCCCTCCCTCCTTCCCTCCCTCCTTCCCTCCCTCCTTCCCTCCCTCCTTCCCTCCCTCCTTCCCTCCTTCCCTCCTTCCCTCCTTCCCTCCCTCCTTCCCTCCCTCCTTCCCTCCCTCCTTCCCTCCTTCCTTCCTTCCCTCCTTCCCTCCCTCCTTCCCTCCTTCCTTCCTTCCTTCCTTCCCTCCTTCCCTCCCTCCTTCCCTCCCTCCCTCCCTCCTTCCTTCCTTCCTTCCTTCCCTCCTTCCCTCCCTCCTTCCTCCTTCCCCCTTCTTTCCTTCCCTCCTTCCCTCCTTCCTTCCTCTCTTCTCTCTCTTTCCCTCTTTCTTTCTTTTTCCTAGTAGTGAGTTAAGAGAACATTCACATTCCTTCTTTCCTGGGGGCCAGAACGTCAACATATGGATTTGGGGGGACACAATTCAACCAGAACAGCCAGCACAGTTGAGAAGCCGGGCGGCCACGTGCGTCACCCTCTCCCGTGTGTCCTGACTCCGAGTGCGGGCCCCCTGGCAGAGGGGGAGGACTGGCCAGATGGCTTTCGCCTGCATTGCTCCAGTGCCCCCGCAGCCCACGCAGCCAGCATGCCCTCGAAGGACAGCAGGCGGGGCCACCTGCTCCCACTCTCAGCGACACCTGCCGGGAGCGGTCACCACGCGCCCTCCTTCAACGACTGCCTCCCACTCACGGCCCCCTGGAGGGGACCCTGCACGGAGCAGGGCCGACGGCGGGGCCGGGACACCAGGGCCGCCCACCGGAGGAAAGCCCCCGACAGGCGGCCTCAGGCCCAGCAGCGCTGCCTCCGGTCTCTGGCCTGACGGGGCCGCGGGCCTGTGCCCGTCGGAGCAGCTCCCTGCTCCCCGGCTGCTCACAGTGGTTCCCTCTGTCCTGCATTTAAACGTTTCACTGGCTGGGTCTCATTTTGAATGTGACACGACACGTGCTCTCCACCTGAAAAATGAGCCATTTCTTCAGGGAGAAGCTCCTCTTCCCCGCCTCCTGTTTTGCTTTAATTCCGCGTCTTCGGGGCCCCTCCCCAGGCGCATAAGTCACCCCCGTGCCGGCTCTCAGCCCGCCTACCGCCTGCAAGGTCCCCTGTCCCATCCCTCCCGCTCCGCTCCTCCCCACAGGGGCCGTAAGGAGCCAGCTGGCGAGCACCGTGGCCATGTCAGCGCCCCCGCTGCTGACCGGTGCGTAGATGAGCCGAGCGGGGAGCGGGGCTGCAGGGTCATCCTCCTGCTGGAGGCGGTCAGGAGGCTCGGAGGAAGCCGCGGTCCCATCAGGGTGAGCCGAGCTGCCTGGGCCCCATGCCCGCAGCCTCTCGCCCGCTCCTGACAGTCACCTCCCGGTCCGGCGGGGACACAGCCCCGGATCCCGCGGACACACCTTGACTGCTTCCGCTGCAGGGTCCGAGTCTGGGCGGACGGGCCCCTCGAAGGAACGTGGGACCCCTCTCGGGACATCCCAGGCCACTAGCAGGACCCTCGGCCTCCCGCTCCTCCCGGCACACATAGTCTAGGATGTTCTCCCACCCACTCAACGCGCGAGTCCGCAGCACAAACAAAAGCACCACACAAGCGATCGCTTAGAAACTCGGCCTGTTTTTCCTTCCTGGGCGCACGTCTGTCCACGCCTCAGAGATTTTACGGCCTTTATTAGGAGCCGCGAGACCTTGGTGGTTTATAACTGAAAATCATGGGCCTGCTGCGGGACGGAGCGGACACAGGCTGCTGGCTCCCTCGTCACTCGGGCCTAGCATCCCCGCCAGCATCCGCACCCCGCGCTCCCAGGACCGCTAACAGCCCCATGCAGCTCTAGGGCTGGGGAGCAGAGATTTAGCCAAAATACCATTTCACGCTGATTTGTTCTCTAACTCCTGCTTCTCGGAGTCGCCGGAGCACACAGGGTACTTCATTAGTAGGCCTGGAGGACAAGCCCCTGGGTAAGGCACGGCCACCGTGCCCACGGCCACCATGCCCACGGCCCCTCTCAGCTGCACAGGCCCCTCAGCCCCAGCCCGGCACCTGGGGCAGCGCCTGGACTGGAACCCACCGGCCCCACCCTCGAGGACTCCCTGGGGTCCAAGGGCACCTGCACCTCCAGCAGGGCTGACCTTCTGCCAAGCATGGCTCTGCTCCCTGGCCAGGTGCTAGGGACACGGAGGGGACACGGACACGGACACAGACACAGACACAGACACAGACAGACACAGACAGACACAGACAGACACAGACACAGACAGACACAGACAGACACAGACACAGACACAGACACAGACAGACACGGACACGGACACGGACACAGACACAGACACAGACACAGACACAGACGGACACGAACACGGACACGGACACGGACACAGACACAGACAGACACAGACACAGACAGACACAGACAGACACAGACACAGACAGACACAGACACAGACACAGACACAGACACAGACACAGACACAGACACAGACACAGACACAGGGGATCCCGGCTCGGGAGGGGGAAGAGGAAGGTGAAAGAGCAGTGTCGGCAAAGGGCTGGGGGTGGGGTCAAATCATTTTTGAGCTTTCACCCCAGAATCTCCAGCAGAAGAGTTAGGACCATTGTCAGATGAGCTTAGCAGGGTCCTCAGAGGCTGGGACGCCGGCAGGTAGGGGCGACCCCGGTGTTGGGGCCACAGCAGGGGCGGACGCTGCCCGGAGGCGGGGCGGCCACGCTGCGCATCCCCAGGACAGGCGTCCGTTCGGCTCACAGCACTGCAGGGGAGCCTTCCGAGCAATTTTTAATTACTTCAACGAGGGATGATGCCTGTGGGCCAGGCGTCTTCACTGTATCCTATTTTCAAATTTTAACTTTAAATATTAACATGCAATGAAATAGACACCTTTTGGTTTCCAGTTGTATGAGATTTAAGACACGTATGGTCCCACGTAACCTCATCACAACGAAGGGAGAGAGCGTTTCATCCCCCAAAGTGCTCCCTGGAGCTGGGCAGCGCCCTCACCCGGCCACAGCCCACCGGCCCCAGGCAACCCCTGGCCACTTCCTTGTGGCTCTGGTTCGGCTCTTCCAGAAGACAGTGTAAGTGGAACCACACGGTGAGACACTCCTCCCAGCAGCGTACGGCCTGGAGACGCGTCCTCTGTGCACCTGTCAATGCGCGTTCACCCTTTTATTGCCAGGTAGCTCTTCCTTGCATGGATGTGCCCACTCACCAGCGAAGGCCCCTGGGGCTGTTTCCACTGGTTATTTTTAAGGACTTTTTTAGATTTCAGAGAGAGGAAGGGAGGAGAGAGAAACATGGATGAGAGAGGAACGTCGACCAGCTCCTCCTGCGCCCGGGCTCTGTCGCCACGGCCGCTTTCTGGGAAGCGTGTGGGGAGGGGAGTGACGCGGGGTCTGGAGCAGGGGACCCAGGTCCTGCACCCAGCTCAGCCCCTCGCCGTCTGGGGGACCCTCCCTGCCTCAGACCCTGTCTTCTGTGCTCCGTTTGGTCCTCTGTAAAATGAGGGGAGTTCACCCAGACGTGCTCTCTGCTGCCTCGCAGGTCAGGCAGTGTGAGGGATTCTCTTTGAACGGGTTACACGGCGGGTGGGTGGTAAGAGCGCCGGGTGCTGGGGGGAACCGGCAGAGGGCTCAGGCCAGTGAAGCGTCCGCTCCTCACAGCACCCTCCCAGGCTGTGGACGCATGGTCTTCTCTTCTTTAATGTTAATAAAACATGAATGACACCCACTCTGCACTGGGGGGCCTGTGGTCTCATGCGCCCTACCTGGCTACAGCGGGCCTTGTCCCTGTGGCCATACAGCCTGCGAGACGCATCCTTGGCTCTCGGGTGGGGGCGGGGCGGCAGAAAGCTGGGGAGCAGGAATTCCCGGGTCCTGAGGATCTGTGGCTGGGGTTTGAAGGGCTGAGAGTGTGGACTCTGGTTTTTCACAGGACTGTGCGGGTCCTCTGCGCCCTGGGAGCCCACCGCCCGGCACACGGTGGCTCCGTTTCCTAGACACTCTCCCTCAGGTGGGGGCACAGCCCCATCCCTCCCCTGCCAGTGTCCCGATTTCTCACCCCTGCACTGCCCGGGAGCCCTCTGCCTCTGAGTGTCAGGCCGGGGTAGGAGGGTGCGGACCGGGCCTCCAGGTTGTCCCCAGAGGGCCCAGCTCTGAGGCACACTGCGCTGTGGGGACCCCCTCTGCCCACATGGTTCTGCCCCCACAGGCTCCACCCGTCCTTCACCTGAGCAGGAGAACCAGCCCTGCCTCTCGCCAGGGTCCTGACCCCTCAGAGCCCAGGGCACTGAGCACCTGGTGCCCCGGCTCCTGCACCTCCACCGATGTGGGCCTGGTTCCCGGCAGTTCCGCCTCCCCCCGCCGCCCAGCACCCCGGGGATCCGGAGGGAGCGATTCAGTGCCCCTGAATTCCAAGCAGGCAGAAAGCTTTGTGCTCCACAAATGGGGTTTTTCTGGGTCACAGCTCAGAAGGAATAAAGGATTCTGATGGAGCCGCAGAGAGAAGTGGCCGTGTTCCAGGGTCAGACGCCGGCCTGGTGTGATAGCCCAGCCGGGGCCCAGTGCTCATCTGCTGGGCGGCTGATAAGGGGCGGCCGGGGACGCAGGGGGACGCAGGGGGACGCAGGCGGCTGCAGGAGGGCCGCCGCCGCTGAGTGGCCACGTGACCTTGAGTGGGCTCTCCACCGCTCTGGGCCTCACCTCCGGTCTATAAACGGTGACAGACCCTGCCCCATGGTTCCCTGTGTCAGGGAAGGTCAGGCCAAGGGGAACCCCCAGATTCAGCGTCTGTTTTCACCATAAAGTCACAGCTTAGCAGCCGGGGTGGGGCTCAGACAGGGGACTTCACACCTGGTGAGCCTGCCATCTGACACTCCGCAGGTGTGTTACGTGTTCCTGTGAAAGGGAACCAGGCCTCTCTGTGCCCCACCACACACGTCCCCACCCCTCGCACCACCGGCAGGGGAGGCGGGGGCTTCTGGACACTGTAGCAGCCCAGGCTGGTGGGGGTGCAGGAGCTGGGGGACACTGCTGGGGGCCCTAAAGTCAAGCTCCTGTCCGGCACTCAGGACAGGAGCTGAGGGTTAGAGGTGGTCAAGACGGAGTTCAGGAGGGCAGGCGGGAACCCCACAGACAGCCGAGGGGCAGGCGGAGAGGAGGGAACTAGCAACCAGACCAGCCACCCAGGCGAGGGGAGGGCAGACCCCCGGTGACCCGGGCAGAGGGCCCTGCAGGAGCCCACTTTGCCCTCACATGGGCCCCTGCACCTCCTCCTGTCCCGAGCCCGTCCCCAGCAGGGAAGGAAGGCTGAGGGGCCAGCCCAGCCCTGGCCCGGCCGGAGGAAAGCCCGCTCAGGAAAGAGCCGACGCAAGTGGGAAAGCAGCTGCCCTCGGGGAGCAATAAGGGGAGCAATCAATCAACGGGAGAGAAATATTCATGCAGGTTAATTAAAACGCATCTTTAGGGTGTAATCGCTAAACACATTCCTTCACCATTGGGTTTTAAACGGATTATCCACCCACATTTGAGTGGCTTCGCTTTAACTGACCCAGCCGCTCATCTGTTCATCCCACAAACTCCTCGCTGGGAGGTTGCTGAGAGCTGGGCTGGGGGCTGGACCAGCAGCCACCCCGGGGGGGGGGGGGGCAGGCAGGATCCACCTGCCCCTCTCCCGCCTTTAAATTCGGCACATCAGCCCCGACAGGTAGGTGCTGGTGTCCAGGTGGAGGCTTCAGGCAGCTGATGGGTGGGGGTGGGGGTGGGGCCTGGGGTGGATGAAAACTGGATGGGACATGCCACCCACCTTCACTGCCCCCTGGGACCGGCCCTGGGACCCTCAGCCCGGGCGTGAAGTGGGGGGGCATCACCCGTTTCCTCCCCCACCCGTCCTTGTGCGGTTTGTGCTACAAACGCACAGCCCCGCCCGGCCGAGGGCTCCTTTCCAACAGTGCGGGAGGGAGTGACGGGGGGAGGGAAAGGCCCGAGGGAGCCCAGCTCGGCCTCATCCTTCATTCAGCCCCGTGCCTGCGCCCCTACTGTGTGCTGGGCCCTGGGGCGGGCACTGAGGACCCACTGTGAGCAAAGCAGTCCAGTCCCTGGGTCACGGAGCTGACACTCGGTAGGAGGAGAGAAGACGCAGGTAGGTGCCCAGGTGATTAAGAGGGACATCCGGACACAGGCGACGAAATGCGCAAATGAAACCAATGCGGCCAGCAGCTGAGGTCAGTGGGCCAGCAGCGCCCGCTCGGCTCTGGGTAAAGGCTTCCCGCCCCTGCCCCGGGCAGAGGAGGAAACTGAGGCACAACGCAGCCAAGCCCCAGCGCAGCCAGGGGCGCTGAACGCGGAGAGAAACGGGTGAAGTTGGTTTTAATAATATAGTTAATTAACCCCAATTGATCCAAACGTAATCATTTCTATAAGGAACTGGTGTGACAAATGACTGACCCAGTTATTCCCACATCCTTGTTTCCAAGTCAGAGTTTGAAATCCAGAGTGTTCGCGGGCAGCCCAGCCGCGGCCCACGCGGGACAGCAGGCGTGCGGAGCCCGGGGGACAGGAAGGGGCGTCAGGAGGAGCCCCGATGCTGGGAAGGAGCAGCCTCCAGAATCTCCGGGGGCGGAGGAAGGGAAAGGACTGTCCCGGAGCGGGAAAGGGCCCTGAGCGGGAGAGCTCGGGGCCAGGGGACGTGAGGGGGAGGACAGTGGGAGCCAGAGAGGACACAGGGAGAAGAGCAGGCCCAGGACCCAACACTCGAGCCCGCTGGCGGAGCAGCAGCCGGAAGGAGGGGCACGCTCAGGAGGGAGAGTCAAAGGACACACAGGTGTCCCAGGAGCCACCCGCGGACGCGACCTCGGTCACAGCACTTGGGGTGACATTGTGGTGACCTTCAGACTCGCCCTGGCTTCAGCGGTCCCAGGTTTCTGGCCTCGGGAAGGTGACACCCTTCTGCGGAGGGAAGCGTCCCCTCCACTCCAAGCACAGGGGAGATCGATTCAGGCGAGCGGCCCTGAGGGGAGGGCACCTCCTGTGGGCAGCGGGGGTCACCTGGCCACAGTGACCTTGTTCCGACTGGTGGGGAGGAAGTGGGGTGACAGAGAAACCTCGGAAGGAAACCATCACTCCCGTCTGAGGCTGCCCGCGGGGCCCACGGCGGCCTGGAGCGCAACCCCATTTCTGTTCGCGGTGGCATTTAATAAACGTGACATTGCTGGTTACCATAGAAACCGCCACTCTCTTTAGCTTCTCCAGGGCAGTGGCTCAAAGTCAGCTGCAAGTCTGACCAGAGCCTGTCACCTTTCCCGAGTTTATTGGAATAAGGGGTTACTCCGGGGGAGCCTCGCCTCAGTCCGGAGGACCCCCAAGAAAGGCGCACAGGGAAGAGCAGGGGTCCGTGGAAGGTTCTGGAGCAAGGGGCCCGAGGGGACTGGGTAGGTCACCAGTCAGTCCCTGGGTCTTTGTGGAGCATCAGGGCTGCGGAATGGATGAGCCAGACCAAGTCCCCGAGACCTCAGCGAGCTCTCGGCGGGGGGTCCACCTGCGCCCTTGGCCGCCGCCCCGGGGACTGCACCTCCTGAGCAGGGAACGGAGCCACCGCGCCCAGGCGGCCCTTCCTGCGCCCAGAGGTGTGTCAGCACGGTCAAGTCCTGTGCGAGTACTCGGGGTGCCACCAGGCAGCAGCTGCCCCGTGTCCCGGTGAAGGACCGGGCGCGACACGGGCGCATCCACACTCGGGCCTGTGACTGGCCATGAGGAGTGAGAGGCGGTGCCCAGTGAGCATGGATGGCCCCGGGGACGTCACCCAGCGCAGCCATCAGCCCCCACAGACAGATCCTGCCCAACCGCACTTACCTGGGGCCCTGGGTAGGCACGCTCGTGGAGACGGAAAGGAGAATAGAAAGGCCCTGTCTGTAGGTGTCAAGGCCTGAGAGCAGCATGGGGATGGCTGTCCCTACACCTGTAGTTAGTGACACCAGGGAGGCTCGATTGCAAAACGCACAGGAGCTCACAGCAATGCCGATTCTAGAGAGAAGCGCGGGAGGCGGCCGCAGGAAAGCAGCCCTGGGGACTTCGGTTTTATCTGAAATAAATAAAACGGGAAAGCGCCAGGACCGCCCCTTTGTTTCGTAGGAGCGATGTCGGGAGCACACCTGCAGAGGGTCACTGCTCGGTGGTTCTAGCTGGTGGAGCATGGGTGCTGGGCATCCAATTCATTCCTTCCGCATCGGGGGGGACAGCCCAGACAATAACACTAGTTAAAGCGGCCTGATCAGGCAAGAACATGAGAAATAGAAAGAAACAAATGCCAGGACCAGACGCTTTTACTGTAAGGATCGGGGCCTGGGTGCGAGTGGCCGTGAAAATCACAGGGGCTCTAAGGGGCTGCAGTCGGGGACTCAGGGAAACCGCCAGCCTGGCTCCTACTTCCCCTCCTTTGCCAATTAAATATTTGAATGGGAGGCGGGCGCCCAGAGCCGCTCAGGTACCGGGAGGAAGTGGAGATGAACGTTTTCCTGACGTCAGGGCCTCAGGAAAGGAGGCCCTGCCCATGCGGTGTCAATGGCAGGCACCATAAAGGGGAAGATGCGTAGGTTTTATGGTTTTACTACGTGAAAATAAAGAACTTTATCCCTGCAAAAACACTATAAACAACACTCAAAAGCAAATGACAAATTTTACCAGGTGGGAAAAAAGAGCTGAGACGAACACGGGTGGAGTGCCTGGGATGCAGAGGGGCCCGCTGGGGGTCCCCTGGGAGGGCACCGGGGGCCCCTCCTCCCCGTCCTGCCCGGCCCAGGGCCTCCCTCAGGGCACCGCTGGTCACACGCGGCCAGCGGAGTGACTGAGTCAGGAGCAGTGAAACCTCAGGCAGGTTCCTCGGGGCCCCAGCCGCTCGGGGTCCCCTTTGCAAAACACCCCTGCTCCCTGCTGCGGTCTTTTCCCGCAGAAATAAGGGTTTGCAGAAACCCTTCCTGCAACACCCGGAACTGCTCACCCTGGAGCTCCGAGCTCACCAGCACCTCAGCCCCCATCCCTCATCCTGGGGCTGCCCTCACAGGCGCCCCGCCCAGGGCACCGGCACCCACGTGCCCTGCCCAGGCCTCAGCTGGCCGTCGCCCAGGGGACCCGGGGGAGACAGCGGCAGGGGAAAGAAGCCCGCCCAGCGACCACCCTGGCCCGGTGGGTTCCCCGGGGAGGAGAGGTGCACTGGGGCCTCAGGGGCTGCCCAGGGGGTGGGGTCCGAGCGCAGCCCTGAAGCCCAGGAGAAGAGTGCGAGGGGCAGGAGGGAGGAGCAGCTGGGGGGTGATCGAGAGCTGAGCGCCCCCAAGTCAGATGTCCGGGCTGGGAGGGGAGTGGTGAGCCTCGGGGGTGCAGGGGACACAGCGGTGCCCTGGGGGTGACGGCTGCATGGCATCTCTTGCCCTTCGGCTCAGCTGGCTGTCACGTGCCAGCCCTGCGGTGGGCAGGCAGGCCTGCTGGGGGGGCAGTTACATCTCCTTTTTTACCGGCTCGCTCCTTGTCTGGAGCAGGTAACTGGACCTCCGTAAACTCTGGGGATGGGACGAGGCCACCGCGGGCCGGGGGAGGAAGGGCCGAGGAGCTGGGGGCGGGGGGGCAGCGAGCAGGTGGTCAGTCAGAAGGCACCTGCATCCGTCACCCCTGCTCCGCCCGGCCCTGGCTCAGCTTTAACCCGCTGGCCCCGGGCCCCCGGCAGCCTGCGCTCCTGCAACACTGTGGGGCCCCGTGCATATAAATTCACTGCTTTTCTTAATAACTGGAAGTAAAAGTTGGTGTGAACTCAATCGTCGGAGCACTAATAATCCGATTTCTCTCGGCAGGGTCAGTCCTCTGGGCTCCATCTGTAAAACTAATGTTTGTCATCCCCCAGTAAGCGCTTCTCAGGGATAAATAAATAATCGGGGAGCTAATCGAGTGTACACCTGGTCACACTTTTATGTATTCTTTTCTTTGCACATCAATAAGCCTGTTGGAATTGGATTTATAAATTCAAATTATCTTCCCATATCCATTTTTCGAACAGCAAAGCCAGGGCGCGGGCAGGGAGACGCATGCCCCGAGGATGCCAGGACCTGCCGCCTGCGAGGGAGCCCGGCTGGGATGGGAGACTCGCCTTCGCAGAGCACCTGCTACGCACCAAGATGGGTCATTGGCTCCTCGCCTTTCCAGGGCCCTGGGGGCTTCTTCCACAACCAACGGGGGCTCCAAAGTCCAGGGGAGACTGAGAGCACCGGGCTGCCATGGCCTCGAGGGCTGGGGTCCTGAGTGCTGGGGGGCACTCACCGCCGCTTGGCCCAGGGAGCAGGGGGCAGGAGTGAGGGGAGTGGGGGAGGGCCCTCTAGGCACGTGGCCACGGAAGACCTGCCACGTGGGGTGGGAGCTGCCCTTCAGATGGATGAAATCCCTGTCTCTGTCTCTCTGTCTCTCTCTGTCTCTCTCTCTGTCTCTGCGTCCCTCTGGGAAACCAGTTGCAGGAGAGGTGCAAAGGATGCTGGGGACACAAAGCAGGATGGGCTCATTCTGACTAGGGTGTGAAGGGGGAAGGGCTGGGAAAGTTTTACCGGACACCCAGGGAAGAGCAAGTGTTGGGAGCCTGAGCAGAAGGACAGGCGGGAACAGGTGGGACCTGTGCTGCAGCGGGACCTACAGGTGGGTCCAGGGAGGGCACAGGGAGCGCGGACACTGGGCAGCCTCGTCCGGCCCGAGGCGCAGGCACCCGGGCTCCTGCACAGGAGGCCCAGCGGAGGGACGGCTCCGGGCGGGGCCCCGCCAGCCCTGGGAGCGCCCGCGCCTGACCGCGCAGGACCCTGACCTGTCCGCACCTGGGCCCCCTTCCCTCCTGCACAGGGGCTGTTATCCACCCAGTTCCATGAACTCGGCCGGGCTGCCCACACTGCAGAGCCCACTGCCCTCCCCCAGCCTAGAGAAGGGCTGGGGTCCTGCCCATCCGGGGCTCTGCTGTAGAAACACAGTCTGAAGTGGGTTTGCCGGCGGGGGACGAGGGGGCGAGGGGGCGAGGGGGCAGCCGGCAGGCCCTGGCCCTGACATTCCGCCGCAGGGCCTCCTTTCCAACTAAACAAACAAACAAGCGGGCGGAGGCAGCTCCCGCAGGCCCTCCCCGGGCTGAAGCTGATGACCTGCCCCGCCCCGCGCCCACTCTGTGCGCCTTGAGAGCCCGCATCTGGGCGGCGGGTGTGACGCATCCCTCTTCCCCTGGTCAGCTCTGGGCCAGGGGACTGCTGGGCCTTTTCATAGGCTGTGCAGGCGATTTTCTTCCCCAAAACGAGGGCCTGGCCTGCGAGGCTCCACTTGCTGCCAAGGCTGCTGGCGAGGCAGGCGTGCTTCCAGGGCCAGATCGGCCCCCTGGGGTCCCGCTGGCGCTTTGCTTCCAGCTGGGGCTGCAGGGCCTGTGTGCAGAATCCTGATGCCTGGGGTGAGGACAGGGCGGGCTCCCTGGGGTCTCGGCCACTGCCTCCCAGCTAAGACGGGGAGAGGCCGGGTCTCTGCCAGCCCCACCAGGCCACCTCCCCCAGCAGCACCCTCACCTCCGCAGCTGCACCAGGAACTGCATGTACAGGGTCAAGGGCAAAGCAAACTCCTCCCTAACTTGGGCAACGGAGTGATTCTAACAGATAAAAGATGTAGGTGGTCCCTCCAGGTCCTGGCTTTGGTTCAAAAGTACAACAGTGACAACTAGAGAGGCCTCCAGGGATCTGCGTTCACAAGAAACTGCACAGGGGCCTTATCTCATCTGTCAGCAGCCCTAAGAAGTGAATCTGTTTTGCCTGTTCTATAAATGGTGGAATCCAAACTCAGAGAACCGGGATGACCCGCTAGGCTCACCGGCGAGGGAGGCTCTGAGCTGAGTTTTGTCACCGGTGTGTCTCACGATAGCCACCGAGCCAGGTCCTGTCTCGCAGAGCCGCCCCAACATGCGTGTCGGGTGTTTGCTCACTGCCCCCCTCAGTGCCACCTCCTCCCTTCATGGAACAGCAGCCCGAACTCAGAGACGCGCCGGGGGCCCAGGGGCACGCAGCGGAGAGGAAGGTTGGAAGGACCCCGACCGGCCACCTGCCTCCTGTGCAAGGCCTCTTCTCTCACACCCCTGGCCGGCCCCCCACATGCAAGCAGGTCTGCAGGTAACAGACACCACGGTTAGTGGTTCCCATGGCCTCACTCCGTGCCCAGGACCATGCCCAGGACCACGCCCAGGCCATGCGGGGCCACCGCTGAGTCAGGAAGCGGGCTCCGTAAGGCCCGTGCACAAGGCAAACAGAGCGTGTGCGTCCCACTCCGGGGCCCAGCGCTCCTCAGCTCGCGGACTGGAGCGCGACACCGAGCTGCTCCGTGATGGGAAATGCACAACACGGACGTAATTAAAAACAATTGGTTCGATATTTTTTCCATACCTCGGGGTGAGAACATAAACAAGTCGTGATGGAGAAATGCCAGGCCTGGAGTGACTCGAGCTAAGACCGTCCTTGTAACAAAAGAGCCACCATCAAAGTGGAGGTGACAACACCCACAGTGGGAATGATGACACACCTGGAAGTGATGGCACACAGTGAGTGATGTGATGGCACAGGGAGAGTGATGTGATGGCACACAGTAGGAGTGATGTGATGACACACAGTGGGAGTGATGTGATGACACACAGTAGGAGTGATGTGATGACACACAGTGGGAGTGATGTGATGACACAGTGAGTGATGTGATGACACACAGTGGGAGTGATGTGATGACACAGTGAGTGATGTGATGACACACAGTAGGAGTGAAGTGATCACACAGTGGGAGTGATGTGATCACACAGTGGGAGTGGTGTGATGACACACAGTGGGAGTGATGTGATCACACAGTGGGAGTGATGTGATGACACACAGTAGGAGTGATGTGATGACACACAGTGGGAGTGATGTGATCACACAGTAGGAGTGATGTGATGACACACAGTGGGAGTGATGTGATCACACAGTAGGAGTGATGTGATGACACACAGTGGGAGTGATGTGATCACACAGTGGGAGTGATGTGATCACACAGTGGGAGTGATATGTACACAGTGGGAGTGATGTGATCACACAGTGGGAGTGATGTGATCACACAGTGGGAGTGATATGTACACAGTGGGAGTGATGTGATCACATAGTGAGTGATGTGATCACACACAGTAGGAGTGATGTGATCACACAGTGGGAGTGATATGTACACATTGGGAGTGATGTGATCACACAGTGAGTGATGTGATCACACAGTGGGAGTGATGTGATGACACAGGGAGAGTGATGTGATCACACAATGACAGTGACGTGATCACAGGGGAGTGACATGTTATGCACACACAGTGGTGACACACACAGTGGGACTGATGACACACGGGGGTGAGAGTGAGGATACACACCCAGCAATGGAGTCACAGGCAATATGATCAATACTGACTCAGGCTACATGTTATAAGACCTACTAGGTGCCCGGCTTGGGCCCATGACAATAAAGAGCCAAGCTGAGTGATGTCACAGCCCCAAGGGGTCTACTGCCTACGGGAGACGGACACTAACAGCTGCGGTCACAGGAGCGACAGGATGGCACCAGGGCTGTGGGGATGGGAGTGGCCCTCACTGTGCCAGGGACGCTGGCTGGGTCTGCTGGGTGCGACCCAGCCTGTCCACAGAAGACCCCAGAAGGCCCGTCTACCAGGGTCTGCGCCGCGCGGAGGGCGTGCTCCCAGCGGGCCACGCGCGCCGTCGGGCAGTCAGCCTGGAGGCAGAGGGCGCCCTCGGTTACATCTCTCCCGCCGCGGGACCCCCAAGTGGCTGTCACTCAGAAGTCACGCAGGGGTGAGACCTCGCTGAGGGGCACGAGCCGGGGGCTCGCCTCTCTCCTGATGTCCGGGCCACCTGCTGCCCACCATTCCCCGGCAGGACCCCAGCCGGCCCTGTGCCCACTGAGGGGCCAGCGTGGGCAGGGCCGTGGCTCCGAGAGGCAAGCGCCTTGGGACATCAAGTCCAGGACAACAGCGAAAATGGCAGGTCCGTGCATGGAGGTCGTCTGGGGAGGGGCGCCAAAGAAACAGGACGATGGCCTCTGGCGGTGGCCGCCGTGGCCCCAGGCAGCCAGCTGTCCGTGATGAGGGGGGGGGTCCTACAGGCCTCACCAGTACCCACCAGCACCAGCATCTGTGGGGCCAGGCCCCTCGCTGCGGCCAATTTCAAGCTACCAATGTGATAGCAACCGACTGTCAAAACTCCTGCAAGTTTAACAACGAGCTCTGGCGGGCAGGGCGGCCGCGCCTGCCAGGCTCCTCTGCCTCCCCCGGCCTCTGGAGCCTCGTCTGCAGGCCCCACGTGCGGGGCTGTGCTGGGAGCCCAGAGTAGGCCCTTGGGAGCAGTGACCACGAGCGTTTTGGGCCCCCAGGTGCCCACTGCATTGGTGAGACTCCAACCATCCTTCGGTCACCTGAGCTATCCGTGCCTGGGGGGCACCCGTTCAAGATCTGCGCTCGAATGGAAAGCCGCACCCTCGGCTGGGCCCACTTTCCAGGAAACTCAGGCCCAGGAGGCGCCTCCCCACTGCGGGCTGGGGTGGAAGAACGTGCGTGAGAGGCACGGCGTGGGGTGGAGGCGGCGGCCAGGCGGTGCTCGAGGGATGCTTGGCCCAGCTTTTAGATCACAGTGGGGAGAGCAGAGCTGTGGGCAGAGCTTCCAGGGGGATGAGGGGCTGCCCGGGCACAGGCAGGCGGGCAGGTCCGAGCAGAGGGGACGACCCCAGGCTCGGTGAGCTGGGACATCAAACCATACACCACAAGGCTGTGGGTTTGAGCCCCAGTTGCGGGAAGTCCTGGAGACAACTGACGGATTTTTCTCTCTCACCTCCCCCCTCCCCCCGTGAATGCAAGAACACAATGGCCTGGAGAAAGGAGGCCCCGCTGCCAGGGAGGCAGCTGTCCTTGACGGCCTCCTCCTGTGTGTCCCGCACCGGGATTTGCATTCACACCCATCATCTCACCCTCATGGGCCACGATAGGTGCCCCACGTGTCCCCAGAGAAAACCCAGGAGACCTGGTGGGAGCTCGCAGGGGACAGAGCCAGGGTCTGACCTGAATTTAGGCCCATGGCTCACGAAGCCCGGGAGGTCCTGGGAGAGATGGGCGAGGAGCCTGCAGGCGGAAAGCTTCATGTGCCACAGTGCTCAGGACAGACACACAGTGAGTGTCTCCCATGGGTGAGCTTGTCCCTCCCCTGGAGGCCTCGCCCCTGCCTGCTGCCAGGCTGAGCCCCAGGCCAGCAGCAGGGCCTGGCGTCTGGGCCTTTGGACGTGCTGCGGCCGCATGGATGTGCTTGTCCGCAGGGTAATAACAGGGGCGGGGAGGCGGACGTGCCCAAAATGCACCTGAGCTTTCCCAGCTGGTGGAGGCGGGGAGCAGTGGGCTCTGAGGAAGGGCTTCTGGCCGCCCCAGCGCCCACCGGCTCACATCCTCTCGTTACAGTTTGTCCACTTGCTTTGCAGCTTTGTCCCCACCAGGAGAGGGCCTGTCATTCGTTTTCAGGGACGTGTCCTTTCCCTTCAGCACGTATTTTATTCACCTCCCCAGAGTCTCGCAGGCCCAGCCCGATTAATCTCTCCATTTATGTCCACCCTGCTCGGGATTTGCACTCTTTAATCTCTTAGCTCACGTTCAAGAAGAGACAGGATGGAAAATGATTCCGCAGGGCCTATGAGGAGCAGAGCGCCCTCGGGATGCCCCCAAGCACTGGAGGTGACCTTCTGCAGTGATACTGTGGGGGTGCCCACTGACCCACACACACGCACACACGCACATGCACACGTGCATATATGCACACAAATGCACACACCCCCACACGTGCACATATGCTCACCCACACGCACCCACACACATATACACGTGCATGTTTACACATGTGCACACACGTGCACAGTGAGGGAGGCAGGGGCACATGCATGTGCATGCACAGGCATATATGCACACATGTGTGTGCGCACACGCATGCACCCACAGCGAACACTTTGAACTGTGCACTGGTAAGGGAGACCTCAGCTGCCCTAGGCCGACCACTAGAACCTTCTCTGCTCTCAGCCTCATCACCCAGGGGCCCAGCACCCCCCTGCTCAGCCACTCTGGGCCATTCTGAATGACCCCGGGGCAGCTGACCCACACGGCTATTTCTGCGAGTGTGTTGAGTGTGAGTGTGTCCCTGGACCGTGGCTACAGCTCATCCTGGACGCCTGGCCGTGGGGTGCGGAGCGTGCGGTGTGGAGTCTGAATATGCAGGATCCTCCTCTGGCCCCTGTCCTCCCATCAGCAGGGCAGCCTCGAAGCCCGGGAAAGGTTCAACTAGGACGGGCCGGCTCCCTGAGCACATCACAGAAGCCCTCGCCCCCTGGCCCCTTTGCTATTGCTCCCTTCGGGGCAGGCCAGCCGCTGGCAGAGCCCATCCCCACGGAGGCGGCGAGATTTCTCAGTTGGATTTAGAACCACGAGGACAGAAAGGCCCAATATCTGAAATCCATCCATGTTAGAGTTGTCGGAGTTCAGATCCCAGCAGATTCTCATCTCCCCTTTGCTCACCCTAATTTGTCCCGCGGGTGTTTAATTTAGAGTCAGAGTTAATAAACTGTGTGTGTGCCTGACTATGTCGCGGTGCCAGCCTTCCTTCCCGGCCCGCAGGGTGTGGGCAGTGTGGCACCCGGGGCAGGGTCTCAATGGCTCACGTGCGCAGTGGCCACCTCCCCACCGCAGGAGCCGGGAAAGGGAGGCCCGGCCCGCGGCCTCCACCTAGGTCCTCGCAGGCAGGTGTGGGTGACAGACACAAAACATTAACAGGCTGATTAAGAATGAAAACGGAGAAGCCTCGTTCAACACGTGTCAGTAATAATAATGAAAACTGAGACCTGGCGAGTGTTGTTCGTGGGCGAACACGTGGGAGCTCCATAGCCTTTAAAACAGCCCCACCCTGGAGAAGGCCCTGTTAGCCCCCTGCAGGGGAGGGCGCTGTGGCCGCAGAGGTGACGTCAGTGCTGTGGCCACAGCGTCAAGTGGCCGAGCTGGGCTGGGGTCCTTGTCGGCCCAGAGCCAGCCTCCACTCCTAGGACCCTGAGGCTCCACTGTGGATGCTCCTGGGGTGGCCGGAGCCAGAGCCCAGAGCCACCGGGGGCAGTTCCAGAGACATATGGACACCATTCCTCTTCTCAGGGGGGACCCTGACCCTCGGCCACCCGGTCCGACAATCACTCCCTTTCTCCTGGTGGAAAGCTGAGGGAATGTGCCAGCTCTGAGAAGAGATTCTGCATTTTTTAAAAGGTGGGGGGCTAAGAGAAGCCCCTGGAGGAGGCATCCAGGGGGAGGCCCTCTGGCCGCGGCTGTCCGTGAGCGTGCACCACAGAACATGTCCACTGCGGAGGAGCCCGAGCCGGCCCAGGCCAGAGGCAGGCCCCTGGAGAGGACCCGGGGTCTCGGTTTGTCCCTGATCACTGGCAGGAGGGAGACACACGCCTGTGTGCAGGAGGCAGGCAAGGGTTCCCCGACATCCAGAAACGCGGAGACCGAGCGAACCTCTGACACCGGGGCAGGGAGCCTGGGAGAGCTGCTGACACACAACCAGGTGCACCGCTCTTTCTGGGCACCTCGGGGGAGTTCAGGGTAATTGTGATTACAGGCAATTTGCACCTCCCAGGGGACCTTAGAACCAAACTCTGTACGGGATCCAGCTCCCCTGCAAACAGGCAGTTACCTCCAGAGCCGTGCCTGCAGTAACCGCAGGACATGGGAGGCGCAGAAAGGAATATAAAGAGGCTGATTATCTCTGTCTGGGGTATTTGAAGAGAGACTTCAGACCCAGGGTGAGACTGAATGGGGTTTGGAGGCTGCAAGGCAGCTTTCGGGTCCTGGGGTCGGGGGAGAAAGCGTCCAGGCGAGCTCGGCGATCGGAAGGCGCCCACGGAAGCGGCGTGGGCCGGGCGGGAACCGCGGGTGGCCCGGTGTTTACGGGACACAGACTGCGAGCAGGTGACCAGGAGGAGACAGCACCCTCCACCCCGCCTGCCCTGGAGCTGCACAGCCCTCGGAGAAACGGACGCTCGCGCAGAGCAACCCGACGGACGGGTTTGCATCTTTCCAAGCCCCACATGGCTGCCGGGGGGAACGCTGGAGGGACGGTCAGCACAGAGGCTCGGCGAGACCCCGGCACCTCAGATGGCCGGGGCAGCTCAGGCCAAGACAGACCACGGCAGCGGGTGGGGGACAGAAGGGACCGTACCAGACCCGCCACGTGGGACAGTGGGAGAGGTGGGGGGTGGGGACAGGGCAGGAGGAAGGACCCTGTGCCTGGCTTAGACGTGGGCCCCCCACTGGGGGGTGTGGATGCAGCGTGGAGGCGCCGGGCCCCTGTCACTGCTGCGGCTGGAGCTTGACTAAGTGACAATGGGGACAGACGGGAGACCCTGCAAGACCGAGCAGACCCCCATGGCGGGCGGAGCCCAGAGATCCGAGGATGATCCTTCCTCGTGCCCCACGGAGTGAGAGTTCTCCTGCCCAGCAACCTCCCCAGAAGCCACAGGCGCCTGAGATTTTGGGGGGTGGCAGCCGGGCCAGGCCTCGGGTCCAGCCTGTCCCTTGTGTTGGCCGCGTGGTGGGAGGTGAACAGCGGCGTTTTCCCCGGAGCCGTCCTGTGGCTCGTACGGAGTCTTCTCCTCACCCCGACTTGACTCCCTGTCCTTCCAGAAAACCCACGTGGCCAATTAAAAACAAGCCCCTTCTGGGGAAGGCGTCCCCAGCGGGTGCTTTGCGGCCTGCCACTGAGACCCCTGGCTACCCAGGGCGCGTGGGACAGCCACTGGGCCAGGTCACTGCCGGATAGAGCAGACGTGGTGAGCTCACGGTATGGCCTAGAAGCCACTGCGGGGGAGCTGGGGCTGTGGGAGCACCTGGGTCCCCCCGGGCGAGGGACCAGCGTGCCAGCCGGGCACTCCTCCCCCCGCACGGGCTCTCACCGGCCGCCCTGTGAACCCACAGGGGGCGCTCCTAGAGGCTGTGGCAGGACGCGAGGGGCCCCCCTTCCAGAGAGCACGTTTCTGTCTGCCCTCGGCCACCGGAGCCTTTCGAGAGGAAGAACAGACTCTTAGCACGTAAATGAAAAAACACCTTGGGGACGGCGTGGTCCAGAGCAGGAGCATTTCTCACACTTAGTCATTTGCGTGGAGGCATCATTTAGCACGTGGTCCCCGAGCCCCCTGTGATGTCGCGTGTTCGCCAAGGACACCGAATGCACAGCCGTGAGTCCTTGGCCTTGAAAAGCTCGCGCCGCCCAAGACGACAGACACCAGCTGCGCCATCACCCGGCTGGGAACCCCCGTCGCTTTCGACAGCATCCTCTCCGGACACCCCCCCCCCCCGACTCCGACCAAGAGGAAGGAAGTGGGGTCCCTGTCCTGGAGGAGCAGCCTGTGGACTGGGAAGTGAGCACAAATCTCGAGAGTTTGCCCGAGACGGGTACAGAGGAGTGGGGACGGGGGAGCCTCGGCTGACAGCACCCCGGGGCCTCGACGGGGTGGCACTTGGCGAGGTGGGCGGCCGGCACAGCAGCCAGGCAGGAGGACGGCGTAGCTGGTCCGGATCCAGGAGGCTCAAGGAGCAGCCAGTGACGCTAAGAGGCTGCACGTGTGCGGGGAAAGTGACAACACCTAGGCTCTCCCGACACTGGGCAAAAGGCCTGTTATGTAGCCGTGATACAGTGATGTCATTGCTGACGTCACGTCAGGCCCACGCTCGGCCGAGAGCCACCACTGTGGGTCCTGTAAGACTGGCCCGGGACCTTCAGGGGTGAGGTCCGTCCCGCAGGGGCTCCGCAGCTTTTCTTCAGTCTTTCGGATCCCGTGCGAACCTCCCCGGCCTTGGTCATTTGCGTTACAGCGTCGCCCAGGCCGCGGAGCCGAGTCGGGGGGACGGGGGTGTGAACGGGGGCAGAGAGCAGGGAGTCCACTCGGATAGGCTGCGACGTATCTTTCAGGTCGAGGGGGATGTCACACGTGGTGGCCTGCGGACTGGCGAAGGCTCCACGGGGACGCCCAGTGAGAAGCAAGGGAAGGACAGAGCCCGTTGCGGACAGAGGGTGGGCAGGAGGGAGGAGGAAGGGGCCGCCGCTGACCCGCCTGTGGGCACTCCCCACGTGTGCCTGCCACCTTGTCCAGGGCGCGTCCCGTTCTCCTGCATGTCCCCAGCGCCAAGCACATTCCAGGAACGTGGCTGGTGCTCCACCAATGCTGAAGGTCCCGGACCTGAAGTCAAAGGCAGACGCAGCCGAACACAGAGGAGAGAAGGAGCCACGAATGACCATCCACCGGCGTCTGACCACGTACTAGGGCCTCGAGGGAAACTTGCACTGAATCTACAAAGTAAGGTCCTTTAACGGACGCAGTCCTGGTCCCCTTTTAGAGATGGCGAAGCTCAGATTGACGCCCCAAGTCACACAGCTGTTGGGCAGCTTCCTCCAGGGCTCAGACCCATGTCCACTCACTTCTAACCCATGGCACCAGGAACAAGCACGGATGCCCACGTGGGCGTCCAGGGCATGCAGGCTCGTCATGTCTCTGCCTCAGTGGATCAAGGGTCCCCTCAACCTGCCCGTCTGTGCTGTCAGGCACACAAGGACGTCACTTCCACTACAAAGCCATGGAACCCAAAGAGGTGAATACAGTTGCCTGGAGGTGACACAGGCCAGTGCCACGGGGAGTGCACGAGACGGGGGGCCAAGGGAAGGAGACGGAATAAGCAGCAGAGAAGTAGGCGAAGAACCACGAGGACACATCACCATGGAGGCCAAGCGTGGAGAAGAGGAGATGGGCCGTGGTGGCACCAAATGCCACCGTCAGGTCATCACGGTATTTTCCCGGTTAGCAAATCACAGTCCCTTCCCTGGGCTCCACCTGACAATCCTTGCTGGTTAGTCAATTCAGACAAGATGGGTCAACTAGTTGGTTAGTTGCTTGATTGGTTTGGGTTGGTTAGTTTGCTTTGGGTTGGTTGGATGGTTAGTTTTTAGTTGGTTGGTTGGTTTTCATTAGTTGGTTGGTTTGTGGTTGCTTGGTTAGTTGGTTAGTTGGTTTCAGTTGGTTGGTTTTGGTTTGATTGGTTGGTTGGCTTAGGATTGTTTAATTGGTTGGTTAGTTCTGAGTTGGTTGGTTGGTTTCTAGTTTCTTGGTTAGTTGGTTTGTTTGGTTGGTTGGTTAATGGGTGGATGGGCAGATGGGTGGGTGGGTGGGTGGGTGGGTAGATTAAGTAGCTGCTTTTATCTCTAAATGACAAAAATTTGACCCTCCCATCCAGCAGAAAACTTTCTCCCTGTACTGTACCAATGAGTGGATCTGACCAGAGCACTTACAGTGAAGACGTCTTATACATGGATTTCATTTATGTCACTTCAGCTCTATTTTCCTGGTATAAAAGAGGAAGAAAATAAGAGAACTTAAGTAGTGTGGTTTATTTTCCCGCCTCTCCACTCAATGAGGGAGCAAGGCACATACCTCCCTCACGACGTGAGCCACTCGTCAGCTTTTTCCGAGACAGTGTTTTACTACGAAACGACCCTCCATGCAAGCCAAGGACTTCAGTCCTCAACGAAAGAGACACCCGCTGGTTACAGCTCTGTGGACTCTCAGAAATCACAGCGCAGAGATGTTTACAGGTGCTCTGAAGGGTTATCGAAGGAAAGCTGGTCTACTCAGGACGCCGTCATCAGAGTTTCAATCCCGCACGAGGAGCTCCTGGGCTGCAGCCCATGACTGAGGGGCTCTCGTTGGTATTTGCGGAGCACGCGTGGAATATAGGAAGCGTGCTCACAAAATAATGGCATATGTACGCCCAGCACAAATCTCACTGGTTTTCCCAAAGAAATGCATCTCACACCGGGAACCCGATGGTCTGGAGGCGACTGGCTCATCCAGTCATCGCTGACACAATGTACTCGGTCCCTCCTCCTGAGCCCCGAAAACAGAGGTGAGCATGACCCACGCGCACAGTAGGACAGACAGGAACGTTCCAAACGGCTGCAGACCCTGGGTTTGTCCACGACGCAGGGGGTTTCCGGGCTCGTTTCTGTGACAGTAACTTAGACAGGTGGGGTCAGGCGTGTTTGACAAACACCATCGTGTGTCCTGGGAGCCAGCATCACATTCTAGGAGCCATCTGGCTCTGGAGCGACATTTAAACACGAGTGGTGGGGAGTGGCTGACACCGCAATGTGCCCTTCGCAACACGGGCTCCGAGGCATCGGCAGGAGCCTTGTCCCCAAGGCCCCCATTGTCCCCCGCGTGCTCCCGCCCCTACCCGGGCGTGGGTGTGCGCGGCGGCCCTGCCGTGTTTATTCATGCTCTCCACTCAATTAGCTCCGAAGCAGTCGGAGGCCCGAGTTCAGAAGTAAAACTCGACCCAAGAGTCTTTTAAAAAATCCCTCTCCCGGTGGGAGACTTTCTGGAGACAAAAGTAAACCCATTTAACTTATTACCGAAATTGATTATCCCTTCCGCAGGCTCCGCGCAGTGTGCCTGGAAAGAAGGCGTGGGACCAATTACGCCAACGGGAAATGGCCCGAGCCGGGCGGGACGTCGCCCACGGGAGCCTCTGACGCGGGGCTCACAGCCTCGCTCCTGGCGCACCCAGGCTGGGGGTCGGAGCCAATCTCGGGGTGTGGGGCTCAAAACAGCCCTGCCTGGGAGCACCATTGTCCCCATTGTCACCAGAGCCCAGATCAAGCTCCAAACAATGACCCTGAGCCGGCAGACAGAGGCCGGGCAATCCCACCGCCCTTCACCCACGGGATGGGCCAGGTGAGCTCTGGGCATCTTCATCAGTCAGGAGATGCGGGCACTTCAGGAGGGGACATCTGACCAGGTGAATTACAGGCCTGCACAGGAAAGGGGCGTGGGGGAGGGACACCCCCAGGGCTCACACACCTCAGGGGCCCTAGTAAGAGGGTCCCCTGCCACCGGCTCACCCAGGGGCCTTGGTGTCCACGCAGCGGCTCTGCTCAGAGGGGCCGAGTCCGGGAATGAGGTTTCCTCAACGCGCTCTGAGCTCCCCACGAAACCGTCCTCATTTGATAATATCCACTCGAGGCAGCTCTTGCCCCTCCCCAGGCGAGGACAAGGCAGGAAAGTTTCTCTCAGGGAGAGGAGCCAAAGCCAGGCCTGGGAGGAGGGGTCGCAGGCGAAGTGGAAGAGAGATGGTGTCCTTTTAGTAATTAAATACATCCAATTAATCATGATGCCACTTTGGAAAAATCAGGTCCCCAGCAGGAACCAGAATCTGCTCGAAGCTGAAGCGAGGAAATTGATGAGGGCTCTTCACAGAGGGGAGAGAGGGGAGGGGCGGCCGCCTGGAGCCTGGGCCGGCTGCGGGCTGCGGGCTGCGGGTGGGCGGGCAGGTGGGAGGACTGGGGGTGCTGGAGCCTCAGGAGGGAGCGGGAGGGACTGGGGGGGTCCACCTCCTCTGCCCTCACCCCCATCTCCCGCCAGGACTGTCCGTGGCTGTGTCCACAGGGGGGTGCTGCCCAGGGGCCCAGCTTCCTGGGGCTCAGGGCAGACACAGATCGGGGAGTGATGCACAGTGGCCAGGTCCCTCTCACCTGGTGAGACATCAAACATGCTGGACAACTCCAGGGGACACTGGTCTAGGCAGATGCCAGCGGCTCCACAGCCGTCCCCATGGCCCAAGGGTGCAATCCCAAGTCCTGACAGTCCCTGAGAGAGGGAGCCCCCCACCTTGGGAAGGGGCAGGAGGGACGCACCACGTGGCCCTACCCGCCTGCCCCGGCTGTGGGTGGGATCAGGGCTCCGCTCCCCCTGCCAGCATGACGCCGGTTTACTCCCCACCGTCTTCTCTCTGCCCCTTCACTGTGACCCCTGTCACCTCATTTCACCCGCAGACTCCACAGATCCGTGTGGCTTCCTGTGACAATGCGGGGACCACAGGAGGGTCTTGGGGAGGAGGCAGGATCACACTGGGTCAGAACCCTGCACGGGGCCCGCGTGTCACTGGGACAGCACAGGTCAGCACTGGACTCGGACTCAGGAGGCCACCTGGACCTGGGGCAAGTCAAGTGTTGTCTCTGGGCCTCACTGGCCTAAACCAGAAAACACACTAATAAAGATACCACTGCCCGGCCGGGCGGCTCAGCGGCTGAGCATCGACTCTGATCCAGGAGATCGGGGTTCGATTCCCCATCAGGGCACAGGCCCGGGCTGCAGGCTCCATCCCCAGCAGGGGCCATGCAGGAGGCAGCCGATCAGTGACTCTCATCATTGATGTTTCTCTCTCTCCCTCTCCCTTCCTCTCTCTGAAATCAATAAAAATATACATATATATATAAAAAGATACCGCTGGCTCCTCCGCCTCAGCCACGGTCAGATGCGACCACACTGAGGCTCCGTGAACGTGTCCCTCACGCTGGTCCCCTGCTGGCCACCTGACGGCTTCTCTGGGCCTCAGGAGCAGGAGACCTCAGTGCCGCGCAGCTCTCGTCGCCAGAGCTTCCGAACCAAACCAGGAGGGGCAGGGAGGGAGAGGCTGTGGCCGAGGACATTGCGAGGACCTTGGGGGAACCGTGGCCAGCTCGATGGGCTGAGAAAGCTTGTGACACAGTAGACGAGTGCCAATTAAGTGGTGGACAGAGCAGCGCCGCTGAGCACCGATAAACGGCTCGTTAATACAGAACTTCGCTCCAGTTAGCATTGCTCACTGCCAATTAGCAGTAATGTCGCCGCCACACTAGACGATGGAGAAGTAACGGTTATCAATTTTCCTGGACACACAGAGGGCTTCTGCGAGGTGGCTCCGAGCCGGCCATCGGAACTTTCTAGAATACGGCTCAGAGTGGAGACACCCTGGGGGACATGACGAACCCACAGGTAGCCAGGCGACGGGTGTGGAAACTCCCCCCAATCCTCACGCCAAGCCCGCCCCCGCCGCGCAGCCTTGGCGACATCCCCGAGTTCCGGCTGCCTGTAAAGCCAGCCGCTGACTCCCGTCTCTCCCCTGTGATTGATGACGGCCCATCTGTGTCACAAAGTAAGCAGTGAGATTGTGCTGCCGGGAGTGACAGGGAATAAAGCCATCTCTCTCCTGGCCCACAGACAGCCAGCGCTGCGCCGGGCCTCAGGCGCCCTGCGCGGGGCAGGAGGACATTGATCTGGGCTAATGCACCAGGCTGTTCGTGTGGTCGTTACTGGAAAACCTGACCCAAAAATGGAGCATCATTTGTGCAGCTCATCCACCGCTGGGGGTTCATGGGGACCAGGGGGGCAGCCAGACCTGGGCTCCAGCTCCCACTGCCGCCCAAGCGTGTCCCTTCTCCAGCCTCGGGTTCCACAGCTGCGCAGGGGCCTGGAGTCGTAGGAAAATGTTTCCCGTCCACAGGGAGGGGCTGCGGGCCCACGGCGGAGCCCCTGAGGGGCCGTCTCCCCACCTCACCTGCCCTGCCCTACCCTCAACTACACCTGCACCAGCACCCGCTCGCCGGGCCTCCAGACCAGGGCCTGGTCTCTGCACCTGGTCTCAGCTGTGAGACCCGAGCGGCAAGCCCAGCCCAGCTCCAGCTTTGCCCGGTTCTCACTGGGGAGCCGGGGCTGTAAATCGGGGTGGCCGTGGGCCCCCACCTGAGTCTACTTGTAGCCCAGCAAGACGCCTGCCCGAAAGCCCACACAGAGGGGCACAGGTATCCGTGAGCTTCCCATGTCCCTACGCAGAGGAGGTCCCATGTGTCTGTCCCTCCACAGAGCTCACGTGCACCTGGGGGAGCCCTGTCCCCACACACACACCTGGGCTGCGCACCCCTGGGTGTCGGGCAGCGGACGCAGAGCCTCACAGCCAGTCAGGCCTGTTGGCCACTCGTAGGTCAAGGGCTGCTGAATCCGGCTGAGACCGGTTTTTGTCTCAATTCAGGAAATCGGGAGAGGAAAGCAGTGAACAGGTGGCCAGTAAAATTAAGTCGGCAACGCTCCTGCCAGGATGGAGAACGGCAGGGGTAGAGCTCCGGGCTTTTGTTCCCTGGTCTGACTTTCCTGCCCTCTGTTTCCCAGACTGTACCCCAGCTCCTCACAGCTTCTCACTCCCCCATCAACATCCCGTGCTGGCCTCACTGGGCCCCTCAGAGCCCAGCCCAGGCCCCTCTCCATTGAGAATGAAATCAGGACCCCAGGCCTCTCGGCTCCTGTCCCTGTCCCTGTCCCCCTTACACGGCCCCTCCTTCCAGGTAAACAGCAGCCCTTGGGGTGGGGGGGCCGGGCCAGGATTAGAGCGAGCAGCCCCCGCAATAGGCCTGACATCGCACCCACCCCTTTTGTCGGCAGATTCGGCTAAAAGCTGCCCCCAGACATTCCACCCAATTATTCAAATCCCAGCCTCTTCGCTTGCTATGAAGATTGGACAGGATTGGACATTTATTAGCTAACGGAATGACTGTAATGAGACAGCAAATCCAAAGGAGCAGAAAATTAAATGTTCTTGAGTTATCTTATTGAAATTTCCCTTCTACGGCTTTTATTGGAGGCGACAGTGCCAGAATTTCAAAGATGCATTTTAAGAGACTTCTTTATGGGGTTACCCTGAGAAAGCAGAAGCCATCCAAATGCAAGCAGCCAGCAAGCGGCAGGTGGGGCAAGCCCTGGGCAAGGCAGGAGCCCCCCGCTTGCTCGCTGTACAGCCGCCCACCAGGGGCTGGCTGCTTCCCCCCGCCCCGCTTCCCATCCCCGGGGAATTCAGGACACACACCCATTTGCCCGGCTGATGGCTCTGTGGACGCAGATGCTGCATTTTATTAGCAGAGTGCACTGTTAGTCATTGAATTTTGATTACTTATTAACATAAGGAGATACACTGATTTCATAAGCCAGGCGGAGGCTGAGTGGCACAGTAAAGCTGCCTCAGCTGAGGCCGCCGCCTTCCAGAAAACAAGGGCTGCTCTCACGTGCAGACGCTTGTCTTATGTAGGCCGCAGGAAAGTCGTTAGGGGGAGACACTGTGGGATCGAGATGGGAGGAGCCTGCCGGGAGCAGGCCCAGCCGTGGACAGGGCCCCAGGAGCGTGTGTCAGGGACTGGGTGGCCCCACTACCAGGGGCAGGCTGCCCCTGGGGCAGAGACACCTGTGCAGGACTCTGGGCCTTCCCCACCCCAGGTCAACGTTTTTAAAAATACTGCCCTATCCCCTGTGATTGTTTTATTTCCCTGCAGACCACGTGGTGCTAAGAAAAATGCTAACAACAAGATTTGTGCCCAGGCCTGTAAAGGTGGTGTGGACCCTGAGAAAGAAGCTACCTACTAGGAAGCGCTCCTGGTGGCTCACTGGATTCAGATTTTAGAAAACAGAGCCTAGCCCCAGCCAGGTGGCTCAGCTGGTTGGAGCATCGGCCCATGCACCAAAAGGGTTGTGGGTTCAATTCCCGGTCGGGGTGCATACAGGAGGCAACAGATCGATGTTTCTCTCTCTGTGTCTGCCTCTAAACAACAACTAAAACAGAGCCTAGCAGCCGTTTCCACGGGGGGCCTCGCATGCAAACTGCACTTCAGGGAGCAGCCTGCACTGACCTGCCTGCCTGCACCGAGCTCCTGCCATCTGAGCAGCCCTTATGCACGAGTTTGTACAGCCCAGTTTCAACCAATAGGACTGAGGCTTTCCCCATCCAATCAGAGCTATGCAGCTCTATCTCCATCCAATCAGAGCTGTGAAGCTACACCCCCCCCCCCAACATCTTCACCAACCAATCGGAACAGCTGGACCAATCAAATTGAGAGGATTTGGAGTCCTCATTTGCATGAGGATGGACCAATCAGGGACCAGGGGCGGGGACTTCTGTCCATATAAGCCAGCTCTGCTGTGGCTCTGAGTGCGCACTTTCCCTTCCCAGCAGACCCTGAAAGCTGTGTCTCTGTAGCTGGAACTGAAACACCAAAGACATCTCACCACAGCAGAGCGGAGCAGCCCGGCCCAGTGCGAAGCCGACCACGCAGGAGCAGAGCAGAGCTATGTCTAGGTGGAGAGGGGCCTGGCCCAGGGCAGTGTCACATCCATGCTGTATTACCACTGAGCTGTTCGCATTGAATAAAGTGTCCTTCTTCACTGTATCCCAAACTGGGGACTCCTGTTGGCATTGAATTGGTGCCAACAGCCATTAATGACAACATGGATAGACCAATGCTGTTAAAAGAAGAATGCAATGTTACTCATAACTCCCCTAGAAATGAAAGGCATGACCCTCCCACCCTGGGCCATAGGGAGAGCAGGAGCCAGGCAGGAGATAGAACAGAGCAAAGGGAAGCCTTGGACCAGCCTTTATAGGGTCTCCATGGGAAGGACTGGGTGAGGCGTGGCTAGTCTGAATAACCCTGGGGGACTTGGGGCACGGGGGTGGTCCCTAGTCATCTGACACTGGCCTTGGGTGATCTAGGGCAGTGGGGATTGGACAGGTGTGTGAGAGTCAGATAAGGAGGTGGTTGGGAGTGTGGACTCAGATTGGTTGGTTTGGGCAGGAGCAAAGCCCAAAGGAACCAGAAAGCCAAGGGCCAAAAGCCAAGAGTGCCAAGAGCAACAAGTGCGCCAAGGGCTGAGAAACCACACACCTTTGTCTAGGCGATTATGTAGTCCCAACGTTTCAGCGGTCCTGCCCCCTCAGGCCAATGATCTCTGTTCCCAGGATTGACTGACAGACACCTTCCTTTCAGCACCCCAACTTCACTGTGCATGTATCCACTCCCCCTTTGATTCCTTCCTCCAGTGATTTGCAGGGAATGGGCCGGTGGTTCTTCGGGGAATGTGAAATTGCAGCTTCCTGGTGAAGCTGCCAAATGACATGCCTGTAATGTCTGGCCTTCCTTTGCTCCTTTCCCATTATTAATAGGTAGCTAATTGCAACAGTATCAACTGCAAACAATGCAACAAAGACCCTACACACAGCAGGTCCTCAGCTCTGCGTGGTCCCAATGGGCTCTGCCCCTTTGCAGACTTCACTTCTCCCCCTAAGGACAAGAGGCTTCCCCGAGGGGAAGACATTCACACTGAGACTGGGATGAACAGGGTACCCCCCCCCACGGACCAGGATAAACTTGTCCCAGGCAGAGAGGCCCCTGAGAGGGGAAGGAACTGTGACTATGAGCCCACTGGGGCCGGTGTGTGTGGAGGGAGGGAGGGAGCAGGCTTTCCCAGGACACCAGGTAAACAAGGTGAGACGTGAGACCACACCAAAAGCCTGGTGCACCCTGGAAAGGACAGGCCATTGCCCCCCTCTCCTAAACGTTCCAGAAAAGACTGAGAGCCACCGCAGTGAGGGAAGGGGAGCAGGAGGGCACGATGCCCTAAGTGGACGCCGCAGAAAGTTAAGGGCCTGAGCCTCCCTGGGAACTCTGATAAAGCTGCCTCCATCTGACACCCACGCCTGCATTCTGGCAACGCTGCTAAATCCGCCTGCACTGGGGCCTGGGAAGAGGCATTCCGGCTCCGCACTTACACAAGACATCTGCCAATTGGATTCTCTTTCCCTCCCTTTAAAAAACAATTCCCCTCAACCGCGTGCGATGCACAGACAGTTTTATAACGAGGAGTCCCTGCTGAGAGGCTGCAAGTGGAGAAGGCAGATGTGAAATGGCCCCCAGCCACCAAGGGGCTCTCTGCAGACGCAGTCAGATACTTGGTAACTTGCTAATCGCGTGGCTATTAAACCGGCTGCCCTCACCCTTCCCAGAGAGTGAGAAAATGGACAGGAATTTGCAACACAATGGGAAGTGGGAGATTACAGAAACCGGTTTCTTGTTGCTCATATTTACATTTCTAAAGGGTTCCAGATCCTCCTTGAGTTCCTGCCCCCAGCCTCCCTGTTGTCCATGAAGCTCACCCAAGGGCTTGAACTGGAGGCTCCTCTGACACAGATTGCCCCCCACTCGCCCCTGCACCTCCCTCTCCAGGCAGGGCCGTCCTGGGAGCCCTGGGACCAGGGACACTCACAGACCTGCCCTCAAGCCGACTCTGGCCAGCTGGGTGTTAGTTAGCCTCTGTGTGCCTCAGTTTCCCCATCCTCGAATGGGAATGGAAGCAGCATCCTCTCCTGAGGCTGTTCGGGTGAGTCAATGAGACCAGGAAACCGGAAGGAGCCTCTGCCACGCAGTGGGTTTGAGTCCCAGAGCCCTCAGGGAACTCTGCAGCTGAGGGTGGGGCAGGGTGGTCGCCGCTGGGCGAGAACGTCCCTCGGTGTCAGGGAGGCTGAGGAACTGCAGGAATTGCCGAAGGGTGGGGGGAGCAGGGTGACCATCACGGATCAAGTGATTGCCTAAAATTGGGGCCTCGAGATTTCGAAACTCACTCACTCATTCATTCATTCACTCGTTCATCGGAATGTCCCAGGCACTTTGTTAGACAGGGGACCTCAGTGTTTGAAGGGCACCCATGGTTCAGCTGTCCAGCCTGCCTCCCCCACAGCCAGCATTTTACAGATAAGTAAACTGAGGCTCATAGAAGCACGCAGCTGTGTGGGCAGGTCACATGGCCAGTCCCCGGCAGGGTGGGCACAGAAATCCTGCCTTCTGCACCCACTGGCCCCAGCGACACACAGATGGAGGCTGTCTCTCAGAGTCATTAAAGTAAATCCCCTGCTACCTTCCACCCATCCACCTGCCCATCCCCTCCACTAGCACACACCTGTGTCCTCGCAGGGAGAGCGCAGGGCCAGCAGGTGACGCAGGCAGGGAACGCACGCAGGACAAGTAGACACTGCGCCTCTCTCACCCCCTTCCTGCTGCTGACCCAGGAGCTGCTGTCCTCACTTGGGGTCGGTCCCCAGGAGCAGCCACCCTCGGGATCTCCATAGCAACCTGCTGCTGTCACAGACACAGTGGGAGGTAGTGTCTTGGTGTCATAGATGAGGGGACACAAGTTCCGCCAAATCCCTGGTCTCCTGGGTTCACAGCTGTAGCTCAGTCACACCCGGGTCTGCTGCCTGGCGCCCTGCTCTCCGCAGGCAATGGCTCCCTGTCCCATGAGCACACAGCAGGGTCACCGAAGGACTAGAACACCCTGTGGCCATCGGACACCCCCCATTTGTTTAGCATGGTGCTCTAGAGTTCACAGGGGAGTTCAGGGGGAAGTCCAGATGTGGAAGCAGAAAGGGCTGAGCCTGGTGGTGGCAGGTGGGGACTGACGGGTGTCGTGAGCTCGTGGTCTCCACTAGAGAGACGTGCAAAGGAAAACAAATGTTGATGAATATAGAGAGAGCCTCCACGCTTTGTCCCACTGAGCGGATCTGACAGCTGTGACATCCAACAGTAGTGAGCACACTCTGTGCCCAAACCTCGTCTGAGTTCCCTTTTCCCTGGAAGGAGCCAGGCTCCTTAGAGAAAGCGGACCACAGGCCTGGACAGGGAAGTGCACGTTGAGGCTGAAATAGCTGGGTGGGCCAGGAGAAGAGAAAGTGCTCAGAGCACGATGGGGACATGTCAAAAAGACACAGAAATGACTTCTGCTACCAGGGACTGAACTGATACTCCCTCCCCTCCCAAGAAACACAAACCCAAAGTGGACAACATATATAAAGCAATGATTTGCAAGATACTAGACATCCAGCAACAGAAGAGGGTAATGCTGAGGAATGCAGAACAAATGAGGGAGCCCTATCGTGACCCCAGTTACAGCTTTGAGAGTGTCCAGGCCACAGTTCTGGAGGGGGAACCCAGGCACAGCCTCTGGAAACCAAGGTGGCTGGGGGCCATTGGCAGAGCACAAGAGAGGAGAGCGCTGCACAGAGGAGGAATTTCAGGGGTGCAGAGGGTCCCTCCCACTGTTCAGCAGAAGTCTCATCTGCACGTGAATGTGAGGAAACAATCTGAGGCCAGAGAAAGAGCATTGAAGGTAACAGTGACCAACGTGTGCACACACACACCCCACACAGACATGCACACATACATGCATGCACACACACATGCACACACACACATGACTGGGACTGGGAACAGCACCTGCCCCACCAGCCAGACCAGAAAAATCTCATTTTCCACCAGAAGATGCTATTAAGAAGAATCTTGCCTCAGTCATGGAAAATAATCGGCCCTGACTGAACACTGTCCAAATTCCCACCTAGCAAACCTGAAAAACAGGACATGAAAGTGTTAGACGGTTTCAAGTAGCTTAACTGCACCCCAGACAGAAAGCTCAAGGGTATTTCTAGGAACACAAAATACCCAGCATCAAACTGGATAAAATTCATAATGCTTGGCATCCAGCCAAAAATTACCGGGCCTGCAAGGAAGTGGGAAAATATGACCCCGGATGAAGAAATGATCAATTGAAGCTGACTCCTAGCTGACGACGGAATTAGCAGAGAAGGACATTAGAACGGTTGTCATGACTGCGTCCCATATGTTCAAGAAGTTAATTCCGTATGTTCATTAAAGACGGAAGACTAAGTGTCCCAAATTGAACATCTAGAAATGAAACTACAAAGCGTGAGATGAAAAATACAATGGGTTAGGTTAAAGGCAGCAGGAAAGATGAGTCAACTTGACAACATAGCAACAGAAACTATCCAAAATGAAACACAGGGAAGAAAGGGCTTTTAGGAAATGAACAGAGCATCCGTGAGCTACAAGACAGCTTCAACCAGCCTTGTAAATATGTAATTTGGATCCGTGAAGAAGAGGGTGGTGAGGGAGGGAGGGAGAAAAGATATTTGGATATTCCAAATTGATAACTACAGACTCACAGATCCAAGAAGCTCAGTGAACCCCAAGCAGAAGAGACTGAAGAAAACCACACAAAGGCACATCATAGTGTGTGTGCTCAAAACCAGCAATGAATAGAAAGTCTTAAAAGCATCCAGAGATAAAAGGCAAGTTATATACAAAGAAACGAGGATAAGTATGAGAGAAAATTTCTCCTCCCAAAAGACGCAAGCAAGAAATTTCGCATAAAAAATGATGGGAGAAATAAATGCTCATCTCTCATTCTTTAAAAAAAAAAAAAAAAAAAAAGATGCAAGAAGACAGAGAGGCAACATTTTTAAAGCATTGAAATAAGAAAGCTGCCAATCCAGAATTCTGTGCCCAGCTAGTGTGGCCTTAATACAAGAATTTCTGCTCTTGCCATTTCCATCCAACATTTTACTTGAGATACTAGCTAGTGAAATGACAATTTAAAAAAACAAATGGCATCTCAGATTGAAAAGTAAGATGTAAACCATCTTCATTCACAGATGACATGATTGTCTGTGTAAAAAAATTGGATGAAATGCACAAGAAAAACTAGCAGAATTAATATGTGAGTTTAGCAAGGTTACAAGGTTACAGATCAACACATGAGTCAATTCTATATCTACATAGTAACAATCACATTTTGAAAATTTTAAAAACCAATAACATTTATATTAGCATAAAAATATAAAATACTTTTGGATAAATCTGACAGAAGATGTGAAATATATTTAAACTAAAAACTAAAATTATTGCCAAGAGAAGTTAAAGATGGCAAATAAATAGAGATATACTATGTTCATTGAAAGTCTCAATGTTATTAAGATACCAGTCCTTCCCAAATTGACCATAGATTTAATACAATATCAGTAAAAAAAAAAAAATAGGATTCTTTCTGTAGACATAGACAAACTGATGTAAGATATTTATGGAAATGCAAAGGACCTAGAATAACTAAACGACTTTGCAAAACAAGAGCAAAGCAGGACAGACAGCTAGAATTTCCTGATTTCAGGACTCATGGCAAAGCTTCACTAGTTAAGACAACAGGATATCAACAAGTTAGACAAACAGATGCATGCAGGAGAATGGAGAGTCCAGGAGCAGACCCATGCCAACGTGTGTTGCTGACTTTCTATAAAGATGTGATGGCGATTCAGTAAAGATGGAATAATCTTTTACACAAGTAGTGTTTAAAACATGGATATGGATATGCAAAAAAAATTACTTTAATTCATACCCTATACAAAGATTAACTCAATGTACAACTACTAACTATAAAACTCCTAGAAGGAAAATCCTTTTTGACCTTGAGGTAGGCTCGCTTGCTTAGAAATGGCACCAAAAGTAAAGCTAAAAAAGTAAAAGTAAAATTTCTGCTTCTTGAAAAACACTCTTAAGTGAATGAAAAGGCAAGTCACAGACTTGAAAATATTTGCGAATCATATATCAGACAAAAGACATGTATCTGGAATGTGAAAAGAACTCTCAAGACTCAAGAAACTGACCTAATTTTTAAAAAGACTAAAATGTCAGCCACAGACATTTCACAGAGGAAAATGGAGAGATGGAGCCCAAGCTCCTGAAGAGAGATGCTCAGCATCATCATCATTAGGGAAACGCAAAGTGAAAAACCACCATGAGATACCACTGCAAACACTGCAATGGCTGAAATTTAAAATACCAAGCTCCCCAAGTGCTGAGGATGCTGTGGAGGGACCTCTGGAGACTGGGACTGGAAACTATGGAGAGAGCCTGGCGGTTTCTGAAAATGCTGAGCTCAAACTGACCATCCTATCCTATCATTCCACTCCTAGGTATTTGCCCAAAAGATCGTGCCAGCATGTGCCCCTGCAAAGACGTGTACATGGATGGTCGTAGCGCCTTTATTTTGTGATATTTGATTATACTTCAATCAAGCTGCTGAAAAAGACACAAAAGCCAGCGGGAAGGGGCTCCCACCGGCCAAATGTGGGACCATGTCAACATCAAAGTAAATTTTGATGGTGAGATCTTTGAACAGCACCTGGACTCTGAGCCCCTGTAATCAGTATATACCAAGTATGTGTCGGTATCTAGTATACTGATATTAATTAATCAATTACCTAATAAGGAGCAGGGTAATTTCTTTCTTACAGGAGGATGCCAAAAAAATGAATGTAGAAAGAATGATAAAGTTAGAACACTGCCATTTATCAACCTACACAGTCATAAGCAATTCAAGCAAGAAATATCGATGCATGCTAAAACTAAGTGTGAAAGTGTTTAATATAGTCTCATAGTATCTCCCCGCAGAATACTTATGTTACCAAAAAAAAAAAAAAAACTTATAGGAAAGAAACCTAGCAGACACTGTCTTAATCAAATAATTGTGACAGATTATATTTTCCAAAGTTGCCTTTAACAATATCTCCACCCTACCTGCCGTTCTCACATGACCTTGACTATCCTCTATCCCCTCCTTTTGAGTGTGGATTGGCCTATGTGACCACCTTGGCCCACAGGGTATGGCGGAAGTGACACTTGAAGCCAGATGATAAACACCTCAAGCACATCCATCCACCTTGCTTTCTTAGACCAGCACTCTGGGGAAGTCAACCACCACACGCCCGGAGTCCACCAGCTCCGGAAAAGCCCCAACTGCCCTGTATGACACAGTCCTAGGACTACAAGAAGGGGTAGAAAAATGTCCAGCCACCAGCTCACTGCCACCACCTGAGAGAACCCAAATCTGAACTCCTAGTTGAGTCTTTCCCAAATTCCTGGTTCATAGAAACCATCAGGATCATAAACTGGTGGTTCGATGCTGCTGGGTGCCGGGGCTGTTTGTTACACAGCCATCGCTGACGGCAACAGTGATGAGAGTTGACATCGTTGATAATGTGACACCTGACAGGATGTAACGAGAAGGTGACATCACAGATGCGATATCCTGGCCCAAGAAACACAACCTGGGCCTGTTCACAATATCAGACAACCCCAAGTTCATAGACATTCTACAAAAGGCTGCCCATAGTCTGAGACAACATCAAGGTCGTGGAAGTCAAGGGAAGACTGAGGACTGATCCAGAGACATACTCAAGAGACACGACAAGAGGCTATCGAGGTCCTGGAGTGGCTCTCTTGCCATGAAGGACATCATTGGGACAAAGAGTGAAGCTCGAATGGGGTCCCTGAGTGAAGTGTTACAATTTTTGCAACATTTTTTGTAGGTTTGAAATTGTTTCAAAATAAAAAGGAAAGGGGACAATAGGAAATAAAAGGAATAGCCTTAATTCTGCTAAATTCTGATGAAAGGGCTCGTGTGAGCTTGAGGCTCAGAAAGGAAGGTCATTTCTCCATCCTTCAGCCTTTCTTCCCCCAGCCCCTGGGATCACGGGGCAGCGAGGCTCCACTTAGACACCTGGACCAAAAACACCACTCCGGCCCCGCTAGGAGGCTGACTCTGTCACGGAGGTCACAGGCGCGTGACCAGGGAGGCGGGCGCTGGGGGGAAGGAGCCTCCCGAGGTCATCGCTTTGCATATGGTTGTTAATAATGCAACACTGAGTCTATTACACAGTAAAAAGTAGCTTTGGCCTGTGGGAAAGGACCATTATGCAAATTCAGGCAGAAGCAAGCTTTTTAAAATGCACATATTTAACTAAAGCATCCTAAGTTTTCAGTCATTAGTTTCTTTATAAAAACGTTCCCAATAAGAACACCTTGGTTTCACCTGTCGCCATTGGCAGGAGAGAGAAAGTTTGGACTCAGAAGAACCAGGGCACCGGCTCCATACTGTGGCTTTGTCTCCCACGGGGCGCTGAGGTTGCCACGGAAAGTCTCAGAGGCCCGCCGTCTGCACCAGTTTTTGTTTTTTGTTGTTTTCAATCCGTTTCGGCCCCGATTAACGCCCTGGAATTCGGGGCTGTGCAGAAACCTGGAGTCAGGGTGGTGCCGTCCAGACTGCGGTGCTGAAGCGCGTGGCTGCCAGAGCCTGGCATGAACGAGCCCTCCCTGGAGCGTGTCTCGGGGACCCACCTGTCCCATCCTTTCTGTGGGTGGCAGCCTGCCTCATCTGCAGCCATGGAAACCGCTCTCAGAAAAGCAATTAGCGCACAGGTGTGTGCTCTAGGCCTGCGATCGCTTGAATTTATAGCTGTAAAAGCAATTAGTCTACATAATGAACTAATCGCTCGCTGGAATTTGGAGTTCTTGGGTCTGCATGTAACACCCAGGTATAGAGCAGAATTTCATCTTCTAAGTGCCAATAATTAAATCCAATTTCATCGCAATTAGATCGAGCACAACTATCAGAGTAGATCTGGAAATTGCCTTGTGGGTTTTTCCTCTCTCCCCCTCCTACCAGCTGGTTTAAAAAGTGAAGTTGAGTGAGGGCACACTAAGGTAAATATTTCTTTTCATGGGAGCACGTATTACCCCAATTTTATAAACAAAGGTCTGTTTTAGAAAGGTGAACGCTAATTTTTTAAATTACTGTAGTGCCTCTTATGAACCGGTAAATATGTCGTATATCATCTAATTTAATTCATTTGACAGCCCAAATATTTACGATCATACACTTACAGACGAGGAAACCTAGTCCCCAAGAGGAAGGTAAAAGCGAACAAATAGTAGTGACTGGGCACCAAATAAGTGTATGTGCTGTTTAACGTCTGTAACAATTAGGAAGGAAGAGCTCTCTACCCACTTCACACGGGGAGCCAGAAGGTCGGAAATGTTAAGAAATCGGCCACGCCCGGGCCAGTGTGGCTCAGCGGGTTGAGCACCATCCCCGGCACCAGGAGGCTGTGGATTGATTCCCGGTCGGGGCTCACAACCAGGTTGCGGGATCGATCGATGCCGCTCTCACATCAACGTTTCTCTCCCTATCTCTCTCTCTCTCTCTAAAATTCAATAAACTATTCTTAAAAAAAGAAAGAAAGAAAGAAATCCACCACAATTTATCCAGAATAAGTGGCAAATCTGGGTGTTTAGACCCAAACTTGCGTGGCTCCGAAGCCCAGAGTCTCCCTAGGACGTTCCCACACACTAAGGCTGCCCGGGGGCTGATGGTTCTGAACGTGCTCTTGGCGATTCCGGCTCCTTGTCATCCTGACGCAGCCCCCGTCACGCCCGGGCTCCCTGTCCTCGCAGCCAGCTGAGGCAGGTGTCCTTGTCCCCCGGCCCCGAGACCAGTGTCCCCCGCTCCTCCACTAAGCACACCCGTTCTGAATGCCGTGTATCGATCCCCAGCGCCCAGCTCCTGCGGGGGTTACCCTGCCTCCCCCGACCACTCCCCCTTGGTCCCGCCCCGTTGTCCACACGGCCGATGGTTCGTGACCTTTCACGATTCAGTCGCAGCCACTGCCTTCGATGCACCCTCGGCTCTCCTGCATCTCTGTCGCTGTATCACTCTCCGGGGCCAAACCACCTCTCTGATTCTATCCAACTGTCCATCCTCATCATTGGCCTGCTCAGGACAGTGCGGCTACGGAAAAGTGTGGGACCATGTTGAGGGCTCCCCGTAAGCTCTTGAGCCCTGACTTTACGTGGGGTCTTAGTGCTGCCCAGAAATTTCCACCAGGTTCGCCCAGTTCATTCTCCCCCCGCCTTCCTAGACGACGGCTTTCACTCCTCCCGGCCCTCCTCTCACTCAGTGGCCTTGCCCGAACCCTCGCTGAGAAACCAGAGGCACGGCCGGCCTGCCCGCCTCCGCCCGACCCCCTCGCCGAGGCCGAGCGCCGTCCCTGCGGGCCGCTCTCCTGGCCCCTGGCTGCGGTGGGTCCCCACCCGCCCGCTGGCATCCACGCGCTCCTGCGTCTTGGCCCGAGCTCACCGTGCCAGGGCCCTCCCGGGATCGTCATGAGCCCGTCCATGAGACGACCACCGAGGAGCTCAAAGCTGTGCAGTGAGGACGGGGTGGGGGTGACGAGAGAGTCCCCGCTCTCCAGCAACGGGACGGGTTCACGGGGCCTGCAGGAACTGGGCGGCGGAGCAGGTGCCATCGCCAGAAAGACTGCACACCCGGGCTTTTCCAGGAGGGAAACGCAGACAGCGGCAGTCGGAGTCAGCTAAGGTCCCTGGTTTTTACTGTGAGCGCCTCGCAGGGCGCCCTGAACCCCACCACTGCCGTCTCTCAGTCAGCAAGTGCTGGCGTTGATAAGAAAATCGCCAGGCAACATTTTCAATAGGGGTTGACGTCTGTGTAGTGTTTTTACGTCAAGGTGACTTTACATTCTCTGTGGCACTGGCCTGTCTCAGCACACCCGGGGGTGGGCATCAGCCCTCTTCCCAAGGCACCGCGATACCGTGGTCAGCATTTGTCCCAGGCCATCGGTCAGCACTGGAGAGGCTGGGATTGGAACCCCAGGGGCTGACACCAGCCAGCACAGGGCCCCCCGCCCTCTGCCCCGTCAGGAAGACACAGGGCCCCCACCTGGGACGCCCCCGCCTCCCCGCGGCGCTCACAGCCTGGGCAGCCGCTACGGGCCAGGAGCGGCCCCCGTCCTCACCGGTGGCCGTCAGAGGGCGAGGGGAGGCTGGACGGATCTGCCTCCTCGCCATCTTCCTCTCCCGGCCCCGCCGCGGGCCCCGCGAGGACTCTAAACGCAGCGACTGCTTGGTAATCACCCGCATGGCCCTCCAGGCTCACCTTGTTATTTAAACTCCAATAAAAGGTAAGATAAAAAACGTTAATGGTCTAAAACTTGCTTCTTTGAACAACCTAAGAGGACGTTTCACTCATAAACGGGAGGGAGGAAACAGGATTCCATTCCTGCGGTTATGAGACAAATAAATATCTTCCCCGAGCCCCGCGCCGTGGAGCAGAGCAACGGGCCGGCAGGCGCGAGCCCCGGCGCGCGGAGAGGCCCGCTCCCCGCTGCCCCCGCTGCTCCCCAGGGCTCCGGCCCGGGAAACCGGCTCAGAGGGAGGGGACGGCATCGTGGGGACTCCTTCCAGCATCCCCACCTCCGGCCCTTCTGAACAGCAGGAGCCATTCTCCCTCCGGTGAGCAGGGTGGGCCGGGTGCCTGTCCCCCAGCAGCCCTGGGACACAGCCCAGCTCCCACCCTCCAGGGCCCCCAGGTGAGGACACAGGTGAGCAGGGAACACACGGCACACACAGCCACTACCGAGGAAGGACAGGGTGTCAGCGGGGCTCAGAGAAAGACGCTCCGTCCAACAGGGGCAGTCATGGAAGGCTCCCTGGAGGAGGCTGGACTCACTCTCAATAAATAAATAGTTTTTTCCCGGTGAAGAACGGGGGGGGGGTCCAGAGCAAGAGCCTGAGCAAGACCAGAGGAGCAGGCAGCTCAGCTCGGAGACCCGCAGCAGTGAACGGTTGTCGCCTGTGTGGGAGCCGACAGGGAAGGGCCCCCGTGGAGACTGGACCGGTAGGTGGGCAACTGTGCAGAGCCTTGGACACCTGGCTGGGGCACAGGCACAGAGTGGACCTGGGCACAAAGGGGCATCCAGTGAAAGCCAGTCGGATGAGAAATCCGAACGCCTCCCCCAACCTCTCCCAGGATGCGGGAGTGATGCAGATGGATGACGGGGGCGGGGGGGCTCCCCCCGTGGCTCTCCTCGGGACCCCACATCACAGAGCTGCCAGGGCACAGGGCAGGGAGGGAGGAGAGGCTGGGGGTCCAGAGGAAGATGTCGGCCTGACCATCTTCCAGCCAGGAGCCCTGGCCACCCTCCCACGTGCTTGGCAGCGCCTGCACCACCTCCTCTCTGGGCTGCTGAGCATCTCACAGTGTGCTCAGCGTGTGCGTGTGCGTGTGTGTGTGTGCACGCGTGCATGGACCGAGGAATGGGCAGGAGAGGGCTAATGAGCTCCTTAGCAGCCGGAAGGTCAGACAGTCTATTCTAAGAAAACCAGAGTGTACATTTAACAAAATGCACTGCCTCGTACCTTGAGCAAGCTCCGCGGGGCCCTCGGACGCCTGGACTCTGCCCTCAGGGGGCCCGGTCTGCAGAGAGGACAGACCAGGAACCCTGACCATGAGCGACTCACGTGGCCCCCACGTCACTTGCTGCTGGACATGAGCGGACCCAGGTCGGCACGTCCGTTCCAAGCACCAGCTGCTCAGGAAAGTGCCTCCCGTTCCCAGCCACCCTTCTTGGCATCCATGGACATGATGGGTTATTTTCATGCCAACGTGGCCGGGCCAGAAGCTCAGCCAGTAATTAATTCACGTGATTTCATGAAACCGAGTCAAGGACCCCTGTCTCCAAGCCCCGCGCCACCAACACCAGCCTCCACTCTGCCTCGAAAGAACAGATTTAAAATGCCAGCTTGAGCCCGGCCGGCGTGGCCCGGTGGTTGAGCATCGACCCAGGAACCAGGAGGTCACGGTTCGGTTCCCCGTCAGGGCAGATGCCTGGGTTGCGGGCTCGATCCCAGTCGGGGGTGAGCGGGAGGCAGCCGATCAGTGACTCTCATCACTGATTTTCTCTCTCTCTCCCTCTCCCTTCCCCCTCTCTCACATCAATAAACATATATTTTTTAAATAATAAAATGCCGCCCAGCCGGGCGTGGCTCAGCGGTTGAGCGTCGACCTGGGATCCAGGCGATCGGGGTTCGATTCCCGGTCAGGGCACATGCCCGGGTTGCGGGCTCGATCAGTGACTCTCTCATCATTGATGTTTCTGTCTCTCTCTCCCTCTCCTTTCCTCTCTCTGAAATCAATAAAGATATATTAAATAAATAAATAAACAAATAAATAAATAAATAAATGCCAGCTTTTCCCTTCCACTGCCTCACCCAGGTGCCCTCTGTGGGGCCGAGGTGTGACATGCGGGGGGCTCTGTGTGCGTCAGGAGCCCTGAGAAGAGTCAGAGCCTCACCCGCAGGAGCGGAGCTGAGCGGGGCGGGGCCGCGCCTGCGCAGAGCGCTGAGGGCAGGCAGGCAACATTGTAACAACACTAAACGCTGGGCAGAGATTTCGCCACGTGCAGAGCTCAGAGGCGGAATGGAGGAGGAGACCCGCAATAAAGCGAAGGAAGAACAGACAGTTACGAGAATACACTAAACGAACCACGCTTCTGATAACTGAACGCGCCTAATAAAACATTGTTCCAAAAACCCCTTGGAAACGTGTTGCTGAGGGGTCAGGAGAGACAGGCCCTCAGAGCCTGACACCGCGCGGGCGTGGGCGTGGGCGTGGGGAGGGGACGGGACCCCGGCTCGTCCTGCGCTCCCTGTGTCTACGGACCCCCAAGGGTCCGGACCTTCTGGCCTGACAGCTGCACAGGCCTGGGACAGGGGACAAGGCCAGGCAGCATGTGGAGGGGTGTCCATAAGGGAGCCCACACAGCCCTGTTCCCATGTCTCCGCGACCTGGAAAGACCTCAGAAAAAGAGAATGAAGAGCCATCTTGGCTCAAATCCGGTGCTGAGCAGATGGAGAGTGAAAACCTCCCCCAGTCATCTGGAACCCCACACCCGCCCTCATGCGGTTTAGCAGCCTGAATGCATCCAATGCGTCCAGAAGAAAAAAGTCCTCAAGCGAGAATTATTTTACAGTTAGTTGTCCTCCCCTGAGTTGGTAGCAACCCCAGGTCCCTAGCAGAGCCGAACGCACAGTGTCTTCGACCGGCTGCACCTCTAACCCCAGCCTCAAAGAATTTCCACTGGTAACATTATGAAAAAAATACGAGCCGAGGTCAAAAGTTACAAAATCATCAAAGGGCAGGTCACGTGCCTGAGAGAGAGCAGACCCGGGCCACGAAGGCCCCACCATCCCGCGTTTACAAGCTGGGGACTAAAAACAAGTGTGGGAAGTGGGCTTTAAGAAATAACATTTTAAATATGCACAGAGTACAAGCGATTGTAGGAAAGGATGCTACAGACTTAAAAACGACTAAGTATAAGTTCCAGAAATAAAATAATAAAAGACATAATAGTTGGAGTAAAAACTGTAATGGACTGGGTACAGCAGGTCGTGCACGCGGATGAGACAATCGTGGAGCTGGAAGGTAGAAGGAAGGGGTGCGGCGGGCGAGAGACGGGGCGACACAGTGAGGACAGGGTGCCTCTCGCCAGAACTCTCAGCGGAGTTGGTGGGGAGACAGAGGCGGCGTTTATCAGAAACAGAAGAGAGACACTAATCCTCAGACTCGGACAGCTTAACAGAACACTATGAAAATACATTTTTTTAAAAAGAAACCTACGTTCAAATACATCACAGTTAAACTACAGAACAAGCGAGGATGATAGCAGACAAAAAGCAGAGAAAAGGAAAACACACGCTCCCCACGCAGTGGCCACCGCGAGACGGAGGGCTGATTTCTCTGCAGCCCAGAGGACGCCGAACGAGGGCGCGGCGCCCTCAGCGCTCCACGGGATAAAAGAACCGAGTCTTGGGAAACTAGCATCAAGCAGTGACAGTAAAATAAGGACATTCTCGGGAATAAAATAATTTAAGGTAATTTGCTGTCAATTGATCTTAAGAATCTACTTCCAACAGAAGTAAAACCGTGTCCAGAAGCAACCAAGAGATACTGGAAGAAATGTGAGGAGAGAGACTGGAAAATAGGAAAATTAATCCAAACAAAGATAAGCCACTTAAAGCCTAAATGGCCAAAGCACCAGCAAAACCCAATTTGGGGGCTTCAAAATGTGTAAAATTTAAAAATTGTTAAAATAGACAAAACAGCACCAAACTAGAGAGGGGAATTCTGGAAGTTAAAGCTCCTAAGACCCTTGTGTTTCTGGAGAGGAGGGTAAACATGTTGACTGCTTTCACTTCGTTGGGTATAAAGATAAAGGTTTCTAGGGTAACAACTAAAAGTACATAAAAATGCAAAAACATCCACACGCCGGCCAGGTGGCTCAGTTGGTCGGAGCATCATTCCATATACCAGAAGGTGCTGGTTTGATTCCCGGTCAGGGCACATACCTAGGTTGCAGGTTTGATTCCCGATTGAGGCACATATGGGAGGCAGCCAATCGATGTTTCTCGCTCGCTCTCTCTCCCTGTGTGTGTGTGTGTCTCTACCCAATCCTCTCTCTAAAATCAATTTAGAAAAATTTTTTTAAAAACCTCCAAAGTAGCAGTGGGGAAAATGGGTGAGTAAAACAAACTCAAGCAATACACAGAAAGAAATAGTAAAAGGGCAAACAGAAAGGGGAAGAGAAACAGAAAGGGCGCAAAGATGACAAAAATGAATCAATATTTATCACTAATTACAATAAATGTAAATAGTCCAAACTCATTAGTTAAAAGACAAAGATGGTCAAACTGGATTTTAAACAGATGACAGAGCTCCAGACTCTGCTATTTACAAGAAACTTTGTAAAACTTCAGAAAGCAAGAAGGATGGAAGAAAGGGAAGAAAGGATGGGAAGTTATATATGAGCAGAAGATTAATCAAAAGAAAACTGGAATATAGGATATATGTGCAAATGTATCTATTTCTTTACATATACCTACTTTTTATATTTACTTATACATATGTATTTACTTATATTTATAGTTTGTATATGTATATACTAGTCTAACAATTTAGAATTTAAGGTAAAATGCATAGAGATAAAGGTCGCTATAAAATGACAGAAACTTAAATATGCTGGGAATATAACTATTTCAAGTAAGAGTAACATAGATTCAAAATAATATAGCCTATAATAGATGTACTAACAGACCTTCAAAACTTAAAGCTAAAACCAACAGAACTATATTCTGTCCGAAAAGGAAGTTCTTTTCTATCATATGCAGCTATTAATAGATGAATCAGAAAAAAAAAATCAATAAATACACTAAATATTTGGATGGTACGATTAGCAAACTTGTTCTAAATGGAACCATAAGGACAACTGGAGAAAACACACTATTTCCAAACACACATGGAAAGTTGACAAAAATTAGCACATACGAGACCATAAAAAGGTCGTAACAAATTTCAACGTTTTAAACAGACCAATATTTCAGACAAAACGTTCATTAAATTAGAAATAGCAGAGATATTAGAAAGACTGCATACATTTGAAAAAAATCTACAAAAAGCACACTTTTAATCATGGAAAAAAGAGAAAGATTACAACGGAAATTAGAAATGACGGAATAATGAAATCTCAGACCTTATAGGGCCCAGGTAAATCGGTGCATAAAAGGAAATTTACAGCCGTAATTAATACTTTAGAAAATAAGAAGGTGGGAAGTTAGTGAAACAAATATCCACGTAGGAAGTTAGAAACAGGAGAAGAGACTAAACAGAGAAAATAGGAGGAAGGAAATTATTTTTGAGACAATATTGGCGAAAAGAAAGTAAATGAACAATAGGCAGGATCCGCAAAGCTACAAAGTTACAAATAAAGTGACAAAACTCTAGCAAGAAAAGAGAGAGAGAGAATATATAAGAGGGTGCGAGATGACCTCTGAGCAGGACCTGGGGCGCGGTCCCGGCAGAGGTCGGGCCTGCGGGAGGTGAGGAGTCAGGGCACCTGCTGGGAACATGTCCCTTCTCAGCGAGGCCTCCTGGGCAGCAACATTGGAAAGTGCCACCAACACTCCGTGTGCCTCTCCCTCCTTTTTCTTCTCGACGGCACTCAGTATAATCAGGCGGCACACACTTAGGGACTGTAACCCTCCTGATGTGATTAGCATGTTTCACTTTCTGACACCGTGTGTGTTTGTCACGATCTGTCTCTCTCTCTGGTGGAATTTCAGCTCCAAAGGGGCCGCCGTGGTTACTGTCACTTTTGCTCACTGCTGCATCTCCGAGACCTGGAAGAGGGGTCGGTGCCATAGTGAAGGTCCTCAGTGGAGAATTTGGGATGAATCAGTCAATCGATATGAAAAAAGCAAAAAAAAATGATAGAATCATGGGCTCGGGCTTGACTGGGCCCTGTACAGCTGAGGAAATGGAGTGGCTGTACACGTGGCAGGTGCCACTTCTTTAGTCATGAAAGAGTGCAGACAAAACCTCCGTGTGGTGCAGCTTCGTGTCCTCTGATTGTGCACAGACAGTGCCCGGTGTCAGCGTAGCTGGGGAGCAGCCACGACCCTAACCTGGTCACACCGAGTGACCACATGTCCAGGGAAGTGAAGACACGTGTGCTGGTCTTTCCTATTTCCTGCCCACTCCCAGGACCCGTCTCTAGCTATCTCTGTGCTGTTGGCAGCAACCTCTGTGTCACCAGGGTGCCGGGCCCTTGGGACCCCAGTTGAACTGAGGCAGTGGGAGGCACTGGCAGGAGGTGGGGGGCAGGAGGGGACATTCAGGGTGTCACCCCTGGCACCACATGTTGGCAGGCTACAGCCTCTCAAATTCATCCTCTAACATAGAGACCACCCAGGAATTAAGCGTGATTCCATCGTACACAGTTCCAAAGCATGTGCCAACCAACGAGCCACCCGGCCAGGGCCCTGCATCCTTGTTAAGTACTGAGTCTCCTCATCTTCACTCAGGGCCCGAAGGAGGCACTGAAAGGCCAGCCCCGACGGTGAGTGTCTGCTTGTCTAGGCTCAGGTGCCTGCACTGCCCCCCACTGCTGAGCTATGAGTCCGCTCTTACCAATTAGCACCTGCCGAGTTCCCCGAGCTTCAGTTAAATCTACGTACTCTGTTTTAAAAGAAAAAGATGATGCTTTATTTATTAAATACATAACATTTGTTTGTTTATATTTAACACATTTGTATGTGTTTGAACAAGAAAGGAGCTTTCCAAGAGCTCATGTCACTATTTTTCTGAGTCTTTTTTGCTGCATAACAAACCACCGCAAAGCTTAAGTGGTTTAAACCATCATCGAACTTTTACTTTGTTTACAAATCTGTCGTTTGGACAGAGCCCAGCAGTGACCACTTGTCTGGGCTGGGTGTGGTCAGTGAGGGTGGCTGCAGGAAGCTGGCGGAGCCACTCCCAAGACAGCTCACCCGCAGGGCTGGCGAGTTGTGCTGCCCGGAGGGTGGAGCTCGGCCGGCACTGACTACCAGGGGCCTGGCACGGGGAAGGGGGGAGCACTCCACATGGCTGATTGGGCTTCCTCACAACATGGCAACTTAGTGCCAAAAGTCAGTATTTTAAGAAACAGGAAATGAAAGTTACCAGCTTCCTAAGGGCTGTGCCTTGGCCCTGGCCGGGTGGCTCAGTTGGATAGAGCGTCATCCCGATACGCCAAGGTTGTGGGTTTGATCTCCAGTCAGGGCACATACAAGAAGCAACCAATGAATGTATCAATAAGTGGAACAACAAATTGATATTTCTCTCTCTCTCTCAAAATCAATCAATCAATAATTTTAAAAAACTGTCCTGAACCCTGATGCAGGGTCAATTCTACTATATTCTATTGCCAAGTGTCACAGAGCCTGCCCCCTTTCAAGGGGAGGGTGCAGAGGTCATGCCTCTAAATGGGGGACCAGCAAAGGTTCTGTGACCGCCTTTAACCCACCATGACCACAGGAGGAGGTGTCCAGGTGTCCAATCTTCTTTTTTCCGTCCCCTAGATTTTAAAACACTTCTCACTGGGAAGGTATTTGAGGTTCCCACAACCCTGCCCTCCTCTACACTCCAGATTGTCTGTCCTTTTACAATAAGATGATGTCCAGCTTGGCCACAATGGGAACCTGCCTGAAGGGATCAAACCTAAAGCAACCTCCTGACCGTCCGCTGCTGGTCCCAGCCGACTGGAACTTCGCCATCTCCTCTAACAGTCACCCACACAGCCTGTCCTTCTGTCTCCCTTGGGTGGGGAACGGGTTGTACTTTGGCATATTTTAAGAATATTTCCACTTACTTTTCCCAAAAGCCCATCCAAAGAGTATCTACTTCTGCTCATTGTGGGTTAAATGTGAAGCATTTAAAGGCGGCTGGGCCTGTTTTGCATCCTTCTCGGTGTCTTTTTGAATTAATTTTGAATTCTGCAAGGGCTTCTTGGCCATTAATTACAATTAACTCCATCAGCTGTTATGCTGCATGCGTTCTCCATCGGCTCCCTGAGGCCCAATCCGTCCGCATAATAGATGCAGCCCAAGGGCACCCCACCGGGTCCTGGTGGCAAAGGAGCCAGGGGTCCTCAAGCACCAGGCGGCCACCGGGAGCTGGTGCCAGACGTGAGGTACTGTCCTGGAATTTGCCCACACGAATACAAGCTTTTCACTGAAAATCCAGCATCCACACCACCCAGACGGGGAGCTTACAGACAGGGAAAACCTTAACTGACGTGGCCAAGGGCAAAGGCTGGCAGGGCGAGGGCGAGGAATCGGGAGAATGGACTGTATGGGAGGAAAGCCTTCATAACATAGTGTAACGTCACCAAACTGTCCTTCCTCCTGTGACAATCTGAGCCGGCTGCGATGGGAGGCCCAGTCACGGTCAGAGCAGGCGCTATCTGCGCCGGGCCTGGGCTTTGTTCATCCATCGTGGGCGTGTCCCTGGCCCCAGGTGTCGGCCCAGCACCACCTGCCTCATTCGAGGGGACTGTACACTCTCGTCTGTCCCTAGGCCTCAGGCTCCTCACTGGAGTCGGGTGACAGCACCAGCCCATAGTCACCGAGCCTGTGGCCAGGCCAGGCCCCACCCAGAGCCCTGGGCACACAGGGTGGTCCGGGCAGCCCTCCTCACCGGTCCTGGGCTCTTTCCCCGCCGCCAGCAGACAGGGCCCCTCACTGGCTGTAGAAGTCCCAGGACTGTCCTCTCCTGGTGGCCTGGCCAGGATGTCATGTAGCCTTGGTCACAGCGGCTCTCTGTCGAGGTGATAAACAGCCTCACTCCCTGGCATTCAGGGCAGTCGGCAGCCCCACCTTTACAACCAAATAAACTCCTTTTAATGAGAACTCTTTCCTTCCGTTATTTTACGGCAGCTGGTTAGAGACACTTAGTAAAAATCACTTCAAATAGCCAGAAGGGCACAGTAGCTGGTGGGGGTGCTGGGCACAAGGGCCGTGGTCATTCGCTCGGCTGTGAACTCAGTGGTAAGAGCTGGAGTCTCAATGGGAAGCGTCCAAGAAACGATGGGCACACAGCTGCCCAGGGTGGGAGGTTCCCTAGACCAAAGGTGCCAGGAGGGCACCACTCAGACAGAGGCATGGAGTCCAGGGACAGCAGGGCTGCGGGCGGCCCCAGAGAATGGCCGGCACCCAGGTCCAGCCGGAGAGAGGGGCCCCAGGAAGGGTCGGCCTGAAAAGCCCACATCTGAGCTCAGGCGGGGAGGGCGGGAGGGAGCAGTGAGGGAGCAGCCACTCCCGGGGTCCCCTCTGGGACAGGCGGGGGCCCGGGGCAGGGCCTGGAGTGACAATGCCGGTGATGGAGCTTCCGAACCTTGCCATGGTAACCATGACGAAAACCCATAGAGATGGAGCCCGGCGGGTGCCTCTCCTCGGCCCCTGGATATGGTTGGCATCCACGTGTAAGCACCCGTTCGGTGCCCACACCGCCCTTTCCCTGGGGGTTACGATGGTTTCATCTAACAAAGGAGGAAACTGAGGCATGGAGAAGTGTGGAGAGAAGTCGCACATCCACCCCAGAGGCCGCAAGGTCTCAAGAGGATCTTGAACCTCCGAGGCCTGTTCAGGCTCAGTCTCCACAGCACCCAGAGGACCCCACAGAGACACGCCGCTGACAATGACAGGCCAGGCAAGGATGGGGGCCACGGTCCCAAATTCCATACGACCCTTTCTGGAGCTGTCCTTTGTCAGCTGGGGACAGACCGTGCAATGACCAGAGCTTAGCTCTGGGCCCTGGACACTCCGGACGCGTCCTCTCCCTGCCCAGCCCAGAATCAGCACCACGGACAGCGGCCCCGGGCCTGCCCTCTGCCCAGCTGCTCTCCACCACGGGGAACCCCGAACCCCAGTGGAAGGCACCACCTCCCCCACCGAACCCCCACGCACCCCCCAGAAGGGACACCACCTCCCTCAGGGTGCGGGCAGGAGGGGGCCAGCCGGCCCGGATGAGGTGGGGACAAGAAGGGTCGGCCGCAGGCCTCACGGTCACGCTCAGGCTGGAGCCAGGAGCTTCGCCCGGTACTGACGAGCCTGCGGACCCGGGAACAGTCGACTCAGGTGGAGGCGACCACAGGACAAAGGTGAACATTTCAGACACCGAAGGGCTTGAGAGTCAAACCCCTACGAGCCCCTCCTGCTAAAAAGGGTGCAGATAAAACGCAACACAGAGTAAGGACCCGCAGTGGGGAGCGAGCGCCCGTTACAGACCCGCCTGCGCACCGCCCGGAGCCGCAGCTCCGAGTCCTGGTCGGCACAGAACAAGACCTTCGGTCCCGCGAGGGGCCGCGCTGGCGCTGGGGCGACCGCGCCACACACTCTGACGACACAAAACAGCAGCAGAACCCGGGCGACGGGGCGGCGACCAGGTCACCGGGTTGTCCCAGGCAGGGAGCTAGTCCTCGCTGCCGAAAATTGAAGAAAAAAAAAAGTATCTTAAGAAGTGATGACTCTGGGTTTCTAATGGATTTTGTGATTTATTTCCTTATTTTTAGAGAGATGATTTAGGAACGAATATTTCTTATGGCTTAAAAAAATGGTGCACAGCTCAGCAAGTGCTTCCATTTTACATCTTTTTTTTTCCTGTTAAATTCAAGTGGAGTTAAATTTATTAAGCTGTACCGTCTTGTTGTTGTTGTTAATTGTTACCCGAGGATATTTTTCCCATTGATTTTTAGAGAGAGTGGGAGGGAGGGAGGAGGAGAGAGAGAGAAGCATCGATGTGAGAGAGACATCGACTGGGGCCTGGGGTCGAACCTGCAGCCCAGGTACATGCCCTTGACCAGGAATCACGCCCGAGACCCTCCGGTCCGTGGGCCGACCCGCCAACATCTGAGGGGAAAATGCTTGTCCTTTGTCAGCTGGGGACAGGCCGCAATGAAAGTCGGATTTCCCGATTTATTTAGGTGCACCCAGCTCGTCCACCCAGCTGGACCCTGCTACACGGGTGTCTGTCTGTGACTGGACCTTCGTAGCTCCCACATCTACTGCGAAGGCTGCCGTCTACTGCCCGTTTGTATGCGTTTAAAGAGTTCTCTGGAAGGAGGGTCACTCGGCAGAACGCATTTTTCAGCGACGGCCCCAGTAATGTCCTCCACCCCAAAGGCTCCTTGGCGCCTGTTCTCCCCCCCGAGGGGCAGAGCTGAGTCCTCTCCCTTGAACCGGGGCCTGCTTCAGCGAGCACTTGGGACGGAGCGAGGCCGTGTGGCCCACGGGGCTGGGAGAAGTATTTACACCACGGATGAGAGGTGTGCACGTGGCCAAGCCAGGCCAGAGCCAGCTCCCCCGGCTGCCCACCTGCCTCTCACTCGCCAAGGTGCCCCTCTTGTCTACCCCCCTGGACCCACGAGGCAACCCGGGGGCCCTGCGGGCATCTGAACAGGGACGTGGCCCGGCCGGTGCACCTGGGCCACAGCAGAATCCGCTGTAGTGACCTCGCTGAGCTCCTGGCCTGAGCTGTGTGATTTCCTACAAGAACTGCAGGGACCAAACCAACCACTTGAAGCCCCAGGTGAACCCAGGCTGTTCAACCCATCAGAACGCAGTTTTAAAGGGGAAAAGCCGACTTTCACTTCCCTACTTATTTGCACAAGCTGCGGAGCCTGGCTCTTTCCTTTTATTGGGGAAACAGCCCTCCAAATTAAAGAAACAACTTCACCAACTCAAGCTTTATGTCTTCTTATTTCAGAATTATTCATTGCCTCGATGTGTCTCTCCTGTGCATGTCAATAAAAGCATTTTTTCTCTCCATTTGCCAATTTTTAATGATTTTTCCCTTCTACTTGCAACAAAGCAATCATTTCAAATTAATTAGATTTTCATTAAAATGTATTATTGCCATGTCCCAGCTACTTAATAGTGATTCTGTTTCCAGGAAAACAAGTCTGCAAGAACATCATCAAGTTGGCGACGTCACCCCAGCTCCTTCCTCCGGCATCGCGCACGGGGAGGCCGCACAGTGGGCTCCAGATAGACGCCTAAGAGGAACGAAGGCAATAATAATTATTAGTGGTGTTAATAAAGAAAGCACACTCACAAGCATGTTTTTTTAAAATATGTCTTTATTGCCAGGCCGGGCGTGGCTCAGCAGTTGAGCGTCGACCTGGGATCCAGGCGATCAGGGTTCGATTCCTGGTCAGGGCACAGGCCCAGGTTGTGGGCTCGATCAATGACTCTGTCATCATTGATGTTTCTCTCTCTCTCCCTCTCCTTTCCTCTCTCTGAAATCAATAAAGATATAAAAAAAATTTTTTTTTAAATAGAAAAAAATAAAATATGTCTTTATTGATTTCAGAGAGAGGAAGGGAGAGGGAGAGAGAGAGAAACATCAATGGTGAGAGTCACTGATCAGCTGCCTCCTGCTCGCCCCCTGCTGGGGATCGAGGAGCCCGCAGCCTGGGCCTGAGCCCCGACCTGAATCGAACCCCGACCTCCTGGATCCTAGGTCGGTGCTCACCCGCTGAGCCCCCCGGCCGGGCCACACAGCTGTTTCTCACTGGCTTTTCATTTTCTCCTAACTGTCCTCTGGTGCAGACCTGAGAACACCCTTTATTACTGTTTAATGGGAAAACCGAGACCCAGGAGGTGAAGTCAGACACCGAAGGACACAGAGCGGGAGGCAGAGCTGCCCTCGAACCTGGGTCTTTCCGGCCCCAGCACAAGTGAGTGTGAGGTGGGGGGCGGCTCCGGCGTCCCCTCAGTGTCCTCACACCCAGTCCCAGACCCGGGAGCTCTGTGCGGGACACAGTCATTTTCTTTTCAAGGCCCACGAGGTTGATGCAAACTCGGAGGCATTTTAATGTTTTACTGTTTTAAGAATGTCAAGGAGCTTAGCAAGTTTCACCTGAGACACCACTGGGGGGAGGAGGGGCCGTTTTTGATGAGAAAGGAACAGGGACCAGGGGAAAGGCGCCCAGAGGCCTCTGCCGGGACCGGGACCAGGGCGGCGGCTGTGAGAGCGAGCGAGGGACGAGCCCTCAGTGCAGGCTCAGCGGCCAGGCGTCGTCCTGCGGGCCGGAGGGGCGCAGGCTCCCATCCCTGCCCAAGGCACCTGGGCGGCCGGCCCCCCGCCGCGCCCCGCTCACGCGATGTCCCACCCACAGGCAGGTGGAGACAGGGAGAGCCACGGAGAGGGGAGAGCCACGGAATGGGGAGAGCCATGGAGAGGGGGAGAGCCACGGAGAGGGGGGAGCCACGGAGAGGGGGAGAGCCACGGAGAGGGGGGAGCCACGGAGAGGGGAGAGCCACGGAGAGGGGGAGAGCCACGGAGAGGGGGAGAGCCACGGAGAGGGGAGAGCCACGGAGAGGGGGGAGCCACGGAGAGGGGGGAGCCACGGAGGGGGGGAGCCACGGAGAGGGGGAGCCACGGAGAGGGGGAGAGCCACGGAGAGGGGGGAGCCACTGAGAGGGGGGAGCCACGGAGAGGGGGGAGCCACGGAGAGGGGGGAGGCGCGCTCGCTCTCTGAAGAACCAACAGTTCAATGTTTCTGTAATTAGTTGAAAGTAAAGGGATGAAATCTAACTACAAGTAAAACAGGAAGGGATGTAGCAAGACAGAGGGGACAGAATTTAAGGCAAAGAGCTTTTATCGGCGACTGAAAAGGAACCGCAGCTGGTACAGAGGAGACACCAGGAAAAACAAAAACTGTGAACCTGCAGGAGCGTGTCCCAAATCCACAATTACTGTGGGTTTTTTAATTTATGAGAACTTAATATACCAAATAAATAAAATCCAATAAGTATTTGAAATTTAGAATATGAAATGTCATAGGAACTAAAATGAAACAATTGTGGGGGCGGCAAAGTTGAGAGTCTCACTGATTTCCAGATCACTCCGCCTGGCTTATCTCACTCGGCACAGTCCTCCCCAGGTCCCTCCACGCCGTCTGAAGGGTACGAGACCCTCCTTTTCACAGCTGCGTAGTATTCCACGGTGTGAATGTCCCACAGCTTTTTATCCACGCACCTGCTGCTGGGCACTTGGGCTGTTTCCAGATCTTAGCTTGAGGGAGCTGGGGGGGGGGGGGTGTCTGTAATACTTTCAACAATAAAGATAAATTTTTAAGACTCACTATAAAACCACAGTGATGGAGACAGTGTGGTGCTGTCAAGTGGGCTGGTGCTCAGATCGACAGAACAGAACAGGGTCCAAAAACAGACCCGCGTGAGTGCAGTGAGTTGATTTTGGACCAAGGCCAAAGGCGACTGGACGGATAAAGGGTCACTGTCCCATCACTGGACAAGCACAGGCGGGAGAGAGAGGGGGCTTGGCCCACACCTGCGCCTTTCACAGCGTTTAGCTCAAAGCGGATCGTAGGCTTCAGTGTGAACTATGAAGCTTCCCTCAAAGAGAGCAGAGAACGTCTCTGGGAACCTGCGTGAGGTGAGGAATTTTTAGGCCCAACACCAAGAGCAGGGCCCACACCAGGAAAAGCCGCCTCCATCAGGCTCACGAGAATGAAAAACATTCACTTCGGGCGAGACACGGTCGGAGAATGCGAGGCCGAGCCAGACTCGGAGAAAATCTTTGCAAGTCGCATAACTCACAGACGGCTGTTGTCGGAGATGAATGAAGAGCTACCATAACTCAGCAATAAGACGACACCCAGGCGACAAAAATAGACAAGAAGTTAAGCAGAGCCCTGACTGGTGGGCTCAGTGGCCAGAGCGTCGGCCCACAGACTGAAGGGTCTCAGGTTCGATTCCGGCCAAGGGCACGTACCTGGGCCGCAGGCTCGGTCCCCTGCCGGGGTTCGGGCTCATGCGGGAGGCAGCCAATTGATGTGTCTCTCACGTTGACGTTTCTCTCTCTCTCCCTCCCCACCTCCCTCTCTCTCTGTAAAGCAATGGGAAAAACATCCTTCGGTGAGAGTTAAAAACAAAAACAGAGCCCGGCCGGGCGTGGCTCAGCAGTTGAGCGTTGACCTAGGATCCAGGCGATCAGGGTTCGATTCCCGGTCAGGGCACATGCCCGGGTTGCGGGCTCGATCAATGACTCTCTCATCATTGATGTTTCTACCTCTCTCGCCCCTCTCCTTTCCTCTGTCTGAAATCAATAAAGCTATATTAAAAAAAAAAAAAGCAGATGTTTCGCCAGAGATGTCTGGGCGGCAAACGGGCACAGGAAAGGGGCTCGGCATTACCTGTCACTAGGGACACGCAGACTAAAGCCACAGGTGGTGCCACCTCCCAGCCGCCAGCACTGCTCACACTGAGACAGGACCGCCACCAACCACCACAATCCCCGGGGCCGTGAGGACCCAGCACAGCGGCCACACAGCCGGGGGAGTGGGCAGCGGGCAGCGGGCAGGAGGCGGCTCCTGTGAAGTTCAGTCGTCACCCAGTGACCCAGCAAGCTCCTCCCTGGGCGGACCAAGAAATCACAATTCAGTCTCACAAAAACCTGCGGATCAGCACCCATGGCCGCCCCACCCAGCTGTCCTCCAACAGGCGAGCGGACAGGGGTGCCCAGACGGAGGCAACATCCCCAGCGTGGCCCAGGCCCTGGGACCCTGCAGGAACGCGGAGCGGCCATCTCGCCGAGCACAGCCACGCACCGCGGCGTAGGCTCCGGCACAGCGAGCGACCAGGCCTCGATTCACACGGGCGAAGGGGTGGCGCGAACCGTGCTGCTCAGCCGTGACGCCCGGCTCAGGAGGCCACGCGTGTCGCGCCGCGTCTGTGACATGCCGGGAGGGAGAGCAGGCCGGGGGCGCCCAGGGCTGCAGGCCGGGGGGGCTGATGGCAGGACAGCAGGAGGAACTGGGGGAGGTGACAACGGTCCAACTGCCCTGTGTCTTCATTAAAATGCTTCAACGACTGTCCATTTGTCAAAACTCGTAGTTCTAGGCAATAAAAGTTTGTTTTACTGTATGTGCTTTTTTTATTTAAGAAAGAAGAATATACAGCCAACTCGGACCGCAAGCTGGACAAGAACTGTGAGGAGAGAAAATTATAAAGCGATCTGACATAGAAACGCACGCGGACGGACACAGAAATGCACACGGACTGACATGGTAAATGCACGCGGAAGGACGCACAGAAAGGATGCCAGCAGCTCACGCGCAGCCCCAAGGCCACGCCACGTGGGTCTGTCCCCCGGGACCGGCTGCGGGCGGCCTGCCCCCCGTCGGCAGCGAGACGGGGCCGGTTCTCAATCTCCCTGTTCTGCCAAGGAGCCCGAGAGCGGGGGTGAGTCAAGAAGCGGGTCATTCATACCAATCTAAATAATAAAACCCTGTGGACTCTGAATTTATCATGCCATGGGAAATGCCAGCGGAGTACGAAAAGATCATCAAAATTAATCAAACCGGTAAAAAAAGAAGAGCCTATTGTCCTGACTCACAGAAGGAACAGAATGAAAAGAACATATGTTCTCCCCTAAATAGATACAAAGACGGCATTTGATAAAATTCAGCGCCCACCCTGAATAACAATGCTTAGGGGAAGATGGCCGGGACCTCATTAAGTGACAGCGACTTTCAGAGGTGACAGCAGCCTCAGGGGCCAGGTCACTACAGCCAGGGACCCGGAGGACCCCGCTTCCCACTGCTGCCTTCTTTCTCATAGGAGGCTCCTCGAGCAAGGCAGACAGACAGACCGACAGAGAAAACTAGTGAAACACGAACGTTAGATTAGGAAGGGAGGGCCGGACATCGTCGTAAAGTCCATGCAGCTGACGGACACCGTGCTTCGTGCTGAGAACCTAGACGCTCGCCCCAGGGCCGGGCCCGGGCTCCCCTCTGCCCTGTTCAGCGCGTAGAGAAAAACTAACTCAGCAGCGCGAAGGACGGAGACGCTGCGAACGCCACAGGCCGCGCCCCTCAGCTCGGGACACCCCGGAACACGGATGGACGGTCAAAATAACTCGGGATGCAGGGGCTGGGGAAGGATGACCGGGCGGGGGACAGAGGATTTTCAGGGCAGTGAAACTACCCTGTATGAGCCTAATGGGGGGCACATGTTTGGGGGGTACATGCTTGGGGGGTACATGCTTGGGGGGTACATGTTTGGGGGGTACATGTTTGGGGGGTACATGTTTGGGGGTACATGTTTGAGGGGGGTACATGTTTGGGAGGTACATTTTGGGGGGCACATATTTGGGGGTACATGTTTTGGGGGCACATGTGTTGGGGGTATGTGTTTGAGGGGGTACATGTTTGGGGGTACATGTTGGGGGGGCACATGTTTGGGGGTACATGTTTGGGGGTGCATGTTTGAGGGGGTACATGTTTGGGGGTACATGTTTGGGGGGTGCATGTTTGGGGGTGCATGTTTGGGGGTGCATGTTTGAGGGGGTACATGTTTGGGGGGCACATGTTTGTAGACATCTGTCCAAACCCACGGCATGTACAACACAGAGCGAACCTTGCGGGCCCGAGCACTCGGTTAGTTACAATGTATCCACGTTGGCTCAGCGGCTGTTACAAACGCGGCGCCTAATGCAGGATGAAAACAGGAAAAACCGGGCCGAGGGGTGAGGGCAGGAGCTCTGCGCACTATCTGCTCAATTTTTCCGTCAAGTCTGAAAAATAAAGACTGTTCATTTTTTTAAAAAGAACATACATGCAGGACCACAGAACGACACAGTGACTTTGGGAGGTGTGCCACGCCCACCGGAGGCAGGATGTCCCTTCTCCAAAGTGACACTAAAATCAGGAGGCAGAAGCCCCGTCCTGCCCCAGCCCCGGGGAGGGAGGAAGAGCTGAGCCCTCCCACGGACCAGAGCCCACCTCTGCACCTCTCACTTTTTTTATATATTTTATTTTTCAGAGAAGGGAGAGGGAGAGAGAGAAACATCAATGATGAGAGTCATGGATCGGCTGCCTCCTGCACGCCCCCTGCGGGGGATCGAGCCCGCAGCCCGGGCCTGTGCCCTGACCGGGAATCGAACCTCGATCTCCAGGATCCTAGGTCGATGCTCCACCGCTGAGCCCCGCCGGCCGGGCCGCACCCCTCATTTTTCAAGAGGAGTGAGAGCATCCTGGGGCCTGAGTGCCTGTGGCTCCAGCTGGAAACTCGGGAAGCTTCTCCGGAGAAGAGCAAGACCCAGGCTTGAGACTATTTCCACACAGCGCCCGGCATCCGATCTGTACCAGCCAAGCACACAGCAGGGCAGAGCCCGGAGCAGTGGGGGACGGATGAATTATTCTGTAACTGTCGCGGGAACGAGTGTTCATGCACAAGAAATAAAACAAATCTGAACCCTGGTGCATCCTGCAGAGCGCGGGGCTGGAGCTCGGCTGAAGTATTTCACGGCAGGAATAGGCTGCCTCTGTTCTCAGCCGGTGCCGCCGGCAGGCGGGGCGGGAAGGGGTGTGCGGAGCGGGCGCTCGGGCCCCGTGTCCTCGCTGGGACGCCTGGGGCCGGCGCTGACGGGGACGGCACACCCCCGAGGTAAGCGCCGCCGTGTTGGGCAGAGTCTCTAATCCTGTCACGTCGGAACTCCAGCATAAATACTTTATAGGCTTGAATAAATCTCCTTTAAGAAGCCGAACTGCAGAATCTAATATCCTCTGCTGGGTAGTGTTTTCCAATATCCTGACCCCACTGGGCTGCGCTCCGAGGAACGTGGATTCCGGCTAGAAACTCAGGCGAGCAGTCTCCACTCGGACCAGCTCTGACGCAGTGAGCTGTCAGTGACACCCCGTGGGGCTGCACCCAGCACCCCCCCACACACGCAGCACACAGCACACAGCACATGGTACACACAAATCCATTTCTACTGGATAGAAGACCCGAGTGCTGAGGGGAAACGGGGGAAACCTTTGAAAAGGAAACATGGGAGATTATCTGTAGGACTCAAGGCCAAGGTTCCTGAACAACACACACGCATGCACACACACACGCACACATATGCACACATGCATGCACGCACAAGCACGCACGCATGCACACACACACTACAACGAAAGACAGTTCATCAAAACGATAGCATTAAAGGTGGGTCACAGCAGGGGGAAGTCATCTCACGTGACATAACTGACCAGGCATCGGCACTTAGAAAACGTAAAGCTGTGTGCAGGCGAGTCACAGGGGAGAAGCCGCGGTGGCCACTGAGGCAGCCTGAGTTCTCCAGAGAAGCGGAGCTTACAGGTGGTGCATAACGTTTATTTTAAGGGATCAGCTCACAGTTATGGGGCTGGCAGGTCTGAAATTCACTGGGCGTGTGAGCAGGCTGGAAACTGAGGCCGGAGGTGATGTTGCAGTCCTAAGGCAGAATTCTTCTTTTCTGGGAAACCTTCCACTGATTGGGCGAGGCCCACCCGCACCACTGAGGGTCATCTCCTTTACTTATGATGGCAGGTTGGCAGGTGGAGAGTGGCCTGTGGTCTCCACTGTGAACGGGGTAGTCGGCCAACAACGCAAAGGGTCACGTGCAGAAGGGAGTGGCTGTCGTGCCTGATCAAGCCGTACCTGAAGGTGTCCTCCCTCTAAAGGAAGCTTCGCCAAGGAAAGGTGCTCCAGGGAGGCAGGCAATCCGGGCAGTGCCCAGGCCAGGCCTGAGTGCAAGGCAGGCCCTGACTCGGGGGCATGAGGGTAGAGGCGTTTCTAGAGCCAACTGTGTCTGCTGTGGGCACATGGGCCTCACTGACAGGGCCTCAGGGACCGTTGGCCAGTGAGTGGCCAGGCTCAGCTGCCTTTTCTTTGAATTTCCTGGCAGAGCTTTCCTAGGCCTCCAACCTGCTTCCCAGCGTCATGTTCAACTTAAAAGTGCAAAGCTCTTATTTTCTAGAGAAGAAATCGTGAGAAGCTCTCCAGGCTTTGAGGTAAAGCTGGTTACTGCCTGGCTTCCAGAGGAGCAGGGTTTGCAGGCTGTCAGCACAGCTCCGACCAGGGAAGCCCTGGGGCACGGCAGAGGGAAGAGCCCAGGACGGGCCGACCCACTGTGACCTCACAGAGCAGGACGGGCTGACCCACTGTGACATCACAGAGCAGGGTGGGTGATCCACTGTGACCTCACAGAGCAGGCCGGGCTGACCCACTGTGTCCTCACAGAGCAGGCCGGGCTGACCCACTGTGTCCTCACAGAGCAGGCCGGGCTGACCCACTGTGTCCTCACAGAGCAGGACGGGCTGACCCGCTGTGACCTCACGGAACAGTCACATCAGGCCGTGCGGGGAGGCCCAGCGTGGGTCTGAGAGTCAGGACGGGGAAGGGGAGCCAGGGCCACGTGCGGAAATGCTTTTCAGGCCTCACGAGCTCCCAGCAAGGATGGAGGCAGCCCTTTGAGTGTCCTTGAGGTTGTCATACACATAATTATGTTAAGTTTCAGCTAGAAAACTGTGTTTAATTCATTCAAGGGAGGTCTCGTCGCGGTGACAAATCCTCGTGTGGCTGTGTTTATAGAGGCTGCATTGAGTGAACCCGCACGTGTGACAGGTACTGGGGTGGCCTGGGGGGACATCCGGAGTGGTCTCCCAGAGCGGGGAGGTCAGAGTGCGGGACCTACACACGGGACACACCGAGAGCCCCGCCGGCCTGCGCTGGGCGTTTGCACTGGATGTGCTACGAATTCACACGTAGAATTCATTCCTATAGCCCGCTGCACTGCTAATCAACGAAATGCCAATGTCCATAAAAATTAAAGCAGGTTTTATTTTAATCCTTACTCAAGGATATGTTCTTTGATTGATTTTAGAGAGAGAGAGAGAGAGAAACACCGAGAGGCCGCCCCCCGCCCACGCCCCTACCGGGACCAAGCACACGCCCTCGGTGCACAGGACAGCGCTCCACCCACTGGGCCAGCGGCCGGGGCTAACCACTGAAGCGGTTTTCAGAGGGCCGAGGGGAAGGCGGGTTCGTCTCCTCCTTTCAGACATTGGCCTCAAGCACAAAGGAAATGAGGAACCACGGTACCGGCCGCCGAGCCTCGGTGAGCGAGGAAGGCCACCGCTCGCGAGGACAGTCCAGTGTGAGCGCGGACGGGGCGGGAAGTACACCGGGGACAAAGCCTGAGCCTCGGGGAAAACTCGCCACCCAGGATGCTCAGGACGGGGCACAGGACAGAGGCGTCCCCATCGGCCGTAACTGAGACAAAATTCCATTTAAATCTCATTAATCAGTTACTAGACGTAGAAGTATGTGTGAAAGCATGAAGGTAAACGCTGAGATTTAGAAAGAAAACCAAATAAAACTAGGAGCAGAGAACGTTAAGGGTATGCACCCGGCCGGCGTGGCTCAGCGGTTGAGCGTCAGCCCAGGAACCAGGCGATCGGGGTTCAATTCCCGGTCAGGCCCAGGATGCGGCTCGATCCCCAGTCGGGGGCCTGCAGGAGGCAGCTGGTCAGTGACTCTCATCACTGACGTTTCTCTCTCTCCCTCTCCCTTCCTCTCTCTGAAATCAATAAAAACATCTCTTTTTTTCAAAGTGCACACACCAGTCAACATCAGGGGTTTTCTTTTAGGACAAAAGGCGTCATCAGACACAAGAGGCGCTTTATGAGAGAGGGTGGGAGCCCCGGAGATGTCGGCAAGAACGGGTTTAATGGCCATAGTGCAAGTCAAGTTCATGGAGCGGATCTCAGAGCAGAGCAGGGACAGCAGGGTCCACGGGCCGGACAACCAGGCGTGTCTCTCGGCCCACGGGGGCTGGTGCATGGAAATGAGAGAAGGAACAGGCTGGAGACCAGCGTGGATATGGTCCCCGGCGCCAGGGGGCCAGAGGAACGTCGAGCGGCGCCCGGAATAACAGGCGTGCTGACCGCCCGCCACCGGGCACAGCACAAACCCGGCATCCAGGAGAGAAACTCATCAGACTACGGAAAACATGACCCTGATCTTCCTGCCCGGACATGTGCACAAACCACATCGAAGGCAAGCTCCAAACTGCAGAAAGGGTTTGCAATTTGTCAGTTATTTCTAAAAAACAAAAACAACCAAAAAAACATTCTGCAGATCAATAAGCAGACCAATAATACAACAGAAAATAATCCAAGGATATGAGCCCCGTTCACAGGAAAGGAAATACAAGGGGATAGGAAACATATAAAAATGCTCGGCCTTCTGAAATTAAAAGGACCGTGAGGTACCATTTTCGGTCGAATACTCTCACGTCCAGGCTGATGTTACCGCGTTTTGACAGGATGCCGACAGGCTCTGCGGTTGGCAGACGGAGCCCAGGGCCCGCTCGGGAAATGCCGCTGTGCCCGGGCCGGGCTTGCCGGGCACGTGGAAAACCCTGCGGCGCTTCGCCGGGAGGGGACCTGTGGGACCGCACAGGCTCGCAAAGCCGGGGAAGGGACGGGCAGGGAGGCGTCGGGGTGCTGGGGGCCAAGGAGAGCAGGCCCGGGGGAACCTCCTCGCGCCATCGCGGGGGCCGGTGCCGTCGCCCACGGGAGTTTAAAGGCCCTGGGGCAGGCCACGCGGAGGGGAGGTGGGTGGACGTCAGGTGGGGGGGCGAGAACAGGCGGGAGCCCGCAAGGATGGATTAAAACCCACGTCCTCCTGGCGGCCTCTGGCCTTGGCGGCGTGGTGTCCACAGGCACCGGGCCCTCTGTCGTGGGCCGGAGCACACACCTGGGCCGGGTGCTGCGGGGCCGGGGGAGGGCCCAGGGGAGCGGGGATCAGCGTCAGGCTCGCCCCCGCCCGAGACCCGCCAACCGGTAAGGGACAGCGCGCCCGGCCGCCAACAGCGGCGGCCTCACCCCTCCCTCCACCCCCGTGAGACCCTCCGTGGCTGCTGTGGCTGGAAACCACAGGCAGGGGGTTCTGGGAAGTGTAGTTCGCGTGGCCCAGTTGACACGCGGGGGAACCACCGCGCACCGAAACGAACGTGGCAGCGTTTCACACCCACTTTAAAAACACTGAGGAGCGCCTGCGTCCTGGCAGGCGTCCGGGGGATGGACGCCGTCCCGTGTGGCTGGTGACAGCGTAAAGCGGTTCAGACTTACGAGCACAGTCCGGGCCTGGCGGTCGGGGGCACGGGAGCCCGCGCACCGCTTCTGGGAACTGAGCAAAACAATCATAATCCAACACCGGCGGGGCGGAGGCTCCGCGGCGACATCAGCTGGGGAACAAACTGCCAGCGAAGTACCAGAAATATGACCCGGCCCCGCTCTTACTGCGTTTAATCTCCCCAGCAACGTGGAAAACACTCGCAGTACTCGCAAGGCCTGTGCGCTGTGCCCGAAGCTATGGAATAGGACAAGTTAGGGGAGCAACCGGCAGCGTGGGGCCGCCCCCACGGCCACGGGGCCCAGGTGGCTCCCCAAACATCAGACCTCGTCCGGGCGCAGGCGCCTGGGCTCCCTGCATCCACTCCTTCTCCCCCGTGGGAAGCGCCCCACGCGGCACCGCTCCTGCTCCCGGCGGCCAGCAGGGCGGCGGTATTGTCCCTTGGAGGAAACGCGGGATGGGTGGCCTGAGCCCACAGCCACACTCCCCGGCCGGGTCCCAAGGGCGACCCGCCCCCAGGTTGCCCTCTAAGTGGTTCCGATTTATTTTAGGGCAGGGCCTGGGAAAGGCGCCAGAGGGAGGGGGCTCCGGTCCACTTTTATTTTCTTAATTTTTGTTGTTGTTAATCCTCACTGACGTAATTTTTTTTCATTGATTTTTAGAGAGAGTAGAAGAGAGGGAGGAGTGAGGGAGAAATATCGATGTGAGAGAGAGACATCAGCTGGTTGCCTCCCGCAAGCACCAACCGGGGCTGGGGGTCAAATCTGCAGCCCAGGTTCGTGCCCTGGATGGAGAATGGAACCTGTGACCCTTCGGAGTTCGCCCGACACCCTAACCACAGCCCCACCGCCAGGGCGAGATCGGCCCTTTTCGGTTCACTGTGGGAATGACGCCGAGACTCTATGAGGAGTTGAACGGTGCTCCCCGGTTTTGCAGAGACTGCCTCCCGCGTTCCTTCCTCCCTCAGAGAGGCCAGGACGCTGGTCTGGTGTCACACGGGACGCGGACAGGGCTGCCCGGCGGACTGTCTGCGACCGCAGCTCTGTTCCTCCCTCCCGGCACCCGGCTCCTCTGCTGCGTGACGCTCAGCAGGAACTGAATCCGGTTCTCCAGCCTCTGAGCTGGGCTGGGCGGGGACACGTTTGTACCCCAGAACGTGCGGGAAGGGGTGTCATGGCGCACCCGTCTGGGCCTAGGCCTCCAGAGGTCGCCTGTCCTCTTGCAAACCCCAGCACCCAGCCTACTGGGTACAGACACGCGGCCCAGCTCCCACCGGTCCTGCTGACGGCCCACCAACCCCAGGGCAGAACCACCTGGTCACAGAGCTGACCACGGACACAGGAGGGACCCCACCGAGGCACAAAGAGCCCCCCAGCTGAGCCCAGCACTAACCACACTGACCCCCAATCAGGAGCTAAGCCTTCGGCTGTTGTTTTCAGCGGCTGGTTTATGGGTGGCTGAGACCACCCAGGGCTGACGGAGTCACCGATTTTCCGATGCGGGGTTTCCCTCTCCTGCAGAGCATCCCCGCTCCTGCTCCGCCCCTTCCTCCCCGCCTCCCGGCGGAGGTGAGCGCGCTGAGCCCGAGGGAGTCTGGCCATCTGCTCCCTCTGTCCCTCTTCCTCCTCCATGCCACCCGGTGCCATGTCCTCGGGCGACCACAGCACACGCACCCTGCGCCACTCAACCCGCCCGCTCAGGCTGCATGCTGCTTACGTCACCCGCCACCCCGAAACCCAGTGCTGGTGACCAGCCCCAAGATCCAACTCGGGGTCCCTGTCTAAGCCCCAAGCCTGAGCTTCGGGCTCCAGCCAGCCAGGGGGACAGAGCCCGGCCCCGGGTCCCAGGCCCCGGTCACAGTGATTTTCTTCCTGTTCGGCTGGTGCTCCTGGGTTGTCTCAGCGAGAGTGACAGACGGGAGGCGGGCACCCCTGGGCTCCTGCCATAATCAACACCCTCAAAATCCTATCCTGACCCCCTGGAAGACATTCGCTCCTGCTCACGCATGCCCAGGGCGCTATTTTAGGGAATCATCAGAGCACATCGGGATTAATATCGAGGAGGTTCTCCGCAGCCTCGTTACCATGGAAAACAGATCGGGTGGGTTGTTAACAAACGCAGGCGCCTCTGGGGACAGAGGGGCACCGAGGCACCGGTGGTGGTCTCCACATGTCCTCGTCAGTGCTGGTCCTCAGCCCAGGAGCCACTGGGGCCCCCCTGGAAACGGGGCCAGAGCAGGGAGCCCAGCTCAGCGACTTGTGCATTGCCCGGAGCCCTCCGTGTGCCAGGCACCTGCTGGGTGCTGAGCGTGCGGGGCTCAGGGCTGCCTGCTCTGGGCACAGCGAGGTGGGAAGTGTCCAGGAGAGAGGACACACTGGGGGCTCAGAGGAGGCAGGTCTGCGCTCTGCCCCCCGACTCCCGCCCACTCCCCCGGCCTGCCTGGCCCTCCCCTCACAGCCTGGCAGCCCTGCCCCCAGGAGGCCACCCCGGGGCCCCTCCTCTCTCCCGTCCTGCTCCCTTCCCCTTGTCCTAGGATATTGGCTACTCAGCGTCCCCACCCCTGGGCTGGTACCCGCAGGCCCCGGGACCGGGACCAGGGCTGGGACTTCAAAATAAGGCGGTTGGTCTGACTGCCACTGCTGGGTTTTTTTAATTATCAAATAATTTTATTTCTTAAGGACCAGGAGGGTATAAGGCGGTTTTACTTTAGTGTGAAATCCTTATTTTCCACGCTTACCTTGAAAACCTCTTCATTGTCAGACTGAATGTGGGATTCACTGGGGGGGAAAAACTGATAATATCTCCCTTCTGGGATTTCTCATCTAAACCAGCCAATAAGTCGTTCCTGATGGCGCCAACGAGGGTTAGCCAGCTAAGTCACTCGGGTCGGTTCATTAGCTTCTCAGAAGCGGGACGGTCAGCCCGGAGGCTAAGGGACTCATCCGAGGTCTGCGGCCTGGCGCTCCAGGTCCTTCCAAACGCCCGGAGGTCAGAGGGCTGGTCCTGCAGGCCCGCGGGCCCACCCACGGAAGCCAGAGTGGAGTCAGCCAGCACCACGGGGAGCGGGGAGGGAGAGCAGGAGAGAGCTGGGCTAGGACAGCAAGGGCGAAGCACCCGAGCAGGAGGTGGGGAGCCCAGGCGAGCCCCTGCCCCATGCGTACAGAACCCGCGCCCGGCAGCGGGCCGAGCACAATCCAGGGTCTTCCCCACACGGGCCGCTCCCGGGGCCCACGCTCCCCACGAGCGCCGGGTCCCTCAAGATGCAGGCTGCGTGCTAAGGTCTGAATACTAATTTATAGAAATGGGTATGTCATCCTCAAGAACAGCTCTGGGGAGGCTCTCCCGGCCATATTGACTGAACACCCAGAAGCAAACACGCAGACGGACTAAATCTTCGCCCACTGTGTCAGTCACACGCCCGAGCACCAGAGCCACTGGGACTTTCACCTGAGCACCGGCATTTCTGAGCATATTGCCAGCCACCCAGCACTGTGTCACCAATCCGTACAGCCCGTCTCCGCGTGCCCCTGGCTCCGTCTGGGTCCCCCGAGTGGCCGCCACAGGCTGCACACTTCATCAGGGGGTTTTTAATGAAATTTCCGTGCCAGCTTCACTTCTGCCGGCTCAGGACTCTGCACTCCGACTTCATATCAGATTGAACAGCTCAGCGTCCCCGCGGTGCTCATCAGTTTCCTGGCCCATCTCTGCCCTCGGCGGACGGCTCAGCCCCGACCGTGATGGGGCCTCCAGCTCCGGGTCCGCAGCTCCCGCCCGGGCTCTCAGCTCAGCCGCGCCCGCTCCTCACACTGCCGGCACCTCCCGGGTCCTGTCTCTTAGTCACGTCTGTAATGTTTCCTCCTTCTGCCCAGATCCCTCCAGGCTCCCGGTAAACCTGTCAGTTATCTATTCAACAAATATTACAGAACCACCGCTGTGATTCTCCCGGGCACCGGGATGAGCATAGAAGTCAATGAGCCCGCTTCTTAGAAGCAAATATTCAGGCTGCAAACCAGACAGCAGGAGAGAGACAGGCCCGTGTGTAACAGAGTTCGGGTGGCACAGGGCTAGTAAGAAATAAGGCAGGTAAAGTCTGAGGAGTTACTGGGCGTGACAGCCAGCCTCCAAGATGCCCCCAATGCTTCTCAGCCCCTACACGCATGTCCCGTGTCCCACGGTCCCGTGTCAGTAGGGCTGCAGTGGGACCAATAGCATGTGGCGGAAATGACAAGACAACGGCCTCGCTGCTTCCACCTCGCTCTCTGGTGTCACTCACTCCGAGGGGAGCCTGGTGCCACAACCCAGGGGCACGAGAGCAGCCCTGTGGAGACCATTCTGCCAACAACCAGCCTCCAGCATCCGGCCACAGAGGGCACCATCTCAGGAGTGATCCTGTTTTCAAATGTTCCAAATCTGAGGGGACCTGTAAGCCCACACATGCAAACAGCTAAGGTAGCTTGTGGAGCTTTAGATGTTCATATTGGAAAGAAACGACTAAAGTTAATAATCCTGCTTTTCACCATAAGGAGCTAGAGAAAGAATATATGTAAAATGCAGTTATTAGGAGGAAGGAAATTATACAGTTCATAGCAGAAGTAAATAAAGTGGGGGGGAAAGGACAAGTAGAGAAAATCAATAATAACACCAATCCTGGTTCTCAGGAACAATCAGCTGATAAACATCTGTGTGGCTGATGAAGACTATGAGGTGGAAGCCACAAATGTGCCCCATCAGGAACGACAGGTGTGACATCACTACCCATCTCAAAAAAAGAATAATTTTATGCCCATCAATTCAACTACCTGGATAAAATAGACTCAGATTACCAAAACTGACTCAAAAAGAAATAGAAAACCTGAATAGCCCTATGACTCTTAAAGAAACTAAATTCACAACTTAAAATCTACCCCCCAAAATAACCCTAGGTCCCGATGGCTTCACTAATGAACAGCATTACACGCCAGGGAAAAGTAAAACCTACTCACAATTACGTCCTCAAAACGGAGGAAGAAAGACGGCCTCATAATGCACTTTATAAAGCCGGCATTGCCCATTCATAACACCCGATAAAGCTATTGCAAGAAAAGAAACCTATTAACAGAGGTTTCCCGTGTACAGAGATGCAAAAGCCTCTGACAGTATCTCAGTGAATCAAACCCTCCCACATTTATCCCATATCCCAGGAAGGCAAGGCTGCTCTAGCATCCAAAAGATCAGGGGATTAATTCCTCGTACCCACAAAATACAGAGGAAAGCCGTGTGCGCACCAGTAGATGTGGGTAAAGCACACGGCTCCAATGAACACCCATTTGTGTAAACAATTCTCCACAAACTGGGAATAGAAAAGAACTTCCTCAAAATGATAAAAAAGCCACCCACCCAATACCTACGGTTCTCGTTGTACTTAATAACGGAAGACCAAGGACGTGCCCCTGAGAGTGAGAACAGGGTGGGGACGTCTGCCTTTGTCATTGCTGCTCAGCATTGTCCTGGAGGCCTCGCCAGGGCCACGAGGCAGGAACCAGAACAGAAAAGCATCGGGGCTGGAAAAAGGAAACAGGACCGTTTCCATCCGGAGACAACAGGCTCGTATCTGAAACAATTCGCTTAAAGGAAACAGCTACGCTAAGGGCTGGAACTAGGGAAGTTCGGGGGAAATGTCTCTGCCACCTTGGGATAGCAGAGATCGCTTTGCTAGGAGGCACAGCGCACAAACACCGAGGGAGATGTTGGTGAGTTGGACTTTCTGAAACTCAGAAGGTCTACCCCTCCCTCGAAACCACGCCAGGGAATGAAAAGGCAAGTCACAGACGAGAGACGGGATCTGCAGCCACTTATCCTAACAGAACTGGCATCCAGAACAGAACGAACTCCCACAGCTCAGCGACAAGGAGGCAGGTGGGAGTGGAGGAAAGATTTGACACGAGCCTTCATAGAAGAAGATTTAAAAGTAGTCAGTAAGGCCCTGGCCGGTCCGGCTCAATTGGCTGAGCATCGTCTGTGCACCGAGAGGTCGCCACCGGTTTGACTCCCAGTCAGGGCTCATGCCCGGGTTGGGGGTTCGATCCCCAATGGGGGGCGAGCAGGAGGCAGCCGATCGATGTTTCTCTCTCACACTGATGTTTCTGTCTCTCTCTCTCTAAAATCAGTAAAAACATATTTTAAAATAGTCAATTAGAACATGAACAGATGCTCCACATCACAGTCACCAAGGAAATACGTGTCAAAATCACAAGGCCCAGCCCCTCACCCTCAGAGAGGCTGAGGCTCGAGGGGCAGGCGGGGATAGATGCTGTGAGGATGTGGAGTGGCCAATGTCCTAGAATATTGGCTGGTGTGAGGGGGAAGGTGGCAGGACCACTTCGAAAACCTGTATCTTCTCATAAAGTTAAACACATCCCCACCCTTTGAATCGGAGAGTCTGCATCCAGAAAGTGAAAATGCACCCACGGAAATAAAAACACACCCCCCATGAAGACGTTACCAGACTTTTACAGCAGATTGGCTCTTTCTTGCCAAAAACCACCCAAATAACCGCCAGCAGGGCAATGGCGGAGGGAAGCACCTACGGTGCACGGGTCGGTCTCTGGACGCTGCCTGGGTGAGAGAAGCCAGACCCTGTGTCTAGTTCACTGGCACAGGCGTCTCGGGCCGGCCGGCCTGACCCACAGCGGCGGGAACCCAGAGACCTGCAGCCTCGGCGAGAGCGACGGAGCAATCGCCCGGGAAGAGGCCCCGGGGACCTTCCTGATGGAGGCCTTGTCACCTGAGTGCGTAAATATGTCAAAACTCGTTGAACTCTACTCTAAATTCTCAGTAATTTATCCTATGCAAATTTACACCTCAGTGAGAAAAGCTCAGGCAAAAAAAATTTACAATAGCATCTTAAAATAAAAAGAAGGCATACAGCTAACAAAGACGTACGAGGTCTTTGTTCGAAAATGATAAACCACGGAGACGCTCTACAGTGTGGAGAAAACGCAGTTTGCACTGATTGAGGACACGCTGTTACGCTAAAGTCAGCGCCCCCCACGCTTACGGATCCCACACAATCGCAACCAGAATCTCCGTGAGAATTTCCGTGGCACATGGTACGTTAGTTCTAAATGTATGTGGCGTGCAAAGGGCAAGAACAGCCAAGGCGTCAGTGACACGTGAGGGCATCGGCTCTCCCAGACACCCAGACCTGTCGCAGAGCCCCTATAAATAAGCCACACACGAGCCACGGGTGTGTGGACACTTGATTCGGACAAAGATGGTTCCGAAGAACACTGGAGGGGAAATATGGCCACCACATAGGAAAAAAATTGAAATTTGCCCCCTTACCACCCCTGGGACACAGACGCTAATTCCAAGCAGACTGGGATGTGACTCAAACATCTCATAAAGCTTTTAGAAGACGATCTGAGAACATCCTCATGACCTTCAGATGCGGAAAGGTTTTTGAACAGGTTTCAAAATGCAATAACCATAAAGGAAACGTCGGGTAAATTTGGCCACGTAAAAATTAAGTGTGTTCGTTCACTTGGAAAAGCATGAAAAGACACGCGTAGTGGCAGAAAATGCTGCCACAGGGGGAACGGCTGAGGGGCCCCTCCGAGGAGCACACACAGACTCGGGCCTACAGAGGCGGCTGGAAAACGGGCCGAGCGCTCGAACGAGCCTGTCGCAGAGGCAGGTCTCCGGCTGGTCAGCAGGTGTGTGGACAGTGGTGGCCCCTCGGTCAGGAGAGAAATGCACACTGAAGACTCAGTGAGAAATCTCCACGGACCCGCCCGAAGGGCTGAAGTTGGGAGGAGCGGGGAGAAGGCAGAGCTGGGACTCACCCACCGCGTCTAACCTGAAACCACAGGGAAACGCTCTGATCGTCTCAGACGCTCAAAGACAGTGACCACGGGCGCCGCTCCCAGGTGCGCGCTCGACAGGAGACGCGCAGGAACACACAGGGCCCGGCTGCTCGCCCACAGCCGGACGGATGGACGGATGGACGGACGGACGGACGGATGGACTGATGACCCAGGAAAGGCGATTAAAACAAGCGCATCACAGCTGCATGGAACATGTGGCATCATCTTTAAAACATCAGGCCTGGCCCTGCCGGCGTGGCTCCGCGGTTGAGTGTCCACTCGTGAACCAAGAGGTCACCGTTCGATTCCCAGTCAGGGCTCAGGGCCGGTTGCAGGTTCGATCCCCAGTAGGGGGCGTGCAGGAGGCAGCCGATCAACGACTCTCTCTCCTCAATGTTTCTCTCTCTCCCCCTCTCCCTCTCTCTTCCTCTCTCTCAAAAAAAAAATCAATAAAAACATATAAAATGATTTAAAACGTCAGGCCGGGCCAAGCAAGCCTAACACAAAAAGGAAAATCACTTTGACATTCCAACGATATGTTATCCTAGATGCAAAAAGTCAACAGACAGGCTCAGTTCAGGTAAAGACGGACCTTTGTCAGGGAAGATGCTGGCCTAGGACCCAACTACCCACCGCAAACCGCTTTTAAGGTAGAAACTTTTCATTTCAGACCATCCCATGTGGTTACTTAGGTCTCTGAGTTTGCAAGGCCACCTGCAGGCCTCCCTGAGCGGTCAGGTGAGCATGAGGCCCCTTTCCGCCCACAGTCGGAAATGCTCGAGGTGAGGGACTCACTGAGTCCCGGCTGTTCAGCTCCGTGTGGAGCGGGGTCAGCGCCCGGCCGGGAGGCTCGGCCTGCGGCCCGGTTCTGGCCCCAGGGACTCATCTGGGCGGAGCCGCCGGCTCCCAACGCAGCTGATGACCTGGCGCCCCGAGCACCAAAATGAGCTCAACTGGAAAATCGCGAGAACCACGTGAGACTGGTCACGTTTCACGACAAAGTTTACGGATTCGAAGCAAAAACACCAACTCTGGGACCGTGAAGGCGGCAGCGCTCCCCCCGGCGGCGGGCGGGCAGGGTGACAATGTGGGTCCCACGGAAAGATGCCGGCTCCGGGAGGAACATCTGTGGATCCCGGGGAAATGCCATCGTTAGTTTGAAATATTCGATATAAAAAGTTCAATTAGATTCAAAACCCATTAGCATTATCACAAAAAACTCCAGCATTATATTTGTCAACGGAAGACCAGGGGAGGGTTAGGAGGGTGGGGCTCCCCGGGAGTTCGGGCTGCGGGCCGCGGGGAGAAAGGGCGCTTTGCGGGCTGCGGCCACGGTCCCGGCCACGGGCTCCCCGTCCCTGGAGTCCTCATGGGCAGCGGCCTGAGGTGGGCTCACGTATAAACCTGACATTAAGATGCTCTGTCTCGCCCTGGCCGGTGTAGCTCAGTGGTTAGCGCATCAGCTCACAGACTGAAGGGTCCCGGGTTCGATTTGAGCCAAGGGCAGGTACCTCGGTTGCAGGCTCGATCCCCAGCCCCAGTCGGGGCGCTTGCGGGAGGCAACCAATCAATGTCTCTCTCTCTGTCTCCCTCCCACACTCTCACAAAAGCAACAGTGAAAAAAATACCCTCGGGTAGGGATTAAAAGAAGTAAACCAGGAAAGGCGCCGGGCAAATGCCAGACGTTGTCGCTGGATGCTGACAACTCGAGGGGCTCTTTTCTCCGGGCCGCTAACTGTATTCTGTGCTATCACACGAGGGTGCATCACCTTTGCGCCCAAAAACAAGTTTTCTAAACAATCAGTCATATCTAGTTTGTGCGACACACAACTTATTCTTAGGCCGCGGGACGCGGGCCCCAGGTGAAGGAGGGTGTGAGGCCCCCGGGGGCCGAAACGCAAGGACGGTGCCCCCACGACAGCAACCACAGCCCCACGGCAAGGGGGTCAAGGGCGCAGAGGGCGAGTCCAGCCGCGTGAACTCCCGTGGGCTCTGCTGGCCCCGCCATTCCTCGCGGCAGGAGCGGGAGGGGCTGAGAACGTTCTGGAAAAGCGCTCTGGGCAACAGAAGCAGCACAGACAAAATCCGGGGGCCAAACAGAACACAGAAGTGGGGGGGCCTCGAGCCCCAGAGAGGTCAGGAGGAAGCGGCCCGTGTCCTTGCTCTTGGACTCCCCTCTACGAGCAGGGAGCCAATGGATTGTCCCGCATGGACTCTGGGCCAGAGAGACCCAAACAGCAGAGGGACCTCTTTATGAGCCCAGGGCCCCAACGCCACCATCAGTCCACCCAGAAACCCCTTCAACACCCCGTTTGTCGCAGGGGGGCTGTCCCGGGACCTGGGGGCCCGGTGGGGCCGCTCCCTGAGCCCCAGTCTCCAGGGCAACACCGGCAAAAGCAGCCCCAAGCCGCCCCTCCCCTCCCGTCCAGGCGTCCAGCGCGTGGGCTGCTGTTGACAGATCAGTATTGGCACGGACATTCCCCCCGCACCCGCCCGCCAGCTCCCAGCCCTCCCCCTCAAACTCTCACACCCATCGCGGCCGAGTACAGACCCGCAATTAACTCCCAAACCTCCCGTGGAAACCAGTCTCCTTCGATTCTTGTCAAGCTCCTTTAATTACCTGCTTGCAATTGGCCGGCCCGTGAGCTCAGCGGAGATGCGAGGCAGCCTGCCTTCCGCCAGGCCAGGTTTCAAAGGAAAGTTTAATGAGCCTTGAATTTCAGCAAAGAAATGAACTTGATAAAACACACTGGTGCTTAGAGGTTGAGAGTCCCGCCTCCCCCAGGAAGCCCTCTGTGACCAACCGCACCTGATGTCCCTCCTCTGGGCTTCGAGACAAACTATAAAGCCTGTAGCCCCGGCCCAGTGTCCCGCCCAACGCCCGGCCACGGGACGGGGCCATGGGACCCGCAAGAGTTGGTCTCTGAGCTCCCTCTTGAATATCCGAGGGCCTGGTGGCTAGCTGGGGCCAAAGGTCTGTGACATCAGCAAAAGTGGCACCAGCCCAATCTGAGCCTGGCCTCAGGGGGTTTACACCTCCGCTCCCTACCAGCTGCCCGCGGGCGGACGGAGAGCCTGGACCAGCTGTCGGACAAGAGAGCGGATCAGGCAGGAGCTGGCCCGGACCTCAGCGGGCCCCCCTGCTGACCCTGCGCAGGAGGGGCCGCCCATGGGCCGGATACGCTGGCACGGAGGTGGCACAGCCCCAACGGGTGGCAGGCGCACTGAGAGGCCCCCTCCCCACGCGCCCCTCCAGACCTGGGCCTCAGTCGGCCTTGTGGCCCTTCCAAACCCACCGGTTCCTAAATTCGGGGCCCAAATAAGTGAGCGCCCGCAGCTGTCCTCGCAGCCACAGGGCTGGGCCTGGGGAGACGCCGGGGCCTAGGCCGTCCCCCCCGCCCAGGCGACCGGCCCCAGCGGGCCGCCTGCTGCAGTTTCCACCTGGAGGTTTGAAGCCGCACAGAGGCCGCCCTGACCCCGCCCGTGCGGGGCGATGAGTCCACGGCCCGCGCCCTCTGCGTTTGAAACTCGCCCTGAGCTCCCGCAGCCCGTGGGCTTCATTTCCAGCGCCCGCGGGCTTTCCTGGGGCGGCCTCATTCATTCCCGCCGCCCGCCGGGCCTGCTGCCGGCCAGCCCCGCGGGTTCATCGCCCCTCCTCCGCCCTGGCATTTGCACCCGGGGAGGCGCCTGTGTCCGCAGCCGGGTCTCTCCTTTCCCTTCGGTTTGCAGAAAGTGTGGGCTCCGCCGCGGAGGGAGGGGGCGGGACGGCGAATGGCAGAATCGGATGAGGCCTGTGCTGCCCCCACGGTGGGCGGGAGGCCGGGAGCAGCCGCCAGGTGAACCTCTCCTTTGTTTCGTTTAATTCTAACCTGCAGCCTCTGCAGCGGCGTCGATATTAATTAGCGCCGCCGCTGACTGTGCCCCGCTGCCCAGCACAGGGCAGCTCTGTCTCTCAGCCACGGGCAGACGGCGGAGTGGGGGCGTCCCGGGGTCTCGGAGCGCAGCCCAGGCTCCTGGCCACGGGCAACTGAGGCCCTGGGTCCAGTCCCACAGCGTCCCAGCAGGCACAGGGCGCCCCGTGCCAGCCGCACCCACTCCGCCACCCGGTGCATCTTGCCTTGATCTGCACCTCGCAGGAGGGAAAGAGCCAGGCATGGGGTGGGGGCCGGAGGCGGGGACACAGCGGCTCCCCGCTCATTCCCAGACCCGTCAGCGTCCTCAGGAGATGCGGACGGGACCGCAGAGCTGCCACCAAGGGCGTGGGGCCTGTCCTGTTGCCCTTTCGGGCGGCGGGCGGAAACCTGACGGGAGCCTGAGGCGGGGCCTGGGCGGCCTCGGGGCCGAGCCCCGACCTTCCGTGGCCGTCAGCGGCCCCCACGCCTGTCGGCAGCCTCCAGGCCCCAGTGGGCGCCGTGAGCTTGTCGGCTGGGTCCGCGTGCCTCCGGGCGCTGCGGGCTGTCCCTGCCGCTGCGTGGACGGCCTCCCCGAGTGTCCCCCCGACTCAGGGACACGTTAGAAAGAGGCGGTGAATGCCCGAAAGGGCGTCCTCGGGAGATGGAGAAGGTCCGTCCCCATCAGTTTGGCCGCTGGGACAGGAGGACACGGACGGACAGGGGCCTGAGCCAGCGTCTCTCTCACACGCCGGGGGCTGGGAGGTCCGAGATCAAGGTGAAGGCCGACTCAGTGCCTGGGGGAGGACCCGCCCCTGCACTCGGTCCTCATGTGGCCGAGATCGCCTGTACCTTGTCCCTTCTCCCAGGGGCACTAACCCCACCAGGAGGGCTCCACCCCCCTGACCTCCCGACACCGTCACCGTGGGGCGGAGGCTTGGACACAGAACTGGAGGGGCCACACCTGCCTGAAGGTCCAAGCCGTACTTCCCAGAAGCCTCCGTCCCCGGCTACAAAGTGTGGTCCTTGGAGACGCCTGCTCTAATTGTAGGCAGCGGTGACTCCCACGATTTCAGGGCCAACAGCCCGGCTAAGTGGCCGTCCCCAAAACCCATTTCCTGCCTGGCTGAGTACAGAACGTTCTCGCCTTCTAAGTAAAATAAACAGGTTTGAATTCACTGGGCTTTTTCATTTGCTGTCCACTAAAGCCTTCCAGCTTCTGGGTTTTTATACAACGAAGATTTATAGGGTCCATTCTCACCGGTGCCGAGTCCTCAGATCATGTTAATAGATGGTTAGTTGTGCCAATAAATCCCTCCGGCGGTGGACAGAAATATCTATTTCAGACGAGTTCTCCAGCCAAACCCACACTCCGGGCAGTGAGGGGACATGGGCTGGACTGACTCCACGTGACACACAAGCCCGTCCTGCAGGGTCCAGGGTGTCGCCACCTCTGCATCCTGGCACCCAAGTGACACAGGGCCAACGAGGGGTGGGGGGCAGAGATGGGCAGACCAGAGGCCACTTTCTGAGGGGCCTCGGGCATCTCAGGGAATCCTGCCCAGGGGAGGTGCTCAGTAAGGACTCATCAGCTGGGCAGCTGATCCACCAGGGACCCTCGGAGGTGGGTCCCAGCACTGGGCACACTGACAAGTGACATCACCAGCTAAGAAGATGGCAGGTCTCCTGCCAAAGCCACCGCTGGCCCCGGCTGGCGCTGGATGAGCGCAGGGGCCCGGTGGGATCGGAACAGGGTCTCCCGAGAGCAGGTGACCGGCGGCAGGTTCCTCCTACGGGCACTGGACTCCGGATGTTGCCACGGCGGTGCCTGAATTCACAGGCCCACTCCACGAGGACTGTATTTGCGACCTTAGGGAAGCTGCGAACCTTAGCTGCCTTGTCTGAAAACTGGGGCAATAACAGCAAACCCCGGTTACTCGTGTTTTTCGTGAGGAGCCGTGTGAGGCAGACACAGGGCTGAGCGTGGTCAAGTTCGACACGAACGCCTGGTGACTTGGGCGCCGTCCCTGATCTTTCCTCCTGTAAACAAGCTCATCTGGGGGAGGAGATCCGACTCCAGTAACGGGAATAGCTCCCTAAAGGAAAGTGTTTCCCATCCAGTCTGGAGATGGAGACAGGGATTAGCTTCGAGCCCACCCCTGCCCAGACCTGCCCAGGGGCTGGAGGGAGTCTGCACCTGGGCCCCCAGCAGGCACGGCCAGGGCTGATGCCCCCACCAGGGAGGGGACCATCTCCCGCCTGCTGCGGGACAGGCCGGGACGTCCCAGGCACCCCCTCTGCAGCGCCCGTGCCCCACGGGCCTCTCAGGGGGCAGACTGGACGATGGGCCCGCCCTGGCCACTGCCTTCAGGAAAGTCACACAGGTGCCCCGACGTTAAGTCAGTGTTCGGGATTAGTTTCTGCCACGGAATCATTGTACCTTTTTTCCCTACTAGCCCTTACATCATTCCCACAGTCCTTGAGTTGAAAGAAGCTCTCCAGGTGTCCTCTCTGTAAGTGGCAGAGCCTTCCCTCGCCTGCTGTCCTCGCTGCCTAACCCAAGGCCCCCAGTGTTCGTCTCCCTCAATATTCTCCCACGGCCCTGACCCCCATGGCGGTTTCCCGGGAGCTCACTGGCCTCTTACCAGTTCGTTTTGTCTGTTTCCCTCTGACCGAGTGTGAGCTCCTGGGGCAGAGCCCCTGGAACGGACGGTAAGTGTGGTCTCAAGCTACAGAAGTCAGTGCTGAGTTGGGGTTCACTGGAGGACACTGGGCAGGTCCCGGGGTCCCAGGTGAGCCGGAGCAGTTCAGACAGAGAAAGGGCAGCTCTGGGGCCGGAGCAGCAGACACTCGCTGGGCTCCCATCTCGGCACAGCCTCCAGATGACCCAGCTCCACCCTCCCTCACCTGAGACTCACAGAACATACCCCGAGTCACCCCTATGGTCAGGAATGTGCACATTGCCCGGCCAAGTTTTCCTGGAAAAATGATCTGATAGAAAAAATAATAATTGTCACAATTAGTGGAATATCTGGAATTCTATCTTCAGTCATTCTGAACCCTGGACTCAGGTTCTTTCCATGCACATGCTGTGGTGGAAGGATGAGTGATGGACATATGGACAAATGGACAGCAGAGAGACAGGGAGATGGGTGGGTGGGTGGATGGATGGATGGATGGACGGACGGACGGACGGATGGATGGATGGAAAGGAGGATGGATGGATGGATGGATGGATGGATGGATGGATGGACAGGAAGATGGATGGATGGATGGATGGATGGATGGATGGATGGATGATGGATGATGGATGGATGGATGGATGATGGATGGATGGATGGATAGATGGATGGATGGATGGATGGATGGATGGATAGATGGATGGATGGATGGATGGATGGATGGATGATGGATGGATGGATGGATGGATGGATGGATGATGGATGGATGGATGGATGATGGATGGATGATGGATGGATGGATGATGGATGATGGATGGATGATGGATGATGGATGGATGGATGATGGATGGATGGATGGATGATGGATGGATGGATGGATGATGGATGGATGGATGGATGGATGGATAGATGGATGGATGGATGGATGGATGGATGGATAGATGGATGGATGGATGATGGATGGATGGATGGATGGATGGATGATGGATGGATGGATGGATGGATGGATGATGGATGATGGATGGATGGATGATGGATGGATGATGGATGGATGATGGATGGATGATGGATGGATGATGGATGGATGATGGATGGATGATGGATGATGGATGGATGGATGCATGGATGGATGTATGGATGGATGAGTGGATGGTGGATGGATGATGGAGGGATGGATGGATGGATGGATGAGTGGATGGTGGATGGATGATGGAGGGATGGATGGATGGATGGATGGATGGATGGATAGGAAGAAGGATGAACATTGGATGGATGGATGGATGGGAAGGATGGTTGAGTGTCTTGAGTGTCTGGATGGTGGGTGAAGGTGCTTGGCCCTGGGTGGAGTCAAGCTGGATGCCAGTTGTAGACCTGAGACCCTGATTACATAGCTCAAGTAACAATCCAATGGAGCAGATTTTACAGAGCGGTGCTAGAAGCCACCAAGGAAATGTGGCTGCTGGAGAGGGTCCCTCCATTTCCTTTATGCCAACTCTTATAAAACAGAGAGAGACAGGCAGACAGCGAGAACCATGGTGATTCAGAATGTCAGCTGAAGGGCACCTTGAAGATCAAGCCCAAGACCTTCATTTTCTGGTTAGAAAACCCTCAGCCCAGAGAGGGGAAGGAGGGCGCCCAAGGTCACACAGATGGGTGGAGACGGAGCCAGGTTGCAGACTCTCCACCCAGGTCTTCCGACCTCATCACGCCACCTCCCTAAGAGCTTCCGAAGTTGAATGAGATGGAACAGGTTCCATGGGCAGATGGAGGCGGCTCATTAATACGTACAAATCCGAGACGTTAACATGGCCACACAACAAGCAACAACTGGAACGGGGCGGCCAGGCGAGCAGAGCAGCTGCTCTCTGCGAAACAAGCCGCCGACAGCCGAGGGCTCTGTCACTGGGAAGAGAGATCAGGCCTCCCACTGCTGGGATCCCTAACACTCTTGCCTTCTGGGGAGCACACACAGGGGCAGTCCTCGGGCCAACAAGGCCTCTCCCCACTTGGGTGAGCTTTTGGCGAGATCATGTGCAGGTGGCCGAGCCCACGCTACTCTGAGTGTAACAGATTAGATGTGCCCCCTCCTCTGGGTGTTTGGGAAACCCGCCCAGGGTCGGGGGTCGAGTCCCAGAACCTCTGCTGAGCAGCTGCATGACCTTGACCAGGCCTCACTATAAAGCAGGATTGTCACCCACACTCCAACATCCCTCCCGAGGTCCCGGGGAGGGGCAGGGTCTGAGCAGAGGAGTCTGCAGCTGCCCAGAGGAAACATGGCCCTGTCTTCCTGGGCTGCCCCACGCAGGAGCCTCCCAGGGTCCCAGGTCGCCTGACCTTGGGCCCTGCTGAATCCTTCCTGTCCTGGCCACTCCCGTCACTCTCACCTCCCCTCTGCTCCAGCCACCCGGGCGGCACTGAGATGGGGTTCAGAGGGCGCTGTCCACGGTGCACCCAGGTCTCCAGCTGGGCTTTGCCAGGAGGACAGCAGCGTCCAAGGTGACCGGGTGACAGCCATCCATAGTCACACCAAGGCCTTCGACGCTGGCAAAGTTATAAGGGGCCTCAGATGAGAAACAGGAAAGGACCACGCAGCGCCATGATGTGATTTCCACGGCGGACGTCCTTCCACCACCCCACACATCGATCCGGGAAACCAGCCTCCCTTCCTGGGCTCCCGGCAGAGACAAGACCCCGGGTCTTTTCCGACAGGTCCTCCGTGTCCCCAGGAACACGAGCTACCTCTGCCTTCATCTTCACCTGGCTCCCTTGTCACAGGAGTGAGAGGACAGAGCCTTGGGCCTGACCACTCTGGGAGATGAGCCGGCCAGCCTTGGGGGGGGGGGGGCTGGGGCAGGAGGGAGGGAGGCGGACGCTGGGCCACACTCTCTACAGCGCCCTTCAAGTCATCTTCTTCTGTCCACTCTTACCTACAAGGGCCACCAACCGTTCAAACACCTCTGAGGACAGGGATGGTGACACTGAGATTGTCACAGCTCACACAGTGGTCACAAGACCCCGGTGACCAACCAGGGGACACTGAGGCCCCACAGCCTTGGCCCAGCTCCCTGAAGGAGCAGGGAGGCCGGGCCAAGAGGCAAAGCAGGCGCCGGGCCCCCCCCCCCCCCCAGCACCCACTGCCTGTGCCTCACCCACAGGACCTGACCAAGGGGAGCCCGGCGCGGAAGGTGAGGACCCCGGCCAGGCGCTGGCCTTCCACCCAGTGTCCCCTGCGCTCTGGCTGCTGAGAAGGCTCCGGGGACTCCCCTGGTCCTGCCCTTTCTCCCAGCAGAACAGCTGCTCAGTGTTCCCATCGGCTGCTCCCAGGCAGCCAGCCCTGGACCAGCCGAGCCACGAGCCTCCCGGACACCGACCCTCCCTTAGGGCTGCTCCGGGGTCTCTGACTGTGGCCTGTGTGGCCTGGGGGTGGATGAGGGCCCACGGGGACCACAGAGCGGACAGGGCTGGACACTGGGAAGGACATTTCTCCTTCCCTCCCCTCCCCTGGGGTTCGTGTCCTCACTGACCCCCCCGCCCTGGACAGAGTGGCACCTGACGCCGTTTCATCAACTTCCCTCTGCAAGGACGGCCTGGTCCAGAAGCTAATGGTATTGGCATTAGCCTGTTTTAGCAGCCTAAAGTATCAATAAATCATTTTTTAGTAGCTCTTCTGATCACCGCACTTGGTTAATGTATTAAGCTTGAAGTGACAGCGGGAAATCGCGCTTTCCCCTCAGCACCCGTCTCCTTAGGCCCCCCCCCCCCCCGGAGCTCACACACTCAGGTCGACTCAGGTGCATGAAGCCCCGGCGCGGCTGGTACCACACGTCGGGCCGCGACCTCGGCCCCACGGCCCCGACCACGGCCATCCCCACGGCCCACCACGTCCACGAATGACCGGAGCTGGCGGGGCTGCATGTGATTGGCTTGTGTCTGAGAAGGACCTGGACGGTGGCGAGTGTGCCCGAGGCCTGCGGAGAGCTTCAGGTGAGAACCGTGAAGAACACCCCCCCTTTGGGTTTCTTCACATCAAAATCCACAGATGAGCAGAGAAATAAAACTGGCAGGAATGTCAGCTAATTAGACGACCCCCTTCGATCTGGGATCTTAGGTGTGTCTGGGTCCGTCTCCCAGAGTCTCGGCCCCCGGGCCCGGAGGAGCCCAGGACCCTGCCGCCCAGGGTGGGTGAGGTGCCCCCGTGGGCGAGGCTCAGCCCGGAGGCCTCCACCCAGACTCTGGCACCCCCGGGCGCTGAGGCCCAGCCTTGCGGCGCCGGGTTCCGGCCCTTTCCCAGCTGAGGCCTGATCCTTTGGGGAGCGGAGGACCCCCGGCCTCCACCTGCCCACAGGGTGGCCTGTGGAGCCCACGCCACGCTGCCCCGGGACAGGTTTCCATCGTATGTGAAGAAAAGAAAATTAAAGCCACGGGAAGATAACACGGGGAAGGGTAACATCACAACATCCGCACAGGCCATCGGGCTGCGGGGGGCTCCAGGGAAAGCACATCCCGAGGACAGTGAAAAACCCAGCACGCGTCGTGGGCCGGGGGCGGGGCTGATAAGGTGGCGGCGGGGGGCTGGGGCGCGGACACGGCCAAGGACCCGGGGCCAGCCCGACGCCCAGGCAGCCGGGTCCCCGAGTCACGCTCCCGGCACCTAGAACCCGGGAAACATCAGACCCGGACACGCGGAGAGGCCTCTGCAGCCTCCCAGACGGGCAGAAACGGGGAAGGGAAACGGGTCCCGTGCACAGAACCAGGGAGCAGTGTGGCCTCGGGCATCACGGCGACAAGCCCGAAATCCAGGACACCCCCGATTCTCAGGGGCTCTCCAGCGAGGGAAACCCGGCATCGAGCGGGAGGGTGGAACGGGACATTTTCAGACACAGGGGCCTCAAAACATTAACCTCCTTGCTGGTTCGAGTGGCGTCGCCGCCGGGGGTGGTTCCACCAAAAGTGTGGCTCCGGAGAGGAAGCCGGCAGACAGCGAGCAGAGGGCGAAGGGAGGAGATCAGCATTGGGGGGAAGGCACCCCGGCGGGAAGGTGAGACAGCCCAGGCGCGCCGGACGCACAGCCCAGGACGCTCGCTGGGCTCTTACCCCCCGAACCTGGGGCTGCACCCCAGGCCCTGCTCCGGGCTGGGCGGCCCCGTGCCACGGAGCCTGACCGCGTGGGGCCCAGCCTGTCCCCGGCCGGAGCCAGTCTCTCCGCTCCCTAAAACTCTATGGAAAAAATATCCTCAGATGAGAATTCACAAAAGAACAACATTATAAGTAAAATTACGAAGAAATGTGGTTCACTTCCAAACCGGTATATCCCGCTAAGAATTTTTCCTACAACCCAGCTGCCGTTGCCTCGGCAGGCGGATCAAAGTCTCTCCAAACTGAAATTCATTTTTCAAAACTATCTGCGATCTGTGGCGACTCGGGAACGGGCGCTCATTTGTCACTGCTGTCAATAAAATGCAAATGACATGAAAATCTTAATTATAACAACATAATTAGTGATATTGCTGAAACGAAGGCAAGAAAATACATTTTACAGAATCACCGCACAGTCATTTATAACTGAGGCACGTCTCTGCGCTGTGACTCATCCCGGCGCGATCGGCCGTGAGCGGAACACCCGGGATCGCGGGAACCGTCACACGCGCGTCTCTTTGATATTTCGCCAGCTCTCAGTTATCAAAACATAACCCGTCGTTTTATACATCTTTCCAATTCTGTTGTGATGAAGGTACATTTGTCAAAGCGGGGGCGAGAACGTGTTTTATTTAACAGTTCGTTAACTTGATTAATAATTTATAAACATTCCGACAGATGGCACGTGGAGCCGTTTGTGCTCTCGCTCCCAGCCCTGCGCGTTAGGGGTGGGCCGGGGAGGGGAGGGGGACGGGCCCCCGGCTCTGGAAGGTTCCGTCCCAGGGTGGACGCGTGTTGGTCTTGCTGCTTTTCTGTAAACAGTATTTCTATTTTATGCATTATTTTGAACGTATGATATACATACAACAGTAACAAACGAAATAGAAATAAGGGAGAGAGAAGGAGCCTGCCCCGCTCACCACGCAGAGGTCACCTGCTTACCGGTCAAGGTCGCGCGCAGGGAAGCAGCTTGTGGGCGGAGACGGCCTCGCTCCAGCGCAAACTGTCCTCGCGTGTGTCTGGATCTGGCCCCCGGGGGCTGGACGCGACCGGCGGGGTCGAGAATGAAAATCCTGTTGGCGTTTTTCTCACCCGGGTTTTTAGCAACATGGTTTCTTGTACCGGCTCTAAACACGCTCCTGCCCATTGTGAGGAGCGCGAAGACCCGGGCGAAGCTGTGAAACGCCGGCGGGTGTCCGTCTGAGAGACTGTCTCTCTCCACCTGCGGTCGGGCGGAGCAGCCCCCGGGCGTCGTTTCTCACCCGGCCGTTTCCTTAGTTGACACGCCAGGCGTCCCCCGTTTTCACAAACTCCTCGGAAGCGCTTTGGCCGCACGGTTTACCGAACGGCCCCCTCACACCGGGCGGTCGGCGGGCTCCAACTCCTCTCACTCGTCTCCCCGTGACGGTGACGGGCGCTTCCCACGTCCCCGTGCGGGCTCGCGGCTCCTTCCTCAGGAGCGATACCTGGAAACGGCGTCAGAGCCTCTAAAACGCCAGGTGTGCCTGCTAGAGACGGTTATTTTACGTGAAGGTGCCCAGGGCCTCTCTCACCCGGGCACCGACAGGCTGCCGGTGCCCCGTCAGCTACTGAGTGAGGCCAAAAGCCACGTGGAGGCCGGCGGGCTGGGAGTCGCACCCGGCTTTGCAAAACAACGCGGGGCAACCTCAGGACGGTCACAAGCTCCGAGGCTCAAGTTCCTCACCCACAGCGAAGAGAATCGCGTAAGGATTACAGACAACGTGGGTCAACATCCAGCCCTGTGCCTGGCACACAGCAGGTGCTCGATAAATGCTGCCTGACGCTGAAATTCTCCCAAGTGCCTCTTTCCAGAGAAAGGTCCCAGAGCAGCCTGTGATTGGCCATCCTGGAGTCACATGCCCTCCCCCGAGCCGGTGGCTGTGGGCTCTGATTGGCCGGCCTCAGACTCATGCTCATCCTGAGAGGGGCAGGGACCTTGAGGACTGAGAACGGTGGGTCCCTGGAAAGGGGTCCTGCCAGCAGAGGGGAAGGGGCCGGACAGCAGGTGTCCGTGCGTCCGTAGGATGCCTCTCGTGCCGGTTTCCTGGGAAGGGGCTGGCGTCCCTGACAACCGGCCCCAGGGGCGGGGGGCAGTGAGCCCCACCGTGCATGTTCACACGGGAGGAAAGCACAGCGGAAGGAGGACGCCACTACCTTGGACAGCCGGGGAAGCTGAGGCCGGCAGCGGGGGCCCTCAGCCGGGCTGGTTCAGGGGAGCGGGCTTCGTGGTCTCTCCCTGAACCCACCTCCAAGCCCGTGTCCTTCGTTCCACCTAGAATTCGGGCACAGCCACCGGCACGATCTTCTTCAAAGGCTGAGCCCTCCTGGCGACGAGAGCTGTGTCACCTCAGGGGGACCACTGAGGTCAGCGTCCCCTTCACGGCCTGGGTCTGAACACCTGCAGGAAGGACACGCTGAAATCTGCCGTTTGGCCCACGTGTGACAGCCTCTCGGTCGAACTCAAAGCTGCGCTAAAGATGGAAATAAGTCGTTGGAGGAGGGACACGGGCGGGACGGCGAGACTGGGGCTGTCACGGCCACCGTGGGCGGCGGGGACGGCTCCGTGTGGGTGGAGGGAGGGCGGGTGGACTTGGGCAAGCGGGGGAGAGCTCGGGCCGCGGCCTCGGACGCGGGGAAGGGGGCCGGCGCCTGGCTGGGGGGCGCGGGCGGCCGGAGGGCCAGCCCTTCGATCAGAGGCCCCCACGGGGTGTGTTGATAAAAAGGTTGGTGCCGCTACAGGCGCCGGAGCCGATTGGCACAGACACCCCCCAAGTCCCACACGAGAGCTGAGATGGGGAGTCCTCCCGGCAGGAACCTTCAACTGCAGCTGCTTCACGTTTGTCATTAACGTCACAGGTTTGCTCACTTCACGCTATTCCGGGTGCACGGGGCTGGGGCTTACGTTCTTGCCCATCTCCGAGCCCCACCCCCGGCACCCAGAGGTGCCCAATCAATGCTGGGGACGAGGACCCGAGGCTGCGTGGGAGATGCTACCCCCCTGAACTGCTGGGGCTCCCCGCCCTGCGCGGCCGGTGGCTGGGGGATTTGCAGGCCCCTGGAAGCAAACGCTCGGAAACCCCAGCCCCGGCCCCGTGCGGGCTCCCGGGACGCCCACCTCATCCTCGCGGGTCTGCGAACACCTGGTGTCCAAACAGCCGTCGAAGGCCAGGCGGACGGACGGTGCAGTGATGCTCGAGACAAACAGCGAGGTGGACAGACCCCAGGCTAACGGGGGCACGACAGGTGGGTCTGCAATTTGTCTTCGCCTCAGAAAGGTTTCACCCCCTTGAAAAGGTTACAATCGCGGGGAGGCCGCAAGAACAGCCCACAGCTGAGCTCGGAGCCTGACTGGGCCGCGGCTCCAGGAACAAATGGAGGGGTGGGTGCGTCCGTCATCCAACCCGACCTCCTTGGTCTGCAAAGGGAGAAACAGGCCCAGAGCGGGGAGTCTCCCAGAGCTGCAGGGACATCTCCAGAGTTGGGCCCAGGAAGTCTGCTGGCGACAGGTGAGCAGGGCATCGGGTCAGCGCCAGGCCGCCTCCCACTGCAAGGTCTGCCACCCAGGGGGTCATCCGGGCCACAGAGCCCACGCCAAGGATAGGTGCAGATGCACCACGGGACCCAAGGAAGTGCAGGCTTAGCCCAGGCGCCCTGAGATACCTGGTCAGCGGTAACAGACCCCCCCAGGCTCCCTTCCTGATGAGCCTGCTCGCCTGCACCTGCTCACGTGTGCCTGGTGACCTGTGCGTGCTCACCTGTACCTGCTCAAGTGTGCCTGCTGACCTGTGCGTGCTCACCTGCACCTGCTCACGTGTGCCTGCTGACCTGTGCGTGTTCACCTGCACCTGCTCACCTGTACCTGCTCACGTGTGCCTGCTCACGTGTGCGTGCTCACCTGTACCTGCTCACATGTGCCTGCTCACGTGTGCGTGCTCACCTGTACCTGCTCACATGTGCCTGCTCACCTGCACGTGCTCACCTGCACCTGCTCACGTGTACCTCCTCACCTGTACCTGGCAGGCCCTGCTTCAGGTGACTGGCTGTGCACTGAACCCAGCCCTTGGAGGCGGCCACATCAGCAGGGGTCCTAGAGCACCCTCTGCAGGTCGGGCATATAGGGAGCTTTCAGGGGCCCAGGCGGTGGCCCCTCCATGGGTCACCCTTGCAGCCCTGCCAACTCCCCACTGCTGAAGCTGGAGACGGCTGTTTTGTGAACCCAGCTCTCCCTTCCCCCACTGCGCACTTTTTTTAAGTTTAAACACCATTATTTCCCTTTTATGTCCTTGCGTTTGTTTTCCAAGAAGACAATTACGCATTCATGGAGTATTAATGATCTATTAATATGGAGAGGCTTGGGAGACAGCTGGGTGCTGAGAGAACACGCATTTTTATTCAAATAAATTACATGAGTTTTCGATTAAAGGGCTCCACTTAAAAGAGACACCTAGTCTCAGCCCTTTCGGGGCCTCGGCTGCCAGCTCCCTCCTTCACTACGGCCACACGGACGAGGCGCGGCTCGGAGCGAGGCTGCGAGCCCAGGACGCCGGGTCCCCGCGCTCCCGTTGCTTGGGATTCGGTGCATCTCGTCCCTCAAACGCGTTTCTGCAGAAATCGATCAGCCTCGAGGCTGGTGCAGGGGAGGAGAAAGCCCTGCTCGGAGCCGCTCGGGAGCCAGCGAGGCTGGTCCGAGGCCCCGTCCCCGCAAGGACTGTCCGAGGACACGCCCTGAAACTCAGCCCCAGCTCGTAGGCAAAGCCTGGCACGCGGCAGACACTAGCCGAGCAAGTCCCTCTGCCCGGCTCTTGGAAGAGCCTGGCGGCCTGTGCCTACCTCACGTGGCGGGCGGCGGACCCCTGGCTGGGACCCCCCCTGCTGGGACTCGGGGGCCTGGGTCTGCTGCCTGTTCAGCCACATCCTTGCCTCTGAGGGCCCCACCCCCCGGGCCGTCGCCTCGGCCGTGGCAGTGATGGAGCCGACGGGTTCACAGCATCGCCACGTCTAGGGGTCACGCCCCGTGGCACCTCGGCTTCCCCTCCAAGCGCACCTGTGACAAGGAGTCCTCGCCGGGCTCCAGGCGACAGAGGAGGCCTCAGGACCCCGGGGTAGCAGACGAGCCATCAGCAGCCGAGCGACGGGACCCACAGTGGACGAGCGCGGCCGATGGAGGTGACAGGCGGCCAGACCCCATGCACAGGCTCAACGGCTCTTGAACTTCAACCGTAAACTCGGCCCTCGGTCTCCTCATCACTAGAACAGAGAAAGCCGAGGGGGGACGACACTGTCGGGGTCCTCGTGCCAACGACACGCTCGTCCCTCTGTTGGGATCTTGCCTAGAACTCGGGCACCTCAGCAAATTCTCACAAGGACCCGGAGGCTCCCCGAGACAACGGCCTCAATGTCATCTCCAGGCCAGGCCACCAGTGCCCCTCCTTCCCTCCCGCCCGCCCGGCCCACAGCCCCGCTTGGACTCCGTGACCGACCCAGATTCCCAAGGGGCGCTGGTCACGCTCCCTGCGACCCGCAGAGCCCGGGGCCACAGCGGGCAGTCGCCTTGGGCCGAGCGGGGCAGCAGCCTTGCGCCCCTGAAAGAGCAGAGCCGGCTGCCCTGCCATCCAGCCCACCGTCCAGTGACATCCCCTCACCTCTGGGGCTTTCCGGGGCCCAGGACAGTGATGAATTTTTTCTTTAGAGAAAATGGATTTAAATGTAATTGCTGCCTAAAGAGAAGGGGTGGGTGGGGCGGCTGGGGAGGAGGGTCGGGAACAGAGGGGAGAAAAGCAGGGGCTGATCAATTGTCTCAATTTAAAGAGGCCGAGAGGCTGCGGCGAACAGCTGAGAAGATGGAGTTATGTGCCTCCCGAAAACGTGCCAATGCCCGAGGGAAACCAGCCGGAGTGAACGGACCCGCTGCTTCCACGAACAGGGGGCTGGGCGCGAAGGGTGATGGGCGCTGCAGGCTCGGCTGGGCCCGCGGGCGGGCGGGAGCAGGGGCCTCAGGCGGCGCCGGCCTGGGATGCCCGGGGGCCTCGGGGGGCACAAAGACCTTGGGGGAAACTGCCCTGCAGGGCACATTCCACTAACGCTCCACGAGCTCCACAGCCTCTGCCTCCCCTCACGACAGCTCCGCTTTACAGGCGAGAAACCCACGCTCAGGGCAGGTAACTGGTCTACCCATGGTCACGCAGCATCCGACCCAAGGGTTGTGCCCTTTCTCCCCCATGACCTGCCTGGACGCCCTCCCTGATGAGCCACTCGGTCCCTGGGATGCTGGCAGAGGCCCGGTCAGGCCGAGCAGGCCCGTAAGACCCGGTGGGTTGGTTTACAGAACATTCACTGGCCTCCCCTCCTGGGTCTAGGAGTCTTACATAAAAGGAGGTCCCTCCACATGGAAACCCGAGGGGCCGGGAAGAAGTGTCCCCGCTACCAGCTCCGAGCGGTGGCTGTATGGATAGAACCCTGGGTGCAGCATTTGTTCTCACTGTCTCTGCATCCAGGGACACGTTACCTCCCTGAGCCTCGGTTCCACAATCTTTAAAATGGGGACAATAGAATCCCAACGTTGAAAAGGGCTACAGGAGTTACCGAGCCCAACCCTTTAGACCGTGATCACCAGGCTCTGTTTGCACATCTCTGAGAGAGAGGCCCGCTCTACCCCCAGGTCATTCCCACTAGATCTGCGGGGGAGAAGTTTCCTCTACAGTGAGCCACAGCGCCCCCGTCCCCTGGAGGAGAGAAGTGACACAGAACGCACGTGGTTCTCCCGAAGCCCCCGCCACCCTCACTGGCTCTCCCGCCCCCCTTCCGTGCCATGCCTGCGGTACCCAGCCCAGGGATACATCAAGGACAAACATTTTCTGCAGAATCACCAGCAACAATAATAATCCCATTTCTCACCCTTTCCTGAGGGCTGACAATTTTTGCAAAATGTTTTCTACCTTCTGCATAAACTGCTAGACAATGTGAATGTTGGTTGGGTCCGTCCCTGGCTATTCCCCTAGTGCTGTGAATGTCAAGTAAGTCTCCTTAGACCCTCTGTGCCTTGGATTCCCCACAAGCAAAGTAAGATAATATCTTCTCATAGGGCTTTTGTGAGGATTAAATGAGTTAATTAAGGTAAAGTGTTTAGAGTAGTTAATAGTTGCCACAATATAAAGGTTATATCATCACCATCATCACCATCACCACCATCACCACCACCATCACCACCATCACCACCATCACCACCACCATCACCACCATCACCACCATCACCACCATCACCACCATCACCACCATAACCACCACCATCACCATCACCACCATCACCACCATCACCACCATCACCATCACCACCATCATCACCATCACCACCATCACCACCACCATCACCACCATAACCACCACCATCACCATCATCACCACCACCATCACCACCATCACCACCATCACCATCACCACCATCACCACCATCACCATCACCACCATCACCACCATCACCATCACCACCACCACCACCACCACCACCATCATTACCATCACCATCATCACCGCCATCACCATTATCACTATCATCATCATCACCATCATCACAATTCTTATTACATTGTCGTTACTATTTTTTCACTTATCAAACGAGGTTCCAATAGGTGCTCTAAAAGGGACCCTCCTGTGCTGGAATTGAGAGTCCCTTCTGCTCTCAGTCCCTATCACACATTTCTGCTGCCAAGCGACGGCTGCTCTGCCGACTCATGAGAGGTCATTTGCCCAATTGGTGTAATTGACCTAAGCAGCCTTAATGAACTCGGTGCCTTCCCATCCCGCCCTCAGGATAAAGAGTTCTGCTCCATCTCTGCTCACGCCTGGCACAATCGCCTTCTCTGGGCACAGTGTCACTCAGGGAAGAGTGGTGACAGACATCTCATCGGCAATGTTTATTTAGGGCAGCACAGGTCCACCTTCGTGCCTACAGAGCCCAAGGTAATTGTCGGTCTGCTCCATGCGCACCCTGCTCAGAGAAAAAGGGAAGATCTGATGTTTCCATAGCAACCACCTGACCCATATGTGCACAGGCTTTTCCTGATGCGTCTTCCTAACATGCTGAGGATTTGGGACCCTCGCTGCACGCCGTGAGCCAGGCCTACCATCTCTTACCCGGGCCATTGAAACCTCCTGTCTCCACCTCCTAGGCTCCAGGTTTGCCTCCTCCAGCCCACCCTCCACACTGCCGCTGTCCACCAACATTTATAAAAGGCAAATGTGACCAGGTCACTCTATATTTAAAGACAAGAGTTTTCCCCTGCCCACAAGATGAAGTCCATACTACTCAGTCTGAAACCCACAGGCCCCAGGATCTGTGTCTCAACCCCAAACTTCTCAGCCTTGTTTTCTGCTACTCCCTGCCCACACCAGGTCCCTTCCACCCTCCATACCGACAGAATGGGAGGCCCTCTTCTTCATCCCCTTTGCTCACAAACCAGTATTCAATCATTTCTTAAGGCCCAGCCCACACAATTCACCTCTTCTGGGAAGTCCTCCTGATTTCCTAGAAGACACACCCTCTACTGAACCCCCACTACACTGACTACACCTTGTTAATATGTCTGTTTACAGACTGGTCTTCACCAAGTAAACTCTGAAAGACTCATGGGTAAGAACCACAGCAGAACCATCTCTGAATCCTGAGGCCTGGTACAGGGGGATGCTTGAGAAGCGTTGAATGATTGGATGGATGGATGGATGGATGGATGGATGGATGGATGGATGAGTGATGGAAGGATGGTGGATGGATGCATGATGGATGGAGGGATGGATGGATGGATGGATGAGTGATGGAAGGATGGTGGATGGATGGATGGATGGTGGATGGATGAGTGATGGAAGGATGGTGGATGGATGCATGATGGATGGAGGGATGGATGGATGGATGGATGATGGATGGATGGATGGATGGATGGATGGAGGATGGATGGATGGATGGGTCAATGGTCATGTAGTTGAGTGTATGCATGTATGAACGTATGTATGTATGTATGTATGGATGGATGGATGAATAGATGGATGGGTGGTGGGTAGATGAGTGGGTTGGTGGGTTGGTAAATACGTAGGTAAATATTTTTAAACCAAATTTGATAGTTTTTTTCTTAGTAAAGACATTAAATCTATTTATTTATGACCCAAATGAATATGTTTGATCTGCTCTATCTTTGTTTTATGCTTTTTGGGTTTTGTGTTTATTTCTTGTGTTCTTTCTTTTCTTAAAAATTGTGTGTATCAGTACGGTCACTGGGGCTTTTGTGCTTTATCAGTGAATTGGAAAGTATCCATCCTGCCTTTCACTCCGTAAGCGTTACCTTTACTTTGTTAGGAATGTTCTTTAGCCTCCATGTCTCTGCAGGTCAAAGGCAAGAATGAGTCTTTATCCTGGGACGCCTTCGTTTTAAGAGGGTGTTGAATGCACCCTCATGTCAGGGCCCCTCTGCCGGGGCCAGTGGCAACATCCGGGGCAGCAGAAGCACCAGGGAAGACTAACGGCAAGGGTCCGCTCCCAGGACCAGCTGGGTGGGGGAGGCGGCGGGTCCACCGCCCAGCACCTCGGGCTCACGTCCTCGCCCGGCTGGACAGCCTGCCTGTGAGGCTCTCGGGCTGGCCAGGCCCTGGCTCTGAGACCCCTGCCCAGCGGTCTGCGGAGGGCAGAGCTGCCATCCAGCAGCGTGCCCAAGTTCCTGGCCGGGGAACTTTGCTATGGCAACCACGTTTCTTGAATGCAAATACTCGAGAGTAATTGGAGGCTATTTTTCTTGCTGCTAAAGCAAGAGAAACCCCACGCTGGCTGTCACTCACGAAGGAGGGCGCTCACATCCTGGGAGGGGGACAGGGTTCTGAGACAGTCCCCCGCAGGAGGGGACAGCCCTGAGCTGCGTGCCCGCCCCTCACCCAAGCCCCGGGCAGGCTCCTCTGGGCACAGCAGCCTGAGGGGAGGGCATTTCAACAGCAGCGATCACACCCCTTCTGGCAGCAATTAACCAGCAGGATGGGATTCCCCCCGAAATGGGACTCCTGTCCACGCTGTTTTAGACACCCAGGGCCTGTCCTTCGGTGCCCGTTGTCCCCTCCACCACCTGCCACAAGGCTCCCCTCAGATCACTGGTCCTCTGTCCAGGTCCACCCTAGTGCCCGGCCAGAGCTGAGCTGGCCACTCCCCAGGCCTGCCTCCACCGCCGTGCCCCTCGGCCTCGAATGTTCTCCAGCTCTGCCCCTTTCCGCGGGGGCTCGGCAGCAAGTTCCCTGGCCCCTGGGGCCCCGTCCCCCAGCTCTACAGCAGCAGGGGCTGCGGGGTGACGGCAGAGGCCCCTGCGGGATGGCAGTGAGGACTCGTCCCGCCTGTCTCCTCCGGTGGGAAGCTGAGCCCTAAGGCCACCCTCCTCCCTGCAGGCGGCTGTCGTCTCTGGCTGGATTCGAGTCCGTGAAGGACAGATGGGACTGACTTCTCTGCAGCCACTCGGAGGCTCCAACCAGAGGGAGGGTGACATTCCCGGAGGACTGTGGACAGGAGGAGATCCTAGCGCTGGAGGAGGGGACGAAGGCGACAGAGCCCACGGCAAAGAGAGGAACCCAGGGAGTTTAGTGTCACCCGCGCCAGGGACACTTTCTGCAGCTGCAGAAGGCTGGGTGGTGAGGGAGCTGCAGGGTCGACACTGGACTTGGAGGTGGGGGTGCCGGAGACGGCGGGAGGAGTGGGGGGGGCACAGACGCAGACCACCAGCACGGAGGGCGCTTCAAAGTCGCTGGATGACGAGTCTCCAGTTAAAGCTTGATTACCTCTGATGACGGGCAAGTCACTCCTCCCAAGGATGACAACCCTATTGCCGGGCAACTCTAATCAACTCTTAGAAGAGTTTTCCTCTTTCCCTAACTCAAATGTGTTTCTCTTGATTGCCCTGTTTTGCAATATTTTATTTCTTGCAAATTCTTCCAAATTTTTTAATGTTTTCAAAACTGTAACTTTAGAATTTAATAATATTCTACTCTAAAATGGAAACTTATATTTTAAAATTTTTATTCAATTTCTTTAAACTAAAAAAGTTCACCCCTGCCTCTCGCAACCCCCAGCCTGTCCTCTGTCTATAAACTCACCTTGTTTTGTTCCACATTCCACACGAGAGCTCAGACGGTTTGTCTTCCTCCGACTTATTTCACTTGTTAGCATAACCCCGTGGGTCCGTGCGGTTCTTGCAGACGGCAGGACTGCACTGTTCCTACGGCCGAGCAGCGCTGCGCCGGGTGAGCAGACGCCCGCTGTGCCCGCTGGCGCACCGGCGGGCGCTCAGGCCACGCCCCTGCCGACCACCGTGGGCGACGCTGCAGCGGACGCGGGGTGCAGACAGCGTTTCGAGCAAGCGCTTTGCCTTCCAGGTGGTGTGGACGCTCTAAGGCTGTTCATCTTCCCGTGTCTCTTGTACTGAGGAACCGTCGGCTGTACAAGGAGCCAGGAGGTTCCCTTCCTCAGCCCCACCTGCACCGTCAGCGTCGGAAAACGCTGAACCTGGTGGACGAGAGATCGGGGGAAACCAAGAAATAAAATATGACAGGCCTGTCGCTCGGCCTGGAGAGGCTCATGGTTACTGCAGCGCGTCTCAGGCGGCAGAAGATGCTGGGGGGGGGCCACGATCGAGCCACACGCCGTGGCACCACCAGAGTGTAAAGGGAGCAGGTCGGAAAGCTGCGAGCGCGGAGGCGATGAGAGCTTTAAAGCCAAACTACTCGCTCCGGCTTTTCAATGGAGATGGAAAGGCCACGGAGGGGTCTCACCGCCACCTGCCGCAGGGGCCAGAGCGGCGCTCAGACAGCTGAGCAGCGGGCAGAGCCCTGAGCAGCGGGCAGAGCCTGAGCAGCTGACGGTCTCCTGTCAGCAAGGACATCTCCCGTCGGAGAGGAAAAGCCCTTGTCTGCGTGTGAGCGGTGAGCTCAGCCGCTCCCTGTCCGCGCACACGCCTGACCGTGACCGTGTGCTGTCCACATGGGACCTGGGCAGGGTCTCCTTCCTTCAGCAAGTGGACCTGCCATTCGGGAGAACGGCTGCCAGCAGTTGTTGCCAAAATTAAATTTGAGTTTTGTGTGAAAATTAGAATTTTGGGAAACGTGGGGCCATCGTGCAAACTGACAGCCTCTCACACCTGAAAGATTCTTCCAGTGAGGCCAGTGGGGACAGTAACACGTTTAATTGTTTTTATTGAGGCAGAAGACACGAAACACAAATTCGCCATCTTAGCAACCGTGAGTGCGCGGTCAGCGGCAGGAAGCACGCGCACGTCGCCGGGGACCACCCCAGGCCCGCCCATCGCGCCCACCCGAACCCATCCCCTTACCCGGCTCCTCCTGCCCGGCCTGCCCCCGGCCACCGCGCAGCTTTCCGCTTCTATGGACGTGACTACTTTCAATACCTCGCGTGAGCGGAGCCGCACAGGGTTTGTCCCTTTGTTCCTGGCTTATGTCACTGACCACGATGTCGTCGGGGCTCCTCTGTGTGGTAGCAGGTGTCAGTTTCCTTCCTTTTCAAGGCTGAGTAATATTCCACTGTGTGCAGAGGCCCCATCTTGCTATTTGTTCATCTGTCGGCGGCCTCTGGGGTTGTCCCGCCCTAACGTGCATGAAGCGAACACGGTGGACACGTATCTGGGACCCGGCTTTCAGCTCTTCTGGGCGTTTACCCAGACGTGGAACTGCTGGGCCGCATGGTCGGTCTATTTTTGATTCTTTCAGGGGCCTCCGCGCTGTGGTCCACAGTAGCTCCAGCGTCTTGCGCTCCCACCAGCAGTGCACGGGCCCCTTCTCTCCGCATCCTCGCCAGCACCGTGTTTTCCTGTGGTTTTTGTTTTATTTTTCATTAGTAGCCGTCCCGATGGTGCGAGCTGGGATCGCGCTGTGGATTCTCTGACGATGAGGGTGGGTGGTGAGCATCGTCCGTGCGCCGTCCCGTTTCTATGTCATCGTCCGGGAAACGTCTACTCGGGTCCTTGGCCCGTGTCGAGTCGGGTTCTTCGATTTTCCGCTGTGGAGCTGTAGGAATTCTGTGTATGTCCTGGATACATCAGATCTGTAATTTGCGAATATTTTCTCTCACCCTGTGGGCTGCGCTTCACTCTGTTGACTGTGCTCTTTCGTGCACAGTGTGTGTGTTTTTAAGACACACGCAGCCCATCTGCCTCCTTGTGCCCTGTTTTGAAGTGTCCCCTGAAATACGAGCAGATGACTGGAAAGGAAATTTGTAAAAGGAGGGGAAGGACCAACAACTTTCCTAGCAGCTACCGAAACGTACATTTAAGGCAGCGTAAGTGAGGCCTCGGCTCTGTCTCAAAGACGGCGGCTACGCCAAAGAGCCAACCTGCGCAGGCTGGAGCCGCCTTCCCACGTCCGGACGTGGTAGCAATAGATCCGCGGTCGAAATGACCTGAGGAGGTGAGGAAACGTCCCAGAACAGATTTATGGTGGTGGTCGCACACTCAGGAAAATAAATCATCCAGCCGTGCCCTTGACGAGGGTGGACTGCCTGACCCACAAAACGTGCCTCCCCTGTTGCTTAAGTGGAAAGAGGATTCCAGTTGCCTCCCGATCAGGATGGCGCCTGAACCCACGGGCTCAGGTCTATCCCTCCCAGATCCCATATAAATGATTTCAAAATATAAAAATAAACAGCAGCCCTGGAAAACAGGAAAAATGAGTTAATGAATCAGAAATTCAAAAAAAAATTGTGAAATCCACAACATGGGGCAGAAATGGGCCGAAAGAAGTCTGAGAAGGCAACTTGGGCCTCGGGGGGCAGGGGCGTCCCCTGAAGAAACAGGTGATTTCCCAATGTCAGCCTCAGAACCCCACACCCCAAACCCCAAGAACCTGGTAGACAGAAGCCGGAAGAAAAAGTGAGGGTGGAACAGGAGAGACAAGTCCGAGTGCGGTGGGGGTGGCCTTGTGCCCTCGCCTTGGCGGTGGCACCCCGGCCATGCGCGGCAGGTGGAAACAGGTGCCCCAGGGAAGCCAGGACATGCCCAACGGGGCTCCCACACGGCCAGTCCCAGTCAGCGTCTGCATCCCCCTCCACGCTGGCCACGGCCGCACCCCTGCTCCCACGCGGCTCCGGCTGCTTTCCGGCTACGGCCGCAGAGCTGAGCGTGTGTGAGGGGGACTGTGTGGCCCGCGGAGCTGAACATGTTTACAGAGAGCGGTGTCAGCCCCCGGGGTCCGAAGGAAAAGCACGGTGGCAGCTTCCGGGGCCACTCCACCAGACGTGGATAAATACATTCTTATCTACAGAAAAAGTGGCTCCGCGGGGCACAGTTAACCCTGCGAACCACTCCTCCCGAGTAACCCAGGGTGACGCAGGGTCAGTGCGGAGACCGGAGGGCGGTTTCCACGTCCAACGAGCCCCCAGGGGCTCGGGCGGATCCTGTGTCCACGAGAGGACAGCTGGCCACAGGTTTTCAAGTGGGAGATTAGGAGCATGAGAGACCCTGACGCTGGGAAAGATGGTTACTAATCACACAGCTCAGCAGACGCCGCAGCCGACGCCAGGACCCAGGCCTGGGAAGCAGGCGGCACAGCCACGCGTCCCTTGGAACAGAAAACGAGAGGCGGGCACGGTAAGAACTGGGTTAAGGGACATGGATGGAGGCCCCGGGGAGCAATGTCACTCCAGGGGGCCCCCGAGGAGCCGGGGAAGGTGCCATTAAGGAAATGAGAGGAGCGGTTCTCCGGTGGAGAAAGGCCTGAGCCCTCGGGCGGGTCATGGGCGAACTGCGGAGAAATCGTGGGAAATGGCTCTGTACTCACGTCGGTCTATCCGGAGAAATTTCTCATTCACAGGACTGAGGAGACCTGCGAGCCTGCAGAGCGAAAAGAAACAGGCTCCTTAAAATCACAAGAGCAGGTGTCGCCCATGGTGTCGTCTCATCCGCGGCCCGAAAGCGCTGCAGCCGGTGTGTGCGCGCCGCTCAGCTCGGGGAAACCGCCTGGGCCGGGCGCCCGCGGCGATGAGCGGGTGCGACCGTGAGGGGCGGCTGGGCAGGACGACAGGACCAGAGCGCGGGCGGTGGGCAGGAGAAACAGGGCGAGCAGACGGGTCATTAAAATGTGCAGTTACGTCCAAATAATTGCTGAGAAAAATGAGATTTAAGGCAGTTGTTAGAAAATTAACTCCCCAAACAGAATGGACGCGATGTTCCTAACGTAACTGACATGATGTGAAAGAAATTCAATAACATTCTGGACCCAAAATTCCGAATGATTGTAACAGAATGGTGCCAAGTGTCTTGTACCCGAGTGGTAATTTATGGAGCTAATTCATTCCGAGAGTTGCAGAAATTGTATTTCAATGTTTTATTGATTAGGACACTTTCTGGTTGCATGGAACAGACCCCAGCTCCACCCAGCTCAAAACGATGGCTGGACTGACCGGACAAGGGACTGTCCACGGGACCCAAGGAGGAGATGGGGCTGGGCCGCGGGACCAAGGGGGCTGGGAATCCGTGTTACTGGCACCCCTGCGTCGGCCCCTCACGTCTCACCTCTGCACGGCGTGTCCTCGCTGGAAGGTGGGCATCTGCGGCTCCTGAGACCCACCCGGCAAACACGGCCGCTGGCAGCCTGGCTCCGTGGGCACCGACCAAGGGTGGCGTGCTCCCTCTTGGTCCCGGCTCCAAGCTCCCTGGGCAGGAACCGGGCCGAGTGCCCACCTGAGAACAATCGGCTGGGGCCACGGGCACCAGGACGCCGCTAACACACGGACCAGGTGCACTGTGAGGTCCAGGCGGGAGGGCACATCCCAGAAGGTGGGTGCTGGGCACACAGGCCCATGAGTCACCACCCTAGTGCCTCTGGGCTGCTGGGTGCCCGGGGCCCTCACCCCCACGCTCACACAGAACCAACGCTTCCTGTGCCCACTGCAAATTCACTCTCCCGGGAAAGCTCTGCTCGCTGGGACCTTAGCCCTAAATTGGGGCCCAACCTCCCTCCGCCTTCCTAGGTGCGCTGGGATCTCCCTGGGCCTCACCTGCGGGCATGAAGGGGGCGGGATAAAAGTGGGACCCCCGTGCTGGGCTCCCAGACTGTGCCCAGGCTCTCTGCCCGCTTCTCCGCCCCTGCTCCGCTCCCCCGGAGACGGGACACACAGAAGAGCGACTCTCTCCCTCCTGATCTGAACACGTGGAGACCATTTCAACAGGCGAGGCCGAGCAGAATGACCCACCCAGGGACGGTCCCTGCTCACACTGCGGCCACCCCATGGGCCCCAGGCCCCTCGACAAACCCCTTCCTGTCAGGGAGGGAAAGGACATCTCGGCCAACTACAGCCAGGCCACTGGGGCCGGGGGCCGGAGCAGGGCCGCCCGGCTCACCTAACAGGGAGTCCAAGGGACATATCCCCGGGGGGGGGGATGCGTTTTAAAAATAGCGATATCCCGGCCCAGCGTGGCTCGGCGGTTGAGTGCCAACCTAGGATCCAGACGATTGGGGTTCGATTCCCGGTCAGGGCACAGGCCCGGGTTGTGGGCTCGATCCCCAGTCGGGGGCGTGCAGGAGGCGGCCGGTCAGTGACTCTCATCATTGATGTTTCTCTCTCTCTCCCTCTCCCTTCCTCTCTCTGAAATCAATGAAGATATAATTTTTTTTAAAAAATAGTGATAAATACGCTGAACCACACAGAACAAATGGAGCAGCCGCCTTACTGACACACACTCAGGCTCTGAGGCGTTCATGCTGGAGGGGCCCGGCTGAAACGGGTCCTGGTGCCCCCGGAACAGCGCCAGTCCGGGGGCGGCGCCACCTTCTCCCGCGTCCCGGGCAGCGGCTCCTCCCTCCCGAGGCCCCTCCGCCTCGGGCTGGTCGGGCTCACGGCTGGGATCTGCCGGGTAGTTGTGGGCCGTGTATGTGTCACGTGCCGGGGCAGCATCCACGCTGGGAAATGAATCTGTTCTGGGGGGGCTCTCGGGCCGGGTCCCCACCTCCCCGCTGGGCTGGGCGAGCTCCACATCGGTGTGGAGAGCCCCGCTTTCTCCGTGGGCCCCACGGCTCTGAGAGGCACCCAGTGGGGCAGACTCAGCCCCGATGACTGTTCCCACCTTCCAGATGGTAAACCGAGGCCAGGCAAGGAAACCGCTGACTCACGGGCCTGATGACCTGGCCCCTCGGCACCCCACTCCCAGGGGAGGTCGGCGGGCCCAGGGACGCCAGGTGGCCCTGAGCGCGCCCTTCTGCCCCCCACGCTGGTGGCCTCCAAGGTCCAGGCCTCGACCACCCTCCTCAGTGAAAGTCGGTGTCAGTGGCTCCGCCACCGTGTCTGTTCGTTTTTAAACTATACACGCGTGTGTGTATGTGTGTGTGTGTGTGCGTGTGTGTGTGTGAAACATCCCAAGTGAGAAACGGGAAGTAAAGACGAAGCGAGGCAAAGCTCCAGTGACGCTAGGGCTCCGTTGTTATTAGTCCTAAACCGTTTCCCGCTCACTGAAATATTATTAAAAGCACCCGCTCAGTGAGTGCCATCTGATCGCGCGTCTGTTTGGGGAACTCTGCTCAGGATTTGGTGCCAGGGACCCCGGGGTCTGGTTCTGAGCATTGTTACTTTGTCCTTGGTTTATGGTCACTGCCGATGAGAGGTGGCCGAGGGCCATGGAGCTGGGGGACGTGCTGGTGATGGGCTGGGCTGGGCACGAGGAGGGGTCAGCAAGGAGTCCAGGCTCCTCCCGAGGGTCGCGCCCAGTGAGTGTGCACACACATCGCAGGAGGTCACCGTGGAGGGGACCCTCACCCCCAAATGTGCATCTCCCAGCCCTCCTCGGACTTCAGGTCCCTTTATCTGATGCCTACCTGTCACCTTCACCCTGCAGGTATCCCCAAGGTCACCAGGTGCCCAGGACCTACCCTTGACCCCACCCCACCTGAGAGCAGTCGTCCCAAGACACCCCACGTGGATCATGGGGGGGCGGCCCGAGAGACGCCTTGAGCCGCAGGAGATCTCACTTCCCCGGGGGCTGTCGCCACAGGACCAGCTCCTGAGCCTGGCGTTCAAGGCCCCCAGGGCAGGGCCCAGCCCACTTCCCAGCCTCCTGTCCTGCTCCGCCCTCCCCAGGTCCATGCTCTGCGCCAGGCTGGGCCTCCAGTCCGTCCCTCCTTCCACGTCACTCACGTTCTCTCTTCCCAGAATGCCCTACTCTACCTACAAATTCACCCTTCAAGGCCCAGCCGAACGTCCCCTTCTCTGTGAAGACGTCCCCGATCCTCCCAGGCTGGATGAGCCCCCGAGACACGTGTGTGCAGCCCTGAGGCCTTCTCTAAAGGCTCATTCACACCCCTGGGCTGGAGCTGGGCACGGACCCAGTCCCTGTGGCTGCCTCAGGCCTGAGCTCAGGGCCGGGCACAGGGAGCAAGGCGTGAATCAAGGAAGCTCTGACCCAGGAACCCAGGGGTGCGCTCGGTCCCAGACCTGGACTCTGGCTGGGCCAAACCACTGGCCCTCTGGCCAGATGGAGAGGGTCTGCCCACCACCCTCCTCAGGGGTGGGGCACCGTGGGGTGGGCCCTGACCCTCCCGCCTGTCACCCGGGAGCTTGAACCGCACGCCCTCGTCAGGTCACCGGGTAAATTACCACGTTGTTACATTTTACGTCGACAGTAAACCTTATTACGAATGTGGGATGACACCGTAAAGCCCTTTTACTCATCCGCTCAGTGTGCCCTTCCCGCGGACACCTCGTTACAGCCCTGGACGTGGGGGGCACACACGTTAACTCGGCAAGTCGATGGAGATCTTCAGGAGCCTGGTTTCCCGGCTCTGCCCTGGCAGCCGGTGTACGCGCAGGGCGTGGGGTCGGCCCCAGGAGAGGGCTCGCACGGTGCACGGGCACCTGGCGCCAGGAGCCCGCCCGCCGATGGCGTCCAGCAGCCCCGCCCACCACCTGCCGTCGGTCTCAGCGAGGCTGGCATGCCGTCTCAAGTGCGTCCCTGCACCCCCAACCCCACCTTTAAGTGGGGACGGTGAAGGTGCCCGCCGGGCGAGATGAGGGCATGGCGAGGCACGCGGCCCTGGGCCAGCTCTGTGAGCTCGGGAGCCGTCTGAGCCCTCGCCTCGGCCCCCTCTCCTGGAAGGTGGGTGCAAGCGGGCAGAGAAGTGGGCATGAGAGGGGCTATGTGCTGCTGTCCACACACCTGGGTCCAGGCCAGACCAGGGAGAGGGCACAGCGCCTGCCCCAGGGGAGCCCCACCCCTCACCCCTCTGGGTGGACAGACAGAGACGATAAGAACAGCGACCCCGAGAGCAGCCCCGAGCTGCAGGGCCAGCGAGCAGCCCAGCCCAAGGCGGCCAGCGCCGAGGCCCAGGCCTGGCACCGCCGAGCAGGGCCCGTCTTCCTGCAGCTGTAATAAAACCCGCGTGTTCGCACAGACCCAGAGTTCCCACCAGCCAAGGCCCTTCCCACAAACCGCTCCCCTGGCCCTGCCCCCCGCCCTGGAGCCCGCCTCCCCCACGTCTGACTGGGCCCCTCGCACCAGCAGGCAGGGCCTCTCCTGGTGGCCGGCAGGGTGAGACATTCGGGGACAGCTGACTGACACCGTCAAGGTCCTGTCTCAGGACCCCTGGGGTTCAGACCACCTGTGGGGCTGAGTCCCCCCCAGCGTGCGCCTATGGAACGGCTGCTGGGCTGCAAATGCCAACCAACCCTCACAGTGGGCGAGCTCGGTTCCCCTCCCAGAGGCTGCGCCCCACCTACACCTCTGTCCAAGCGGCAGCTGGCCGGAGCCCCGCCCGTGGTTACCTGACTGGGACCGGCAGGGCCGGGTCTCTTTCCAGAGGCTGGAGACAAACTGAGGCGATCCCGAGGCCCTGCCCCCGGCCAGCTGCAGCAGGGCCCCAGTGCCCGGCCCTCCCCCCGGGCGGGCTGCTCCCACTGAGCCCAAAGCAGCCCGTCCACAGCCGAGGTCAAGGGAGGGCCGGGCACGAACACGGCCGCCGCGAGAGCAGACCTAAGGCGACGCGACGCTTCACTCACATTTGTCTGTATTTTATTCCTTCCCTCAGCAGAACAGTTTGTGCATTTCAGAGCAGGTGCGAGATGCCCACCATCTCCTCCTCCCTGGCACCGGGCACAGGCTCTCCGAGGGCCACCGCGGGCTGGTCTCCAGGAGGCGGTCGCTTGGCAAGGACACTCCAGGACAGGGAGGGCCCGATGCTCGCTGGCCGGCACGGCCGGGACCCTCCCTGGCTCTCTTTGGTATCTCGGGAAACAGGCAGCCCGCCCTGGCCAGGCCCTGGGCTGTGCCTGGTGCCCTCCCGGCGGGCGCCCCAGGGGCAGGGCTGTCCAGCAAGGCCTCTCCTTGGCCACAAGCCTGTGGCCAGCAAACGGATGGGTGCAGTCCGGGGCGTGGGGCCTGCTGCGGGGCCACACTCACTTCTTGTAGTGATTGGGGGCGTCGGCAAAGGCGAACTTCAGGCGGTAGGCCTCGGCCAGCAGCAGGCTGACGTCTTCATCGCCCCAGTGGGCCGTGGGCAGGTTCTGCAGCAGCAGCAGCAGCTCCTAGGGGGAGAGCGGGTGAGGGAGGCCACAGCGGCAGGCCGCCGCAGGCCAGGCTCCTCTCCGCAGAGCTGGGAAACCGTACCAGCCCGCGGGGGGTGAGCCACGGGCTCCGTGCCGTCCCAGCCCCAGCCTGGAGCAGCCCACAGATCAGTCGTGTGCCCTCCCCCCTCAACCACAGACCACCAGCCCAGCAGCCAGGAGGGGCTGGACTTAGGAGACATCTGCTGGGGAGCTACAGGCTGTCACCTCATTCCACTGAGTGTCCCCAACACCCCAGGGCCCAGGCTTGGGCCCAGTGGGATCTGGCCGGGTGCACTGTCCTGCCCTGGCTCAGAAGCCTTGCTCCCTGGTCCACTCCCCAAGGGCTCTACACACTAGGAAGGTGCCACCCACAGACCCCAGTGTCCTTAGACCCAGACTTCTGTACCCCGGGTAACACTGCAGCAGGGACACACAGGCAGATGGACACCGGACAGTCACCCACGGGCCAGCAGCACCCAAGGGCAGGGGACACAGGGCAGTCCTCATCACGGTCACTCACTCGATCCCCAGTGTTTCCAGGGAAGACCTGCTAGAGCCCCAGCTGCCCTGGCCCGGCCACCCAGCAGCACCCATGTCTCGCTCGGTGGCTGGCACAGAGCCACCCCCACAGGGCTGGCTGCCTCGGGAGCTCCCGCTCCAGAAACCAGGGGGAGGAGCCTTGAAGAGACGGTAACCTGATGAACTGCCACCGAGGTGGACGCTGGGAAGGAAAGGTCCCTGGAGTGAGACCCAGCCCCACACACCAGGCATCGAACCCGAACACCAGCCCTCCCCACAGGCCGCATGCAGAGCAGCCGGCAGCCCCACCAAGGACGAGGCAGGTTTCGGGGAGCACAGGCCCGGCACAGAGGGGCTTGGCAGGAGCAGGGAGAGCTCAAGGGAGGAGCCCCCACTGCTCCATGGCCCTGTGGCTCTGCACCCCTGAATTTCTCCGTCCTTCTGGAAGAAGCTGGATCTGGGGGAGTTGGAGGGGAGCTGAGGCTCTGAGGGTGCTGGTGCTGCTCCCAGCTCCCAGCAGGTGACAAGTGACAGAGGGATCGGATGCAGGCTGCCCGGGCTTCCTGCCTGGGAAAGGAGCAGCCAGGGGCTGACGGTCAGCAGTTCCTGGCCTCTCACCCCCCAAGCTTCCTGCCCCTGCAAGGCTGGCAATGGGGGTGGGGGGACAGGGCGGGGCGAGTGGGGCTCCATGGTCACATCCTGGACCTGGGCCTCTATTACTGTGTGGCTTCCCCTCTGAGTCCCACCCCCTCTATCTGTCCATGGTCGTGGTACAGCCATCTGGCACAGCCCGCCCATCGCGGGCACTTGGGACACAGACTGGACGCCAGGCCTGTCTCGGATCCTGGCTGTGCGGCCACCTGGCTGTGTGGAGCGGGCTGGCCTCAGGGCCTCGGGCTCCTCATGTGTAGCGGGGATCCCAGCTCCTACCGTGGCCGTGCGTGCCAGGCGGCTGGCCCTGCTTGGTCTGGAGCCCTCTGCTCTCCGCAGACTCTCCTCCAGTGTTGTTTCTCTGTGGCCACCTCCTTGCCCTCAGTTCATTTCCTTTTGCATTTTAGATACTTTCTGGGGGCCTTTAAATTGAATCCGCAGAGCGAATTTCCCTGGCACCACGTCCCCGGGGAGGCATCAACATCAATCGCTGTCTCTCACCATTAGGTGCAACTCACACAGGTGCCAATCCAATTCCGAGCAGGTCGTAAGTAAATACCCTTGGTTTCCTTTCTAATCCACTTTCTTCATATTATCATGACCCCGCTACTTGCAAGGTGGCAGCACTCCCCTCCCATTACGGGAACCCGCCAACTCGGCCCCACACTCAATTTCAGAATCTAATTTGGTCCCGGCTCGCGGGACGGAGGGAGAATGGAAAAGCCCAGCGTTCGTGGCCGGCGATACTAAAGCAGGAAAATCTACCCGGCGACCTTTACGAGGCAGAGAACACACGCAAACGGTTTCTTAAAGGCAGATGCTTTTCTCCTGAAGGCCTGTCTTGCTGACGCGTGGGGCAGGGACTCCCGACCAGGACCTGGCATGCCGTGCAGCCGTGAGCTGCTCTGCACTGACCGTGTCGTGCTGGTGAAGGCCACTGCTCAGGAGGCTGCCACTGGTCACACTCGGGGTCAGGGGGTCACTCTCCTGGGGACAGTCCCCTGCGAGGTGACAGCAAGGGGGAGGGGCTGAGACAGCCCATCAGTGATCAGCCCAGCAACTGCTGAGGGCAATTTAGTTTTCCACCTTCACTTTCCACACACACGGTGTGGCCACGCTGGCAAACCTGACAAAGCGAAGTTTGAACACAGCACTGACGTGGGGAGACATCAGTCAACTAGTCCCTGCCTGTGTCCATGAGACGCCCATCAACAAAGCCACCCAGGCGAGCGCCTCGGCCCCTGCGCCTTCCTCCCAGTGAGCCCGCGCCACACACCGCCCCACGTGGTCAGTGAGGGCCCGCAGGCGATGGAACCATCCCGCCTCCACCAGCTGAGGCCCGCGGTCTCAGCCATGACCGCTCAGCAGTCGCCTGAGTGCCCAGCCCTGGGGGTAAGCCTGGGCACGCCCCGCTTCTCGGCGCAGCCAGCAGCCTGACTTTGGGACACGCTGGGCTGCGTCACGAGCCTGAGTCGTGGCTGCTCTTCCTTTCCCAGGCGGCCCCCAGGGGAGGCCCCGCCGGCGCCCCAGCCACAGTGGCCGCCTCTCGCTCAGCCTCGGGGCAGGTGAATGGGAGGCGGGAAAAGGTCAGAGCCCTGGGCCGCTGGCGGTTCTCAGTCCTCACGACGTGACCGGGGCTGCAGGGACGCCCTGCAGATGGGAACCTTCCTGCTGCAGGTTTTGCCTCAGGCAGGTTCCAAGGGGTGACCTCCAACGCTGGACAGCAAGTGATGCTGGTGGCTGTGGGGACCTTTCCAGACTCAGATGAACCACCCTGCCGTCTGCAAAGGACAAGGATCTCTGCGTGGGTGCACCCCCCCAGCACATGGGCATCCCTGAGCCCCAGGGCTCTGTCTGGCCCCTGACAGACTCACACGTGAGCGGGGACAGCAGTGACATGCAGTGGAGGGACCCAGCTCAGAGGTGCGGTGTCCAAGCCCCAGCCCTCCTGCTATCCTGACCCCACATCCTCCATGGGACATCCTTGGACACTGTGAGCTATGCAAGCCCCGTACCCCGTGCCTCAGTTTCCTCCCATCAACGGGGACAGTAACATACCCCCGCATGGCGAAGTTCACACGGGCAGAGGCCCCGTCGCCGCCAGAGCAGGAGAAGCCCACGCTTCCTCAGTGAGTGTTACTGTGACTGCTGTTAGCAGCAGCAGTGACACGCGGACAGGTGACATTTGTGCTGAATAAATTATCAACCACGGGAAGCGGCAGTTCAGCTAACGAGGTCGCAGGAAGTGGCATTCTCACTGCCAGAACGCCCAGGGAGGCAGCGACCACACCTGACTCTCCTGCCACGAAACCTGGCACATGGCGGGTCCAGGGCCAATGTCTGAGGAAGGGACTGTCAATCCCCCAGCTGCTGAAGGGACCCCAGCCCAGGGCACCGGAGCCCACGTGACAGAGCCACGCCTGTCCATGTTGACAGGCTGCCAAGAAGCTGGAGAAGAAAGAGCTTTTTAATGTCTTTGGACTAGATCTTCAAATTCTAACGCTGCTCTGGTCGGTGTGGCTCCGCGGTTAGAGCGTCGGCCCTCAAACCAAAGGATCAGGGGTTCAATTCCCGGTCAGGGGCACATACCTCAGTTGCAGGTTCACTCTGCAGCCCTGGTCGGGCACATGTGGGAGGCAACCAATCCTCACATCGTTTCTCTCTCTCTCTCCCCCTCCCTCCTCCTGCCTTTCTACTCTCTCAAAAAAATCAATGGACAAAATAAAAATATCCTCAGGTGAAAATCAGAAAAAAAAATTCTAATGCTGACACAAAACAAACTGTACTTAACCTAAAATGTTCCCCAAGAACTGACTGGACCATGAGCTGCTTGGTGCAAACCACAGAAAGGCCACCGAGGACCCGTCACCCAGCAGTGTCAGGGCACGTGCTCCTATCACAGCCACCATGCGAGCAGTGCTCTCAGAACCTATGACCCCATGACCTCGCGTACAACTGACAGACCCAGGGCTGCTCGGAGGTGACCACATCCCGAGGGTGCCCAGGTGGGTGCTGTGTCACACTTCGGGCTCAAGCAGCAGGAACCGGCAGTGGCCAGCCCGGCCGGCAGGGTATACGTGAGCCAACGTGTGTGGAGGTGGGACGCAGGCTGCAGACAGGTGACAGACAGGAATCAGGCAATATTTGGTCCTGCAGTTACACCAGGCCTGTGGCTGGCCTGTCTGCCATGCACGACGGGGCTCCGTGGACACGTGTGTCCCTCCCGTCTGCCGTGCACAATGGGGCTCCGTGGACACGTGTGTCCCTCCCGTCTGCCGTGCACAATGGGGCTCCGTGGACACGTGTGTCCCTCCCGTCTGCCGTGCACAATGGGGCTCCGTGGACACGTGTGTCCCTCCCGTCTGCCGTCCACAATGGGGCTCCGTGGACACGTGTCCCTCCCGTCTGCCGTCCACTATGGGGCTCCGTGGACACGTGTCCCTCCCGTCTGCCGTCCACAATGGGGCTCCGTGGACACGTGTGTCCCTCCCGTCTGCCGTCCACAATGGGGCTCCGTGGACACGTGTGTCCCTCCCGTCTGCCATCCACAATGGGGCTCCGTGGACACGTGTGTCCCTCCCGTCTGCCGTCCACAATGGGGCTCCGTGGACACGTGTCCCTCCTGTCTGCTGTCCACAATGGGGCTCCGTGGACACGTGTCCCTCCTGTCTGCCGTCCACAATGGGGCTCCGTGGACACATGTGTCCCTCCCGTCTGCTGTCTACAATGGGGCTCCGTGGACACGTGTGTCCCTCCCGTCTGCCGTCCACAATGGGGCTCCATGGACACGTGTGTCCCTCCTGTCTGCTGTCCACAACAGGGCTCTGTGGACACGTGTGTCTGTATAGAAGACACTGAATCTCAAATACTTAGTCTGCATTCTTAGGCTGTAAGATGTTTCCTAATTCCCACATGATTACAGTTGAAAGACAATATTTTGGATGTACTAGGTTAAGTAAAATATTAATTTCACCCTTCTTCCCTTCATTCCTATGAGGCTGCCAGAAAACTGAGTATTTCCCACGTGGCAGGCATGAGGGTTCCTGGCGTGAGTCGCTCTGACAACCCTGCCCCCCCCCCGTCTGCCCCGCCGACCTGGGGGACACCACCTGGGACAGCCTCCCTCCTGGGGACACATGGGGACAACAAGGCCTAGAAGTTCCCCGGTGGCGGGAAGGGCGTGAGAGCCCTTGGGGCCGGCTCCTCCTGCAGGTGAGAGACGGGTGGGCTCCCACGCACACAGATGAGCAAATTAGTCCTGACGGGCCAACGGCCCACTGGCCACCTCTCCTCTCCTCTCCTCTCACTGGCTCCTGCCCTGGACTGACACTGAGTCAGTGGTGGGTAAGTCATGGAACTCATTCCCTCGCATCCACGCGTGCAGCGTGGCTACGGAACCCGGCTCAGGCCGCTCGTGTGTGCGAGGCAGGCCCGGTGCCCAGGGACACTCGGGCTGGGGGCAGGGCAGCGGCACCGCAGGCAGGAGAGTGACCACACGGAGGTCAGTCCATGGGGCCCCCACGCCCTCCGGGGGACGCTCCCTCGGGGTCTGAATCCCTAAGTCCACTCCTGCATCCCCCCGACTCTGACCCCTGCAGACCCCACCCTAGGAGAGGCCCCTGCTGTTCAGTGTGGTGGCCGCGCTGTTCCTAACGCCCTCCAGGAGGGGTGAGGGGCCGGGTGGGCTGTCCCCACGGCTGTTCCTGCCTCCCTCCCTCCCAGGCCGCCCTGTGACACGTAACGTCTTTGACAGCCCAGTTTGAAAACCTGTTTGAAAACCTTGTCAAGTTCTGGAGCAAACCAGCACTAATGGGAAGATGGTGACAGTGGCAGGGACGGCCAGCCAGCTGCCCGCTGGCGAATAGCAAGAGGCACAACAATAGAGGGACCTTCCGGGGCCTCTGCTGGCTCAGTGAGCTGCCCTGTCCTGTGGTTAATTTATTCTTTCTTTCCCAAAAGTGGAATTCTAAGGAGAAAAACACCCCTGGGTGCTGGACACGCGAGTCGGGCGAGTCCCAGGAAGCAGGCGCTCTATTTCACGTCGCAGGTGGATGTCCCATCAGCACCCAGAGGACCACCAGGCCCCAGCCCTCGGCAGCGCTCGGCCCGGACACCGCTGGGACACAGGCTTCCCCACTGGAGCCACACACGAGGACGTGCCACCCAGGGACCCACTTCCAAAAGCACACCTGAGCGGTGCTGACGTTGACATCAGCAGGGCCGGTCCAGACTCACTAGCAAGTGGTCCTTCCCTATAATATAAGTTGTAACAGCTCTTAAGTCCCCAAGCAGCTCCGCATGTTCTCACATGTTCTCTCACATGTCCTCACGTGGACCTCCCGCTGCCCGACTGAGACGGGGCAGAGCGCAGGGAAGGAGGAGAGCACCGGAAGCGCCAGAACCATTACAAAGCGTGACAGGGGACCCCAAGTGACAGCACTCACGAGGTTCCGGGTCCCCACGCTGGCTCCTGGTGAGGAGTCCGCATGAAGGAAGCGGCATTCTGTACCTGACCCGACCCTGCGCCGCTCACAGCCCCTGGGAGGCCACGGGAAGTGCAGCCCCACGGTGTGGGCTCCACAGGCCAGTCCCGGTTGACCCTCAGGTCACCTGCACAGACGGAGGGAACATGGGGTGGGGGTCCGTTTTTATGTGGACGTGTTCCAACTCCTTTGGGTGAACAGCAGCCGCGTGCCTACTGGACCGCGTGGGAAGAGGGGTCTGTCCTGTAAGGAACCACCAGGCTGTTCCTCGGTGGCTGCCCACGTGCACGCCCACCAGCGGCAGGGTTCCTGCTGCTCCCGCCCCCCAGCACCCGGTGTCAGTGTCAGGCCCTGGCCGTTCTCACAGGAACACGGTGTCTCGCTGTGGTTTTAACTTGCATTTTCCTGACGACACAGGATGTGAGCACCTTTCCATCACATCACTTGCTGTACGAGTATCTTCTTTGAGGTGCGTTCAGACCTCCGGCCGTGTGCGAGCTGGGCCGGCTGTTTTCTCGCTGTTGCGTCTGAAGAGCTCTCTGCACGCCCCGGGTGCCCGTCCTCCATCAGGTGTGTTTACAGAGACTGTCTTCCCGTCTCGGCCCATCTTCTCGGTCCCCTAACACTGTCCCGCGCAGAGCAGAGGTTTTCATCCCAGTGACGCCCGGCCTGTCCCTTATCTCTGGCCGGGCTATGTCTTTGGTGCTGGGTCTAAAAACTGGTCGCCGCACCCGAGTCATCCAGGTCTCCTCCTGGGTTACCGCCTAGGGGTCTAACGGTTCTGTGCCTCACATTTAGGCCCGTGGTCCACTTTGAGTTAACTTTGGTGACGGCCTGTGTGTAGATTCTCTCGTCCGCCTGTGGATGTCCCGCTGTCCCAGCGCCGTCTGTAGGGGAGACTGTCCCTGCTCCAGGGTGTCGCCCTTGCTCCTTGGTCGGGGATCAGCGATTATACGTACGGGGTCTGTTCCTAGGCTCTCTGCCCTGTCCCTCGATCTAGGTATCTATTCTCTCATCAACACCAATAACTGAATGAGATGTTTACTGATGTCTGAGACTTTGAAAGGTGACCTCACAGAGCCGGGGTGCAGGCTGGGCGGGGCCAGGCTCCAAAATGCCTGTCACCCTCACACTGTCCTCACACTGGGTGGCAGGGCAGCCGGGGCAGTGTAGCGGTTGGGAGAGCGCTGGCTAACCAGAGGGGCACCCAGAAGCCCCGGGGCCCTCGGTGTCCAACTGGGGGGCCCTGGCCCCTCTCATGTCTGCCTGGGTACTGCCTCTGGAGGTGCTGACTCAGTGTGTTTACAAAGCACCTACTAGGTCCCCACCTTCTCATCTAATCCAACAGACTGAGAGACACGTACTACACCCATTTTACAGATGGGATCCCTGAGCGGGGAGAGTAAATGGCTGGTTCACAGCCAGGAGGCAGAGGTGCGGCTTACTGGGCCCTGCTCGCTGCCCTCTAGGTGAGCAGATCAGAGCACAGCTTTCAGATGGGCCCGGCGTCCAAGTGGACAGGAGGGTCCGGGTGGGCTGTGTCCCTGCTGGGCCGGAGGGCATGTGCGTGGGGCAGATGGGACCGGTCCTCACTGCCAAGAATGAGGCAGACGGTGGATCTGAGAAGAAAACGAACGTGACATGTCTGCTAGTGCGGCTAGAAGACGTGGGGGCCCCATGCCTAAGGGGTTTATCTGAAGCCAGTGAGGAGACTCACGGTGGACAGAGATGGGGCTGGGCCAGAGGGCCCGAGACGTCCCTTGAACCTGGAGGTCTCGATCACCCTGGTCCAGAGCAGGCAAGCTGCACCATCAGGAAACTCCCCGGAGAATCATCAAACCCTAAAAGAACAAACGTCTAAAAGCCCGACTGCCCTCAGCCTCCCACCCTGGCTACCACCCCTCCAGCCACCCCCTTCCGGACCTTTCTCCTCAATCTGGACTCTTGTCTGTGGGGAGCTCCTGTGGCACCCAGGCCAGCTCTGCCCATGCTCCAGCCTCCATGCACCCTGGGGGCAGAGTGACCCGATGCCAGGTTCTGTCCCCGCAATGGAGCTGGACTGCCCAGGGTCAATCTCTTTGAACCCCAGGTTTAGGGACAGGCCCACCCTCTGGCCTGGCTGTTTCAAGGATGAGACTGTGAGTGCACAGAGCACAAAGGACATGCAAACCCCAGGCAGCCATGGGATGACTGAGACCTGAGCCTCTCCCTTTGGAGACCGGAGCGTAAGGACCAGCTGACAAGTGGCAAAGTGAGTCTGGCTCTGGCACTGCCGTCTGCACCCCAGGCCCCTCCAGCTTGGCACAGAGGCTGCCTACTGGCCAGCAAGTGTGGGGGCACATTGACGGGGGTGGAGTTGTCAATGACTGGTGAGCTATCTCAGCACAGAGAACCACACGAGGCGGCCCGACCCCGGGCCTGGACCCAGAGCAGCAATGGAGAGACCCCAGGGCCGAGCCGCCATTACCAGGCGGCACCGCAAGGGGAAGCTGGGCGCGAGCACCCCCATGCCTGGCCAGCAGCCACCCAAGGGCCCTTTCTGGGTGATCAGGCGCCTCCTGAAATGGCCCCACTCGCACGTCTCACCAACAGGGAGGCCCGTCTTAGATAAGTGCAGCCAACTCGGCGCAGGAAGCGGCACCTTTCAAGCTGAGCAACTTGACTTCTCAATTGATTTCTAAATACACACAGCTCAGTTTCTGCTCAAACTATGTCAGCTGCTCCCACGGAGAAGAAACTGCGTCTTTGTGGCTCCCAGCGCCCATCTCCGAAGTAACAGAGGTATCATCATGATAAGTATGAAGACACGGACGTGGAGGGGTGACACAGAGCCACGGGCTGGTGTTTAGGCGCGAGGCTCTGATCGAGAGTGATAGTGTGACAGATGTCACCTTACTCAACTCTGTGACAGGTTCGCACGCTGGTGCTTGTGCTCGGCAGGAATTAGTTTATTACAACAGGATTATTTAGAGACAAATTCAGCATCGAGCAGCACCTGAAGCAGACATGCCCGTGAGCAAAGGGGCCACCGATGTGGGCACCCAGCAGACAGGACGCGCAATAGGAAGCCGACTCCCCCCCCCCCCCCCCCCGTGGCTGCAGAGCAGGTGAGGAGCCGGGCAGGCGTGGGGCTACTCATCGCCTGAGACCCTGGGAGAGGTAGGGGTGCAGGAGCCGGGCCCTCAGGCAGCACATCCCAAGTGACAGATCGGGGTCCACCAGCCAGTAGGGTATCAAGATCTGGGTGAACTCCTGCCAGGAGGGCGTGTGGGAGGTGTGACCATGAGTGGCACCAAGGCCGATGCCAAGTGTCCTCTGAGATGCTTCCCTGGGAGACCTCTGCCTGGAGAGCCCGGCTGTCACATGGGCAGCACAGAGCTGGGGGCAGTCAGCCTCTGGAGGACGGGGGGCCTGGTGTCTCACTGGTCACTACATGAACCCAGCAATAACCGGGCACCCACAGCGGTGCTGAGCTCACACAATAAACACACAAGGTCAACTTCCAGCAAAAGCTCGGTGAGGGACTCACGGGGGCCTTGGCCAGGACAAGGGGCCCAATCCAGGCTGGGCACCAGGTGGGATGGCCACAGACCCAGGAGCTGGCCAAACAAGGCAGCTGGCAGCACAGAGCTGTCCACTGACACCCAGACGGCTGCCCGAGGAGGCTCCCCAAGGATGTGTCGACCTGGACAAGGGGAAGAGGCACCTGGAGCCCCTCAAAGGGACAGTGTGCTAGGCAGGGGCCTGGGGGACCCAGACAACACGGTGCCCAAAGCTTCTCAAGGAGCACATGCCCACACCAGGCCTGATGCAGGTCACCGTGTCCACTGCCTGAGCCAGCGCCCTGGGAGGCCAAGCAGGAGGGGTGGGACCCTGTGTCCTTGGCCAGGACCCAGAGCACACAGCAAGCAGTGCTGGGCCAGGTAGGTTCACTGCCACTGTCACGGGCTGCACCTCAGTCAGCGAGGGCAGGAGGGCCCCGAGGTGCCCCACTTTCATAACCCTTGACTAGGAAGGTGGGTTTGAGTGCGGTGTCTCGGAGTTCCCATCCTCTGAGCTACAGGAGACTGCGGACCCTGTCAGGTGACACTGACAATGACGAGGACACTCCTGGGAGCACCTGTGCGAGGACCCAGGTGGGGCGCAGAGAGTGAGGCTAGAGCGGTGGCATCCCAGCTCCCCCAAAATGAGATGGATCCCTGGGAGGGGCTGCCCAGTGGGCAGGAAAGATGGGGTGTAGTGGGGTCCTCAGCTCCCTGACAAGGGGCCACAGCCAGCAGCTGATGTCCACAGCATTCCCAGGTCCCAGCTGCCTAGCCCTGGCCCAGCTGAGAACCACACACACTAAATGAGAGAAGAGCAAATGTTTTTTCTGTGCACGAGGAATTAAAAGATCAATGCACCTTCTTCTGTGTGCTTTACCTCAAAAAACAAACACCCCAAGACTGAGCTAAGAAATCCTACCATGTTTGCCCTGAAAATCCTCAAACTAATTAGGGTGACAAATGAATACTCCATATAGACCGAGGGCTTTGGACTGACAGTGGACTGCAGGGCAGCCCAGAGGTCGCCTCAAGCACCAGCTCATCTCATGTGTCTGCTTCGTTCTCCATGCCGGCTTGAGGGGTGAGGACCTGGTAAGGCCCGTGGCCAGGCTCTTACTTCATGCCGGACCCCTTCTCGGTGCAATTTTATCTCCAGACTAAATGCGTTTCGTGCCCACGAAAGGCTGCGAACGGACGTGTGACAGCTGAGAGGGAGACGTTTTAATCAGGCCCAGGATGTAATTACATTTCTTCAGGGACCGAACAGATGAGCTGCTCCAAGTTTGTCTGCCTTAGATATCAAACACCATTAATGAGATAATAAGGGCCTTTCAATTAATGATTTGAACGGTGGGTGTAATTTTTCCTTTAATGGCAGAACTAATTCACGGGCAGAACTGAACAAGGGAGAGAGGGGCTGGCAAAGCGTAGAGCTGTGGCTGCCCCGACCCCACTGCAGGCAGGCTCATTCTGAGGGAGGCTCGGCCCGGAGACCTCGGAGGAGCTGGGCTGGGCCGGGGATGTGTCCTGGCCTGGAAAGGAGGGGCTTGAGTCCTGGGGTTAAGACATCAACCACCCTCCCTCGAGGTAAGAAATTCCTCTAATGAAAGGAAGGAGGGAGGGAGGGCCTGTGTGAGCGGGCAGGAAGCCATCACTGGATCCATGAACAAGACAGCCAGCTCCCCCTCCCTTCCCAGCACTTGCCACGAAGCCCACCGCCACCCCCAGGGCCCCCTGTGGGAAGGGGCAGGAAACCGGGGAGAGGTGACATGGATGGTGGGTGGCAGGCAGGCAAGGAGAGGCCTGACTCACCCCTGGAGTCCAGGTGCTATGGCTCAGGAGAGACTACAAAGGCCGCCTGCCCCAAAGAGAAGGAACACCAGGCACCTCCCAGGAGACCAGGAGCCCGAAGCCTCACCAGCAACCCGGACGCAGCCCAGTCCCTCCCTCAACGCCATCACGCACATTATTTCACTGGACAACTGTGAGGCAGACATGCCTGCTTTTGAAGCACTGGCTGTGCCCCCGACCCCGCTGACCACAGAGAGAAGCCCAGCCCCCGTGAAAGCCAAAGGTCCTCGAAGGAGACTCAGTTGCAATCAGGAAGCACTAGGGTCATTGTGGGGAAGGAAATACAAACAAACCACATGTGGCCAAGGGGTCGTTTCCTTTCTTTGAGCAAGAATCCCCCCTTTGCAAACACAGAAAGGGGCTGTTTTCAGAAACCAGAAAAGAACAAAATGAATTCTTCCCCTGCCTCGTCTCGTGCAGGCTCTGAGAGTGGGGGTGTGCACGCGTGTGCACGTGTGTTCACGTGCGCACGCGCGGGTGTGCCTCTGTCCATGTGCGCATGCATACCCATGTGTGTGCACACATATGCAATGGATGTGCCTATGTCCATGTGCACATGCATATCCATGTGCGTGTACATGTGTGTATCAGTGTGCATGTGTGTGAGAAGCAGTGACTCTGAGTCTCTGCTCTGTCCATTGTCTCTTCACCCCTTCCAGTAACTCTGTAGGTGACCTACTTACCACCACCTCCCTTCTCTGCTGAGGATGTTCCAGAACCTACCACGGTCCCCCCACGCCCTCTGGGTCTATAGGCAGATGCCTTGGGCCACACGCCCTACAGCCCCTCCTAGGAAATGGGCTCTGTTCTTGGCCCTGGGGCAGGTGGGAGAGGCAGGTCTGGAGGATGGTCTGCACTCGCCAGTACCTCCTCCAAGCCTGTGTTCCTGACCTCCCACGACAGAGACCCTTGGTTACATTAGCCCTCAGGAGGCAAAGGGTCTGGGCCCCCAAAGCTCCGGTTCAAGAAGAGTTCAAGCAGCTGGCACCCCACACAGCCACACACACCCCGTCCCACAACCCACACTGCCACACACACCCACACTTAAATTGCAGCCACCCACAGGAGCACAATAATCCAGTTAAAGATTAGTTTTCAACTAACCCAATTTTGTCTTTAAAATGCCGTGAGATAAAGAAAGAGACAACTGATCTTTACTTTGGCATTTCATGACATTTGCTGCCTCAGATGAGCACAAGCTGAAATGCACACCTGAAGAGGGCATTAACCCGTGGAGGGCCACTCGCTCTGCGGGGTCCATCCTGACAGAGACGTAAAGCCCACGGCCCAGGTCTGTGACCCATGGGCAGGACACGCCTGAAAGTGTGGGTGAGAGGGCACCAGGGAGCCAGGACAGCCGTGGGCTTGCCCAAAAGCAGGCTGGACCTCCAGATGCCAGCTGAGAGCAGTCACCCAGGATATCCAGGGCACTCCTGCGAGCCGGCGCATGCCCCTTCATCTCCACCTGCACCAGGCTAGGTACAGGATGGGAGGTGTGAACTTTGTGTGAGTGTATGTATGTATGTAAATGCATACATTCGTGTGTTTGTATGTATGTAGACATGTGCACAGACACATGTACGTGTGATGATGGGCACATGCATGTGTAGATGTATTTTATGTGTGTGCATATGTAGCCTGTGTTTCAATGCTATACATGCATGTGGATCATGTGTGTTTTACACAAGTGTACATCTTGTGTGCATGCACGTATGTAGGTTATATGGGCAGTTTTATACACATGTATATGTGAAGTGTGTATTTTATGTATATATACATACATAGGTGTACATATGCGTATTTATGTACATGAAAACGTGTAGACAAATGTAATCTCAAGTCATGCTTTAACCCACACAGAATATACTGAGAACATATTCTCACATCAGGAACTATCATCTGAAGATATGGCTTTTGGTAATTATAAATGTCCCAGCCAGCATGTCCCCTACTCTAGGAAACTGATCTCCTAACATGGGCTATCTAGGCGGCTGACAATTACAAACCAGGGAATGACCAGAGCACAGGTAAGGCTCCTGACACAATTAGCATCGTGCCACGCCCAAAGGGAGGAGGGGCTGCATCATGCCACGCCCACAGGGAGGGAGGGGCTGCATCGTGCCACGCCCAAAGGGAGGAGGGGCTGCATCCTGCCACGCCCAAAGGGAGGAGGGGCTGCATCCTGCCACGCCCACAGGGAGGGAGGGGCTGCATCGTGCCACGCCCAAAGGGAGGAGGGGCTGCATCCTGCCACGCCCAAAGGGAGGAGGGGCTGCATCCTGCCACGCCCACAGGGAGGGAGGGGCTGCATCGTGCCGCGCCCACAGGGGAGGGGCTGCATCCTGCCACGCCCACAGGGGAGGGCTGCATCCTGCCACGCCCACAGGGAGGAGGGGCTGCATCATGCCACGCCCACAGGGGAGGGCTGCATCATGCCACGCCCACAGGGGAGGGGCTGCATCCTGTCACGCCCACAGGGAGGGAGGGGCTGCATCATGCCACGCCCACAGGGGAGGGGCTGCATCATGCCACGCCCACAGGGGAGGGGCTGCATCCTGTCACGCCCACAGGGGAGGGGCTGCATCCTGTCACGCCCACAGGGGAGGGCTGCATCCTGCCACGCCCACAGGGAGGAGGGGCTGCATCGTGCCATGCCCACAGGGAGGAGGGCAGACCTATTTCCTGCAGACCTCACTGCACTGTCAGCATGACAGGCAGCGTCTGTTTCAATGTTCAGCTCCTGATTCCTGATGGGAAGATACATTCTCAGAAAGACACATTGACAGGAAGATACATTCTCGGGAAGACAGGTTCATGGGAAGACACGTTCAAGGAAAGACACATTCACATTCACCAACAGTAACGTTCTCATTGCCCTCGTGCATTTTCCACAAGGATGCTTTTTGTTACTTGTGTGAGTTCTCTGTAAGATTTCTTTCTGTTTTTCAGCTGCCTTCTAATTTTACCATGTTTCAGACACACATTTGCCGCTTTGGGGCTGTGGTCACAATGTGTCACTCTGCAGGGTGCAGGCATTTTCCTGGTTGGGCACCTGGGGCTCCAGGTATTCTGGTCAAAAAGTAATCTAGATTCTTCTGACTGGATGGGGATGAGTGGGAGGGTGAGCTGTGGTGGGGAATTCTCAGGGAGACTGTCTCCCATTCCTGCTCCATGCACACCTAGGCCTCCAACAGCAGGACCACGCCCAGGCCGTCTGCTCTGGCTCACTAGCCTTATGCAAAGAACTTCTCACTCCACCTGCCCCTGCCCAGAATTTCCTCTCCACCCTGTGCCAGGCCACCAGCACCAGTCCCAGTGGGACATGCTCAAGTCGGCCCTCAAACACTTGTTTGACCATATGTGCCTGAGGCGGGCCCTGAGGAGCCTCCTCGACAAGCTTCTCTGGGCCCAAAATAACCCCACCCCCACCGAGGGCTGGGCCTGGTGGAGCGAGCCAGGCCCACTGCCAGGGGACATAAGACTGCACATAGGGGAGCTCCTGCCATCCCAGAGACCCCACAACACCTGGATAGAAAAGCCCAATGTAAGGCAGAATCCAGGCTGTGGGTGCTGAGGCTCGGACGGCAATGGCTGGCAGAGGCAGGGACAAGGGACGATCCCAGGGTGCAGTGCCTGCAGGGCCAGTGTCAGGACAGAGTGTGGCATCAGGGTCATCTGCAGGAGGGTGGGACGAGCCCTGGCTGGGGTCTGCAAGTGCTCCAGGGAAAGCACAAAGCTCCAGCAACGCTCAGGACAGGAGTGGACGTGGCTCCAAACAGCCCCTCCCTCCAGCAGGCCTCACAGATGCTCATGGAACTTGAGGCAATCAGGCCGTCAGCCCGAGCAAGTCTCAGAAAGCAAGGCCCAGGACACGGCAGCCCCCACCTGCCCTGCCTGCCTGCCCCCAGCACCTGCACGCACGGCGACACTCACACCAGGAGGGCTGCCTTTCTCTGGGAAGACTTCCTCCTCCAAGAAGGATTCTGTTCCCATGGAAATGACTCAAGCACATTATTTCCCATGGGGCAAATTACAGTTCTGCAGAGACCGGGGCTCAGAGCCTTTTCCCTGAATGTTTCCTGCTGGAGACGGGCTCGGGTCTCAGCCACTCCGCTGTCTCCACGGAGGCAGAATCATTTTCCTAAAATGTCACAATTGCAAACACAATTCCCCGTGCTCACTGGGACGCCCGAGGTTCTTTATTTAATTTCTGTTTTATTGTTTCCTGTCCCATTTAGCTGAGCCCTCCGGCACACACAGTGGCGTTCACACTTGCTCTCCTTCCTGCCTGCGCGACGGCAGAGCACGGGTTATCCGGCGTTTCGGGGAGAAGCGGTCTCGCGGTGCCCCCGCCCTGGCCCTGCACAAGGCTTGCAGGCCCTGGGAGTTCTTGCCGTGGAGTCACTGGGCTGCACCTGTCCCCGGCCTGTCAACCTCAGTTAGGAGAGCAGGGCTGAGGCGGCCAGCATAGCACCCTAACCAGCTGCCCAAGTCATACCCAGTCAGGGCAGGTCTCGGCCAGACAGCAAACACACCATGTCTCCCATGGTCCTCGGGGACATACACGGAGCAAGGTACCACCACGCCCGGCAAGCTGCCCGAGCCACCGCGCGGTGACCCAAGGCCCACCTCCTGGCCTGTCCCCTCACCTGAGAGACGAGGGGCTCGAGGAGGCAGCATGGTGGAGAGGGCCCTGCCTGGCAGTGTGGAGCCCAGACCCTGGTCCCCATGGTCCCCAACTGCTGGTGTTCTCTTCAGGGCACCATGGGCGGCCCCACCCTCCCAGGGCACCAGGCAGGAGAACGACCCACCCAGCACCTCAGGTAGCAGTGACCACACCCCACCGGGCATCAGGCCACCATACACAGGCCCTGGGGGTGAGGCCAGGGCTGGGGACTTGGCCCACATGGAGCCCCAGGCGGGGCTCAGAGCCTGATGAACGGGTGCGAACGTGGCTCCCCAACTATGTGGCTGAGGAAACTGTGGCTCAGAGAGGCTGAGCAATGTGCCCCAAGTCATACAGCTGCAAGGGGCCAGGCACCAGGCCTAGCACCGTCCCTAACATGTCACAGCCGGCTGCCATCACTCTCAAGGACACACAGGGGCCGCTCGGGGAGGCGTCTCTGGGAGCCCGAGAAACGGCCACACCAACAAGGCTGCCCTGGGACACGGCCAGACCTGCCGCCACGGTGTGAGGGATTTCAAGCAGCAAGGGGCCGGGGTGACCGCAGGCACGAGGCTCACAGCCCTTCCACAGACACCAGTGCGAGCCAGGGTGAATGAGGCTGCTCCACAGAGAACCAAACTGGGAATCTTTTGAAAGGCATTTACTTACCTGAAAATCTCTTTCTTCTAGTATTTCTTTCCTCCATCTCAGGAGAAAAGCAGCACAGACGTACAAGTGGAAGTGTGAAAAGCCCTCGGGCTCAGACTGCAAGAGAGAAGGCAGGAGAAGGGTTAGTGTGCAGGGCAGGCAGCCGGCGCAGCCCAGGACCTCGGGTGCTGTCGGGGCTCCAAGGGGACCAGAGCCAGTGGGACCGACTGCTTCTCCCAAAGGCCAGAACTTCCACATTCTCCTCTCATCAAAATAAGTACGATTTTCTCCTTAAGTACCGGCCACCTGGTAAACAGGACGTGACTAGCAGACCAGGGGTTAGGCAAGTTCAAATCCAGCGTCCCTGTCTCCCCCTGCACAGGTGACAGCAGCAGTAACAGGGCAGGTCCCGAGGGCAGGGAGCCCCCTGCCACAGGCGGGGCCCACAGAGGCCCGTCCCCTGCCCAGTGACGTCAGGCCGACGGCCCAGCCCAGCAAGGTCCGGGCTGTGTGCAGGCATCAGGCCGGCCGTTCCTCTGAAAACAGCCTGTCAAGGGTCAGGCTTCTGAAGATGGGGAGTCCTGGGGGTCAAGGAGGAGCACGGTTCCTACCACTGAATCCACAGTGTAAAGCCGTAAATACCTCCAGTGAGGGGGACAAGTCACACTGGAGCCCAGACGCCCATGGGAATGACATTAGAAGTCCCTGACCCCGTCCCAGCTGCCCTGACAGAGGAAAGCCGCAGGTCCCGGCCCTGACCGCCTGCCGTGAGCCGTCCAGCACGCCAGGCAGCACCCGCGGGCGCCGCTCCAGGGGAGAGCTGCATGGGACCCCGCTCCCGGGACCCCGGCACCCCCCAGTCCAGGCAGAGCTGACGGAGGGACACCCAAGGGGTCAAACGCCACGGTAGATGTGGAGCCCACCGTTTGTCTGCGGCAACAGACGGGGCAGGCAGACTGTCCAGTAAAAGGCATGGAGGCCAAAGGCTATCCGTGGACAAAATGAAGTCAGAGCCAGAACTCAAGGTGGATCAGAAAAGTGAGTGCAAAAAAAGTAAAAAACCAAAAGCAAAAATTCTAAAAATCGATACACCCGACTACACGAAAATTTACAACGTTCATGTGTGATGAAGACGCCGTAGTTGAGGTGCTTATACAATCACAGGCCAGTGAAACAATCTGCCGTGTGTACGTGACGGACAGCGGATCCGTGTCCAGAGTTCACACCCAGAGTTCAACCCCCCGAGAGTCAGCAAGAGACACCGGGCCAAGGGTCTGAACAGCCCGGGAGGTCAGGACAAGCAGGAAAAGCCGCTCCCTCGGGCTGGAGATCAGGGAGGGATGTGCAGAGAGAAACGAGCCAGCGTGAGACCCGTTCGCGGTCCCGGGACTGGGAGGACCTGGGGCTCCGAGGACCAGCGGAGGAGAGGGTGTCGGCGGGAAGGGATCCTGCGGGCGCCGCGGGTGGAGGGCAGTCTGGGGACAGCCAGGCTCACGGCCCGCAGCCCGGACGTCTTTCTTGATCAGAGCATCTCCAACGCGGCGTAGAAGGCGACGCGCCAGGAATGCGAGATGGAGCACGGCCTGCAAATTCGGAGAGCTCGGGAACCCCTCGCAGGCCCTGACGGGAGGATGGGTCGGCGCCAGCAGTCCCACCACGGAAATCCAGAGCCTGAAGACAAGCACACGGCCGCACAGCCACGTGAATACTAAAAACAGGGAAGCATGTGGCAACGGGCACTGGAGGCTGGTGCCGTTTATGGGAAGTTTCTGATCCTTCATCACGATGCTACGTGTTGCTTCCGGAAACAGCCCGTGTGGCACAGACGCAGCAGCGTGTCCAGGAGTGAAGCAGCCTCGCTGCAGGAAAGAGGACACTGCAGTGGCACAAGGAAAATTTAATCTCTAAGTAAGAAATGAAAGAGCTGAAGCAAAATGGGAAAGAAATGAAGACTCGACAGAGCTGGGTAGCAGCACAGGGGCGGCTCCTGAACCAGTGACACTCTTCTGTGAACTTGAGGTTGTGCGTAATCGAAAGAGAGAGACTGGGACGAACCTGAACGGTCTTTCCGGAGTCAGCAAGGGATGTGTCCGTCTGGAGGGACCACGGTGCTGTGGCCCAGCCCCCAGGTCCGCGCTCAGGCTCCGTGGCCTGAGGTGGCCCCACCCTTGGTTCTGACCTCGCGACCTTGGACGGCCCCTGCTCAGCGCTGTCTCGGGTCCGGGCACCGGCTGAGGCAGCCCCCAGCCGGGGCCCCACCCGCCTTCCTTGGGACCCTCCCTTCAAGACGGGGCCCACGCTGCCCCCGGCCCTGGTTTTGGGGAAGCTCAAGGATGGCAACAGGACAGAGGCGCTCCCCTCCTCCCGCCTCTGCTCCAGCGGCTGGTGGGCCGCAGAGGAAAAGCCAGACGCCCCGAACATTACGCGTTTTCTTAAAAGTGCACTTCAGGCTCCCCAGTGGAACGAGTTTTGCTTATAAAACAAAAATATTAAAGTCCAAAATGTCTACAGATTAACTAAAGGCAGATTACTCAGGCACGAGGTGCAGTTTTTAAAGCGCAGGAAATAAGGCAAAGAAGCAGTTTCCCTTCTGTTTCTTCTGGCGGAGAAAACGTAATAAAAGGAGCAGTTTTTCACCTTTAATGGCATCGTTAAGCTTCCCTTGTAATTTCTGGCGCTGAAATACAGCCCCCAGCCCCTGGTGGCGGGAGTTTCTGTGTCTGCGCAGCTGTGTGGGTGCATTTTTCAGGCCGTTCACGTGACAGGCGTTGCTTCCCACCCTCTGCTCGGATCCAAGCGACCGCTTCCGCTGCGCCAGCAGATCTCGCTGCAGCTTCCTCTGAACATCCATCAACGGCCACCGCGGCCACCGCCGCCCGCCAGAAATGCAGAGGGCTGGTGTTCCCACGCGCCCCACGCCCCGGGTCTGGCCCGGCTGGTGACGGAGCCGTGAATCACGCTCGTGTGGGGCCCAGCCCTGGCGCATAAACGAGCCTGCGCCCGCCAGCACCTTGCAGTCACCGACCCGTTGTCTCCACGCCGGGCCCCATTACCGCCGGCCTGACACTTATTGGCATGTGTCTGTCCATGTCTGAGAACATTCCCGGTGGTTACATGACAAAGGTCACAGCCCGTCAAACTCCCCCTGAGTCATCAGCACCCACAGCGCTGAGCTGGGAGAGGGGGGTGACCACGGGCTGCCCCCAGCTCCGGGGCTTGGGAGGTGGCCCTCATGTAGCAGCAACTCCTAACTGAAATGAACATTTTAAAGCCACGAATTACAAGAGAAAAACATAAAATAATAAAAAATACTGAAATACTTAGAAATTGCTGATACACGTATGACCGATGGGCGAGTGGGTCCGGTGCCGCCGGGCGCGTCCATCAGGAAGTCCCCCGCTGGCTGACGGTCTCTGAGCGCCGCCCCAGAGTGACCGCGCGATTCTCTCACTCCCTCCACACCCAGGGCTGCCTCTCCCCCTACGGAGTCACTTCCCTCAAACGCCTTTGATGGCCAGAAAGGCACGGCCCTTGCGGGGGTCTCCCCTCCTACTCACCAGCTGAGGCCCTCGCAGCCTTCAAAGGGAGAGGGCGAGGGTGTACTTAGGAATCGCTGCGGAACCACGGACTTGAACACGTTTACGCTTCCATCCACCGCACAACAGTCCTTCCCACGCTCAATGTTCCCATTGCCGGCCAGCGGGAGCCCCTTTCAGCTGGGCTCCGATGTGACCCCAGGACTCGGAGAGGCCCCTGGCTTTCTCTACGACCCGTGGGCCTCGACCTGGAACCCGAGGTCTCTCCAAGGAGCCCTGTTTCTCCCGTGGGAAGGGCTGTGGAGACTGCAGGGCACGGTTTCCAGCGGCCCGATCAGCGGCGGGAGCTACAAGATACACTTTTATCCCTTTTAAAGAGAAAGCCGGGTTCATACGGAGTCTTAATTCATACTTGAGATTACAGGGTTCTTACTTATTTGATTTTATGATTGATTCTCTCATGTTGAAAACCTTACTTCCTATATTATCGTAATTACTTGATCCCCCTAATATATGTACTTATGGTAATACGTGCGTTTGGTACCTACGTGTGTCTATAAATAACAGCTTCGAGGCAGCACTGTTATTACCGACAGTCTGATGACTGAATAGGTTTTAAATGTCCTGGAAGGTCTCTGTGCTTGGGGTGTGCCCACGAGGGCCGCTGTTTGATCGCTCACGTCTGCGTGAAGCCATTTTTCCCTGTGGGATTCTGGCGCCGACGCGACGTCGCTCGGCTCAGTTTTAATGCTAGTTTTGTTCTTGCTGTTGAAGGACCGCTGGACAGCTCCTCGCTGGGGTCTGGTCCGGCCGCGCGGTTACGCAAGGCAACGCTGGCCCCACAGTGACAACTGAAGCAGAGTGCGAGCGGGCACCGGGCCGCCCCTGCCCCCCGCGGCCCCTCCGCGGCCCGGCCTCTGCCATCGGGCTCTGCTGTATTGTTTTGCTGATGTTTCTGTTTTGTTTGTAATATAAGCAAATACACGCGTGCTCGGGAAAAGGGGTGTGTGTGTACACGCCCCCCTCTGTGTGTCTGCGTGTCTGTGTATGTAGGCGCACACGTGCCTGTGCATGTCTGTGTGCACGTCTGTATGTGGGTGGGTGTACATGTCTGTCTGCGTGTGTCTGCGTGTCTCTGTGTGTACACGCACGTTCACGCCCACCCTCTCCCGACCAACCGGTCAGGGTGTCTGCGTCTGGCCCCTCTGGGGAAACGCCGGGCGCTCACGACGGCACCCAGCGCACCCGTCCCCCTGCGCCCTGCGCTGCGCCAGCCTGCGGCCGTCAGTCGTTCCCCCAGCCCCATGCGGGGGCACCCGTGGTGCGGCTACGAACAGGGCTGCAGCGAACACGCCATGGACGCAGCGGACGCTGCTGCTCCAACACAGCTCCCTGCCCAGCAGGTGAAAGCACGAGCTCCCCCTGCGGGGTCCCTGCGCCCGCCTCTCCTCCCCCACCACCAGCGCCCGCCTCGGGGCGGCGCACAGGACAGTCGCGCCCGACGGCCCTCGGGGGCGGGAAGGCGCCGCCCGCACGACACTGTGGCACGTTCACCGTCAGAATGTAGCCACAAGGGTCACGTTGTTCTTCTTTACCGCTGAGATAAGGGTAGATCCGCGCTCAGCTGACGGCAACGGCAGAGGTCCCGTACCGTCCACTCAGTGGGGACCACGTTTCTCGCTCACGTGAACAGGACGTAACGGTCAGCTCTTTGGGGCCCTGTGCCCCCCACGGGACTCACAGGCGATGACAGGTCCGTGGGTCCGATGCGTCACGCCCGGGCAGGTCTGTCCCTGAGCGCCGAGCTCAGAGGGTTCATCCGAGCGCGTGACTTCAACTTCGCTGTTCAAGTGGAAGTTCATTTGGCCGACGCCGCACATTCCCCGGGGCACACGTATGTGCACGTGGACACGTGCTCCCGTGTGCATGGCTGTGGACGGCCCTGGGGATTCCACACGAAGCCTGGCTGCCTCCCGTCTCTGGATCCCCATGAACAAACATTCATTCGACCACACGAGCCACGCTGTTCGGGTCCCTGGCGGCCACGCTTTCCGCCCCACGCCTCGCTCTGCTGAGGGGGGTTCGTACTCTCCGCTACAAGGCCATCTTCCTCTCAGACCGCGGCTTCGGGGCTCCTTACCTCCGTGACTTAGGACACGTACATTTAACACTGTCTCCTACAATGAGAGCGCGTCTTTAACTAACTTGGTATAGTTTCCCTTGGTCCTGCCGAATCGAAGTGTCATCGCTCCGGTTTGCTTCTGCTCTGGTTTGATGGGAAAGCTCTGCACACACGTCACTTCCAATCCTGCCACGTCCCCAAAAGGGGAATAAATGCTGAGAGGGAAAATTCAGGCAAAACTGGACAAATACACATTAAGGTCAGATGCAGGAAATATTCATCTAATCTGCAGGTATTTAAAATATTTTTAGTGACCTGTTTCGCTTCCAGGGAAACTTAATTCGTGACCAAACGCTCTGACGGTCCGCCCCCTCCGCCAGTCGGCACAGACAGGCAGGCGGCGGCGAGGGCTCGACAGAGCCGGAACGAGGCCGGCCACCCGCTGCTCAGGAAGACACTAACTCGCTGGGTGACTCCCCCTCGAGGCTCTGACCTGTGGAGGGGACCCCGCCCCCAACGTCTCACCTCAACTGTCCCCTCCCCCAGCTGAACAGTAGGTAGCGCAGCCGGAGCGGATTCTGAGTTAAGGACCATTCTCCACTCTGCCCGCGACGTGCATTCCATGGCTTCACGCACCCGCAGGTGACGGAGTCGTCCCCGCCCAACGCCGTGGTCCACCCCACCCCGTGCCGCTGAGAGGCCCTCGCCGCTCGTCCTGCGCCGGGGGCAGCTCAGTCCTGTGCCCCGAGTCTCTCCGAGCAGAGGTTCCCGGGGCCGTGTGCTCCACGACCACCCTGAGGGCCGCCCGGTCAGGGGCATAGGGCACAGGAGCCAGCATGTCCAGCGCGTCCCCCGGTGACGCTGCGCGCCGGTCAAGCGTCACGCTCGGAGCAGCGTCGCCCGTACAACCCGCAGGCACGCACCTGTCCACGTCTGCACGTCCACGGTGCCACCAGCCACCCCAGGGGCTGCATCCGTGAAATGCGGCTGGTGGGACCAGGCCACTGGATTTCTCCATGTTTTTAAACCTAATTAACACTAATTTAAAGAGCCACATGTGGCTAGTGAGTGGGGCGTCTAACCCGGCAGAACACCTGGGCCAAGGACAGCGCATCCCCTCCACGTCCCCAGGCAACGCCGAGGTCGCTTTAGAAGTGGCTTTTGCTGGTGTGCCCCCCGGGCACGTGTGTGTTCCCTCTCGTAAGAAACCGCCGCCGCTGACACCCCGCCTCCTGTGGAGGGCTCCGCACGCGCCCCGGGAGCGCCGGCAGCTCCCCCGTCTCAGCCGTCCTGGTGGCTGCGCGGCTCCCTGTGGTGCACCTTGCATCTCCTGCGGCTGGGGAGGCCGAGTCCTCCGCCGAGGATTTGCTGGTTTACTCACAACACCGTCCGCTGGGGAACGACTGAGTCACTGTCGGTTTTTAACGGGCGTCTGTGACGCCGAGCGGCAGGAGCTGTTCCGTGGCCCCCATCAGGGCCCTCGGTCACACGCGGGGGGCACGTTCCCTCCGGGGCCTCCCAGCTCTTCGGGACTCTGCCGGCCCACCCTTGCGGGGTCTGCCGGCCAGCACCCCACCGCCTCCCTCACGGTAGCTTTACAGAACATCTGGAACTCAGGACGCCGAGGCCGCCACTGGGGTGTTTTTCTTTACGAAATTTTGTAAATTTTGCTATCGTAGGTCGTTTGTATTTCCATGTACATTTCAGAATAAACAGTTTCTACAGGAAAGCCTGGTAGGAGTCTGGGGCTGCACTGACTCTAAAGGTCGATTTGGGAGAGTATTTTAATATTAAATCTTCCAATTCATAAACACGGTGTTTGTCACCATACATTTCTTCCATTTCTCTCAACAACGATTTGCAATTTTAGTGTCAAAATCTGAAGCCCCCTTAGTTGATGTCACCCCAAGGTGTGTTTATGAATTTCACGTTATTATAAATGGTGCTGGTCCCCAAATTCCATCTTCCAGTCGTTCGTTACTAACCCGGAGGAACACAGCCGACTTTCCCAGGTTAACTGTTTCCAGCACCTCCGTTAGCTCGCCCTTCCTGGTGGGCTCCTCGGGATTTCCTGGCACGTCCCCAGCAAGGACAGGCCCGCTCTCCCCTCCCGATCCCTACACCTGTTGGCGTTTCCACTCAGGGCCGGCCCGGCCAGGCCTTCAGCACAGGAGTGAGAGCAAGCGCTCTGCTGTCGGCCTGGGGCACGGCTGGCTTCCCGGGGACGTGATGTGAACTTGGGGCACGGCTGGCTTCCCGGGGACGTGACGTGAACTTGGGGCACGGCTGGCTTCCCGGGGACATGACGTGAACTTGGGGCAGGGCTGGCTTCCCGGGGACGTGACGTGAACTTGGGGCAGGGCTGGCTTCCCGGGGACGTGACGTGAACTTGGGGCACGGCTGGCTTCCCGGGGACGTGACGTGAACTTGGGGAAGGGCTGGCTTCCCGGGGACGTGACGTGAACTTGGGGCAGGGCTGGCTTCCCGGGGACGTGACGTGAACTTGGGGCAGGGCTGGCTTCCCGGGGACGGGACGTGAACTTGGGGCAGGGCTGGCTTCCTGGGGACGTGACGTGAACTTGGGGCAGGGCTGGCTTCCCGGGGACGTGACGTGAACTTGGGGCAGGGCTGGCTTCCCGGGGACGGGACGTGAACTTGGGGCAGGGCTGGCTTCCCGGGGACGGGACGTGAACTTGGGGCAGGGCTGGCTTCCCGGGGACGCGATGCGAGCTGCATGCTGCACGCGCCCGCTGTGACTGAGGAAGCTGCCTCTGCTCCTGGGTTACGGACAGTTCCTGCCGCGAGCGGGTGCTGACTCCGCCTGTGTCGTCGGACGCAACCCCCCCGCTCTTGCCCGTGTCCTGGTGGCGGTCGACGATGGCGGGAACACCAAGCCAGCTGCATGCCTGGGACAAGCCCGCTTGGTCACGACAGGCTCGTTTTCACGTAGTGCCCGGCTCGATTTGCTGACGCTCCCCGAGGACCTGCTTCTTTACTAAGGGGGGCTATAGGCCGGTCACCTCCTCTCCTTCCAACGTCCTTGTCTCATTCTGGTGTCTCAGTTACGCCGACGGGCGGAGGAGATGCGCCGAGGGGCGGAGAGGAGAGACGCGCGGACGGGCGGAGAGCGCAGGTGCCGCTCTTGACGGGCAGGGGTCTTCCGGGCTTCTTGCTTCTCGGGCAAGGCTGGGTCACCGTGCCCACCAAGGGACCTGTCCATCCCGCGGGGGCGCGGGCGCGCTCTCTCTCACTGATTTCTGCCCTCTGCATTTTTATTTCCTTCCTTCTGATCACTTGTGGGTTCATTCCCTCTTCTCTTTCAAGCTTCTAAAGATGCAAAGCAAAACTATTGACTTTATGGATTTTAAATCTTTCTTTTCTGATGCCGAATTTACAGGAATATGTCAGCTCTCCCAGCACGGCCTTGGCTGCAACCCACAAATTCAGACGTTACTTTTTACCAGTCATTCAGTTCAAAACCTTGCACCCAAAGGTCCCTCAGAGGTGTGCCGTTGCTTTTCGGGCGCATTCCTGCTGACTTCTAACTCAGTCTGCGAGGTGAGGCAGGAAGACCGTGCGGCTCCATCTCCTACATCCCGGGCACGCCAGGCGCTGGGCACTGCGCGCGTGCAGGGAGGGGTGCCTGGCACTCCGGCTGTTGGACGCTGGTATTTCGGTGTCTCCTCCACCTTTACTGAGTTTTGGTCGATTCGTTTTGTCCATCACTGGGACAGAAAGTTAAAGCCTCCAGGTATGTTTGTGCTGCTGTTCCAATGACAGGAACAGCCCTTAACATCTCTGCGCTAACTGCTCAGTGTGAGCCTCCAGATTGCACAGCTGTCCATCCGGACGCTGAGCATGGCTCTGGGTCGAAGGGGACAAGGGACATCCTGCCCCGTCCCACCTGAGAGCCTGGCCTGACACGCCCTTCATCAGCCGTCCCCCAGGCTAGCAAGGTTTCCCTCCAGCTCGCCCCGCGCCCAAGGGGCCAGCCTTGCAGGGCCCTGGCTTTACCTCAGCGCCTTAGCCCCGCACCCCCCACCTGGGAGGGGCGCACAGTCTATCTCCTGCCCCAAGTGTGTCTGGAGACCAAGCTAGAGACGGGCAGCCCTGCCCCTTCCACCTACGTTTTCTTGGGCCTGGGCCAACCCTGCTTCCCTGCAAGCGTCCCTGCACCCCAAACCCGTTTCTGGCCCGTCAGCATCTGGCAGTTCTGGGGGTTCTGTGGTATCCACACTAAAGCTCGGCCTGCTACGCAGCCGCCCCACCATCACAGCAGAGGCACGCGGACCCGCGGACCCGGGGTGCCTAGGTTAACACAGGGGCTGCTGGTGTGTGATGGGCGAGAGGGCCGAGGTCCCAGACAGCCGGCCTAGGCTCTGGGCTGCATCTGCCGGGCAGCAGGTGCCACCACGGACAACCAGGCGCGGCAGAGGGGGCAGCCCCGGGTGCAGGAGCTTCTGTGCTGGGACCAGCAGGACAACAGAACTGGGGCACCGCTTACAGGGCCTGCTCGTCCCCGAGGAGTCAGCTCTCAGAGCCTCCAGGGAGCACCCACTAAATGTGCAAAGAAAGGGCATGAGACAGATTGTGTGCATCTGTTTTCCCAAACCCACACGGAACGTGAATTACTCACTTAAGGGGATTAGCTCAGGACAACGAAAGACACATTTCACGGCGGGCCTGCCTCTGTGCGGGATGCGGAGGTTGCCTGGGAAGGGCCGAAACAGGGAACTGACCACGCGTGCTGCTTCCAGAACCCCTGCGTCGTCATGGGGACGTTTCCAACCGGCCAGTCCCCTCTCCTAAGTGCCCCTGGTGGAAGCAGCGACACACGTCACAGGAGAACAAATGGGACCACACGAGCCAACCTGGGCCATCTCCCCTCCCTGCTGCCTCACAGGCCGTCACCCCCGGAGAGACGAGGGACGAGGGACGAGGGACGAGGGGGTCGGCATCACCAGCACCAGCGCCGCTACTGCTTTACACGGGATGTCAGATCTGCACCGTTTCTCGTAATTCTGCGTTTCACAAGCCTCCCTGGAAAGTGAGGAGTGACGCGCACCACCCGCCTCAGACCGCTGCAGCGACGCCAAGGTCCCGTCTGTGCACGTTTCCTCCTCCCGCAGCCTGCGGTCTGGCTGTCGGAGTCCTTCCCTGGCCGCCCGTGGTGAGGACACAGCTTCACACGGCTCACACCGCGTGGACAGGACTCTGTGGAAGGCGCACGAGGGAGTGCCGGTCACGTGGGACCCCGCGGCCTCGGTGCTGGGGCGGCCCCCCCACTCCTTGCTGGGACCCACGGGGTTCCCAGCGGGCAGGCTGCACGGTGAGCTCTGGCCGAGCCAGGAAAGGCGCCAGCAGCTCGGCACCGGCCTGGGCCTCCGCACCCCGCTGCCCCCCACGGCCCGGACGACATGACGCAGCGCCGTCCCGTGAGTTCCTGGGCCACGTCCGTTTCTTCACACGTCTGCCCTGCTGCCTCGACAGTCGGGGAGTCTTTCAGCCTCATTTTTCCTGGAATAATTTCTTATCCGTCATTTTTATGGCAGCATTAAATTTTAAGAGAGGATTGAGAGGGATAGGAAATCTATTGCATAGACCAACCCCAAAAGAAAGCCTTTAATAAATTTAGAACGTTCCATTTCACATTCAGATCTGACCCAGGCCCAGAAAGCTTTCTTCCTGGCCCAGAGCCATCCGTCCTTCATGCTGAGTGTGGGGCGGCCTGCAGCCAGGAGTGGGCTCCGCACGGCCCTCGAGACGCAGCGCCGGGGCCCAGCCGCGGCGGCCGGAGGACAGGGCCGCACCGCCCCCTGAACAAGCCCCGGCAGGTGCTCCCAAGTGTGCCCTACAGGACACCAGGCGCTTCAGACTGGGGCGCCAGGCACCCTCCACCTACCACGCAGGCCACTGGAGCCAGCGCAGGCCCTGTGCAGGGCGCGGCCCAGAGGCCAGCCGGGCAGTGCTACCCAGGAGGCTCCTGGCCCAGCGTGCAGCGGGTGGCAGTGGGTGGCAGCGGGGGCGCTGCTGCCCCACAGGTGCCCACAGGGTTAGGCAACGTGCTGGGGGCCAGAGGAACAGCGGAAACCACTCTGCTGCACTCGGTACCTCACTTCCGCTGAACGTGGGGCCAGGCTCTGCCCTGCTGAGAGTCACCACCGTCGTGAGGACAGCTTAGTGGCTCCTTTCAGACTCAACACGGCTGCCTCGGGCCACAGAGCCGGCGAGGGAGTGGGGTGGTCTGGGCTTAGTATGGTCCTGCCACCTGCCAGCAGCTGGGCAGCCTCTCTCTCCTCCTAATTCCCAGGGAGGCTGGGCGCCCTCCCCACCAGTCCTCTGCCCCGCCAGCCCCTCCACGTCCACACCTGTCTGCCTGCACCAGGGGCCTCTGGACCCACGAGGCACCTGCCCACCTTGAGATGCCAGCTTTTAGACAGTAACACTCTTACAGTCCCGGGGACCCAGGGTCACTCCCCGCATGAGCCCCAGCACAGCAGCCGGTCTCGGGGAAGGATGCTGGGCCCAGCACACACACACTCACAGCCCAGCACGGCACACCAGGCCAACCGCTCCTGCCCTCACACACGGAGCGACGGACAGAGACACTGTCTGCACCACGCTGGCTCCCTGAGCTCAGAGATCCAAATGTACTCATGGGGCCGAGCCGGCTGGTTGTCCTCTTTCCCAGAATCCCATGAACCACGGCCACAGAGCAGACACCGCGCTTCCAGGCAGACGGCTCCAATCTCAAGGCGACTAGTTGGCGGGTGTCATTCAGAAGGAAACAGCGGAAACGGCAGGTTGGAGCCTTTGCCTCTGACCTTGAGCTGAGGGTTTCCCGTTTCTATTTGGAGACCATAAAAGCAGAGAGAAAATGGGTGCAGCCAACCCCGGGCTGGGCAGGCCAGAGCAGACCCGGAATCCAGCACCTCAGGGGGCAGGGGACAGTGGCCAATGCCATCACCAAAAAGCAATAGGACCGTCATGAACTGACCGAAGGTCACACAAGCAGCTCACAGACTCGCAGGATCTGGTGGGAAGACTGAGTGCTGACCCGTCACGGCTTTCTGGCAGGAATGTCCCTCGGCTGAGCCCCAGAGCACCACTGGAAAACGGGGCCGGGGCCTGAGGGGTGATGGGGCCACAGGAGCTGACATGTGCTGCGGGCCATGACAGCAGCTGGCACGTGTGGGTTCTTCGACAAAGGGGATTTTTCTTATTATGGTTTTTACTCTTTTCTCCAATAGTTCAGAAGACTGACTTCTAAAATGGAAAAAAAAACTAACACCCAAGTATAGTGCTCAAATTTAACATCAATAACCTTAACAAACATTTATATGCAAGACTCCCAGGGATGGAATTGCCAGGCTGTGTCCAGTGTGGAATTCAAAGCAACAGGGCATCCCAGGAAACCGCTCAGGGGAGCAGTGCCGGGATCTGGGATGGGGGCACAACCGCTCCTCCCAGCAGAGCCTCTGACACGGTAGGGGCGGCGTTCACCCGGGGTCAGGCCCTGTGGATTCACACGCGTGTGTCTGACAGGTCACACGGCACGGGGCTGGCGCACCTCGGGCAGGGCAGGAAGCTTCTGCTAAATCACCTGCTCCCGAGAACTGTGACCGCAGTGCTCAGCCTGGGCTCCGGGGGGCGCCTTCCACCAGGGCCAATTCCACCAACAGCAGGCTGGTGCGCAGGCTCACCTTCTGGATCAAATTTGCAATAAGGTAACGCCAACCTGTGGATTCTTTGCTGGAACTTTCAGTGAGATCTCAATGCTGGGAATCCACGAGGTAATTGAGTCAAATGAGCTCCTCTAAAAACTTGCTTTTGCAACTTTTGTTGTATTATTAGACTTTGCAATAGGAGTTATTTTAACAATGTACAATGTAATTAGCCACTTAATATCATTAAGAAAATTTATGAGCCTTTTTGAGTTGAAAAACAGCCCAAAATGGTATTTATTAGTTATCCGGGGCTAAAAATAGGACCCTACTGCCTCAGCGAACCACGTTTAAAAAAATGTACAGTCACAAATAATATGTCTAATTATGTATTAAACTAATTCCTGCCTTCACCTTTTGAATTTCTAAACTCTCTACCTCATGTATCATTTTAATTGTTTTTCCAGTTCACTCCCAGGGAAACCGGCTGATGGAGAATTAATTATGGCCCAATGGAGAGGCTGCCGGCACTGTTCCTGACACAATCGGAGCCCTGGCCTCATTTGCATGTCTCCTTTCATTCCAAACAATGGCACTGCTGAGATTTTGGCATGAAATTGTGAGCTCATTAAAGAGGACACTATCATATCCATTTCCACAGATATTCATCCATTATCACATTTCCCTGCGACACGAGCGGGTGAATAGAGAGCGGCCGGGGCGAGGGCGCCACCCGACCGCCCGAGGACAGGGTTGGAGACCACTCAAGCCTGGGACAGACCCCAGGAAGGCGGGCACTCTGGGTGGCGGGGAGGCTGCGGCGTGCAGCCATGCGAGGCCCCTGCATGCCCTCAGCTATGCCTCACGCCCCACGGCACCCCAAGGAACAGCACCCAGGGGAGTACCAGTTCCCCTGCTGCCTGGCACAAGGGGCTCAAGGGCACCACACTTCCCCACCCTGAGCACGGGGTGACCTGTTTCCTGTATCTGGGGTGTTTCTCTCTATTCTGAGAAGCGACCATGAGCTTTACACATATGCACACCTTGGGCTTATTTACCTGCTGGAGCTGTTCCCAAAAAGTTGGGGTGTCACAATGACAACCTTTCTGAAGTCAGTCACCTCCCTGAATTGTCCTCAACAAACTCCTGTCCTTCCCTTCCTGTCCGTGTGACACCGCCAAGTGCAGGAGGCCCACTTTTCCCTGATCCTGTGTCCATTGGGCATGGTCCCAAGGTGTGTCAAAGTCCTCTAGCTCTGTGGGTCCACAATGGGCTCAGCATTTCCCGGGACTCCTCCACCCACCAGCAGGCCGGCCAAGGACCTCCGAGCAGAACTCAAGGTGCTGAGGAGCCACGGCCTCCTCACCTGAGACCCAAGGGCATTCACGGAGGGTGAGACACCAGTAACCAGCTGCTTCCTGCACCCGGGGAACCAGATCGGGCCCTAGGAGCCTGGCTCCACCAGGGAGGGCTCCGGGCAGAGCAGCATGGCCTCCTTCCTCCTCAGCTCATGCAGAGTCAGAGACCCCCAACCTCGCAGGCCCTAGGACCAGAGGGAAAGGCTGAGGTCCCCTGCAGAGACCCGTCAATCGGCTCGGCCTTCTAAGGGAAGGCCCTGCTCAGTCTCCATGGAGAACCACAGCAGCAGAAGGGAATCCTGAGCAGCACTCGTCTCTCGCCCCAGCCTCCCTGCAGGTCCAAGCGGCCGGCCTGGCGACAGGAGAAGCCCCTCAGAGGTCGCGGCGCACCTGCTCTGGGGAGAAGGCCAGCCACTGAGCAGGGCCCACGCCTGTGCTGGCAACTTTGGAGATGGAGATGGAACACTTTAAATTCTCACGTCACTGAGGAGCCAAAATCAGGCTCAAAAGCAACCGTAATTTGTAAGTGAGAGCGCTCTCGTTTAATGAAACACTGATGCAGCCCCTAGGAACGGCCTCTTCACAGTGATGGAGATGAGCGGGCACAGTGCACCCTTCCAAAGGCACGTCGGCTGCAAGGAGGAAATTAAAGACACTTGGAGAGTTAACATTTATTCTGGGTGAATTTTAATTAACAGTTCATGCCTGACACCTCAAGCACCAGGCCCCGCAGTGACCGCGAGTGCCCGAGTGCCCGGGGCTCCAGCGCCCCCCGCAGGGTGACGGCGACAGCGGGAAGGGGCAGCTCTCCCCCGCTGGGCAGGTCAGCCCCAAAGCCCCGGCGGCTGCTTCGTGACGGTGCACTCACCAGTAAGAAAGAAATTTCTCCCTGAAAACGTGCTACCAATTCTGTACGGAAACAAAATGCCACCGGGTGAAACGGATCAGGCAGAACCATTTACTCCTCCCCAGCATCAACCGCCAGGCTGAGCCCAACAGCCCAGGCTGTGCGGACACTGGACAGGGACGTCCACGGCTTGGTCCTGCGTTCACTGGCACACGCGTGGCCTCGCGCGCACAGGTGCGGGTAAGGAGCGGCAGCCTGGCCTGTTCCGTGTGCCGATCCGCACGGCAGGGCCAGTGACGCTGCCGCGAGCCGGGGGCCGGCAGCAGCTCTCGCCCCAATCCCAGCCTGGGGCCGTGAGCCTGGCCGCACTGGGAAGCAGGGTCTCTGCAGGCGGAGCGAAGGTGAGGTCACGGGGAGGAGGCAGACTCCTAATGGTGGCCGAGTCCTCACAAGAGGGGACGAGAAGGGGGTTGGCGCAGGCAGCATGGCAGAGCACATGTGACGAAAAGGCGGAGACTTGAGTGACGTGGCTGCAAGCCAAGGACGCCCAGGACTGCAGGTGACACTGGAGCCAGGGGAGCGGCAGGGGCAGCTTCCCCCCCAGAGCCTCGGGCAGGAGCCAGCCCTGCCGACACCCGGACCTCACCCCGTGGCCTCCAGGACTGCGGGGAAGTGATGCCACTTTAGGCTGTTTGTGGTTACTGAGCCCGAGAAAACCACCACACAACACCCCATCCTGCCCCTGCCTCAGCTTTCCCTGGGGACTGTGCTCCCCAGTATTTCCAGGGCTCCCTCCCTGGAGTATCCCAAGGATATGGTCCCTCCCGGAGTATCCCTGCGGGCTGCCCTCTCTCCATCTGGGAGACGAGGTCTCACTTTCACTTCTGGGCTCTGGGGCTGGCCGGGCTGAGCTACATGCCCCCAAACCTTCCAGGAGCACGTTAGGGGCTCTGTCAGCCCGGGGCAGCCCAACCTCTCAGGGGCAGCAGGCGGGGAGTCTGACCCTCCCTCCAGCCCCACAGAATAGGTTCGAGGTGCAGCTCAGGGAAGACGTTTCTCAAACCAGACTCACCAAGACGTCAGGGGAAAGACACAGACCCATTGTGAGAAACACCGCAGGACCCTCACCAGCCCCACAATGCAGGCACCGTGCTGAGTGCTCTCTTATTGTTGGGGCGTCTGAGAGCAGACCTCAGACCCCAACCAAGTCGCCAGTGGCCCACACCACCTCCTAAAGAAGACAGGCCGTGTGCACGTGCAGGCACTGGGCACGACCCACAGCCGGAGAGGATCTGAGGCCCACACAGGCCCATGGGCTCGCCCAGGGCCACTGAGCAACACTCCGGAGGAGCCGGGTCTGAGCCCAGGCCCGGGTCAGAGAGGGAAGCCTGCCAGCGCCTTGCTCCCCGACCCCACACCCCCAGCAAATGACTGACAACTGACAGTCGGGGCTGAGAGGGACAGGCAGACACAGGAGTGTACAAGGAGTAACCCACTCGGCCAGGGAACAAAGCCCGGCTCTGAGGCCACAGGAGGGGGCGCTGTGTCCCCAGTGTCCCCCAGAAGAAAGCTGCCGCCACAAAGCCCTCAGCTGGATGCTGAAAGGTTAGAACAGGCTGATTAAATTGCATTTGCATATGTATTTCCACTTTTGAATACTCAAGAAATAAAAATTTGCAATTTTTTAATAACGTGGACTTATGCATATTTAGATATTTCTTTGTGTGGAGCTGCTTGCTTTGTTCACCAACGGGCCAGAAGACGCCCTCTGGAAGAGCGCTCTGATCAGCACCGGGACCCGCCCCGCGCGGGCCGCTCAGACTGGCTGCTCCTGAGGCTTCCCGGTGCCGCAGGGCCGGGCGGTGCCTGGCAAAGAGGGTGCTCAAGATGGAACCAGACAGGTCCCGTGAGCTGGGGCGCTTGTCCACTGCGAGGAACAAACTCGCGTCCGAAAGTCACTCTGAGAAAAACCATCACCCTTATTGCACTGAGCACTCCCTCCAGGGAGATCAGGGTCAACCCACCCCACCCTCGGCCCACAGACTGTGCTGGACGGGCGATGGGGGCGGGGGTCCTCTTCCCTCTAAAGTTCCTGCAGCAGCTGATGAAGAACTAAAAGGCTGTGCGAGCAGGTGGGCAGTGCAGGGGGCCTGCTGGGAGTGGGCTGGGGGCTGTGGGCCCAGGCAGGAGAGCCAGCCCCAGGCACCTCTGAGGATCACTCTGGGCCCAGGCAGATGGCCGCCTTCTCCCTGTGGTCATTAACTAAAGGTCACAGGAAATTGGGCTGCAGAACTTGTCACTCAGGACACACCAGGCCAAGCTCCTGACAGCAACCTCAGGTTAACTTCCACTTTCTCATTTCTCCCCAGCACATAAGGGGAAGGTAATTACCAGGCGGCACAAACCTCAGAGGAGTCTATAAATCCCAGGCTCACTTACATGGAGCAACAGGCGCCCCTGGCACAGAGGGCAGTGAGGATCGCCCTGCCGACCCCGTCAGGGCATTCCTAGGTGGCAGAGACAGGTGAGGACATGGCTATTCTAATTCAATGTCCCTGTGCTCCCATGGGTGCTGTGGGGGCTGTGGGTGCTGCAGGGCACAGGGTGGGTGGGGCGGCAGTGGAGAAAGGGTTCCCAGTGCCCTCTGGGACCCTATCTCCCCCATCCCGCCTGAGGCCTGGCAGTGCCATCATCACACATGCCTACCCTGCCCTTTGCCCTGTGCTCTCTGCCCTCTGCCTGGTACGGGGGCACAGTCTCAGCAAGAGAGAGAGAAACCAGGTGTGCTGGGGCCACACCCAGGCCGCCCCTCCCGGCCCTCGCTGGACCCACTGCAGCACACCCGCCTCAGGAGCACAGGGGACCGCACCTGTATCTGTGCAGTGACCGAGGGCCAGCAGAGAGCCAAGGTCACCTGACAACATTGTCCAGGACAACACTGCCCGGGCCTGGGTGACGTCAGAAGCGCTCAGTAATAAAATGGCCCGTGCACCCCATCTGAGTGGCAGGCTCACCCCAGGCGTCCACGGTCACCTGCCTGCAGGAGCTGGCTCCCAGACCACTCCTCCCGGAGCAGCGGCCAGACCTGGGCAGCTGGGGCAGCCTCAGCCAGGGCCCTCCTGCTTCCTTGATCTTCTTTTATCCCCAGGGCCAAAAGCCATCCGCTCCCTCGTGTAAGGGTCGGGGGTGAGTCCTTTCACCCACTTCCACAGAGAAAGTCCAGCTTGACGGGCCTGGGGGAGGCAGGCAGGGCAATGCCGGTGAGAGCACTCAGACCACCGGTGGGGACAGAGCCTGGCTCTGGACAGAGGTCCTCCTGGGGCTGTGAACACGACAGTCAGCTGACTGAGCAGCAAAAAGAGGGCAGAGCCTGAGCCACCCCCACCCCACCCTCCCAGCCTGGGGAGCACGTGGACACTGAGCGAGATGCTGAAGGGCCACGTGCCGACCGGCAGCCTTGCTGGCCCACAGCCACGCTGCTCGGCTCCTGGGTCACAGCAACAGGGAGCAGCGACGCCCACGTGGCCAGGGGCCTAACTCTGACTTCCTGCCCCTCACAGGAGCCGCCTGCCCAGTGTGCACAAGCAACACCTCACCGATGCCCAGCAGCGATCCCACGGCGAGCTCTGGAGCAAGCTTGTCCACAGCTATGCGGGCGGGCCCTGCTGAGCTAGGACGTGGGTTCTGCTCCACCAGAGTCCAAGGGGCCGCAGACAAGCGTCCACTGGGGCTCTGGGAAATGTCCAAACACCTCCTTTCCTTTAGACAGGACCCAGTCCCCCTGGATCACAGGAGGCAATTCAGAACTTCACTGGGATGAAACACCCAACAGACTGACGGCCCTCATGCCACCTCCCTCACGTGGCATGTGCTGGGGCCCGGGGTCTGCTTGGAGCCCTGCGCAGTGCCCTGCCTCAGGAGGTGGCGCCCCAGATGGGCAGTGTGTGAGTGACCAGGTCCAAGGCCGAGGGCGACAAGCTCCCTGCTTCCTGTTCTGTGACTGACGGCACCCACGGAGTGGCGACTGAGACGCGCTTTGGGATGGGGCAGTGGAGGTGTCTTAACCAGAAAGCGGTGGCCTCTGATCCCGCCAGGAGGAATTTAATAAAAGCCTGGAACTGCATGAAGCCATCCTGCACCACTCACTGGGCAGAAGAAAGTTTCCCTACCCTTGAAGTAAAATCACTGCGCCGTGGCGCCCTCAGCGCCCCTCATTTAGAGGGGGCACCATCCCATCCCACCCCTGGCCACAGGGCCTGGGTAGTGCACGTTTCAACGAGTTAAAATTATGTCTAAAAACCAGCTCCTTGGTGACATTTTTCAAGTGCTGAACAGCCCCCCTGTGCCCAGAGACCACCGTAGGGCACTCCACCTTCCAGAACCTTTTACTGGGTCGCTGCTCTGGAGTCTCTCTGATGTCCGTGACCTCACACAGCCCAGTTTCCCCTCCTCCCCTGAGGCCCCTGGGCCACGCTCATGGGTTTCCTTCTTTTTTACCTGGATGATATTCCTGTGTGCATGTGTGCGCGTTTATGTGTGCATGTGTGTGTGTACATGTGTGTGCCTGACTGTGGGTGTGGACGTGGGTGTGTACGCGTGTGCGCATGAGTGTGGACATGTGTGTGTACGTGTGTGTGTGTGGATGTGGGTGTGTACATGTATGTGCCTGGGTGTGGGTGTGGGTGGGTGTGTAAGCGTGTGTACGTGTGTGTACTACAGTCACCCATTCATCACTGACAGACACTTAGGCTGTTTCCACATCTTGGCTACTGTGAGTAGAGCTGCTATGAACACGGAGTGAGGTATCTCTCTCAGATAATTCCCTTTCCTTTGGATAAACAAACTCAGCACACTGCAGGATGAAAAAGTCAACGTACAAAACTCAGCTGCGTTTCTAACTCAGTCAACTAACTGAACTGCGGAAAGAGAACCTGAGAAAACAACCCCACTTAAAAATGCAGCACCAACAGTACAATACGTGGGAGCACGTTCCCCCGAGGAGGGGGGTGATCTGTGCGCTGGCCACTGAACACGCTAACAAATGAAGACTGGAGAAATTTGCCCTGTGAATCGTCCATGCTGCCCCAGCGACCTACAGGCCCAGTGAGTCCCATCCAAGCCGGTGGCATTTCCCAGCACTAGAGAGCAAACTCAACTCTGTGGAACCCCGACGACCCCACACAGCCAGGCGACCCTGAGCCCACTGACTTTCCGATGCCCCTCAGCACAGACAGACACTGTGGTCTCCTGCCCTTCAGGAAATCTATCTCTCTCGACCCCTCCGGGCCCGTCTCCTCCCCCACTGGCCCTGCAGTGGACGTCCATCCACACTCACAAGAAAAGGAAGCAGCAGCATCCAGACAACGGGACACATCCCTCCAGGACCGCCCTGCCTGCCTTCGGACACGCCTCTGGGGCGGGCCCAGCCGCCACTGCTCTACGGCCCCCTTCTGTTCAGGTGTCGGGGACGGGCCTCCGTGGGCTGCTGTGCCCGCCTCTGACACGGGGCTCCTGCCCACGGGACCTGGCTTCTGTTACCGCTGCCTGTCACCCGAGCAGGAGCAGACAGGGACGCCAGACATGAACTTGCCTAAACCCTGGTCTGCTAATCACGTCCTGTTTACCAGGCGCCTGGTACTTAAGGATAAAACTATAGTTATTTATCTATTTAAATATATTTGATTGATTTCAGAGAGAGGAAGGGAAAGGAGGGAGAGAGATAGAAACATCAATGATGAGAGAGTCAATGATCGGCTGCCTCCTGCACGCCCCCCACTGGGTATTGAGCCTGCAACCCGGGCATGTGTCCTGACCGGGAATCGAACCGGGATCTCCTGGATCCTAGGTCAATGCTCAACTGCTGAGCCACACCGGGCCGGGCAAAACCGTGTTTATTTTGATGAGATGAGAATGTGGGGATTCCTGCTGGCGTTCAGAAGACAATGTCATCGCCTCCCTGTCACCGCCATGCCTGCTCTCACGCACTGGACGGCGATCCTGCTGGCCTCCTTACGGCCACAGGCCAAGCGTGTCAGGGAAGGGCTGACGGAAGAGCAGCACAGGCAACCGGAGCCCGCAGTGGTAGACAGGGATGCTGCGCGGCCAGGAACGAGGCGCTCAGCCCCATAGCTGCACTGCGCAGCCAAGGAAACTCGCCCAGAGCTCCTCTCACTCAGTCCTCAAAGCCCAGGCACCGGCGGCTGAGGAGGGTGATGCATCTCCGCGGGCCAGGGCTGGGGGCAGAGGAAAGTGCACTGGGCCATGTGGAGGCCGCAAAGCCCGTTCCCTCAGCCGAGACCCTGGAGCTGGAGAGCCACGCCGCCCCGGCAGCCACACCAGGGCCAGGGCCAGGGTGGATCATGCTCTGCACTGGGAAGCATGGGCCACCTCCCTGCTGTTGGGCAATTTCTGATTGTGAGTTTTCATGCTTGAGATAACGCACTCCATTCACTCTGTGCCACTATCTAGTCCAGGGCCGGGGACAGATTAGGTGCTTATCAATAACCTTTGTGGACACATATCCCCAAGGCACCTGCAGGGCTAAAGAGCCCCAAAACCTGTGGCCCAGCTAATGCACACTCGGGTTAGGGGAGAGTGGTTGCCAGGTGCCATCCTGTGATCACTGTGCACTCCCAGTGCCAAAGATGTGACACAATTTCATGATTACCTGGGCCTGTAAAATAAAAATACTCCCGTTTTTAAGATGTGAGAGGGTTTATGACCAGGGGACATCAGTTCAGGAATGAGTCCACAGTACAAATGAGGCAATTCATGACAAAAGTTAATTTCAGGAAAATTAACTCAGTAAAGATGCCACATCTGCACTTAAATTTTAATACCTATCAGGTGTCTTGGCGAGTGGAGGACCTAGACACACTCCGTGCCCTGGCTCCTCACAATGTGATGGACGTGACACCTAGCTCACCCGATGCCTAGTTCACCTGACACCTAGTTCGCCCGTATATGATGGGGACTGTCACAGGAGCTCTGCACTCAGCGAGAGGCGAGTCCTGAACAGCCTGGCCCAGCACAGATGGGCAGCACTCTCGATTTAGGGGAGATTAAGTTGTTCCCAAGATGCTCCCGAATCCAGCCAACAGCGCCAGGCTGTCGGCCACTTCAGCCAAACGGCCAAGGAACGGCTTTATGTCCCAGTAAACATTAGTGCCCAGGAGTTCTGTAGCTGCCAGGAACCTAGAAACTCAAAAACTGTGACCTCCCGACTCACGAGAGAGGAGAGATGTCACATTGCACCAACTGTCGGTGAGTTTTAAAATCTTTATTATAAGCACCTTGGAACACAAGCACCGTGAGTGTGAGTGTGAGTGTGAGTGTGAGTGTGAGTGTAGAGTGAGAGTGTGAATGCTGTGGCGGGTGTGGCTCAGACCCACAGACCCACACCATAGTCCAGAGTGTTTGCGCCATCCCCCCACCCAGTACCCGCGCCACATGGAAACCGCGAGTGAGCACGAGGAGGGACCCTATACAGCGCAGCTGGAGTGAAGCTCAGCCACAAACACAGCAAGAAGCTCTTTCCCTGCTTTACACCTACTCAGACGATGAGACAGCGCAAACAAACCCTATAGGACGCAGACCGACTGAGAGCCGCTCTCAAGGCCGCACCGAGGCACGCAGACCCGAGCAGGGCGCAGAGCTCACCTGGTAGGTGTCCCACAGGCGGATGGTGCAGCGCAGGGGCACCTCCCTCATCAGCAGGTTGTTCATCCAGCGGAAGGCGAACTGCAGGTACCTCACCTCATGCTGCTCCAGGTGCCGGTGGACTTGCTCTGTGAGATACAAACACAGGGCTGTCAGGAGGCACCTCGTCTGCGCCCACCATAGAACAATCTGCTCAGACAACCAGGGACCTCCGGGAAGCCTGCTCCCCAAACCCAGCAGGACGGCCAAGACGACGCCACCTGACAGACTAGAGCAGAGGCCAGTGGCAGAGCTGGGCCCCCCCCCCCCACCTGGCCAACAGACCAAGGCACCTCTCCTGGCCAGGGCAGGCCCACTACACACAGGCTAGAGTCCTGGGAGGGGTCTGGAGAGGAAGAGATGAGCTTGCCAGCTCCAAAAGACAACCTCCACCTCACCCAGGAAAATGCTACCTCCTCGCAGACCCAGCCAGTGAGTGCCAGGCAGGCACGGCCCTGGGCTCTGGGTCCAGGTCTAGGGCACATGAGGACAGCTGGGCCTCTGAGACGAACCAGGCTTCACTGACCCGCATTTCGCTGGCGCAGGACGTCCCATCAGGGACAAAGTCGCCCATCCTCAGCTCTGCAAGGGCAACTCCCAGCCCAAGTCCCTGCGGCCCCACCCAGGCCTCTGCTGAGCGAGTGGTCAGCAGCCAGTCAGGACAACTTCAGGCTCTAGGAAGCTCCATGTCTATGGAATCCTGAAGGGGTCACTTGAGGAAACAAAGTTCCGGTGATCACAGCCATGACGTCCCATGTGAGGGCCCAAGAGGTGGGACTGTCCCATGAAGCAGGTGCACGCTGCCAGACTGACCCAGAACGGGGACTTTCTGTGCTGACTGCTCTCAGTGGGGCCTCCGAGCATTGCTGAGGCCCTCCTCCTGCACTTTTCTTTTCCTTAACTCCCCAAGTCACAGACATGCCCTTCTTCCCGGAGTTCACCTTCCATGGTGCCCTGTCCTGAAAGGCATCCCTGAAAAAAGTGCATTGCTGTTTTCGGTTCTCCCAAAGAAAGTTCTAGAAACAGCAAATAAACAAGTGCAAGAGAAAAGTTAGGAAACACAGACAAGTGACCACAGAGGGGGGAGCTGCCGGAGTGAGTGACAGGCAAACAAGGCCGCCCCAGCCAGGCCCCAGTTCTCCTTCCAGCCCACGTGAGGAGGTGTCTGTATGAACTGGGGAAACACACCGCTCTGACATGTGCCTGCGAGGTCGCAACACCTTCCTGACATAAACTGGCAAGCAGACCTCTGGAAAAGTAAATGCTTATTTCTAAAGCATCTGTCACTGGAGTGACCTAACCAGACAAAGTAAAGACTAACTCTCTTCTTCCAGATGAGCTCCACCTAAAGCCCCACCTGCAGTGGTTACAGGGAAGGGTGAGCCCCCGGCCCCTCCCCATGAGGTATGGCAGGAGGTGACCCTGCCTCAGGCTGGGCCTGAAGGAGCTTGACCCAGACAGAGCGGCCAACCAGCTGCCTTGCACCACCCACCTATGGGGCAGCCTCCTGACCAGAGATAGGCACCACTGTAAGGCAGGCTGGAGAGCCTGTCAAAGGGGCATGCAAGGCGGCCACAGACTGAAACCAGAACTAAAGACTGTCCTGTTCATCGAAATGACCCCACATTGCCAGGTGGGTGCATGAACTCGCCCTGGGTTCCAGGACCAGCACCCTGGGCATGGCCATCACCCTCCGCAGAGCAGGCCTGGACCCGAGAGAGCACAGGCCACGGGACAACCAGAACCTGACGCGGAGTTGACCCCACAGGACACAGGCACACTCCCTCAGGAAGGGGGTTCCCCGTCCATCGGTGCTGAGGCATCTATCAGGGTCTCTGCACGCAAATCTGTGAGGGAGCAGCTGCAGAAGGGGTGAGGCCTGCGCCATCCCCTGCATGAGGTCAGTGGCGAGTAGAGAGACAGAAAGAAGGTTCAACCCAGAGCCTCAACACTGTTCATCAGACAACCGGCTCTGAGTGTCCTGAGAGCCTGGCCTCCTCTCTGCCCGATGCAGCCGAGGGGAACTAAAGCGTGTACCCAGCTGGCGGGGTGGGCGCCACGAACGTGAGGCACCTCGGGGCCCCTGCTCACGGGGAGGCCACCCTCGGTCCAGATTCAGGGCCCACAGGGGCATCCGGGCTAACAAACTGGAGAGAGCGAGCCCTGCTCCCGGGGAGGTGGCCACGCTCACTGGTCACGTGGTGTCTCAGGAAGTGAGTCATGAAGAGCGATAAGGGGCACCAGCCACCGGCTCTGCTGCCGCCTTCCATGGGCGTGACGAACATCTTGAGAAACAAGTGACTGGACTCCAGGCCTGACCCCCGATGTGCCGACACCAGCGCAGCACACGGATGTGCTGAGACGTTCCTCCCCCGTCCTCAGTGACCCCAGGCAGACGCTCTCAGTCAACACAGGGAGCAGGTCAGCAGTGACGCTGCGCCTGGGAGTCCCCGTCACTGGGGTGGGCACGTGCACGCACTGAAGCAGCGGCAGGCGTCACTAGGTTCTCTTCCAGGCTGGAAGGATTTCTCCATAATCCCTGTGCGGCGGGAGGGCGGTACCCAGCTGTGAAGGCGCCAGGAAGGTGTCCACCACGTGGGCCAGCGGAGAAGCCGCCGTGGTCTCTGCCAGAGGCTTTCCTCAGGACTTCAAACAGGAGGGCTGCGGACTGAAAATTCTGTCTTCTCGATTAAAAATAAAAATAAATATGCGAAAGCACTATATCCCAGGATTTGCACTGCAAAGAGGAAAACCACGCATCCCGCTGCCTTGGATAAGCACGCACGCTGTTTACGCAGGGCCAGGCGCTATTCAGGCTTACTTGCCCAGAAGCAAGTGTCCTCTCATCCACTGAGACCCTGAGAAAGGGAACCTCTCAGCCTCCGCGGGTGGAGAACTGAGTGGACACCTCGGCACCTGGGGTGCCTCGAACAGGCTGATTCAGGGGAACGTTTCAGTTCTCTAGTCAAGCAAAGGGTGAGAAAGAACAAAGCCCAGCCCCGTGACAGTGAGCACAGGCCTCTGAGCGCCACAGAGGCCTGGTCCTGGGCTTGCCCACCCCTCATTCGCAGAATGTGGTTTAGGGAACAGGTAAGCTAGAGAAGACTTGGGGCCCAGAGCTGTGCACCAGGGACAGGATGGCGGAGCTGAACATGGGGCAACAGGAAAGCAGCAGGAAGACCTCGGGGTGCAGAGTTAGCAGAGTCTTCTCTGATGCTGCACCATGCAGGGGGAGGGAAGGCGTGGCTCAGAAACAAATCCACGATGGAGGCCCTGGCCACAGTGCACCAAGCCTCCGCTGAATGTCCAGGAGAGCCTGCTCGCTGCCATCCCAGCACCCAGCCCGTGAGGGCTTCCCAAGGCGACTGCCAGGCCCGTCTCAGGCTCCCTCTGGACTCATCTGCACCACCACGACCCACAGCAAACGACAGTGGACAGGATTACAGACAGAGCAAAGGATAGAGGCCAGGCTCTGGGCCAGGGCCTGTGCCCACACCAGCCACAAGATGCCTGTCCAGGAGGACGCGGGGCAGGAACGTGTGAGACACGGCAGATCTCCAAGGTCACAGCCACTGCTTGTCACTTTCGCACGTGGGCCTTTATGGCCGCCTTTCAAAACCGACCACTCATGTCCTCACAGAAACACTGCTTCCCTCAGAAAGCCGTGGGTGAGTGGACGAACTGAGGTGAGAGGAAGGGCAGAGGCTGTCCCGTGAGTCCATGAGGATGGGTGGGGTGGGTGGGCCCAGGGGTGGGTGGGCCCAGCAGGCCTGCAGAAAACGGCCGACAGCTTCCTCATCACAGCCGTTACCCGGGACCGGCATCTAGTTGAGGAATTGATCTGTTCTGGGGAGAGATGGCATTTCATTCCGAGTCTTCGAGCAGAGACACTGATGTGTAATAAAGGTAATAGAACGGAGCCACATATCCGCGCGCAGAACTGTCTGGCTCACACTCCCAGTGAGGAAAGAGCAGCGGTGCCTGGGCAGTGCTGCTGGGGGACTGTGACATTCCTGCTGGGAGACGACTGTGACACTGGCAGGAGGGGACGTAAGCCACACTGTGGAAGCTGCAGTGCCCTGATGCGCTATGAGGACAGCAGGCCAGGCCATTTGCTCAGTCCACGCCCACACTCCTGTCACAGTCTGACACGTGCCCCACAACCTCAAGGCTCCTCGTGAGGGTGTCAGGGTCAGTGCTGAGCAGGTGGATACTTAACTACAGGCTCTCTGGGAAAGAGACTCTGGTTTACACCCCCAAACACAGGAGGCTATGTCCTCAAATGTGACCCCAGCAGAAGGCAAGGACACGCTCTGCTGGACATGCACTGTCCCCATGCCATGGTTGGAGAAGCATGGGAAAGCACCCTGAAGGCCGGGCCCACCAGGGACCCACAGCCCCAAGTGTAGAGGAACGAAAGGGCCATCGCTGCCACCTCTGTAAAGGCAGGAAGTGCCCGTGGCGTTTACGGAGGGCATGGCTCGCTGGCATGGAAAGGCAAGTGGCCTCCACAGCAATAGGCTGTCCTCCAGCCAGCCCAGCAGGGAGACGACTAGCGGCCGAGGCCACCCCACCCGGATTTGAGAGGGACATTGGCTCTTTATGGTGAGAGAGATAAAATCACTCACATCCCCCTAGCAGCTCACGGCCAAGAATAAAAACGACTTTGGGGAATCATTTCAAAGCCAGATTTGATGGCCTACACTCAAAACCAAGACAACGTTTCCTTCTTAAGGTCAAGGAGAATCGCTGTATGTGGAATCTCCACTTACAGTTTAATTAAGAAGTCTCAACGTGGCAATAAACTCGGAACATCAATCTCGGGAAAGAGGGTCACAAAGATATCCTGGTTAAGGAGAAAACCTCTCCATCATGAGCTCAGGGCTCACCTGCCTGTGTTTCATCACATGGGACAGCCCTCGCCACCTCCTGCGTGAGCAGGTGCCCTAGAGCGGCAGAGTGGTCTGCAGTGTCTCTGAGGGGGTGCGGGAGGGACAGTGCCAAAGGCACGCAGACAGAGCTCTCCCGCCCGCACCTCCCCTAGGTGCCATGGCCCTGCAGGCTTGGCCACACTGAGCACGAGGCCTCCCTGGGCCATAGACAGAGTTTCCGCAGCGATGGTTAATGACCCGTCCGCCGGCACAAACCATTCTCCGCACTCAGAATCCCACCAGGCGCATCGCGTGACATCCTAACTCACGACCCGACTGACCCGTCCCGAGAGGATGTCAGTGAGGCCCTCCACAGAGGCCAAAAGCCCACGACCCTCTTGGGACCCTCCAGCCCGCATGAGGGGAGAGAAGTATGCCTCGGTTTTTGGAAAATAAACCCCTCTACCTGCTCAGAGGGGGAAAGCTAAAAGCAAGCTTAAACTGGGCAGGAAACCACGGGGTTGGGGAGGATGCAAGGCCCAGAAAGAGACAGAGCAGGGAAGCAGGAGAGGGTCAGGGAGGGATCCCAGTGACAAGAAGGCAGCCACATGCTTCCAACAGACCACTGTCATTGCTGATGGCGGGGAGGGGTGACAGGCCTGACCCTGAGGTCCCGAGATGGCATTGGGGAGGCCCCGGACAATGGGTTCTGCAGGCGGGGCCAGGGTGGGGACGGTTGAGCATGACAAGACTCGGGTGACGGCTGCAGGCGGGTGAGCCTCCAACCAGGCCTGTGAGCCCAAGTCCCACCATGGAGCCGGGTGCTCAGAGCATTGGGCAGGCCCCTGGAGTAGGGAACAAATGTGCAGACTGTCCCTGCAGGTCCCACTCTGCCACGGAGAGCACGGCCTCCACCCCACACGACGGCCCTGAGTGGGAGACGCCAGTAACCTGGGACACAGTCAGTGAGGAGGGCCGGCTCGGTCACGGGGGGGGGGGGTCACTCTGAGTTCACAGGAGACCATTCTCAGAGTTCCCAGGAGCCCCTGCAGGATCGCCCTCACCCAGCCCACCCCAGCTTGTCCTTCATGCTGACGCGGCGGCATTTCCGTCACCTTTACATGTGACGCAGCAGCAGGGTGCACTGCCCGGATTACCGAGCTTTCCCACACTCAGACTACCCCTTCTAGGGGTCACAGGGCAGCAGGGGGGCGACGGGAGTTTCAGGCAAACGGAACCAGGGAGGAACCCATGGGGACAGTAACCAGCTAGACACCAGGACAGCACACACAGCTGCCCAAATCCCAACACCGCTGTGGGAACGGGGAGAGTTACCTTCAAAATGCACAGAAGCCACTCAAAGCCACCACCACTGCGGGAGCCTTGGAACGCAGGTGCTCAGAAAACACCTCTCGAGCGACCACTGGGTCGAAGGGTGAAATGCAAGGAGAGTTAGCTGTCCGAGTGGCTCAGTCAGGCTCTGTGAGGCACAGCGACTCGAACCACGATCGGACCAGGAAGGCCCCGAGCAGCAGGGCCTGGGGACACAGCCTGGCCTGAGACGAGGGAGGCGGCACAAAACCGCAGCCCCGCAGCACAGAGGCCTCGCCGCACTGCACGCCCAGCGCCACGCCGTCCACGCGCTTTGCCAGCCACCAGGTGTGTGTGTCACAGGAGATACGGCCCACACGCTGATGCTGGCATCGGCCATCGCAGGGCCTGATGAGGACACGTGGCGGGGGGAGCTTGCTTTTCTCACGGCCGCACGTGGACTCTGCGCTCACTGCTCACCTCACAGCAGTGATAACACATTCCGCTCGGCGATGACAAAGCTGAGCCTAGTCTACCAGCTGTAACTGAATCCCATTTTGAGAGAGTAAGTCGATGGTAACCTTGCAATGCAGTCAAGACGGCGTTCAGAGATTTCATTAAAATCAACTGAACCTGAATCTGAAAACACAGGAAAGGGGATGCACGGCCACCGTGCTCACAGAGGGGCTGTTCCCCGTAAACTTCCCGTAAGGGGGAGTGTAGAATCTCAGCTACCGCCACCCCTGGCCTCCTGGGCTCGGTCAGTGCCATCTATGCTAACAGGCATCCCCGGGGCCAGAGAGAGGAGCCTGTCCAGGAGCCAGTGCCAGCCAGGGCCCTGCAGCCCCAGCCAGGCCCACACGGCTGAGCGGGGCCTCGTGATGGGCTCTGGCCTTCCTGAGGCTCCCGGTGCGCGGGCTCCGCTGTAAACCATCACACCGGAGCGAAGCAGCTCAAGGACCCCCCGCTGCAGCCCAGGGACACGCGACACCCACCACAGCTCCCTACCCCCCACGCAAACATGAAACTCGCCCTCCAGGGACAAGAGGAAAGGAGGATCCACTGAAGACCTGCAACTCACATCCACAGCAAATCCTATTTCAAAGAACTAAATGAAATGGGAAAAGTTTAAAACTGCTGGTCAGGGAAAATCCAACAGATCAAAGAAAGATCTCTCTGTGAAACGAACACTAAATGTCCATAAATGCAGTCACGTAAGCAAAGGACAGTGTTCTGAATAGAAGAGCTGAAAAGCAACCAAACACACTGAGCGGAATAAAGCATTACCAGGGACCGGTGTGAAACCAGGGTGGAGACTGCGCAGCAACCAGCAGATGCACAGCTGAACCCAGACTCCACCAGCAAGCAGAGCGGAGGTTATGATTTGTACGCCCATCTGGTTACGTCCATCACTGTTCCCCAGACCCAGAGCCTGCCCTGAGGACCACCCCTGCTGGGCTGCCTGCTGGGGAAGGTGCACGGGAGAGGTCGGGGACCCGCGCATGAGCACCCGGAGGCTGTGCTGGGAGGCAGACCCACGGGCACGTTTTAGCAAAGCACCGTTTCTGTACGTTCAGTGAAACCGTCCCCACGCTCGCGCAGGCTCTTCATGAGCAACCACTTCCCTCCGCCAGACCTCGTAACTGGCCGGTCAGGTCACAGGCCCACGCCTGGTCCCGCTTCGCATCACGTTGTTAGTGCTGTTCGCTAATTTAACAGACCACCAGGAGGACGTGACTGGAACGGCCAGCATCGCCCTGCACTGTCACGTAATTGAGCTCTGCCCCTGCAGTATCACAGCGGCACGTCGCAGGGGTGATTTTGAGGACGAAGGTAAAAGCATTCCAAAGCCCCACTTAAACATGAAGCGTAGTCTAAATCGGTTGAGCACAGGCTCCCGTTTCTCCATAATGCGAGAGATGTTATTTCCAGGCCTGTAATTAACTGGATTCCATAGAGAAATCACACCAGCATCCCGGCGGCAGGATGAGGCACAGATGGGAGCAGTTTGCCCAAGGACGGCCGGGAAGACGCACACCGCCACCCAGGACTTCCTGCACAGGGACTGCATCCGGACTCCAGCCCTCACAGGGACTGGGGCACTGCTGTCCCGGAGGTGGCCTCTGGGATGCAGTCTGCCCTGAGCCAGCCAGGGGCCAGGCTGGGGAGGAGTATCCCATCACCCTGCAGGGCGGCCGGGTCCCACCCAGTCTCCCACCTGCCCGCTTGCTCACACACCCACAGAGGAGGCACCCAAGGAGCTGGCTTACCATCGATCCGGCTCACGAGCTCTTCCAACATTCTCACTTTCATCTGGATCCCAGGCTGGGCAAAGGTGTAGTTGTCCTGCGAGAGAGTAACAGTGAGTGTGCACGCCCAGCGATGAAGCCACGTTCCAGAGGGAGAGGCAGGGGGACGCAGGTGCGCGGACTCACAGTGCCGGCGAGCCTGACTCCGAGAAGGGCAAACGCAACCTCCCTGAGGTCAGAGGCCAGCAAGCCCATCTCAGGAACACTTAACAAACATTTCTAGGTAGACTATAAGACATTTACACTGACAAGAAACCAACAGGCACTGGCAGGTGTCGCTCACTTGGGGGGAGTGTCTTCAGAAGGAGTCGGCACTCAGCATGGCCATGTGGAATGGCAACCGTGCCCGGTGCCGGCAGTGCCAGACCATGTCACAACCTGAGGCCAGCGACACGGTCACTGCACAGGGAGAGTGGCCGCGTGACCACTCCCAGTGAGCTCAGGCGGAGACGTTCACAGACTAAGCAGGAAAACCCGTTCAGGCAGCGAGGGGCCTCCTAGGTCCGGCGTCCTGGCGTGGAGCCGGCGCTGTCACTGGGGAGCCATGTGACCTCAGCTTCCACTGCGTCATCTGTATGTGGAAACAACAGTGCTGCCCTCTAGGGCCACTCTGGGCTTGGAAGCAGGTCAGCAGCTGTGTAAGGAGGTCCCAGGTGCAGTGGGTACTCAGGAACAGTGGCCCTACGACTAGTACTGTCATCACCGGGAGCCCAGCGCGGCCTGAGGACAGCTGGGACCCCTCGTCCGGCCCCGGCCTTCCCAACACCACGGCCCACGGGTGCCTCGGCCAGAGCTCAGGGCATTTTCAGAACGAGGGTTCCAGCTGGACTCACGCAGGATAGACTCACACTCGCTGGTAATTACAGAGGCAGAATACTAACCCCAGTATCCTCGGCCCACCCCCAGGACCTGGGAAAGGAAGTAAGGTTACTGACCAACTGACAAAAGGGGGCGTCTCCTGGGTCACTCCAGCGCCCAGGGTAACCCGGGCCTCCTGGGAGAGGGGGCCACGGGGAACCGTGTCAGGGTGGGGCGAGGGAAGACGGACTCGCTCTCCCTGCTGCTCTGCACAAGTTAAGGACACACTGTGAGCATTAATGTATTTGAACTTTAACGGAAGGGAAGTTTGGTTTTGGACTTGAACTGACAGTTGGCCTTAAAGACTTAACTTCCCTCTGGAAATTAGGTAGCAGAGGAGATTTATATTCAAACGTGTTCTGTGTTGCTGGGAGTTTAACACGTTTGACCTCGTGGGGACCTACGAGGAGCCAGGTTGGACACGGATATAACAAGGAGGGGTAAACTAGGGAGTGATCCCACAGCCTCGGGTGGAGGCCTTGGGAGGCGTCTAATGTTCGGTTCTGACGAATTTCAGAGAAACCCCCTCCCCAGTGGTCCCAGGTGACACTCAAAGCAGCAGGGGTCTCACTGAGGTGGCCTGTCCTAGGACTCTGGGTCCCCCTCCCCACCCTGTCCGAGAAAGGCCACGTTCAGCCCTGCTGACCAGGGACCAAGTAGGAACCACAACCAGTGGGAGGAGGGAGGAGGCAACACCCCCAAACCTGGGGTCTGCTTCCAAGTGGGGGGGACTTGGTGCCACTCCTGCACTTTCTCTAGCCCCAGAATATTCACCCCAAAAGGACACGTGAACTGCTGAACCGGGGAGAACAAACAGCCTCGGAGATTCAGCCCTCCTCCCACTTCTGACTGGCAGCTCCCCCGGAAAGCTGTGCACCCCCTAAGGCTGCTCCCCCAGAAGGCTCTGTTGCACATGAGACGGCCTCCTGGCCCGCGCTGGCTGTGATGGGGGGATGAGCTCACATCATCGCGGGACTGCTGGCCAGAGTGTTTGGCTCTCACACTAAGATGGGATTCCAAGCTTCTCATTTAAGAAGAAATCAGAGCTATTCTTTGGTCTCCATCTGCCACTACTTATTTCTCAATCTGTTGAAAACCCAGGTAAAAAAGATGGGCTCTCTTGGAAATTCAAACAATAAGAAAACAAAAGAATGACACCGGAGAGCCCGAAAAATAAATGAAAGAAATAAAGGATCCGTGTTTTGAAAGAACCCCAAAGACTGACTCCTGTGGCCTGCTGTTCTCACATGGGGGTGCCGAGAGGACCATCCTGCAGACCGCTCCCACCCAGGGGATTAGATGGGTTCAGGGCACTGCCCAGGGGGATGGGCACCCAGGTCAGCTAGGTGAGACCAGGCCATGGGCAGCCCTGGTCAGGGACCAGGACAGTCAATAAAGGGTACACCAAGGGCACTGCAGCCAGAGGCTGGGTGAGAAGGGGTGAGGGGAGCTGCAGTCCCTGCACAGCCTCTCTGAGGAGGCACCTGCCCGGCAAGGCTCGGGGGCCGGTGTGACCCCCGCGGGAGAGGACTGGTGGATGCCTGCACCTGTCCCTGAGCCTTTTCCCTCAGCTGGTTCTGCTGCGCACCCTGCCCTGAAAGAAATCATGGCCATGAGCACAACTAACACTGAGTCCTGTGGCACCGACCTGGGGGTACTCATGGGTCCCCAACAGACATAGAAGTTCATCGAGGAAACGTAATAATCCTACCTGTGCATGTACCTAATAAATGAGGGTGAAATTACGGGAAGCAAACCTGACAAACTAAGAGACAGGTCAACCATTAGAGGTGGAATTTCAAAGGCCCCACTCAGCAGCTCTGGGAAAAGCAGACCGACAATCAGCGAGGGCAGGGAGGACAGGATGACCTCTCGCCCGAGGGGACCTGACTGACACAGGGAAACTGCCTCAGCAAAGCAGACACAGAAACAGTCCCCACGGCGGGTCTCATGGCAGCCTTCAGACCAGGGATCAACAAATCTAATTCCCAGTATTAGGGTCAGAGGCATCAGTACAGTTCCCACAGACACGAGGAGAATCAGGAAACATTTTACACAACATGTCAATAAATTATACAACTTGTTTAAAACGGCAAAATTCTGTAAAAGACACACAGTATGAAAACTGACAAGGGAAGAGACAGAAACTCTGGAGCCCCACCCAGGGCAGAAACTGAATCCAAAGTTAAAGTTTCCACCGAGAAAGTTCCGGGCCAGGATGGCTGCACTGTTGGATCCTATCAAAGGTTTACGGAAGAAACAGTACCGATCTTCAAACACTTTCAGGAGTTACAGGAGCACCTCCTGAGGCCACCGTCTTCCTAAATCCAAAACAGAAGCAGACAAGGAGGGAAGCTGGAAGCCGGTGTTCCTCACAGGGACGTGGAAATCCTTGGGTACCTTACCACCACGGAGGATCTAGAGCTATGTAGAAAGGCTAAGATTTCAGGCCAGGTGGGCTCAGCTCAGGAATACAGGTGGCCCGAACCATCCAAGTGAATCAACGTCCTTCACCACGAGCAGAATGAGCATATCGACAGGAGGCAAACATACTAACTCAGCTGTTCAGGTCGCAGCCGACCGTCTTCCTGCCTTTCTCCCCACAGCCTCGGAGCCCAGCCTCGTACCCCACCCCGCGCCCGCACGCCTCAGGGCGAGGGCCTGGCAGATAACCCAGGCTCCGCCTGCGGCACGCCTGTCAACCACCACTGAGGAAGGGCACCTGCAGAAAGCTAACAGCGAGCATCGCACTAATTTTCAGAAACGGTACCAAAGCAATCTAATCTGGAAACAGAGCTGTTTCCAACACGCAGCGCTGTGTAAACCTAGGAAATCTACTTTTGAGAGATGAACCGGGGTCCTTCCTTATACTGTATGGAAAAATTCAAGTCAAACTGAATTACAGACCCAAAGTAAGAACTAAAGTTACAAAGTTCCTAGAAGGGAAACACAAGAGAAGACCCTGGCTCCCTGGCAGTAAACAACGGGTTTTTAGTTGGGACACAGAGGAAACAGAATGGTAAGGTACATGTCATCAAAATTAAAATGTTCTGCTCTTCAGAAAACACTGGTTTAAAAAAAAAAAAAAAAAAAAAAAAAGAACTGACAAGCCACAAACTTGGGGAAAATATTCTCAAAAAATATGTATCTCAACAAAGGACTGCTGCCCAGCATAAAGAAAAATGCCAGACCTGATGCAGTGTTGACGGGTGTGCAAAACAAACAGCACAACCAACCTGCGGGAAGGTCTGGCTGTTTGTCATGAAAGCAGCATGTGCTCCCACGGCATGACCCCGCAAGTCCACTCTGGGTACTGACCCAAGAACAATGAATCACACGCCAGCAAGAACAGGCTCCGTGAGCATCACAGAAACTGCACTCACACAGCCACGGCCCAGGGCGGCCTGGGCTCCCCCAGCCAACGGGGACATCGTCACAGAGAGGAGTGCTACTTGGTCATTGAAAGGAATGAACTGTTCGCTGGGGTAACAGCATGGATTTTACGTTTCTCAGGGCCACTGTAAATTGTTTTTTCAATTTTCATTTTTAAGTTGCTGCTCAGTGACTCATCCTTAATGACTCTTCCGCGGCAGCCTGTACCTGACACATTCCTGTCTGTTTAACAAACCTTCGTACAATGTTTCCAGGAGTGTTCGATGTATCGACCGGGGCTCCGAGTCACAGCTCCCAGGCGCCTCCCCACAGAGCGTGACTCAGCCGCACGCGGGGCGGGGCGCACCTGCCTCAGCCACCCTCTCTCCCAGCCAAGCCGGGCGCCGGGCCGCCGCCTGCCTCTCCCACCCACACCGGGCGCCAGGCCGCCGCTTGCCTCTCCGCCATGCTGGGCTGCGCTAACGGAGAGCCAATCAGGACGGGCGAGCTCTCTCTCTGCCACCCTCCAAGCACCAGAGCAGGCCCTGGCGCTCCCTTTCCTCTGAGCTGAGATAATGTCCCGGGCTGGTCCCAGGTTCTGGCCGTCTCAGCTTTTCCTGAGGATCCTGAGCCATCTACACTTGCCTTTCTGGAGCGTAAACTTCTCCAAGGACTCCCTGAACAGGCTCTGGTGTCCTGTGACAGGGCTGTCCCCTTTCTCCCTGCTGGCACTATCTGCGGTAGCTAACTCACACAGCTGTATCTGAGGGATGCCCCCCATGCCCACCCCAGCCCTATTACAGGCCTGTGGTCCCAGCCTTTCTCCCACCAAGTCACTGACTGGCTGCACCACCACACTTCAGGCCCTTCCGACAAGTTCCGAGATCACACAGTCCCTTTCCCCAACATTCCCATCACTCCCACCCCAACCAGTTCTCAGACTTGAATAATGCTTGCCCCAGGAAAGGAAACGTAATGACTAATTATAAAGGCGGAGGTCCTTTCCTGCTCAGAGGCTGTCCTCTTAGGTGATGGAGTCTGAGAGCAGCAGTGTGACTTCAGGGTGGACCGATATGCAGCTACAACCATAATTCCAGAGCAGTCACTCCCCAACGACTCTGCCACCGTGTTCTCAATGAAATGAAAAGACTGTGGAAGCAGCAATAACCCTCTGAAGCCTCAGGAGACCTCGCCTGCCTGGAACTCGGACTGGACGCTGCTTGGCCCCCCCAGGAGGCAGGGGCAACACACCTGCAGAGCGCCGAACTGGACACCCGCTCTCCTGAGGCCCCAACACCTACACCCTGCTGGAGGACGGTCCTTTGTAAAGAGAGCGGGGCTCCTGTGATCTACACCAAAACCATCTCCCAAACAGAGTGGCTCTGGCCCACGCTCCTTCCCTAAGTGAGCTGGGTGAGCCAGGTCATGGAGGCGCCACTGCGTAGAATGCCATGCCCCCGTCCACGTGGCTCCCTGGTAACTGCTGGTAAGGTGTTTTCATAAATGTTCCACGCACCCTGGGAAAGCACGAGTACTCCTCTGAGCTGAATGTGGGTCCAGAGATGGCACCAGCCTAAGCTCACTAACTGTGGCATAATATCCACAATCTTACCAACTCCTGTCGGCGTGGCCGATGGGTTACTGAGTGGCAGGAGAGCCAGACCGTGGGTCTGAATTCCAATCTGGCACCGTACCAGTCACAGGACGGAATACACCTTACGGATGTGCGGTGGGAAACTGAGGTAATACAAACAAGTTAACAGTTCAAAGAACTCAGAATAGTGTCTGGCACTGACAATGTCTTCTAGTAATTTTTGCCCTGATCCTCACCTCCCACCCCACACTCAAGTTACACTTATGTACACACACAGATGTGTTGTCAGAGGTACTTAGGGATTGGACCTTCCCTGGGAAATGTATCCACTTATCACTAGGCAGGGATACTCTTTATCCCAAACAATGCTTTTTAGCTTCAGATCTATTTCATCTACTTGCTACATAAGAGCTACATAGCTACATAACTATTACTTTGGTTCCTATTTATCTGCTGCCTTTCTCCCAACCTTTCCTTTGTGCCTTTTTGTAATCTTATGTTTGAGGTGAGAGTCTTATAGATAGCACATCGCTGAATGCTACTTTTAACAAAATCCAGCCTCGCCTAACAGTATTTCCCTTCAGAACACCACACGTCCTCTGCTGTTTCCGGGGCGGCCTGTTTTCCACCCAACTGTCCATCTCAGGTTTTACTGGTAGGTCACTGGCCTTTCCTACAAGATGTTCTCATATTTAGTGGTTTCCCTCTCTGTGTGACATTTTAATTCCTCTTTCTTGAGGCTTTCTTGTTTCCTGAATGTAAGGAACGGTGTCTTCGGCGGCGCTGGAATGTTCTCGGCCACAGCGTTTATGAACGCTGGTTTTCCCCAGCGCATTTTCTCTTTCTGGACCCGCTTTCCGCCCTCACGTCCTGACCTCACTTCCGCCTTTCTATTTCTCGGGCGGCCTCCTCATTTCGTCCTTGCTCCTTTAACTCCTCTCTTCCATTGTGTCAGACGAAGCTTCACCAGCTATAGTCAGGTTGCTAGGAGTCGTTTGGTTCTTTTTAAATCTGCGAGCTCTGTCTGCTGCATCTTCCCTTCGTTATAAACCCTCCTCTACCTGAAGCCCCTGAAACCTGCAAGTTCTTCGGGCTCCTTCACAGCAGCCCAAGCATCTCGGGGCCCAGGGAATCGCTCCTCCCGACTCAGCACCACTGTTTGCTCGGCGCACGCTTCTGGGCTTTGTACTCTCCCTACGGTGAGCTCATCTTCGGGGGCTTTTCCGGGAGAAATCCACAGGCCTGTGTGGGAGCCTCCCTCAAGGGCCGTGGTCCTCCAGGTGGCCAGCCAACAGCTGCGTGCCTGAGGCCCTTTCAAGTGGCCTGTGACATCAGAACTGCTTTCACAGTAATGCCAGACATCATCTGCTTCTGTCACTGTGTGGGCACCTGCACTCGTGGTACCCAAGTGGTGGTGAGTGAAAATGCTGGCGCCGGCATAAATCAAGGCAGGGCCGCCAAACTGCTTTCTTAATGCCCAGACACTCCCAGCAGGGCAAGAAGCAATTTCAACTGATGATGTAGGAAAAGCTCTTAACTTGAGGGTAAACTCTTGACCCCTGAGTAGACATCTTTTCAACATTCTGAGGGCAAACGGGAAGCACACACGGAACCTGAGAAGTGCACCAGGAACCACAACTTCTTCAAGCAAAGCTCGCGCTGCAGCTGTCTGAGCTGTGAGCTGATAGACACGTTTCCAGAAACCTCCTTTGTACTCAAAAGAAGCGCTAAAAGGCAAACTGGTTAATAACACGTGAGAATTCGGAAGACGATTCCTCAAAAATCAACGAAGTCAGCCTGTTGATTCAAGGAAAATAAGTGACGGTATTTGTTAACAATATTTGGGCTTTTAAGCCAAAATCTTCATTTTGGAGAACTTTCATCTGCCACTCTGGGCCAGAGATGTGCTCCTTATGAGATAGTGGTCACACTAAAAAATGTGGTTTCAAAGCTGTGTGGGGAAACATGCCCACAGGTAGATGTGCTCACCTCACCATCCCTTCTCTCCCGTACGACCACAGGCAATGTCACGAAACCAAACATGGGTGAAAGACCCAAAGTGCCAAACAGGCCAATCGCATTGCATTTGTAAAGTTGTCTAGAATTGAAGAAAATGTGCACACACACCTGAAAGGTAATGAAATCCTCTTCCCTTCTCCCACTACACACCTGCGAGCAGCTGCACGCCCCTCTCCCACTACACACCTGCAAACAGCTGCATGAACCTCTCCCACTGCACACCTGCGAGCAGAAGCACGTCCCTCTCCCACTGCACACCTGCGAGCAGCTGCATGAACCTCTCCCACTGCACACCTGCGAGCAGCTGCATGCCCCTCTCCCACTGCACACCTGCAAACAGCTGCACGCCCCTCTCCCACTGCACACCTGCGAGCAGCTGCATGCCCCTCTCCCACTGCACACCTGCAAGCAGAAGCACGTCCCTCTCCCACTGCACACCTGCAAGCAGAAGCATGTCCTCTCCCACTGCACACCTGCGAGCAGCTGCATGAACCTCTCCCACTACACACCTGCGAGCAGCTGCACGCCCCTCTCCCACTGCACACCTGCGAGCAGCTGCACGCCCCTCTCCCACTGCACACCTGCAAACAGCTGCACGCCCCTCTCCCACTGCACACCTGCAAACAGCTGCACGCCCCTCTCCCACTGCACACCTGCAAACAGCTGCACGCCCCTCTCCCACTGCACACCTGAGAGCAGCTTCACATCCCTCTCCCACTACACACCTGCGAGCAGCTGCACGCCCCTCTCCCACTACACACCTGCGAGCAGCTGCACGCCCCTCTCCCACTACACACCTGCGAGCAGCTGCACGCCCCTCTCCCACTACACACCTGCGAGCAGCTGCACGCCCCTCTCCCACTGCACACCTGCGAGCAGCTGCACGCCCCTCTCCCACTGCACACCTGCGAGCAGCTGCACGCCCCTCTCTCACTGCACACCTGCGAGCAGCTGCACGCCCCTCTCCCACTGCACACCTGCGAGCAGCTGACCCACGAGCACGCACACAGGAGAGCATGCACATTCCATGCGTCACCCTCATCAGGAAGCCATCCCCTCAGCCAGCGAGCTCAGAAGTGAAGCACGGCATTGATCTCATCGCACAGCTGAATCTACCCACAGACGGGCGCCGGGTGACCCTGCACTGAAATGGCAGAAGCTCCATCACTCATGACCATAGGAGCGGCACATGGAGTTTAAGATGTTTCACATTATAATTCAACCCCTTTTCTAAGTGCGGAAAACTCTGAAGTTTTGAGAGACTTTTTTAAAAATATGAAAATATTTACAAAGTAGGAAAATGATGAATTGACGTGCAGGCCAAACGCTGTCTGGTGGACAGACTGTCCCATACACGGTGTGGGGGCGGCCAGAGGAGGCGGCCAGGGGCACAGGCTCCGTTCCCCCAGCACCCACAGGGCTCCCATCCTCGTCAGTATCCGAGTGCTAACCCTAACCCTAACCCTAGCCCTTACACAGAACTCAGCTGGCATCTTTCAATGAAACCTCGGGCCTAAGCCTACACACTGCATCCTACAGGCCTCACTGCCACTGTTTCAGATCAAGTAGCGGGGCTGAGACATCCCAGCTGGTAGCATCAGAAACACCTGCTATGTCCACGGCTCAGAAGCCAGGCTCCGAAGGAAAAGGTACGTGACAAGGGCGACCCGTCCCATCTCTGTTCAGGAGGAACCACCCTCTCTGACGAGACAAAGGGTCCTGGATGAGCACAAACCACATGGCCTCCCCCCCACAGCAGCCATCCTTGCAAAAGTCCAACCAAGGGATCAGAATGAACCCTGGACACTGGTCCCTCAGAAACTTTCACAACCAGACCCTGCTCTGCCGGCAAAATTAACTGTCCCTCCTCCAAGCCTCACTCTGCCCCACCTACCAGTCCTCAGGAGCACAGGTCTCATTCCTCATCAAGCGGCCCTTACGTGTCCACCCTGTCCCGGGAGCACCCCTTGGACAGGCCGCTCGCCTCACTTCCCTCTCCTTCCCCAGGGGTGGAGCTCAGCACCCCGCACCCAGCAGAGAGCACTCAGCGTGTGGATCCTTCGGAGGCACCTGCACGCACACACGCACTCCCACACCATTTCCCTGAGGGGTGTGCTCCGCTCCAGCTGCAGGAATGGCCGCGCTGAGACCAGGAGCTGCTGTCCCCGGCTCGGCCCACGGGTGCGCACCAGCCCGCCAGCCCTGCTCACCTGAATGCCGTCCAGCAGCTTGCTCATGCACCAGTACGTGTCGGCCTCCACATTGCGCAGCACGTCCGCGGGCACGCGGGACACATCGGCAATGTCCACATCCGCTTCCTCTGCAGGGCACGGGAAAGGCTGAGAGTTAACCCAGGGGACAGCGACACGGGCAATACCACGGGCGGGCCACGCGAGGTCTGTGCTCTTCTGTCACCTCTCAGGCCCCATTTTTCTTGCTCTAAGGAGATGATTCGTGTCTCCTCCACCTCATTACTTAATGGTTCTCAATTTTAATACCTAATCAGATGCAGATAGTTAATATTCTGAATCCTCTCCGATTAATTAGCATAATTAATATATTGTAAATGACTGCTGCTCCCGCACCGCACATCCTAATAAGAGAGAACCAACCTTTATTACGTATTCCTAACGGAGGTCTGAAAGTTCTCCACAACATTTTAAAATTCAGTTTCTAAGATATTTACATATGCATTCAGTGATAATTCCTCTAAAAACCTATTCCCAAGGTCAGAAGTTCCAAAGTCACGGCAGGTACACCCTTCAATGCGATGAGCAGAGACCCAAGGAAGCAGGAAGGCAGGAGTTTGAGAGAAAGACTGGGCTATGAGGCCACAGCATTCCCTTTCTCAAGAATGAAAACCTAATGAGGAAACATAACTTAAAGGTTTAAAAATGCAAAACAGATGCCTAATCGAAAAGGCCTATCAGGCATGTGAACAAACTATTTTTAGATCCTTACAAAAATTGCTGTCACCAAGCATAATGCTCATACCTGTCTAAAAAATTGTGTATCCTATCTTATTTACTTTTGCTTTATTTTGCAAATGTGCACAGCATCTTCACAAGTAAAACAGCTGTAAAACTGAAAACATAAATGTTAAAGTGTCAGAGCCACTGGGATATGAAGATGGGGGAGGGTGTGGGCGAGGGGGTGAGGTTATTCCTCAGACCCAGGCTGTGTGCTCAGCAGCCAGGGCCCTGCCTGGAGGCCCAGCATGGCAGCCTCAGTGGGAGGTGTTGTCTTCCTAGTAGCCTAAGTAACGATGCTGCAGGGGCCTAAGTAACAATGCTGCCGGGTGAGCCTGAGTAACAATGCTGCAGGGTGAGCCTGAGTAACGATGCTGCAGGGTGAGCCTGAGTAATGATGTTGTGGGGGCCTGAGTAACAATGCTGCCGGGTAAGCCTGAGTAATGATGTTGTGGGGGCCTAAGGAACAATGCTGCAGGGTGAGCCTGAGTAATGATGTTGTGGGGGCCTGAGTAACAATGCTGCCGGGTGAGCCTGAGTAACGATGTTGTGGGGGCCTGAGTAACAATGCTGCAGGGTGAGCCTGAGTAATGATGTTGTGGGGGCCTGAGTAACAATGCTGCCGGGTTACTCTAAGTAATGAGGCTACAGGGGCCCAAGTAACAATGCTGCAGGGCTCTCAGGGGCTCTCATGTGCTGTCTGCCAGCCTTGTGGATTTAGACTTAGCTCTCTCCTACCCACCCATGAAGATGTTCCACACTCCATCTGGAGGCAGGAGGTGAGCACCATGCAGGGCACCCCTGGACTTGGTCCTAGACACAACTGGCTCGGGCCAGGTGGACTGACTGGGCCCTGAAGGCAACATTCAGCCAAACATGTATTTCAAATAATGGAATTTAAACCAACCTGTTTCACCAGAAGTTTGACTATATTCTGTCTTACTTTCTCCATTAATCAAACACTAACGTCAGGTGTAATCCTGTGTTGGGGCTGCTCCCAGCCCCTCTGGCCCACAGTCTCCACGACACCACCCTTCAGGGCCCAGGCCCTGTACTCTGGGGACACAAGCATGAAAAGGCAGCCCTGGCCACAAAAAGCTGTCTTAGATAAATAAAGAGCTGAAAGTTTCGGTCCACGTTTCCAGGTCCAGAAGACAGACCAGGTCGGTGGATAAAGGCTGCTGGGCTCAAGCCCAGGGCGCTCTGGAGACGAGGGCTGCCCACCCAGGAGAGCTGCCTAGGCGAGAAGAATGCTGCCTCCACTGACGGACAGACCACAGCTCTGTGTCCTCGGTGCATCCTCTAGTGCTGGCCCATTTCATCTGAACCCCACTGAGCAAGGTCCCCGCCTGACAGACGAGGCCTGCCAGTGGGCACTGCGCCAGGAAGGGCACAGCCAGGTCACATCTGAAATCAGAGCCAGTGCTCTCTGCCTGGGCTTCACTGCCACCCTGAGATGGGCAGGTCACGGGGCCTCTGACAGTGGGACGGGAGGAACGAGCCACCGCTTCCTGATCCCCCTGTGCAGACACAAATCTAGAAAAGTGTAACTTCACTGATGAAAAAACAATCCCTCAGTCACAAAACATGGCTTGTGTTCCCTCCCATCATGTGGAAAAGAGCCGTGACAGCAAGCCCACCCAAGCTCTGGTCTCCCAAGGGGGCTATCTCCCAAAGGCTCCTCTGCTCAGGAGCAGGCAGCCAGCTGGAGGAACATCTTGCTGCGAGAGGGGTGCTGGCAGGTACAAAGCCTGACACAGACAGCTCAGTCCCTCGTGGTGAGGCTGATAAGCAGCCTGAGAACCAGAATGGGGAGATGTCAGTGTGACGGTGCCTGGGAATTCGAAGGCATCCAGGACACTGACCACCACACACGCTTAAGACACATGCCTCGAGGGACACAGCCTCGGCAGTAACTGAGCTGACACCTGCTGGTGAGCAGGAGGGTGGGAGCGAGGGACGACTCCAGTTGTTAGGACATTAGTCACTTCCAGGCACAAGCCCCACAATGAGCCTCTTCGCGTAATTAGGAGCTTAACTGAAATCACCAGTGTTCTCCAGTCCTTACAAGCTGCCGGAATCGCTCTGCGGTCTAATCTGCACCGCCCAACTCGGGAGATCTAAGCTGGAAACCTGGCAGTGGGTGACGGAGATTCTAGCACTTAATTACAGAGTTCTTAGATCCCACACAGAGAACACAGTCCTGCTTGGTGAGAGTGGAGCCACAACTCCAGACTATAAATTCATAAACCTCTGGCTCAGCAAAAACAACTAATGTTGTGATGAAATTGGATTAGCGGCAAGAATGTTTAATTCTAATATAAATAATATCCAACTCAAGGTTACAGACTAGCCACCTTCACAGTTCCCGAGTCGGTCACGGGGTGGAAAACCTGCAGCCAAACACAGGTGCTCAGTCAGTGATGGGACGTCGGCAGACAAGCCACAGATCAAGGACAAAACCAGGACTGTTTGCTCTGTCCACTAGGCAAGATGGCAGGGTTTGGCCAGACCTATCAGCTTCAGGACCCTACAAGAGACCCCAAATGACAAGGACCAAACTTCTCCTGCCACAGGCAACTCGCAGTGGCTCCCCTCCCCCACCACCCCAAGCACCCTGCAATGGGGGGCTCCAACCTCAGCACTCACTGGGGACAGCCACCAGGACCGTGCCACCCCCTCAGCTCCTGTCCCAGGCTTTTCCCTCTAGGAGCTGCACCCTCCTGCCCAGACTTTCCCCAACCTGGGATGCAGGCCAGCCCCCACGACACGCAAATGTGGGTGCCCTACGCGGGGTCTCCCACAGTCAGGGGGAGGCAGATGCAGTCCTGGGTCTCCCCCTCCAATCCACCCTCCTCCCACACGGAGAGCCCCTTTACAAAAGGGCCTGCCCATGGCCTTGGTCGGAGCCGCTTTCCCGCATCTCAATGGCTGTCCCTCTCTGGGGAGGCACACTGGTCTCTGGCCACAGTAAGGACATCTCCCCTTCGGACCGGACAGCGCCTCTGCACAGCCTCCTACCCGGCTCCCCCAGGGTGGCCTCCCCGCGCCCAGCAGAGCTCAGCAGGCTGCCTGTCCCCACTCTGGGTTCCCCACGGAGCCTCACCCTCCAGGCCTCATCTGCGCCGACTCTGTTTCTCTCTACACTGTCACGTGTGCAGGGGAAGAGCAGGGTGCTCTCATCAGGTCCCACAGAGCTTGGCATTTGGTGGCTGCACGAAGGACAGCTGGTTGGAAGGCAGAGAGCCCAACGTGACCCGGACCACAGAGCCTCCGCGGTTCCCTGCGGGTGTCAGAGCGAGGCCCCCGCTGACTGCCCTGCCTCCTGGCCCCTTCCTCTCAACCTGCCCAGCTGGCACGCATCCTTCTGGGCCTGGTTCAGGCTGGACCTGCTCCAGGACTCACCAGCAGAACAGAGGAACAGGGGTGGACTTCTCATCACAGTCTCATCCAAGAAGTGAGGAGAAGGGCCTCAGCCTCGCCACAGGTCCCACTCAGGCCCCTCAGGCCCTCCCACTGGCCGCATGCCCCACCACTGCGCGGAACAAGACACCTCCCAGACTATGGACGACTTCCTCATGCTCCCCAAGGCCACTCCGAGAAGCAGACTTCAACCCCTCAACCGGAGGGTGACCAGGCTGACCCCCGAAGAGGAGGGGCCCTCTTCTGTCTGGTTAGTCCAGCCGTCTCCACAGACAGGGAGGTGGTCTCTCTAGCCACGCGTGACTCTGGTAAACAAGGCAGACAAGAGGGAAAGCAGCCCAGCTGGGCGTGGCTCAGCATCGGACTAGGATCCAGGAGGTCGCGGTTCGATTCCGGGTCAGGGCACAGGCCCTGGTTGCAGGCCCTGGGCTCGATCCCCAGTCGGGGGCGTGCAGGAGGCAGCCGATCAATGACTCTCTCATCACTGATGTTTCTATCTCTCCCTCTCCTTTCCTCTCTCTGAAATCAATAAAGATGAAATAAATGATGAATGAATGAATGAATAAGTGAATAAATAAATGAGAATTTAAAAAGAGGGAAAGCACAGGAGAGAGCAGAGAGCACCAGTGAAAGCGCATCCGGGTGGAGCCCGCCATGCGAGTGCCGGGTCGATCACGACTGTGGAGAAGCGAGTGTCTGCCGAGTAAGCGCCTGCACTGCGGGCCTCTCCTCGGCGTGTGGACACCGCCGCCTCCCCGTGTCCTTGCACGGCCCCTCTGTGTATGTGTCCTGACCTCCTCTTCGTATGTGGACACCAGTCACACTGGATCAGGGCCCACCCTAGTCACCTCTGTAAGGACCAAATACAGTCATGTTCTGAGGTGCAGTGGGGAGACCTCAGCACTGAATTGGGGGGGGTTAGCCCATAAGTCACACAGACACACACAATTATAATAAACCAGAACTGAGGCCTCAGATAAAGTTTCATGTCCTATTATTATTTTTATTTATATCCTGGTCACTGTGACATACTGAAAAGTGTTTTTTATGGAATCGTGTTTAAGGCACCACAGCTGGTGTGAGCTTCCCCTGTGCTGGGCACAGGGCTGGTGTGGGCAGAACAACCTCTGTGCTGGGCACAGGGCTGGTGCAGGGCTCACACCAGGACCACCTGTGTGCTGGGCACGGGGCTGGTGCGGGGCTCACACCTGGACATGAGAGCATCTGAGACGTGGAGGCACCAGGCTTCCCATCGGCACCAGGCTCTCCAGGAGGCTGACTCTCCAGAAGATGACAGGGTGTCAGTCTCCCTCACCTGAAAGGAACTGAGGATTATCTTTTCTAATCTTTGCTAATTTGATAGACAAAAATAGAACTGCATTATTGGTTCAATTTGCATTTTCATTACTTGTGAAGCTGGCTGGGGTTTTTTTAATGTTTATTAGTCATTTGTGTTCCCTACTTTGTAACATCTCTTCTTTCCAAAACGAATTTTTTTTTTAATCTGTTTGCTCTTCACAAATGTAAGAAATGTTTCCTAAAGATAAATTCTACCAACAACCACCCCACCCGTGCAGGGAGCAAGCAAAGGTGGCCTCTGAAGGCCAGTGCCACTCGGCAGGGCCAGTGCCTAAGGAGCTGCCACCGCAGCAAGCACCTCGTCAATGTGAAGCCCCTCGTCACGTGAGCAGGAGAGAAATGGGAACTAGATACCACCTGGGGTGCCTGGAAAATAATTCATTTTGTTTGACCTTTCTTACTCAACTCCACTTAGTGTACTTTTAATCAAATATATCAATATGTACTAATTAACCCTGCTTGGAGTGAGTCAAAATTAACAAACCACTTCAACAATAAATCAAAAAATCATAATTGGTATTTTAATTTTCTATAAGTGGCACACCGTGTGGCACTAGACCAAGTGTCACATGGGCAGCACCTAATTACACAACAGGCTCCGAGGCCCGTCCCTCACACTGCTATCAGACGCATCAATATGCTTCCAATGAGAAAAAGAGCTGTCAAGAACCTCATCTTATTATTCAACTATTAAACTTTCTTAACCATCAATCAGTTTAATTGCTCCTGACATGGGTTATAAATAACATTTTGTGGTTCAACAAAACCGGCAGGATAACCCCTTCGTTGCCGAGGCTGCTCAGAAACCTCCCTGGACCCCCAGGAGGCCTGCTGGTCCTGCCCTGGGCCCAGTCATTTCCATTTCGTCCGGGTGTAACACTCAGAAGCATTCTAATTTATGCCCAAAAAAACATGCCAAGAAACCACTGTATCACACTGCACAGCATTCTCTCCAACTAGATCCCTAACGGGCAGGTGGCCCATTTCACTCTGGCCCAGAGGAGCAAGAATGGAGACACGAGTGCTGAACCGTGTGCGGCTAGTGCAGGTCTGCCCCTCCTCCAACCCATGGCTCAGCGTCCCAAGTCCTCCCTCTGCCAGAACCCGGGGCTGGTGCAGGTGCAGAGGACACTGGACGCCTGCTGTCAGGCAATCACGTGAGAACGGATAGCAAGGGAAGGCAGCACTCAGGACCTACTACGACAGCTTCCCTTTATTGGTCACAGCCCATGTGCCAGGGTGCAGGTGACACCACCCTGCTCTCACGTCACAGTGTTCGTGCCTTTCATGGGGGGGAGGGTGAGAAAGTCTGGGGGGCTCACGGAACGCCTCGGGGGACGCTGCCTAGAAGAAGCACTTCTCACCCGACTCTGTTCTCCCTTGTGCTTTGCAATAACTGTATCACTGTCATGATCGAGTAACTGTGTCAACATTGATTGGTCTTTCCTGACAAAGTGTGAGCCTGAGACCTGGAGTCACACCCAACACAAAGTCCCCTAAGGAGTGCCACAGACATACAGACTGAGGCTGGATGGAAAGAGAGGCCACCGCACACTGCCTCCAAGGAGGGGAAGCCCATCCTGCCTGGAGGGGGAGATTTAGGAAGGCTTCATGGAGGGGGGAGCCAATGACTCAGGCCTTGAATAATAAACAAGCAGAGTTTTAAAAATCCAAAGATCCAGCCACCTTGATCTCCTAACTAAAACTGCTCTTCTACGGGGCCCCTCAGTCCCCACAGCCCAACCAAGCCCTTCAGCCTGGCCACAGGCTCTCTGCACGGAGGCCACTCTGGCCAGTCTGGACCCCGTCCATGCCCTGACACTCACCAGAAAGAACCCCCGTGGTCACTGCCAGGCCTCGCAGTGCCTCTCCTCTGCTTTGCATGCCCCTCCCCCTACAGAGGTCCTCCTGGGGCTCACCCCTCACGGTCCCACCCCTCACAGGCACACCCTTCACAGGCACACTGCTCACAGGCTGACAGAAAGCCCTGTATCTCTCCTAATGAAGGCCAGGCCTGTAATCCACTCCCAGATGAGGAGTTCTTGGGGTACTGCAGGAACCCAGGCCCAGGGCCCAGCATGGTGTTCAGCCCAGGGAAGGCACGTGAACATGTGTGTGGAACAGGCAGGTGGACAGATGCCCGGATGAAAACATCAGATGCTTCCCCAGGGCTTCATGGTTGATAAAGTGTTTTCTGGGGTTTTGTTGCTTTTAATACAGCTGGGCTTAGAGAATGGGGTTTTAGTCCAAAGAAGGAGGCTGAATGAAGAGAGGCCCTAAGGCCAGGACAACCACAGGCAGGTTCTCAGAACCACAGGCAAAGGTGAAGGGGTAAGGGAGTGGAGAAAGTCCAGTGGGAACAATAGGTCAGGGCTCTGTAGCAGCGCTCTGTATCTGAATAAGGAAGTTACGGGAAGCCGCCTAATGCCTTCCGAGATGACACTATTAGGGCCACGCTTTGGAATGATAAGTCCTGCTGTGGGAGCCAGCCAGAGCGGGAGGAATGTGGGTGGGACACTAGCATGTGTGCTGCGAAACCCAACCTCATTTAAACTGGGAAGTCAATGCGATTTCTAATCTGGGCAAAAACCCAGCTCATTCATTCACTGACAGGCACTGCGCAGAATGCAACCCAACCCCTTCCACCTGCCACCTGCAGTGCCCAGAGCTATGTGGTTCACCTGTAAGGCATCACTCTACTTAACCCCACCCAGAGCAAAAAGCAGCTGCTCTCACTGATTTGGAGGTGAAAAGGCAAACCCAGCAAGGCCACAGGACATGTGCAGTCATGCAGCCTGTGAACAGCTGGCCATAAACGGAGTTGAGGCCTGTCTGCCGGAATCTAATGCCCATGCACATCCTATTATGGTGACGGCACTTTAACAGACTAGGGAGGCACTCAATCTGACCCTGGAGTCTGACCTCTGGGAGCAATGCTGAGAATGCAGGCTCTGGAGTCAGGCAATCAGGGCTCTGCCACATTTAGGCTAAGTGGCGTCAGGCAAATCAGTTCACATCTTCAAACCTCAGCTTCTTTACCTATAAACAGAAAAATAACACTATCTCCCCTTCGAGGTGGCTAAGAGGACTATGCACACAGAGAACCAAACTTAACAAAGTGCCGATACAAGTAAATAGTCAATAAATGCTAATATTGAAATTAGTTAACTTCCAAGGCAATTCCACCAAATTCTAAGTGGAGAAAAAAAATAGTAAATAGTAATCACAGCAGACTTCCTATAGAGACTATGCAGGACAGCTAACAATGGAATGACATTGATACACTGAAAGAAAAAACTGTCAACCCAGAATTCTACACTCAGTGAAAATATCTGTCACAAAGAAAAGTGAAATAAACTCTTTTTCAGACAAACAAAAGCTACGTTACAAAAAAATGCTGAAGAAAATTCTTCAGGCAGAAGGAATAGGATATGTAGAAATACAGATCTATAGAAAGAAATGAGGAACACAGGTAATAGTAAAAATAAAGGTAAATGTAAAAAACGTTTTTCCTTATGTATAATTTCTTTAAAAAATAACTGGCAATGAGCACACCACACGTACAGATCTCAGTGTGCATTCTCCAATCAAAGGAACTGGGGCTCTGGGGAAATTCCACACACACACACAATCAACCATGGGGTATGTCAGGGGGACCCAGGTGCCAACTGAAAGGGAGCCCAGTGGCCACAGCTGAAACAATTTGAGCAACAAAACAGAAAATGCAGATTGGACTCTCACCCAAAGTGTAAAATAAATATCTGAGTCCCTACTGATATAAATGATTGAATAAATGAACAAATGGGGAGACAAATCTCTCACACAGAGGAGTCTCAATAACTTATGGAGTCTCTCTGCCCTCAAGGAGATGGCGCTTCATGTCCCACCCCTCCGTGTGGGTGCGTCATGACTTCTTGCCACAGAGGAGAGATGGACGGGGCGATAAAAAAAAGTAGCTTACAGTGGAGAAGCCTGACAGACATAGCTCAGCCAGGTGATCAAGGTCAACACCACAGTGATCATCAGGTGGACAGCATGTGCCCTTGACAGGATGTGATCAGAAGGGTTTTTAGTTCTTTGTTATTCCTCCAAAAAATCCATATCCCGGTTTATTACAAGAAAAACATGACAAACTCAAATTTAGGGACGTTCTACAAAATACCTGGCAAGTACTCAAACTTTCAAGGTCATCAGAAACTATCACAGTCTAAAGGAGCCTAAGGAGACAGGATGTTTAAATGCCGTGTGGTGTGCCAGGAGGACTCCTGGAACAGAAGAAGGAAAGTAGTGAAAACTAAGGAAATCTGAATACTGGTCACAACAGTGTATCAATATGGGCTCCTTAGTTGAGACAAGTGAACTAGTGCGAGGTGTTAACACGGGGAAAAGGGAGCAGGGCCTATGGGAACTGCTGTACCATTTTCACAACTTTTCTATAAAAGCTGCAGCTGCAGGGAGACAAAAAAACACAGCAAGAAGCTGGTGCAGGACAATGCTGCATCTGCCCTGAGGCAGACTCCATGCTTCCTGTACCTTCAAGGGGATGCCAAGGAGCCAGCTGGACACTGAGGTGGAGCTCGGGGGCAGATCTGGACTTTTACTATCTGAGAGCACTAGGTCTTAGCCTTGCAGGTCAGCTCTCCCCCATCCAAATCTGATGAAACTACGCCTCCTTTCCCCAGAGAGACATGAAAAATATTTGGCATAGTTTTGGGTCACAAACTCACTAAAAGGACTGGTAGATGTCTAAGTACACAGAGAGGTGAAGCCACCAGTAAGTGAGATGTCAGCCGAGTAGGGAATGAGAATAGGGGAGAACACGGGCAGCCCAGGCCTGAGGACAGGCAGAGGGACCAGGGGTGGCAAGGCCCGGAGGCCCCATCCTGGAGCCTACCAAGGAGAAAGCGTTGGGGGAGGGAGTACTGCAGATGGGTGCATGGGCTGCACAGCATCAAGGGCATATGGAGTGGTCAGCAGCGACCGTGGATAGAGCCCACTCATGGAGCCTCTGGTGGCATCTACCCACTGAATGTCCATGTGCCCTGTGCTGTACAGCTCAGCACACACACCTTGTTTTCAAAACTAATGGCAACCAGCCTCCATTCGCTGACTTCTGCTCTAAGTGTAGTAACTGGTCCAATTCCAATAAGCCAGATGTGACTTCCGGCAAAATGAGCCACTTCCACACGTCCCCTCCACACCGCAGCCTCCAGTCATCACCTGCACATCCCCAGGGACTGGAGAGTCAGGTTGCCTAAGGAAAGGCACTGCCTGCTGAACAAGCTCTGCATGAAGCCTTCTGCTTCGCGCAGCACAAATTCCGCTGGCTATCAATCAGGGTTGTGTGTTCTGTGTGGCTCTGAAAGGAAAAGCCATCAGTCACCTCCGAGATGCTCACCCGCCACACATCTCTGCCCTAACCGGACAGCTGACAGAGGCGCTGGGCCCCAATGACACATTATCACAAAGTCAAGTCCACAGGCGCAAAACCAGCGTCAAAGGCTGGTGACAGCCCCCACCCGAGTGCAACGCAACTTGTTGATCCAGACGCCCAATCGCTTAGTCCAGCCACTCCAACTCCATGTCTTCCGTCCCCACGGCCCCAGGCAACACTGTACCCCTCGATTATTCTTTGGAAATACATAATACATGACCCATGAAACGCACTGCGAAGGCCCTGAATTAGACTCTGCTGCCCAGCCCCCCAAATGCTATCCTTTTAGAATGTTCTCCTAAAGGGGCTTTGTGTCTTATTGGCAAAACGGTGTGTGATTATTGCAACAGTAACGATTTAAATATAAATGCCATTGAGCTGTAATAACAATGCAAGGGTACACTGCGGTTTTATCTCGAAGGCGTCCCGGCACCGTGACTGCACTCAGTCATTAGCCGCCCAGCGAGGAGGGAGGCGGGAGGTATTGCCGCCATTTGCGGACGGTGAGGCTCAGGCAGAGAAGCGGCAGCAGCAGGCCCGAGGCTGTGCACAGGCAGAGACGAGAGCTGGGAAATGACTAGGCTGTTTTTACCCACAAACACACACATCTCAAGACAAACCCATGCGCTGGATGTACCCCTAGAGAGAGCAGCGGGACTAAACATGCCCGTGTAGACTGGAGACTACCACAGGGCCCACGTGGAGCGGGGCGCTTTGCTGTTCAGGACGCTTCACATGCACAGCACCCAGAAGGCGCACGGACCCTGACAGGTGCTGCTCTGCCTCAGCAGCACTCACGCTGACATGCACCCGTCCGTCTGTCTACACATGTCTGCAGGGGCTAGCTTAGTGAAAGGAGCTGCCCCGCTCTCATCTCCTTGTCCTCGGAACTTCCTGCCGCCTTGTCACTGAGCCCATACAGGAAATAAAAACAGAAGCATGGACCCAAGCAGGAAGGTGGGAGTCGTCGGGCCACATGCCTCCCCCACTACCTGCCCTGCAGAGGGTCCACATTTCATGGTGGACACAAGACCTGGAAAAGGGACCCCATCTGCCACTCCCTCAGGAGGCAGAAAGACGGAGCACCACTGATGCCTGGGGTGTCTGACAGGTCGCCAAACGGTCCACATCCAAGATCCAGCTCCTGCCACCCCTCCAGAGCAGAGCCTCCCAGAGCGGAGCCTGCCCCACCCACCTTCTCAGGCAGCGGCAACTTCACCCTTCCTGCTGGTGAGGGCAAGCCTTAGGGTCATCCTCAGCCAACCTCCCTCTCGCCTTCATCCAGTCCACCCTCTGAGGTCTACTTCCAAACAGGCACCCAAACACCAATGGCAGCCACCCTCTGCAAGCCCCCACTATCACCTCCCACCCAGATTAGCTCCGTGCTCCGTGACCTAACAACCTGACAAGTCTCCCTGAATCCGAGCTTCTCCCTTCCGCCTGTGCTCAGCATGCTCCCCACTCACCCTTTGCAAATGGAGCTCCATTAACGCTCTCTTTACACCCTTTATATAAGCTCTCTCTATTCCCCTCTCCCCTCCAGGTTAAAAACGAACAACCTTCCAACGGCTCACATGTCCTACTGGACCTGGGCCATCACCGTGTGGACGTCACTTCTCTGGCCATACAAGCCTCTGCTTGGGCCCTCGGGCTGGATGGACCTCAGGGCCACCTCAGAGCATTCACCCTCGCTCGGACACCAGGTGCAGTGACTGCCTCTGCTGAGGAGCATGCTTTATACAGAGGTCTCTCGCCACCACTCACTGAGGTTTAAGGGTGGGCAAGTGAGAGAACCTCGGACTCTGGGCTCCCTGCAGGGGGCCTGCTCCCTCAGGGAGGGTGGACAAACCACTCAGATTATCTGAACAGTCTGATCTCCGTGTGTGCGTGTGTGTGCGTGCGCGTGCAAGCATGTGACTTAAGCATTTTCTACCTGAGGTTTGTGCCTGTCACTCCCTCCACCCGCTTACCCACGCTCACAGCTCTGAGCAGTTTCCAGCTGCACATCTGCGACTACATGCCGCTCACCACTCCCTCCCCGAAACTGTCCCCACAATGATTCCTGTGACACCTTTTTCCTGCCTCTAAAGCCCTCTCCCCATGTCCTTCCCAGGCCCTGCACCGTGTCCTCTGCTCCAGGAGACCGCTGACCTCTGGCTCTTCCAGGCCCCCTTGCAGCTGGGGGTAGGGCTCTATGAGGGCAAGTCGGGAAGACGCTGAGAACAGGCACCCTCAGCTGACATGCCCTTTGGCCTCTGCCCTGTGCCCTTCACACCTCCCTCTCCACACCCAGACATGGGCCTGAAGGAGAGCACAGAGCTGCCATTTTCTGGACAGAAAAGCCAGGCTGAGACGACAAGGGACACAATTACAGCGTCTCCAGCAACATCTCCTGGACCCTCTGCACCTGACACAGGCTGTAAGCTCCTGGTGTCCACTCGCTCAGGAGGAACAGCAGCCAAGGAGGCAGCGCCACAGCACCCCTGCTCCCAGGTGCACACAGGCCTGACCAACGGGGGGCCCGCAGCAGTGGCCTTGGCCTAGACGCCTCCCCAGAGAGAGCCGTTGACCCAGAGGCGGGACAGCCAACCTCGGTCCTTGAGCCAATCACAATCAAACCTCACGGACCCCGGGACACGGATCAGGACAGGGCCCTGCCCTCTGCACTCCCCAGACAAGCCCATCCTGACCCAATCTCAGGGGCTCCCGGCAGCAAACCTCCATCCAGCTGCAGATGCTGTTCTCGATCTCATTTCTGCAGCTGCTCCCTCTTCAGGACAATTAGCACCACGTCCATGTCTCCGGCCCTCTGACCCGTCCCGCTGCTAACCCAAAGAATGCATTCGGGAACGCCAGGACCTCTCCACACACGACTGGGGCAACAGCAGTTAGGACAAACGTCCTTACACGTTAATTACGTGGTCTAGTTAACAGGGAACATCAGTCCTCTAGTCACATCTTGGCTGATTTTCAATTAACAGCTCTGACGTCTACTGACAAGGGCCTCCTGCTTAGGGAGCACTAAGAGCTTCCATTAGCGTCAGAGGGGGGCCAGCAGGCAGGCCCCAGCTCTCAAGTGGCCTCTCCCAACTCGGGAATGACTAGGGGGGAGCCCGAGGTCTCATTAGTAGCTTAGCAATGAAAAGACCTTCAATGACATCACAAGTGGAAACAAAGTGTGAGAGGGGCTGCAGTAAAGTGCACTGAGCTGATGTGTTTCATCCTCGAGGGTGACCCATCCTTGCGGGAACCCAGTGTCTCCGAATGCGGGGATGGGGACCCAGGCCAACTAGAAACACACTAACAAAAACAGAGACCAGGACAGCAGGGTCACGTGAAGGCGAGTTAAAATCAGCTGCAAATATAGATGCTACAACTGAAGAGTAAAGCCCTGCCTCGTTGTTTATCTGTAGATGGATTAAACAGCAGATCCCTCACCTATATCGTCAGAATTTCTAAACGTAAACCATGCTCACAGTGGGTAAAGCTGTCCTACAGTCGACTGAGACACAGATAGAGGAGACACACACAGGTAACACAGCAGCACCAAGCCCAGCCCCAGCCTCCCTCAAACCAGTTACTGTACACGTAGTTAATACTCCCCAAATATGAAACACCACCAGTGCATCGGAAGCAGAGGTGGTGAAATGCTGCAGAAATGCAATCAAATACGCTCTATGCTGTACGCAAAATATCCACTAATATCCCACCACCTCAACCTCGGGGCTCGAGTCCAGGCCATGAGAGCCGCGTGGGCAGCCCTGAGACGGAATCACTCACGCTCCCGAGCAGCCTGCCTTTTCTCGCGTACGCCTAACAAGACATCAGTAATCACAACTGCACCTGCATGGCTCCGGTGGGCAGGCACCTGGGTTCAAACACTTTAAAGCTAACTTCAACAAGAAAACCACTGTTTCTATTAGCATCGTTAACAACATTAAACTTAAAGGCAATATTTGATGTTGGCGTAATCACACATAGTAGGGCCCCGGAAGTTATGTTCAACATGTGTGAGAAAAAACAGCACGCTGTGACCTTACCTATGTGCTCGCAAATGAAGACCACAAAGAAAGGAGTGACCAGGTCATTGATGCCCTGGACGTAGCCGCTGGCAGGATGGCGGATGGCCCATATGAACAAGATCCTCTCGAAGATCTGGAAAGGACACGAGGCAAAGCAAAGTGCACATGTCAGGAACTTTAGATGCTCTCTCTCTCTCACAATACATGCTGTCGATGTTTTCACTGCTACTAATATTAAAATATAAACAAATACTAACTGCTGTTTAAACTTTCTCATAAAATTCCAATTACCTAACTTTTTACTGACAAGCACTACGCAGTAAGTAGTACACCAACCCTGGGCTGTCCTGCCACACGAGCGGCTCTCACCGAAAAGATGCCGCTCTCTGCTCCCCAGGCCCTCGGGAACAGTGACACCTGCACATGGCCGCCCAGGCCCTGGTCAGGCTGCAGCAGCACCCAGCCGACCAGTGAGCCATCGGGGGGGGGGGGGGGGGGGATGAGTCAGCAGAGGGATGGACAGGTGGTGGGTGGATACAGGGCTGAGTGGGTGCATGATGGATGGTGAGTAGGTGGGCGGGTGGATGGAGAGCTGGAAGAGAGGGAAGGAGGGGGGTAGGTGGGGGGGGTGGATGCAGGGACAGATGCTCTGAATCTCCCTCGCCAGGTAAACAGGATTTTTTATAACTGAGGTATAACTGACATAACGTTACGTTAGCTTCAATTACACAACACAGTGACTCGGTATTTATGTGTACCGTGAGATGACCACCCAAGTCTAGGCGACACCCATCACCACACATCGTCCCAAACTGTTTTGTGATGACGACTTTTAATAAATATCTACTCTCAGCAACTTTCAACTGGGAGACAGCATCGAGTACAGTCGCCATGCTGTGCACCATGTCCCTAGTACTTACGTGTCCATGTGGACCCTTCCCTGCCCCAGGCTGCCACTCTGACAACCTCCAAGCACACTGCATGGACAAGAGATGCCACCCTCTAACAGTGCTGCTACGGGAGCAATCAAGACTTAAACATTTCAGACAATGAAAAATTCAATTTTAAAGAGACACTATTTATAGTAGCAGCGAAACATGACACCTAAGAATAAATCTAGCCCTGGCCAGTTCTGCCCAGTGGTTGGAGCATCAGCCCACAGACTGGAGGGTCCCAGGTTCGATCCCATCCAAGGGCATGTACCTCGGCTGCAGGTCTGACCCCCAGCCCCGCTCAGGGCACGTGCGGGAGGCAACAAGTCGATGTGTGTCTTTCACATCAATGTCTCTCCCTCTCTCCCCCTTCCACTCTCTCTGAAAAGCAGTGGAAAACACACCCTCTGGTGAGGATTTAAATAAATAAATAAATAGATCTAATAAAACATACGCAAGACCTTTTATGGAGCCAACTTTAAAACTTCACGGAAAGGCATTAAAAGTGGCCTGAAATGGGGCATTCGCATGTTCACGAAAGTGCAGACTGAACTTCATAAAGATGAAATTCTCGCACACCGCCCTACAGATCCTGTGCAGTCCTGACCCGAAATCAGACAGACTCGAGCAAACAGGAAAACGCCGGCCACCTGACCCTGAGGCCTCAGGCTGCACGCCCCGGGCGGAGGGTCCCGAGACCTGACGCTAGCGGTGTGGCACTGAGGGAGGGCCGCTCGAGCCCTGGGGGAGCAGAGGGCACGCAGACGCCCCTGCAAGTGTAAAACGTGCAGACACGGGGGACAGCCAGCGATGCAGGGCCTAGGGTGACTGGGAGGAGGCTGAACCGCACCCCTCCCGCAGTTATCGGTCAGAGGTGTCCGGACACAGAGGTGTGAGGGCACAGCGTCAGGACGCCGAGACGAAACAAGGAAGAGAGGCTGGCCCACGGTGGGGCACAGGTAAAGGCCCTTCCGCAACGCGCCCGATGCCCAGCACAGGAGACGACAGGGGAACGGAACAAACACCAACACCTCTGATCACCGACAACCGAGGAGAAAGGGGGTGGACGCAGCTGATAAACTCTGAGAATCCCTAACAGAGAAAGATCAGCATTCAATACAAATTAGATCAACACCACAGAGGAAAATGGGCCAAAGACATGAAAGATCACAAACACAAAGCTGGGGGGGCTGGCTCCAGGCGAGGGCCGAGGGCACCAAGCAGCCTCAGCACCGGCGTCAGACCAAGCATGGTCTGGGTCCTGACTGCGGGCGGGTTCAGGGGGGAGGGCACATGCGCCCCACGCAGGGCCCACGTTCCGTTGCAGGCATCAGGATCACACAACCACGCTCCTCAGAACAAAAGCGATTCCCGTCAGCGATGCTGCACGCACCTGCCCGCGGGGACAGCACCTGCCCTGCCCCCCGCCTTATGGGGAACGTGGGCATCAGCGCCCCAGCGAAGGCAGCCGCCCTGGCAGACACTCCCTCCCGGGGGCCACGCTTACCTCCGTCACTCTGGGCTGAAGTGTGAGCGCCTCCGGACTCATCCGAGGGATGTCTATGTGGATCTGCAGGTGGAGGAGAGAGACCACAGGTTACGATGAAAACGGCAACACAATGGCGACAAGGAGCGACTCTAGGGCAAGGCCTGCGCTGGGACACTGACTGGCCTCCTCTGAGCACCCTGGGCCAGGCGGGCCGAGCGGGGCCCCAAGTCCTAGCGTGACAGGCTGGCCGGCACTCGCTACCAAGCGGTGGCTGCTGCGTGACATGGAGCCGAGCAGGCCCTCGGCTATTTAGCGGCACAGTCCACAGCAATTAGCAAACATTGATTCCAGCCTGACGCGGGCAGGTCAAGTGCATCAACAGCGCACAGTTCTCGGCCGTGCCAGCGCCTTCTCGGAGCCCAGCCACTCTCCTCCACTGCACACGTCCCCGGGAGCCAGGGCACTTTCACAGGCAGCGCTCAGAGCTCTGCCTGACAGGCAAGTCGTAATCAAGTTCCCCACGAGGCCCAGATGCACACGTGTGGGCTTCAGGAGCTGCCAAAACAGCGCCCAGGCCCGACGCCGGCACCACGCTGGCTTCCGGCACCCACGGGAATGGCCCACGCTGGCCCATGCCGTCCCCACCCCACCACCCAGGGAAACAGCCCAAGAACTCACGTAACTTACAGGAACTGCTCACCCACCACAGGTGAGCCTGGCTGTGGACCTTTTAACACCTACACCAAACTGACAGGTGGGAAATCCGGACAAGTTCCCTCAGCTAGAGGGCAGGTTTCCACAAGGAAATGCCCAGCACAGACGTGTCAGGAGAGGCAGTTCACTCAGAAACCCGGGGCTGTGCGACCAACAAGAACCGAGTTTGGTCTGTGTGCAGCACGAGCCACTGTGGACTCCGACATCTCACAAGGAGGGTGAGGCCTCCAACGTCCCAGGGAGCCCTGCTAACAGCAAACTCTGGGCACCGTGCGAATCATGAACCAACCGTCTGCTTTCAGGCTCAGTGATCCACTAGAAAATACAGGTCTGTGACCCAGCAGGGACGTGAGATAAAACACCTCCTCCACGACCCCCAAGGCACAGCCCTCCGAGCGACACACGGAGAGGAAGGGCCCCACCTGTCTGTAGGTGTCCTGGTGAGCCTCGTCGTTCCGGGAATCGTAGTAGTGCTCAATGAAAGCGAAGTACTCCTTCTGCTTCCTCTGCAGGGTGGCCGGTCTCCGGTCGACGTTGGCAGGAAGGTAGCCCTGGGTGAGGGAAACACACACGAAGATAAGTGTGGTTAATGCTAATTTGGAGTCTCCCTGAGATGATTGAAGGAAGGCTCGTGTCTCAAATGACAGGGAGAACAGATGAGTGGTGGAAAAGAGACACAGACATACAGACAGAGCAGCGGGCCACACGGCAGCCCCTGGCCCTGGGCTGAGCTGTTCAAACCCTCGCAGCTGGAGGTGTCAGACCAGACCCCAGGGCAGCTCGTGCTCACCCCTCATCTAAAGCAGGGCTCAGAAATGAAACCACGTCCTCTCCACACACCTTGCACACCACAAAGAATGAGAAGTCCTTAAGGCTGTGCACGCAGCTACACATGTGCCTTCTGTCTGATGCTTAAACTCAGCGTTCACCTGGAAAATTCACTCACTTGGTGACACAGAATGGTAGTTAACTGTCACTGTGGCAGAGTATGGCCACGTACAGGATCCAGCGGCCATTGGGGCTGTCAGAAGTTTGACCACAAATATCCCATCCTGCCTTTTACGGCACCTGGGGTGCATTTCACTGCGTGCACACCTGGGCGTGGTATGCACACACACCTTGATAAAGAACTTTCCACAGAGACACTCCCGCGGCAAGTGTCTGAGTGCCTGCGTCCTACATCCTGTCAGCACTTGGCACTGTCGGGCTTTTTCATTTTAGCCATCCTGAGAGCTCTGCAGTGGTGTCTATTAGAACATGGTCTTAACCGCATGTCCCAAAACCCTGTGTGTTCTCATCCGTGAGGCTCCTGTACAGTGTCACCCCTGTTCCTTACTAACCCACAGGCACCTGTACCCAGGCTTCACGCGGTTCTGTTGTAAACATCTACCCCCCTCCCCGCAAGAAGTACTGCTGTTCACCCTCCTCACTGTGGGAGCTCAGCTCCACGGCGGCACCTGGTCTGCACCCATCCCAGGGCACACAGGGCGCTGGAGTCAAAAATCTCTCCTCAAGGAGTAAGTAAGACTGGACGGCACTCCCCCTACACACACCTGCAGGGCACTTCTGGCCCTTCCAAGTCCCTGCTCCAATGTCAACACCCTGCCACTGTCTCAAAGCAGCACCCTGACCCCTGGGCAGAATCCCCCACCTGTTGCAGGTTTTTCTATCACCTTCGGAGGAACTATGAAATTGACTGACACAGGAAGCAAGCTCCAGGGGGGCGGGACTCCTCAGCCCTTTGCTCAAGGTATCCCGGGGTTCAGGACACTGTTCCACTCAGCAGACACTCAGTGAGCACCTGTCCAGTGAAAGCATGATGTCAGCAGCACCCCAAGAAGGGGCACAGCCCGGCATCCGGGGAAGAAGAGATCTGGGCCAAGTGGGAACGCAGCAGTTCGCATACTGCTCTGGGCTGGGTTTGTTTTGACAGAGGGGAAGGTGGAAGTGGGCAGGGGGACAGAGTGCAGACACCCTGGGAAAGGCCACATGACCTCACGGAGCACGGGGCTGGGGACAAGGGGCAAGGACGTGTGTGGAGCAGCAGTGGGGCCACCAAGGGTAGACCTGGGAAGGTGACCAGCCTCACACTAACTACAGGCAGTGAAGCCAAAGGGCTGAGTAGCAGGACGAGCCCTCAGAAATCCCTGTTCCCCGAATTTTAACTTACTGGAACAGAAACCCTGAAAGGCGGCTATGTCGGCATGGGCCACATGAGCCCCACGTCCTCCTGAGCTCCCCTCCTAAGGGAAGCGCACGTGCAAGTAGCGGCCTTTAGATTATGAAGCAAAACTGGGAATTATGCAAATGAGGTGCATGCAGGCACGTGATGAATGTTAAGTGACAGAACTACAGGGACCTAATTGCTGCATCAGCCAGTATGAAAACACTGATCACAGACGTCAAACAGCGCGGGCAGGGACTTGTATCCCAGCTGTCCCAGCGACAACGTGGACTCTCCCCACTGCGGCCACACACGCGCCGGCTCAGCACCAGGGATGGGGAGGGTGACACCAGTGTCACTGCTCATCCAACTATCCTATCCACCAGGCAACTGTTAAATGTTTCCCTAGCTTTGGTTCCATGTTTCTGAAATTGTTAATTAAAAAGAACCAAACTCATGATTTCTCACAGAGCTCATTCTTGCAGAGTTGCTGCCATGCCTGTGGGGGGGACAGGTCAGAGGCAGCGATGGGGCGGAAGGGCACGTTCCGGGCTGCAGTGCAGGTTAGCTCTCCGTAAACACGAGCCGGTTTCTCGTTTCCTCACCAAGGTGGCCCAGCCACCGTCAGGGAGGAGTGGTGCTCATCCACAGACCACCGGCTGGGTCACTGACAAAGCGTGAACATGTCGGCGGGGCAAGTCCTCAGGTCCCCAGGCCTGGAAATAGGTTCACATTCAAGTACAGCTCTGGTGGTCTGTCTTTGTAAACTGGACAAATGGTAAGTCTCCTCGATCCTGGGTTCAGTGCTAAAGCTCGTGGTCCTAGAAGCAGAGTGGGCTGGGACCAATCACCTCCCCCCCCCCCCGATGAGCCCCTGGGACAGTAAGCTGCGCCCAGCCGCCCTCTTGCCAAGTAGCTCAGCCCAGGCGCGCTGCCTCCACCGGCTTCTCTCCCAGCTGGCTGCTGTGGGCCCTGGCCTGTCCCACGTGCAGCCTGAGTGTCCTAGAGCAGTGGTCCCCAACCCTGGGCACCCGTGGAAATCCCTCAGGAACCCCAGTATCAGTATTTCCCAAGCTCCCCAGGTGACACGACCATGCACCCAGAACGGAAAGCCAGGTCAAGGGGACAGCTAGAAGCTGCCGCATCTTTGCTGCTCCCTGTCCCCTCCCAGCCCTGGGTAGGCGCTCAGCAAACAGTGATAACAGGCTCTGCCCACCACCCTCCCTCCCACTGAACCAGCAAAGGGGCACCTGGGGCATCTCCCCTCTACTCCTCTGTCTGAGGCCCAGATGGCCCCTTTTCCAAGTCAATCCCAGGGCAGCATATAGAGGATCCGACTACGGCCGGCAGAGACAGACACCAAAGGAACAAGAGCAGGACACGGTCACCAGACGACCCGCCCGCCGACACAGACCCTCAATAATCACAACCTGCATGCAGGTGCCTAACCATAGGGCCATTTCACCAGCACTCCCACAGTTCACTCTGAAAAGCTTGTAACCCATCTCAGAGGGCTTCTGAAAAACTGGAAACACTTAAAACAAACAAAAATACAAGCAATTGCAGCACATCTAATTTTAATGGCAAGAGAGTATCTAATCAATAAATATTCGCTGTTCAAAACTGCATCTGCACTTAGGATTACGAGGTACTAAGCTGCAAATTGATTAAGACTCATTAGCAAGAAAAAGTCTTTTAAATTCTAAAAGTCAGGCCCAATTTAGAGCAAACCCTTAGTGTTCCCTACTGACTGGGCTCCACAAGAAAGGGAGAGGAAGCTGCCCACGACCGCGGGAGTGCCAGCAGGGCGCGCTCACAGCCATGTAAGCCCCGGTGCGCACGCGAGGCTGGACTGACGCCCGCCACCACCTGCCACCCGGCCGGCTCCACAGGCTCCAAGACAGGCAGCTCCATGCAAGGGGCGAGGAAGCCAGAAGCCTGCCCTCATTGCAGAATCCAACTATTCCTAGCATCAGCTCGTTCCCCTAACATCAGGACTGATATTAAAAAGAAAGCATGTCAAACATGGCCCTTCCCCTGATCCCTCAGCTGATGTAATCTTCTGCGCTGGACCCTTTCTATCCCGGGTTTGAAAATCTTAGGAAGATTTTTTAAAAACAATGAAATCAGAGAAAAAAATAGAACTGCCATAAATTATGACTTATTTTCTGCCAGCCCTGTCAACCAAGCTTGTAATGAAGCAAAGGATGGAAAACGTCATCTTACCCTGCAACAATACCGGTGCTGTCTGGAGTGACAGCCACACTTCCAGCCAGACAAGGGGGCCCGTCCTCACCAGGGGACAGACGAGGGGGCCCGTCCTCACCAGGGGACAGATGAGGGGGCCTGTCCTCACAGGGACAGACGAGGGACCCGACCCCACAGGAGGAAGGTGATGAGCAGACCCATGTGGACGAGACACTTACTGAGAGCAGCTTCCACGTCATCGGACGGACCGGCTTAGGGATCCCAGACCAGCTCAGCTTCCGCAATTCTTCTGTTGGCAAAGAAGAGACAAGGGAAATGTTTACACACCGTTAGCCGAACCCCATGTGCTAGCATCTCCCACCAGTGCTCCCAGGGCAGGGGACCCCGAGATGAATCCAGGTGAACCCAAATGACAAAGGTCTCAGGTGCTGACGCTGACCGGATCTGGGAGCAGTTCCCACCGATCCCAGCAGCACTCAGCATCGCCTGTTCCCACGGACCCTCAGGGAGGACGTCCGTAAAGACACCCAGTGTCCCAGCTCCACCCGACAGGCGAGACCAGAGGGTACTGGTGCCTCCCCGCTTCCCTCCTTCCCTCCCGCTGCCTTCTCCCCAACTTGACGCCTAGAAGAGGCTCTTCCCTCCTTTCATCCTGCCCCTCTCTGCATTTCCTGTTGAAGAATGCTGCAGGAGGTCCTTTTCCCAGGACTGGTTTTGAGAGGAACTGTGCCGTGGAGAGACACGTGAGTGTACACAGCGCTGACGGGGGGGGGGGGGGGGGGGGGGGGGGGCACGTAACACAACCAAGGACCACAAAGCCTGCAGGCACACTGACTACACAAGTCACTGTAGTCTGTACAAACACCTACAGGGGGCCCAGACACGGAGGGGCGGGGCTGGCCTCCAGGGGCAGGAGAGGGCGCAGCAGGGGGTGGAGGGGCAAGGGTAGGAGCCCTGGATCCTGTCAGGCCTCCCATGAGTCCTGAGTGTCCCAGGCACATGCCCGGAGCGGCTGGAAAGTACACTTCAACCTGCAGGCGTATCGGCGCTCGGTCAGTCCCACCGAAACTGACCGAGTATTTCTCCCCTTTGAGTCAGGGCCACCATGAGGTTCTCCTAACAGCCTGGGGGTGATGATTAACACTAGGAGTAAAAAAATGATTAAAGAGCAACTTCGGTAATATAATCAACAAAACACACAGTCCTGGCATCTCAGCTTTTCCCAATTACTAGAGTCCAAGCTAAATGAGTAAGGAATGTTTGGGCCATGGTTCCAGCAATAACCCACATTTCACAGCCATCTCAGAAAAACCGCATCTCCCCAGTTCCCTGGGACATCAGGAAAAGCAGGACCTCCTGTGGGACACCCTCAAGCTCCTGGTGCCTGTCCCCTGCCAGAGACTGGCTTTCTGAGCCTGTCTGTGAAGAACGGCAGAGAATCTCAGGTTTAAGGTCCCTGGAGCTCTCTCCTTGGGGAAGGGCCCCACAGGCTGGGGTCCTGGACACAGTGAGAGGTGGGTCTGACTCAGCTTTACTGCTGGAAGGAGCAGAGTCAGTGAGGGCCGTGGCCCTGCTGCGTCAATGAGGAGGCCACTGGACCAGGTGGCTCAGGGGCTCAGGGACCTGCTACCCCAGGTCTGTCCACTCTATTAACCACCATTATTAAATAGGGGTTGTACCACAGACCAAGCTCACCTACAAATACGAACAAAGGGAATCCTGCAGCTTCCCTGGGTGCTGAACTGGCTGATGGGAAAAGCCATGGGGCCACCTCATAGTGGTCAGGTGTAGACTCCACCCAAGGCCCACTCACCCCTAAACCCTGCAACCAGAATTCTGGCTGTGCACACCGCCCCCCAGAATCCCTGAGAGGGAGGGGAGTCAGCCCAGCAAACGCTGGACCCACCCACCCCACTCCAAAGGTGGGCCTGATTGGTTGGTGTAGAGCTAAGCCCCGCCCTCGCTAGTGACTAATTAGGCATCGGTTTGAGTGGCTGAGAAGAGAGGTCAACGGCCGGGGCTTCTGAGAAAGCCCTCCTGGCTCCTGGGACACCTAGAGGCAACCCTGCCGGCCTTGCTCTAGAGGTGCTGGGTCAGGCTGCTACAGCCATCAGGGACCAGGCCCGCCTCGGGGCGCAGCCAACCAAGAGGGGCAGCAGGCCCGGCAGACAGCGGGACCCAGGGCTCCGAGTTCAGCAGGACAGCCAGACACAAGACCATTCGAAATCAATAGCTCTTCTCTGCCAGCCACATAAGTAAGGAGGAAACGTCACAGGCACGAGCTTAACAAGAAAAGGACACCAGCAAGAGGGAGAGAACAGGCTTTACCTAAAGACCGACAGAAACAGGAGAGCGCCGATCCCCCGGCAGCGCGGGTTTCAGGAGCACTGTGCGGCCGGCACCGGGCTGGCCGGAGGGGCACACAGTGAGCACACGGCTCTGGGCTCAGGGGACCCACCTTGTGTCCTTGTGCACAAAGGACACAGCAGGGTACAGACACGACTGTGTGCCCGCAGGGACAGGTGGGAGCACAGAGGAACCGCATGGGGGTTTCCTGGGTAGCCGCGTCCGTGAGGAAGCTGACCATCGAGGTAAGACCAGCAGCTGAGGAGAAGTGAGCTGAGGTGGGGGAGGGAGAGGGGGCGTCCCAGCCTAGGACGCAGCTTAGGCAAAGTCCTGGCCACAGTGCAGAGATCACAGGGGCCCAGAGGTCTCGAGGAGCCCACTTAATGGGCCACGCACAAAGCCCAGTGCAGCGGGGACGGTGGCTGGGTGGTGACAGTGGAGGGTGCACACAGACCAGAGAGACATGGAGGCTATAAAAGCAACGACATATCCAAGATCTAAGACTCAAAATTATAAAGCTGTTGACTGTCGCTTAAAAAACTCTTTTATTCCATGCAAAGCCAACCAAAATCCCAATGGGACGTACTGTGTGTTCTGAGACTTGGGAAGCTGACCCTGCGTTCACCTGGAAGACTAAAGGCGTAAGAGCAGCCAATAAAATTTCCAAGAAGGAACATGTGAAGGGACAGAGCTGAGTAATGAAGACAAGGGGATTCCAAGACAAGACTAAGGCAACGGGCTCAGAAACAGAATGGGGGTTCAAACCGAGCCTTTGTTTGGTTATGAAAACAGTATTTCACATCAAGGGCCCGTCAACCAATGACATCCAAACAATTTCCAGATGATTAAAAATTCAAAGATCAAAATTGTGTGTGTGTGTGTGTGTGTGTGTGTGTGTGAAGGAAAATAGAAAATACTACAAGAAAATGTAGGAGAATGTTTCGATATTCTCAGATGGAGGAAAGAGTCCTAAGCAAGACACAAATCTCAGCAATGATAAATAAGAAGATTCACAAGTTAACTCAATGAAGTCTGAAACAACAGGACAGTCACAGACAGGACAACGTTAAAGACAAACGACAGACACACAACGTAAAAAGGTCAGTGTGACTAATGTATAAACGTACAAAACTGAGAGACCGATTTACAAGGAAATAAAAACTCAGAGGAGGAAACAGAAATGGCTAAGAAATGGCTAAGAAACACACAAAGATAGACACATCACCTCAATGGCGATCAAAGAATGGCAAATTAAAACAAGAAACCTGTCGCAGACGGGACGCCGTGTTGAGCGTGTGACGCCCGCAGGGTGAGGCCCGGCGAGCACTGGTACAACGTCTCACCGACGTCCACGTGCAGAAACCTGTCCCACAGGGCATTTCCAGGGGTGCCCAGCTTTATGCACAGGATGTCCATCTAGTACGGCCACCTAGCCAGCCCCACAGGAGGGCCCTAAACTTAGCCCTGCAGTATTGCTGAGCTGAGTCTAGAACGGGGCTTGGGGGAGCCGAGACGGACTGTGAGTGCCCGTAGCACTGGAGCCAACCCACCCAAGAGCCTCTCGGGGCTGTGCCCGGGCATCTGTCTCCTCTCTAGGAGCAGTCAGAGCCCCTGGAGGTCAGATCCCAGGTCCCTATTTCCTGTCCATCCAAACAGGGTCTTACAACCGTGTGTGGTGGCAAGTGCTGGAGAAGACAAAGTTCAGCTCTTTCCTCCGCCCCTTTGGAGGTGGGTGGGGGCTTGGGGGGTGTATTTTTACAATAAACGAACAGCCATGCCTCCCCCATGCTAGACGTGGGACACCTCCATCGCCCGTCCCCAGCGACTCCCTGCCCTGCTCTGACATCTCATGAGCAGCACGCCGGGTGGAAGCACCGCCCCGCTTCTGCTGCCCGTCGCGTCTGTCACACAGGACGCCGGTGCCAGCAGCTCATTCTTCCAAGCAGGACAGTGCTCTGCGGTGCACCACAATCTGCTTGCGCGTGCACCTGCCCACAGGCGTCTGGGTCAGTCACAAGCTCTCGCTACCCAAAAGGGCTGCTGTGAACACTCTCATAGGTAAGTCCTGTGGGCACGTTTTCACTTCTACTCGGCAAGTACGGAGGAGGGGAGGTGCTGGGCCAGGAGCTGATCACGGTCACCTCCCCTAAACGCTGCCACAGGGCTCTTCAGAGTGGCCGCGCCATCTCACAGCGCCCGCAGCAATGCTAAGCGGTCCGCGCGCTCCACGTGGCCCTGGTCACATTCCGGGCCCAGTCTTCAACCTCAGCCATGCTAGTAAGTGCTAAACGGCGTCTCTCGTGACTGTAATTAGCAAGTCCGTGCTGACTAGTTCCATCCACTTCATGAAGTTCACACTGAGCTCTCACCCACCCCCTCATTCGGCCACTCACGTGTCACCACTGACTCACGAGTCCGTTTCTAATGATGGGTTTTGCTCCTGACTGAGTCGCGTTCTGCTGCGTGCCTGTCTTTTTCCCTGAACGTCAGGCGTGCTGGTTTCTGGTCTGTTGCCTCTGCGATGACGGGAGCTCTGGGGATTGTTCCACCTGCGGCTTTCTGGAGTCTTTCCCCTGCTACGCACTTCCCCGCTCGGGAGCACAGGGCATGCCACCAGGACCGGACAGGACCCCTGGGTCGACCCGCGTGCTCTCCTCTCCCACGCCCTGCTCCACAGTCAGTCTACGCCTCTCAAGCCCCTTTCTGGACTCAGCTCAGCGAGGCCGCCAGATTAAGTTTAGGGACTGGAAACTGTCTCTGACTATAACTGGGAACAGAGGTCGGGTTCACCTGCCCATGGCCCCCCACCCCCACCCCCACCCCCGGGGTCACGGGCCTGCACTGCCTGTCGTCCAGGCCTGAGGGCAGCTGCCTCACATACCTGGTCTGGTCTCTGCTTCTTTACAGCAGGAGAGCAATTCCTGGGGCATTTAATCCTTCGTGGTCCAAGCAAAAGTCGGCTCACCAACTTTTAAAGAATTTTTATCTGTGTTCATCAGAGAAGCTCATCTCTCCTTTCTTTCTCTTACAGTTTCTTTGCGAGGTTTTTGGTACCAGGACTGTGTTGCCTTAATAACGCGCCTGCCAGCGTCTTCGCCTCCTCTCTCTTCTGAAAGCACTTTGGAGAACTGGTGTCCCTCCTTCTCTAAATGGGTGACAGAGTCACCAGTAAAGCCCTCTCCTGCTGTGAAGGCTTTTATCACAACTCGTTTTTAAATTGATATGGGGACATTGAAGTTCTGTTTCCTCGTGTGTCAGTTTTATTAGACGCTGTCTTTCGGGGAGTGTGTCCATCTCACGTACGTTCTTGAACTTTGTCATGAAGAGGTAAACGACATCCTTGCTACTTTTCACGTCTGTGGGGTCTGTACTGATGTTTCCCCCCTCGTGGCTGATGCTGGTGATCTGTCCTCTCCCCCGCACTGAGCAAGTCTAACTAGAAGTTTTACTGATCTTTTCAAGGAGCTAATTTTAGATTTTGTGGATTCCTGCCTTCCTTGTCCACTTGTCTCCATCTTGGTTTCACATCCCTGCTTTTGCCTGGTGCTGTTTAATGTCCTCTCTTTCCCCAGCTCCTTCAGGTGGGAGCTCCGGTCACTGATCTGAAGCCTCTGTTCTCCGCACACAGACATCTGACGACACAAATTTCCCTCCAAGCACTGTTTCTGTTGCACACACATTCTGATATGTGTTGTCATGGCTCAGTTCAAAACATTTTCAAATCACCCTTGTGATTTCCTTGATTCATGAGCTACTTAGAAGTGTGTTGACAGCTTTCCAAATACCTGAGGATTTCCTAGGTATCTCACTGTTAGGCTGACTTCTAATCTCAGCATTTGGTGAGATGACCTTAGTGTCCCTTCGATCCTTTGGTATTTATTACGGCTCACTGTGGCCGAGCCCACAGTCTGCTTGGTGAATGTGCCACTCACTGTCCGTGACATGACTGCGTTCCTCAGTTGTGGGTGTGGAGTCTGTAAATCGGTGAGATCCAGGTGGCAGACGGTCCTGCTTGTATCTTTCACCTCTTGACCGGTTTTTAAATATGCACATTTTATCGACTGCTCGGGGAAGGTGTTAAACGCCTGCCTCTGACTGGAATTGTCTCTCCCTCTCTCTACTTCTGTCAGTGTTTGCTTCACGCATTGTGAACCTGTATTATTAGGTGCACACACACCTAGAAAGATATTATCTACTTAATGAGTTGAACATTTTATCGTTATGAAACATCCCTCTGTCTCTAATGAAACTCTTTGTCTTGGTGTTTACTTTCTCTGACGTTATTATAAGCAAATGAGTTTTCTCATGACTGATGTCTGTGAGGCGTATCTTTCCCACCCTTTTATTACAGGTGCCTGGGCCTTCATATTGAAAGCTTGTGTCTGGCTTTCCTTTCAGCATCCTGTCCTATTTTTCTTGGAATCAGACTGTAAAATCACTGGCGCACTAAGAGAGCAAGCTAAAGTGTGAGAAAATTTAATAAACCAAAACCAAGTGAGAAATAACACTACTTTCTTCTATGACAGTGGGTCTGCTTCCTGAAAAGTAAACTTTGAACTATTTTCATGAAAACAGCACCATTTCCACAATTCCATGTTCATCTGCACTGCAAGGGTTGAGCTTCCCAGTAAAACTCCCACCTGGGAAATCGTCACAGAAGATGCTCTGTGACCACGGGGAACAGAGAGACGCAGGACAGAGGGGCAAGCACCGGACGGGGTTCGAGGCCCAGCAGGGCCAGCGACCGTCTGTGTGGCCCTGGACAATCCCTAACCTCTCTGAAGCGTGTTTCCTCCCCCTGAACATGGGACAAACAAAAGTCTGCGGTGAGTCACAGACTTTTCCCAGGGAAAAGAGGCAGCTCACGGAAGCATCTGTAAACTGTGACACACGACACACAGCAAGAACGAGACTGTTAGGCTTATTGGAACCCAAACCTCACAGCAGTGGGACGCACCTAATTGTCACATTTGAAACGGAACCAGAAATCTGCCACAAAACAGTGTATGCAAAGGACTCATATGTACCTTTTTTTCCTGAAATGCCAGGAATAACAGAAAAATCAACCCATAATTTGAGCTTTTTTTTTTTTTTTCTACCACTCCATCTCATTTTAACTGGTTTTAATTCTGATTTTCTAAAACTTTTATAGCAACAAAATTTGGGAGAAACACTGAACAAAAGTAAGAAACACACAGTACTGCGGGAGCTCCAACCCGAGGAGTGCCGCCCTGCTCTCTGCTGGTGCGAAACCACCACGCGGGGGCCGAGGGAAAAGACATGGCCTTTGTTGCCTACACAGTGGGGAAGACCTGACGGCAGCCGGTCAGGCAGTCGGGTGTGTTTCCTGACAGGCGAGGGTCCAGCTAGGGATTATCAAGCAGCTAGCAGAGAGGAGTGGGAGGGAGCTGTGCTGAAATGACCCGCATGCCAAGGCCAAACAGAGGGTCTGGCGAAGCTTGTTAGCAGTCAAGGGCACGGGAAACACTCGGATCTGGGCTCCTCTGCTCCTTGTGGCCGCTGGCCAGGTGAACAGCCTCCCACTGATGGGAGGGGAATTGGGCCATATCCTTGCTTTACACCACAGTCACCTCTGCTGACATGTGAACCTACAGTAAGAGCTGAGCAGCATGAGAAGGTCCTCAGAGTAGCATATTTCTTATTCCACAGGATGGGAAGCCTCATAAATCCCCCATGTGGCCAGCGTTTGCTGAGCACCCCTGTGTAAGCTGTCCCTGGGGTCCAGGCCACTCATACATGCCCAGCCGCACACCTGTTTATCCACTCAGTGAACAAGGGTCCTGCTGACCACCACCTGTCCTCTATGACTACCTCACCTTTCCGGCCACCGAGGGGCCAAGCTGCCCTCAGAGGGCCCCATCAGGCCAGTCGCTGCCTCCAGGGGCTCACACAGGGACGGGGAATGTAGCTGTGCAAGCACGTAGGGAGGGGTGTCATTCAAGAAAGGTGAGAGGTGACACAGAGCAGAGGGGTCCCTTCCTAAAGAAGGGACATCAGGGAAGATTCCCAGGTAGCTGCTGCTTGAGAGGCACCTGGCTGCCAATTTAAAGCCCAGTGGATTCATCTCCCGACGTGGACCCGAGACTACGTCAGCAGGACAGTAAAGGAGCAACGACGCAAACGAGAGCCGACAAGACCTGTCAACAGAATCAGGAAGAGGGAGGCAGGAGGGAGCGGGAGCCGACAGGGAGCAGGAGGGTAACACCGGCCGCCTGGGTGTGTGGAACCCGGAGGGCAGGGCTGGAAGCAGCACCCAACCTCCGCGCAGGAGGCCCCACCCACAGGCGACAGCGGCTGGACCAACCTGAGGTCACACACCCCAGGTTCTCGTGGTTCAGTCCTGGCCCAGAGTCACAGCCACAACAGCACAAACAACAAACGTCAAGTCCCTGAAACTGGCAATGACTACGCCGAGCTGGTGGGGAGGGGGTGGCCACAGGGCAAAGCCCCCACTTCCCAAGTGGAAGGGCGACACTCGGGGCTGGACGTGGAAGTCTACACACGTGTGGAGGGCTGAGAAATACAGTATAAAGGAAGACCAGAGGCTGCCTCCGGGAAGGACGTGGGGGGGGGGGGGGCCAGGGCTACTGCGCCCACCTGTCTCCTGTGACTACCTCTCCTTTCCAGCTCTGGGCGGCGGGCTCGTCTCCAGCTCCAGAAGGACGGGCCAGGCAAGGACGCCCAGTGCCTGGCCGCCCTCAGAACGGTCCTGCAGTTCTAAGCTGATGACCCCTAATTGCTAGAATTAACTTAATCGTTTTGCAACATAACTTCTCCAAGTGTAACTGTTTCTTTACTTAAAGGGTTTGCTGCCGGCAGCAAGGGCTGTGCTTTAAGAGGCTAAGAAATGGCAGAAATGGACAAACCTTCCTCTAGGCCAGCGATCTTCGCACGCTGCGCCGCCAGAATTTGTAAAACATGCAACACCTGGCTACTGAGTCGGGGCCCCGACCTCTTTTCCCTCAGACTGTCAAATAAAAAAAATGACAACGGCCAGCACCACAATAGCCATCCCGTGTGAATCAAAATTATACCGATTTTATTTGTCGGATCAGCAAAAAATATATTTCTTGGTGCACTGCGGAATTTTAACAATTAGTTTATGTGCCATGAGATTAAAAAGGTTGAAAAATCACTGCTCTGGGGGGGCAGTGCTGAACGGGAAGTGGGGAGCAGGGTGAGGATGAAGGGGAGCTCAGGAACAGAGGCTGGGCTAGGAAAGGTCTCGCAGAGGAGTAGGCACGGGACACTTGAAGGTGGTCAGGGCCACCAGACAGATAGGAGGGAAAGGCCTTCCTGTGGGGACATCTGAGCCAAGCCCTGGAGTGCAAAGAAAGGCCTGGAGAGACAGGCAGGGGCCTAAGTGGACCTGAGTGCCACTGATGCCTTTATTTTGGATAAAGCGAGCGAACAGGGCTCAGGGGCTGTGATTAAACCTCAGCCAGGCCAGGAGCACAGGGGAAGGAAGGTACAGACTCCTGGACTCTGCTCTGAACCAGAGCAGGAAGGTCTATCGGCCACAGTCCCTCCGGCCCTCTGACCACAAGGCCACACCCCCCAGCAGGGAAGGGCATCTGAGCAGACTTCACAGGAGGAGGGGAGCAGGACACTGGCAACCCCATCCTGAGTTCTGACAAGGATGGGCAAGGGGCCTGGAGTCCGGCCCCTCTCAGCTGTTCAGACGAGAAGCCACGAGCCCCGGCGAGAGGACGCAGGCAGGTCTGCTGCCCCCAGACTCTGGCAACGCCAAGGAAGATAAATGTTTAGAAAAATCAAAAAGTGCATTTTATTCTAGAAATTGTGCAATGATGAACTACGAAGTCAATCAAATGAGATGAAACACGGTTCTAAAAGTTAAGTGTTTTACTGGCTTTCAAACGTCCCTTCACCACAACGTCGCTTGGAACAGCGACGCTGCCGCCCAGAAGGAAGACACATACCCACCGGCCCCTCAGAAGTGCACACGGTCGCCCATCCGCTGCCACACGGGACACGCCTACAACGAACAGGCAGCCGGACCTCGCAGCTCCTGGTCGGGCTGAGCTGGCAGGTGCTCCGCGAAATCCGCCTGGTGAAAGGGAATCCCTCCCCCACGTAATGCCAGAGCCTATTTCCAGGAAGCATTTTACCCCTAGGAGACATCGGCCGTGCCAGAAGGAAGACACAGCGCTGGCGCTGACACCCGTGAGAGCCCTGGTACCCTCGTCTCCTCCTCAGGCCTTTGCTCTGTGGCTCTGCTGCTTTCACAGTCACCTGCTTGGTTACAAGGGGATCCTTTCTCTTTTACTTTTCCTCTCTAGGACATTCATCAGTGAGCACAGGAATTCATTCACAGTGGGGCAAGCAAATCCTGGTAAAATATTAGTGGCTTTGTGAGCAAAGCCAGGAAAATAACTCCACCCTCCGCTGGGGTAGGTGTCGTGCTTCTCCACAGCCCTCCTAGGTGGAAAATTCCAAGCCACCTCTTCCAAGGAGCCCTCCAGGGCCAGGCCAGCCCTTGAAGGCCGATCCACCTCCCACTGCCAACCAGGAGGGGAAGCATCTGGAAGAGCAGTGATATGCTTGCCCGTGGCTACTTCACCCCAGCATGTCACACGGCCCTCAGCAAGCTGGCAGACCTGAGACTCACGGGACTGCAGCATAGTCAGAGGACAGCCCAGACAGCCCAAAGCCAGCTTCCCTGCTGTCCCCTCCCTCCAGCCTGGTCCTCAGGGCAGCCAACTAGAAAAAAATAGACAGTAGGAAGTGTCAAGACTCTTGGATGATCAATAACAGAAAAACAAAAACTCTATTAAAAATAGGCCAAAGGATCTTAACAGACATGTCCTCAAAGCAGATACACAAACAGCCAATCGGCACCTGACAAGATGCTCAGAATCATTATGACCAGGGAAATGAAAGCACGGTGAGACGCCACTGCCCACCACCCCAAAGGCCGTGACCAAAAAAGTGGAAATGCTGGACCCTCACCCAGGGCTGGCAGGTCCTCAAAATAGTGAGCAGAGTTCCCACATGACCCAACAACCCCTCCTGGGTATCGACCTGAGAGACGAAAACACCCACACAGAAGCCTGCATGTGAGCACTCTCAGTGCGTTCCTTATAACAGCCAGGGAGCGGAAATGCTCCAATGTCCATCAACTAATAAACGGACATATAAAACGTTGACCCATCCAAACAATGGGACAGTGCTGCCTGCTACAACCCGGGTGAGCCTTGAAAACATGGCACTAAGCAGGAGAAGCCGGACACAGAAGGCCACTTGGATATGAATCCATGGGCATGAAACATCTGGGAGAGGCGAGTCTGCAGGGACAGGAATAGATGGGCGCTAAGCCAGGGCTGGGGAGGGAGGTCGGGGGTGGGGGTGACTGCAGAGGGGTCCAGGGTTTCCTCCTGCGCACTAAAGTTCACTGTAGTGAGTCACACAACTTTACCAACACACGCAGAGCCACCAAGCTGTACGTGTAAAGGGTGAATTCTATCTCAACAGAGGCGTTAGAGAGTCTTGGACAAGGAATTTCTAACAGCTTTTCACACCCCAACTGCCGCCTCGGAAAGCGGGTCCGGGACAGGGCTGCCTGGTTGTGGGGCGCACCATGACAGGCATGCCAGTTTTTATGGAACTGAGGCCGGCCGGACGGCTCCGCACTGGGGGGAGCCCGCCCCCGGTGGCGGGAGGGTGGAGGAGTGACGAGCGCCCCCTGTGGCCCAACCTTTGGGGCACTGGCACCGCCTGGCAAGGCCGCTTAGGGGCTGTGCTGCCGGTTTTGTTTACGCCGAGAGAGAGCAAGCGTCACCTGTTAGTCACCTCGCAGGTCTAATTACCCTGCCGTCCTCAATACCATCGATCCCACAGCCGCGGCCCGCGGCGTTTAATTAAAGGGAGCTGCTGCTGCTCCGGTTAGAAATCCACCGCCCGGGACTGAGCCCCGCCCTGCCCCAGCCAGCCCCGCGCCTGCTGGTAACAGTACCGGCAGCAGCTGACTCCACTTCTTCACAAAGTCGGTAACAAGACTGGGGTCAGCAGGTACAGTCCTGACACTATGACGCTTAAATGCCAACAGGGACAGCCCGTGGCGGCCCCCGAGAGGGCCCTGAGGCGAGCACGACTCCTCGGGTTCGCTGACCCACCCGCATCCATCGCCCTGGAGAAGCCCTTGCAGGAAGGTGGGAGCCCACAGAGCCACTCCTAGGCTGGGGCAGCTGCAGGCAGGAAGCTGGGCAGAGCCCAGGGGAGCCTGAGGACAGTCTCTCAGTGACGAGCTCTATTCAGTGTAGATAAGTTGCGCTATAATTACAACGGCAAAGCAACAGGATCCCACAGCCCCTGTGTGTGATTTCATGTGTAAACGCACAGAAGGAGGCTGGAGAGAAAGACCAGGGACAGTCAAGGACTGACCACAGAGCCCACTGCCGGCCACAACCAGGTGCCCCAGCCAGGCTGTCTCCACCGTGCCCGAGCCTCCACTCTGGGCACAGACTCACAGCCCACTGCTAAACCACAGCACCGAGCTGGGGACGCCGCCCGGCTCCCAGCCTGCCCCACGCCACCTCACCACGCTGAGGCACTCACCCCCTCCTCTGGGTGCACACCTCCGGGCCTGCCAGCACACGCTGTCAGGCTGACTGCACCCGGCCAGGGCTCCCCAAGCACAGAGACTGTAGGCATCCCTGTACCCCTAACCCCCAGCATTATGGCTGCACAAACAAGGTAATGAAAAGGTAACACTACGAACCCTGCAGCTGTGACGTGAGGAGCAGGAAACACGGGCTCCAGGTACTAAGTCTCAGGGGTGCTGCTGCGGGCGGGTCACCATCAACACGTCTGAACTCAGCCCCGTTTCGTGCAGGCAAGGTGAGCGCTGACACAGTTTAACGCAGCCCCGGAGTGTGATCGGTAATTACGCCAGGACGCAAGAGGACACGCACCTACTGCAGCCCAGGCCCCGGCCACCTGGCGTCAGGGGTTGTCCCGGGTCCCGCGGCGGCACCAGGGCCGGGAGTTCCTGGGCCACTGAGATCCAAGGAAGTGGGTGGGAGACGCCTGCGGGGAAGGCGGAGGGCGTGAACCGCCGACTCTCTAACTAGCGCGACAGTCAGTCTGCTGCTCGCTGCTGGGCCAGCACAGGGCTTTCCCGTTTAGTACGTATGTCAGTGCACGACCAATAATCCCCAGCCCGGGTCAGGAGGGCCCCGTGTCTGATGGAGGGAAGGACCAAGGAGTAATTAGGAGGCCGATTACGCAGGACATTAGGCCGGAGTCTGATCTCCACCCCGGAGGCAGCGGGCAGCTGTTAAAGCCTGGGTGAGAGCCACGTTTCCGTTTGATTCCTCCTGCGAGCCCACGAATGTGTTACAGGAGGAGGGAAGCGGAGACTCGTTGAAGCCACTTCAATGGGCCGGCAGAGATAATAAAGGTCTGAACCCACAGGCCCATCAAAGACGGAGAGAAAGAATGAAGGCGACGGCGCAGGGACGTCCTGCGAGAACGGGACAGACAGGCTTCGGCTGTAACTAGACACAGACACAAAGCGGCACAGACTTGACAATGGCCTGACTGTACTGTGGGTGAGAGAGATCCCTGACGCACGGCTGTGCAGGAAGTGGAGGGGCGGCTGGATTCGTGGGGCAGAGAAACAAGGGGGGATCAGAAGGCACACCTGGGGCACCGCAACCCTTTTGGGGTGCAGGACGCTCCCACCACCTGAGCCACTGGCCAGGGAGCGCACACTACTTTTCCAACTGCTCCCCAGGTGGCATCAGCACAGGCCCTTTACATTTTTTTAATATAAAATCACTTAATTTCTTTCTGTGTTAAAATGCACTTAATCCAGACGCAGTAGACCAGGTAACCAGATTTCTCAGGATCAGACTCCACCAGGAGCTGATTCCATGTGTGTCAAGCCTGGCTCTGGTCACGGAACATTCACATCTTCAGTCCCAAACACAAAATGAGATGCAAGTGATGTAACCCGTGCCTGACACGGGTGCCCAGCTACCTGGTGCTCACTGCTCGAGGTAACACAACACAGGCTCAAAAATAAGATGTGCAATAACCTGGCCTTTTCCAAAAGCAAGCGTATTAGGGCACTAGGCTTATACCTTAAATGAATCCAAAGTAAATACTAGGTGCCAGCTCCCGTGGGCAGGTGTGGGTGTGGGCGTCTTCCTCTTGGTCTTAAGTCAGGCCAGGTCTGCTGATGGTGGCGGAGCTACGTGTTTCCTCATGTAAACATGGGGGTCGGGGGCTGTGAGGAGAAAAGGGCACCCCCCGAAAAGGCAAGGGGGAGCATAAGGCCCACCGCAAGCATTCCCCATGGAATTCCCAGTGTCTGGGACACTCGTCAGTCGGTGTTCAGCCTGAACGACAGGCTCCTCCTGAAACCTGCACCCGACGCCCAGTCCCTCTGCCTCCCAGCTCTCCCGGGGGCGACGTCGTCTACGACATTCCTCACACACAGAAATCTAAACATCAAAACTAGCGCCATAAAACCTAACAACTGCCCCCAGGTCAGGCCCTCCCAACCCAGGGTCTCTGAAAACGAGGGAGGGTCACTGCAGAATGGATTTCCCAGACCTTGAAGCCCTCCACCCTGTCCTGGACAGCCAAGACCACCGACTCACAGACCCCGGGGGGGCCCACAATCCAGCCCCAGACTGTGGGACCCACCGAGACTCTGGAAGGGAAACATCTGCCTTAGGAGCCTCTCCATCAGCACCTTGTTCTTAAAACGGCAGGAGGTTTGCTACTTCTTGGAGCACGTGCTGAAGTACAGAGCGGTGAGATGACGTGATGTCTAGGACATGCTCTGCAACACTCCGCAAAGGGAAGGGAAGGGGATGGGGAGAACATCAGCGGAACCCTGTAGGCAGGGGTCTGGCGACAGGTGCACTGGCCCCGCTGTTCTCCTGACCCCTGCAAGTGACATTTGTCACAGCGCAGCTGGTCTGGAGCACTGGAGAGGGAAGGCAGCAGACCCGTAACCGTGATGGATCACACTCCGTCTGGAAAGCCCCGGCACACTGGCCCCAGCACGGGGCCCCGAGGACTGATTCCTCTGACTCCCGACCCTAACGAGCAGGAGGGCATCGACCCTATGGTCCAAAGCCCGGCGCGGAAGCTGTCGCCGTGCCCAGTGGCAAACACCTGTGAGCGACGATGCTGCTAGGTCATCCTCACTGAGACGCACAGCAGCCACTGCCTGTTAACCACGCTGTTTAAACACCACATCCCACACGCGTGCTGCGGACACGGAGCAGGACAGGAAGGAAGCAGCACTGGGGACGCCCTGCCCTCCGCACCCACTGGGCACCCCCCAGGCTGGACCTCGCAACAAACCCAACGGCAGACGCCAACACTTGCCCCAGACAGATGCGTGTCCGGAGAGCATCCCATCTTTGCCCAAGCTTCTTTCTCCTGAACCAACCCCCGGCCCTCCGTGCCCTTGGTGACACTTTGCCCGCACTCGGGCGGGTACTGCCTGCAGTGTTGCTGCAGCAAGGCGCACGGTCCTTGTGGGGACACATCATCACCAGCGTCTCCCTCCTGGGAGCTGGCGACCCAACGCACACAACAACAGAGCCTGAAGTCCCCAGGTTGCAGCCGGTGCACGATCATCACTCTATCACTTTCAAATAAAGGAGCCGGCCGTTCTGAGCATGATGAGTTTAAGGAGCTCGACAGTCTCTCCGCATGCATTATTCACCCTGTGACACAAAACTGTTATTTCGCTGAGATTACTGTAAATCGCTACATGAAGAGCTGGCTTGCATGAACAATTAAATGATAGATATGATAAACTAGATTTATAAGCTTTATGTTCCTACAACATAAATTCCCTGAATGATTTAACTCAGCAGAGCTAGGAGATCCTTTCCCATGGTCGGGCCCGTGGACCTGCAGCTCCCCCATCAGCATCTCACAAACACTGGAGAGAATGTTTAGCAGAGGCTGAGCATTACCATGGTAACCGCGGCAACTTGTTTCAAAGATGAATAATAGCTCTGTTAGGTGCTTCATTAAAATTTTCTCAACCAAATACTGCCCTTAATCTTCTCAATGGAACAAAAGACTGGCTCAGAGTCCATGCAGAAGACTGACAATAACGTCGATACCACCGAGTGCCTGAGCAGACAGACGCGCCGATGTCCGCGAAGAGAAAGATGGAGCCTCGTCAGCTGAGAGGAGGAGCTGGGCATTTCTCCTAAAATAACTCAGGAGAAACCTCCATGTCCCAGTGTTCTGCTCTTCTTTCCACAACAAACTGAAGACACGCCCTGCCTCGCGGACACGGCCGTCCAACAGACCAGGCTGCTGGAAGGAACCTTCGAGACCACCACGCAACACCTCCTTCTCCACATGAAGGCGCTGTGCCTCCAGGATGGCCGGGCCTGCCCCCCAGCCAGGGCTCCCCTACTGCTCTCCACTCAGGAATCACGCTAGGGCCACCAGCCCGCCACAGCACTCAGATGGGCAGTCCTGCCACCAACCACAGCCACTGACCATGGCCACAAACCACTGCCACCAACCACGGCCACCAACCACTGCCATGCCTCGCCAGCCTATGACTGGGTAAGACCCCCAGAGGGGCCCAGGCAGAACCACCCAGCCCAGCCTCACCCAGGACCCCTCAGCCCCAATGCCCCCCGGGGCCCTTCCAGCTGCACTGTTCTCCCAGACTGCCCCGCCAAAAGCTCCACCAGTTCCAGTCCTCACCCCATCCTACCCCCATGCCCGACTTCCAGTGGCTGGTCCTCCCTGGTGACACCCACGCGGTCGTGTACCACAGGCCCATTCTCTAGCTTGCACTTGTGGCTACGTGGCCTAGCACAGCAGCGGTGTAAGGAGGGCCTGGAGGGGCGTGGGGGGAGACGACGCCCAGATGCTCCACGGGTACACGTTTCGCTGTCACAAGTGAGCTCATAAGCCTCCCAGAAGAGGGGAGAGGAGAGGAGGCAGCGTGCCACCCAGTTTCCCATTCTCGGTGGCAGTGCACGGGACTCGTGGACCACTGCTGCCCTCAGCAGAGCAGGACCAGGGCAGATGCTTCTCCATCACTCTTTTCATCCCAACACCTCGAGTGGCTCCTTGAGGAGTATGGGGCCCAGTCAGTCTCCACATACTCACACGTACGCACCACGGTGAAGCTGTCCAGCCCGGCCAGTGCTTCCACTCTTGCAAATGATGGCCCAAAAGACAGGGACTGTGCGACTACGTCAGGGCTAGACAATCACAAGCACCTGGCTTAAGAGGTCCTGACACTCCCAAATGCTCGCTGGCAGAGCACAGCCTACAGAGGGCACCGTCCATGTGATGACCAGAAGCAGCCACCCCAGGACCAGGCCATGCCAGGCTGCCCCCGTGGTGTGCTGTTCTCACAGGGGAATCACCTTAGAACAAGACACCATTTACTTCCATTCACACGAAGGGGGCCTGACCTTCACCCCAGAGAATCAGGGTGACAGACACCCCAATTTGCCAGGTTTATTCCCCACCTGCCCCTTTACCTGCTAACAGTAGTCACCCTCCAAAAAGATTACAGCCGAGCCCGGCCGGGCGTGGCTCAGCGGTTGAGCGTCGACATGAGATCCACGCGATTGGGGTTCAATTCCCAGTCAGGGCACATGCCCGGGTTATGGGCTGCAGCCGATCAATGACTCTCTCATCATTGATGTTTCTATCTCTCTCTCTCCCTCTCCTTTCCTCTCTCTGAAATCAATAAAGATATATTTAAAAAAAAAAAAAGATTACAGCCGATATGGCCCCTCCACAGAGAATGTACCAGAAGTCTCCAGCAGTCAGCCAGAGAGCAACTGACCCTTCCAGCTCCCCTCGCTTCCGAACCCTGCACAGGGTCCCCAGCACGTGCTGCAGCCACAGTGGGCTCAGTCGTGAAGACAACGGGGGGCCTCCCAGGAGCTCGCCCACAGGACACGGAGCACGCACAGCAGCCTCACAGCAGAGCCAGAGCCTCTCCATCACTTGGCATCGGACAAACAGCTCACAGAGCACCATCTAGGCTCTCGCTTCCTCCTGTCCCCTTATCTCCATGAGGTGGTTGTCACAATAGTTGTAGAAACGCACACGCTGGTGACAGTAATCCCGCTAACGTCTCCTGAGCACTGCCCTGTGCAGGGCTGTCCACAGAGCTTTTGTGTGCAGTGCACACTTACAGCTCGCCACAGCCTCGGACCCACGCAGCAGCACCACGCCCGCTGGGCAGACGGGGACACCGAGACACATGGACTCTAACCACCTTACTCCCCACCCTGCTGTCAAGCAGCAGAACGGCCCTGTCACCACGCCACACAGACCATCCCCACAGACCATCCCACGACAGTTGGGAGAGGTCGAGAACTGGTTCAAAGTGGCAGACTCAGGATGAGGCATGGGATGTCCAAAACTCCATGGTCGCCCCACAAAACAGGTGGGACCATGTGCATTTCCCACCGATGGCCCGGCACACACAGCATCCACCAGGCCCCCACGCTGCTCAAGGAGAACTGGACAGGGCGGTCCCAGCACGTCCAGCCCCGCCGCTCTGCTGCTCCTTCCGCCCTCTCAGGAGCATGTGCCATGCACCGCACCCAGCTCGCTGCTCATCCATGGGACCCAAACACCACATGATTCACCAGCAATGCTGTCTGGGCACTGGCCTGGGCACCAGGGCAATCCCATGCTGCCCAGCAGCTCTCGAAAGCATCCCCCACTCCAGCCTCTCAGTGCTGTCCTCACACGCACGTCCCCAGGCCGCCACTGTGCGAGGCCGCACAGCCCGAGCGTGTGAGGCCGTACAGTCTGTGCTCTGCAAACAGGCACCTGGAGAACCTCCCGGGGTGAGAGTGACGTTCTGCATGTGAGCAGAGTTTGGGGGTCACAGGCTATGTGTCTGTCCAAACTCATCACATGGGAGTCTGTGCTTGAGGTTTGTGCATCTCGTGACGCTCGTTTTACCTCCAAAAAGAAATACATGATCCAGTCAGCGACAGGCACGCTTCAGTCTCATGCTTCGGTCCTTGGGGGTGATGATATCCACATCGTACTTTGAAACTCATTTCTCTAAGACCGTGCATCACTGGATGGATGGAGAGATGGACAGATGGAGAGAGACAGCGTTCCCTAGACTGTGGCCTACATGGGCGATCACTGACAGGTCTGTCAACTTTATCTGTGAAATGTTTCACAATAAAATGTGAAAAATAAATTACTAGTCTCGGATCCTAGAGAGGCCCTGGCCCAGTACCTGGTCAGCCTATTTGGACTTGGGACAAACAGTAATCTGCACCTTAGTGGTCCCACCTCTTGAGTGGCCTGAAGGAAGGAAGCAGCCTGGTGTTTCACCCCTGGGGCAGGCCTGTGCACAGGCTACAAAGTGGGGGGTGCATGTTCTCAATCGGGAAAAGCCTCTCCAGTTGCTCCTCGAGTCTCATCACCCCCAGGAGCTGTAAAGTCCCAAAGACAGGGACAGGTAGCAGAGGCTGCACTGGGACCCAGCTGCCTACCTTTAAAGGCCCCTGAGAGGTCAAAGGTGGCCGGGCAGTTTCCACACCTGTCCCCAGGCTGCTCCACCTACAATTCTGGGGCACTTAAAGTGGGGGCGGAGCTGGGACCTTCAAGTCCAAACAGCTCTACTTCTCACAAGTGTAGTCAACTGAGTCATGAGCCTGCTGTTACCGCAGCAGACAGGGATTAAGTCACCTGGTCAGCACAAATTTAGAACTGAGACGGAAACAGAGTGAACGCGTCTATCTGCCCACCCGGGGCAGTCCGGATCCCAGCCTAACCGGGGGCCAGCCCTCCACATCCCGGCCTAACCGGGGGCCAGCTCTCCACATCCTGGCCTAACCGGGGGCCAGCCCTCCACATGCCGGCCTAACCGGGGGCCAGCCCTCCACATCCCGGCCTAACCAGGGGGCCAACCCTCCACATCCCAGCCTAACCGGGGGCCAGCCCTCCACATCCCGGCCTAACCGGGGGCCAGCCCTCCACATGCCGGCCTAACCGGGGGCCAGCCCTCCACATCCCGGCCTAACCAGGGGGCCAAACCTCCACATGCCAGCCTAACCGGGGGCCAACTCTCCACACCCCAGCCTAACGGGGGGCCAGCCCTCCAGATCCCAGCCTGGCCAGGCCCAGGACCCCTCTCAGCTTGGTGGGTCTCAAAGGCCCACACTGTGTTCTCTTTGGCCTCCATCCTGTAAGAGGAGCCCAAAGCACTCGGCAGGAGATGGCACCCCAGCCCTGGAATGTCCTGTCCCCTGCCCACCTTTCCACAGAGCCCCAGGAACCACGAGGAGGAGGAGCAGCTGAAGGGCCGCGTGTCCCATGGGAGGGTCCGGTCACCCCAGAAACTAGCGCAGTACCCTGTGCGCACCAGACACCCTGGGCAGCAATGCGGCTATCGCCTAGTTCAGCAGAGGAAGCACACAGACAACTTTCAAAGTAACCTATTTCATCAAAAGTTTATTAAAGTGGACAACCTATTTTTAAGGAGAAGCTACGCTTTTTCACAGATTGTAACTTTCTGAGCCACCATTAACCGGAACACAGCAAGATTTCTAAGGGAGAGAAAGTGGCTTCTCTGTGCGCAGGCCCACGGCCCCTCCTCCAGCCCCCTACAACAGGGGCATCCTGCTCAGACTCCCCGCTCGCCACACCGGTCTCCATGACACGTCCACGCGCTGAGTTGAAAGAGAAGGGGAATGACAGAAACACCGACTGGCCCCCCAGTGTCCCCACACTTCCACCAGAGCCTCTACCCACCAGCCGAGCTGACCCAGGACTTGCCACCACGGCCCACACCTCCAGCGGGTTCGGGAGGGTCTGCTGATTGCCATATTTGAAGTAAGCCGGCCCCGCGCCTGTCCTTCACTCTCCTGACTCGGCCACGATGACGGACTGCCCCTGCTCCCGCAAATGGATTGCCAGGCGGCATTTTATGGGGATTTCCTCTAAAAGGCCATTGGCGGTCCCTGCAACACGATTTACAGGCGCATTGTTTCCATTTATTTTAATTTTATTTATAGCCTTCTGCCCAGCGCCGTGGGCACAGGCAGCTATAAATCAGACCCCAAACACGGCTGCTCTGCTCCTCTGCTGACGCTCAGGTCCAGGGGCTGCTGGGTGAGCTCTAACACGAATACTAATCACCCTTCCAATCAGACCAGGGTAGGTGAGCGCTCCTGAAAACTGCCTAAAACAAAATTTCAGTATCTACTAGACAAGACTTGGACCCAGAGGACCTGGGAGCGGTCCTATCTGAGAAGGACCCTTACTCCATGTGTCCCCAGATCCCGGTGCTGCCACCTGCCTCTGGAACACCCCTCAAATCCTCCATTTCCTTGCCACCCACAGTAGCCAGCGTGCGCAGCACCCCTTCCTGCCTGGGCCACCCGATTCTAGACCTGCCTCTGCACACCACCTCCACACTGCCCCGGCATGCGGGTCCTGTGAGCGATCAACCCTGCCTGGAGGCGGCATCACAGCTCCCAGGACCCACTTCCCTAGAAAGGATTACACACTCCTGTCCCGAGAGGCTGGCCTTGGCTGGGTGCCACCCTCTGGCCAGTGGCATGTGAGTGGGTGGAGCACACTGCATCCTGGCAAAGCCTTCAGAGGCACCAGGAGCTCCCGCCAGCCCCTCGCTTCCACCCTGAACCATGAGGACAGAGAATGCACCCCTTCCCAACCAGGGCCTGGGCTGAGAACCAGAGCTGCCAGGAGCAGAGCCCAGCCCACCTGTCGCCCACCGCATGGAGCAGTGGCACTGTGGTTTCTTGCCCTGGCTATCTGAGAGCTGGCTATGAGGCCGCAGTGGCTGGTCCCTCATTCAACAAGGACAGGCCGGCCCTGCTCTCCGGAGGCCCATGGGCTGTGGGAAGCAGGGTGGGTGGGGATGGGAAGCCGCATGTGACAAGCAGCAGGGCTGCCTCCCACCGCCCGCCCAGCACCCACAGGTCCCCCTTGGTGCAGCTGTGCCCACCCCTTGATGCCCTTGCGGCTCCTCACCCACTGAGTCAGTCTTGGACCCCTCTCCCCACTGGGCCGTTCCTCGCCCTGCATACCACATACACGTTGTAAACACTAAGGCCCGTTTCTCCAGGTGCTGGCGGCTCCTAGGATGGAGCCTGCACCCTGGTTCCCTTCGTGGTACCTGGCAGAGCTGGCACTGACCTGTTCACCTGCGGGGTTTTTAAGGACTTCATTGTTTACAAATACAAACACACTCAGTTCTCGTGAGACCCTTTCCACCTGAACACCGAGCAATGAACTACTCCCCACAGGAAGGGAGCCAGTTCTGGGAGAGGCCGAAGACAACCTCAGGAATCCATGGAGGAGATTAAGAGCCAGAGTCCTCTGGGGCACAAACGCCACGGCCCCATCACTGGGAGTGACGGCGCATTATCACCTCCCATCCTGGGCACTGAAGATCCTACTTTAGGGTCCAGACATCCATAAATTTGCAAGAAGGCTCTTCACCTGGCCTCCCCAATGCAGCATTAATTTGGCAGCATGTTAAGGAGATGTCTTCTCTCCATGCTAGTAAGTGGTGATGAGTTTGTCTCTTATCTGCAGCAAACCAGAGACGACTTCGTGAACATGAGAGCTCGGAGAAGCCAACCGGTGTCCTTCAGGAGAGCCCCTCATGCCAGGCGAGACAGTGAATCCCAAAACGCGTCTTTTAAGAAGTGCAAAATGCCCCCAAGCATACTAAGTACGACTCATGATGTGGACTGTGGGATCTGAAAAGCATAAGATGCACCCCGACCCTGGGACAGACAGATGGGCTGCTAAGTGGTCTGGAGCTTGGGGAACACACAGAAGCACTGACGGAGGGAGGGGAGCCCCAGAAGGCCTGGCGGAGGGGGACACTGTGGGAGAGTAGGAGCCTGTCCTGGCTCTAATCCTGGTCAGGGAACTGGGTACATGACTTTGGGGACTCTGCCGACCACACCAGGGCCTCCAGCACCTCCTCTGAGACAGGGACAGCAATACCTACCACACAGGCTGTTTCAGGCAGGAAATAAGATGTGAAACACTCAGAAAGTACAGGGCTTTGTGAGTGTCCATGTGTGTGTCTGTGCATACGTGTGCATACGTGTGGGTGTGTCTGTTCATGCATGTGTGTGCATGTGTGGTACACACACTATGTGTGTGGCACATTCAAAGAGTGGAAGCAAGCCGAGTGGCCAGAGTGAAGGTGGGCGGCAGAAAGCAGGCCACAGCGAGGCCAGAGGGCGGGCAAAGGCCAGAGAGGGAGGGGCTGAGCCCGTGCCCCAGGTAAGACGTCTGAACTTGCCTCCTGACCCTCAGGGAGCCTGTCCCAGGCTTCAGGCAGAAGCTAACACATGCAGACTAGAGTTGTTCTACGAACCCACACGCAGAACGGGGAAGAGGAGGGAGGCTTTCCTGTGTCACCCACACAGTCCTGGCCAGAGACAGCAAGGATGAAAGCTCACAGAGGCAGCAGGAGCGGACAGACATGTAGGGAACTGCCAAGTCTCGTAGAACAGCCTGGGGTGCTCATGAAGTCAGGACAGGAACGGCCAGGGGACGGCAGGCCTTTAACAGGCTCTGGCCTGATCTTTCCATCTTTCTCTGTCTCCCAAGAGAGATCACAGCCTCCATACTTCACTTCCTCACACTCACGTGCACCTGGCAGTCCACGGGGGTCACACTGGACAAGTGGACCCCAGCTCATTGTCCTCTCAGATGGAAAGAAGACAGCTGAGGACTGGCCACTCGAGGACCTGTGCCCGTGTCAGGGGGTAGCACCGCCCCTCCAAGTGCCTCTGGCCTCAGCAAAGGCCCATGGAACCGCAGACGTGGAAGCCACAGGGCAGGTCCGCAGTGAGACCCCCTGGGCCGAGCGTGGGAACAAGAAGGCACCAGCCCAACGATGGGTTGTTTGTGGAGGAGCCTATGTCACCTGGTGATCTGCATGAAGACCTGCAGAGCAAATGTAACTGCTCCCAGGGTCTGAGGAAGCCTCCGCTGACCCCAACAGCCAATGTGGCTGTCGTCCTGGAGACCTGGGCACATCAGCAGCTCCCAGAGCCTGGAGCTTGGCGCAGAAACCACTGCTCTCGCCTCAGAAGCCCCCTGGAAGCAGAGACCCCGCCTGCTCGGCCAGGTGGCACAGGCTGACCAAGCCCATGAGAGCCTTCGGCCAGAAATGAGGACGGAGCAGAGCGGCAGGCGGCCACTGAGTGCTCAGACATTCTGCGGGCAGCCGGCCACGCCCTCACTCAGAAACAGTCACTTTCAGATGCCACTTGGTACACACGTTCAGCGTGGGCCTGAGGCAGGAGAACAGGACACGGGAGGGGTTCGGGTGGGACACGCAGCATGGGTGACGAGTCACGCTGCGGACACACAACCTGCGGCAGCGTGAACACAGCAGCATCGGAGCCAGCAGAAGCTCTCCTCTCCCCCGAGCCCCCCAGGCCGCAAGGAGCCCACCAACACTGACTCCGCAGCCCCGACACAGGCCCATGTGCTAACAGAGAGGACCTCGAGAGGGGAAGGACGGGGGCCGCCCTGCCCTGCCTCCCTGAGGGACCAGGTCACGGGCACCGCAGCCTCACTCACCTGAGTGGCAGTGAGGTGCATTAGGAAGGGGGGGGATGCAGATGATCAGCAGAGAGGGCCACTTGTAAGTCACGGTGTGACTTATAAATAGATCAGGAGGAACATTTTAACATAATCTGCTTTCCAGGCACAAAGAGCCCGTCAATCAGCCCTACAATCAAGAGGAGAGAGCCTCTGCTGACGGCTTTCTGGCAAAGGAAGGAAAACACATTTCACAGCAAGCTGATCTGTCTTTCACCAAAAAGAAGGAAGCTGAAAGTGGATTATCTGTGTTTTCATTTATTCATTCAGCAATTACCCGAGAGCTAACCATGGTCAGGAGCCATCCTGGACATGGTGGCCACGAGGTCCGCTGTGGAATCAGGCGAAGGCCAGCTCCTGGGCCCAGCCAGGCAGCCTGGGTGAAAGGTGTGAGCAGCCCTCTGCGACCACGAAGGGTCATCCTGAAGGTTGCACTGTGATCACACGCAATGGTGTTAACTACACAAGATCAGGGTGAAAAGAAACCAGCTGCTTCAGCCACTTTAACCGCAATCTTCAGGTAAAAATATCGTGACCAGCCCTGGCCGGTTTGGTTCAGCGGTTAGAGGATCGGCCCTCGAATCAAAGGGTCTCGGGTTTGATTCCTGGTCAAGGGAATGTACCTGGGCTGCAGGTTCGATCCCCGCCCCAGTAAGGGAGCATGCGGGAGACAATCAGTCTATGTGTCTCTCACATCAATATTTCTCTCCCTCTCTCTCTCTCCCTCCCTCCCTTCCAGTACCTCTAAAAAACTAATGAGAAAAATATCCTCAGGGGAAGATTAACAACAAAAAAGTCACAATCCGTCCACCCTTTCAGTCCACCCCTGGGGGAAGCTGAGTGTCCCTGAGCTGGGGGAGGGAATAAACCTCTAAGACAGGGGCCTCCTAACTTAGAAACTGCTGACCACTCACAGGGAGAGGTCAGAGCAAAGCAGACCCGCCCGGGTGCAGGCTCAGAGCCTAAACTCCAGCCGGGCAGGGACTGGCTGCAGTCCAGGGAGGGCTGCTACTTTTCAATCAACCTGCTTAGCACCCCCGTGCCAGAGGAGCCATCCAACCAGGAGACCAGGGCTGAGGCTCCTGCCAGCTCCGTCACCACACACACTGATTACCGTGATAGTGACAATCACCTTAATTTTTCAGACCTGCATGAGCTTCACATGAATGAGCAGGTGCACAGCCAGTGCCACGTGTTTCCTCATCTGATCATCAAGGAAAAGCAGCCTCTCTCCACCTCAGCATCCCAGCAATCCCGCAAGTGCCACTCACCCCGCGAGCAGGACGGGACCTGGACAAGGAAACCTATGAAGGCCACTGCAGGACGGGACCAGATGAGGAAACCTACGATGGTCACTGCAGGACGGGACCAGATAGGGAAACCTACAAAGGTCACTCCAGAACGGAACCAGATGAGGAAACCTACGAGGGTCACTGCAGGACGGGACCAGATAGAGAAACCTACGAAGGTCACTCCAGAACGGAACCAGATGAGGAAACCTACGAGGGTCACTCCAGGACAAGACCAGATAGGGAAACCTACGAAGGTCACTCCAGAACGGAACCAGATGAGGAAACCTACGAGGGTCACTCCAGGACAAGACCAGATGAGAAAACCTACGAAGGTCACTGCAGGACGGGACCAGATGAGAAAACCTACGAAGGTCACTGCAGGACGGGACCAGATGAGGAAACCTACGAAGGTCACTCCAGGACGGGACCAGATGGGGAAACCTATGAAGGTCACTCCAGGACGGGACCAGATGGGGAAACCTACGAAGGTCACTCCAGGACGGGACCAGATGAGGAAACCTACGAAGGTCACTCCAGGACGGGACCAGATGAGGAAACCTACGAAGGTCACTGCAGGACGGGACCAGATGGGGAAACCTACGAAGGTCACTGCAGGACGGGACCAGATGGGGAAACCTACGAAGGTCACTGCAGGACGGGACCAGATGGGGAAACCTACGAAGGTCACTCCAGGACGGGGCCAGATGAGGAAACCTACGAAGGTCACTCCAGGACGGGGCCAGATGAGGAAATCTATGAAGGTCACTCCAGGACGGGGCCAGATGAGGAAATCTATGAAGGTCACACAGCAGCACTGGCAGAGCCGGGAGCCAGGGCTCGGGTCCTCCCCTCTCACAGCGAGGCTGACAGGCGACAGGAACCAGCCGGGCACTGACAGGTGTAACCTCAACTGTCTCTTTAAGAGCAAGGCCGTGGACCCTGGAACCCTCTGCAAAAACACAGACTGTACGACAAGACAGAACAAAGCAGTAAAACATTAAACCACGTTACTGCTGCTCCCCCAGCACGCAGGGGAAGGTGGAGAAACTAAAAGAGGAGGAACAGGGAACGTGCACACCCCTGGGGCTTCAGGGACTCAGTGTCACAGTTCTCTGACGGGGATTCACACTGAGGCGGAGCCAGAATGCCCAGTGGGGTCAAACCCTACCTACCCCTTCGTGGCTGTGTGACCCTCGGCTAGTACACTCTGAACCCCATTTTCTCGGGTGTAAAAAGGCACGAAGGCTCTGACTGTGGGGATCAGGAATCCTGGGAGAACACGCTTGCTCTCAGAGGGTCTCCCACCCAGGTGCGCCAGACGCCCCACCTGCCCCCCCACCCGCCCTCCTGCACAACAAAGGGCGAATGTTAACATCTGACCCGCTCACACGTACAAACACCGTCCCAGGCAAATGGGCACAGAACACCAACAGCAGAAATGCAGGTGGTCCCCGATACGTGGGGAAAAGACAGTTTGATGGAGCCTTTGAAGCCATCACTTCACATCTAGTAATTACCCCCAGAAAATAACCAGAAATGAGAGCAGAGGCGTGAGCACCAGGTATTTAAGGCAGTGGTGAGCGGGGGAAACTTGGAAAAACGCGGCAGGGGGCCAAATCGTGGTAGAGCCCAAAGACGGACACCACACGGTCATTGCGTGTCCGCGTGCAGGACAGTGTTTACTCGTAGGGGAGGGCACGAGATTCACGCTGAGTGTCTCTCAGCCTAGACCTGCTTCTGTTTTAAAAGTGACTTTTCATATCATGTATCTCTTATGTGAGGACAATTTTTATTTAAAACAACTCGTCATGATCTCTTCTGGCAAGGAGAAGGTGTTACAGAATCCACAGCGACGGAGACAGCAAGCTCTCCTGCATCTCTGCTCTGCTCCCAGCGCCTCGTGGGCGAGAGACGAGGGGCAATGGGAAGGCAGGCCCCCTGATCCTCCTGTGCTATGCTGGGGGCAGGGGGAAGCTACTCTGAGCAATCAACTGAAAGGCTGGGCTCCCAGAGGGCGAGGCTCTGCACCCACCATGAGTGGGCCAGGACCAGAGAGCAGACCCCAGGGAGAAAACGCACGAGTGAGAAATTCCTCGTGCAAAGGGAATTTATTTGGATCATGGATATTTAGCAGTCGATTTTAAATTGTTTACACAGCTATTATGCTAACCCCTTCTGAGACTGCAAATCTTCATGAGGCCTGCTACCCACTCAGATGCCTTATTTTAGGGCAAACTTGAGGCAAAAGAAATATGCTCCCCAAGGAGGTTAGCACAAGGAGAAAGAGGCACTGTGCCTCCCTTGTGGGTCTCCCCTAGGCCTCCCCTTCCCATTGGCTCCCTCCCCAGGGGTCTCCCCACATTGCCCCATCTGGGTGAATTGTCCCCATTCCCAACACCAGCCCCAACCCTAAGGGCCCCCTCTCACAGCCCTTCCTTCACGTCACCTCCAGCCACCAGCAGGTCCACCTTCGCGAAGGGACTCAGAATGCACCCCAAATGAGCCCAGCATTCTTGCCATCTCCTGCACACCCCCCAATGCCACCAAACTTCCCTGGAGCACAAAACCCCTCCAAAGTCTTCCTGCCTCCCCAGTAGAGCCAGAGGGAGTTTTTGGAAAGCTGAAATCAGACAGGTATGAGAAAAATGATCCTTCAGTTCACCAAAAATGACAAGACGAGGCCATGGGCGAGGCCTGAGCCAATCCCTCCTGAGACACCTCCCAACCGTGTGTGGAACCAGGCGGAGGATTCAGACAGGATGGAAGTAGCATGGAAGAGGTGGTGTGGCCACCAGAGGGCGAGTGACAGGCACAGGGGCAGGGACACACTCTCGCAGTGGCAGAGCAGCAGTGCCCCAGAGCAGGGAGCGCAGCAGGCAGGACTGGAGAGGGAGGGAGGGCCTGTGCAGAGCTGAGACTCCTCCCTAAGGTGAGGGAGGAACCTGTGGCTGTGAGCAGGACAAAGGCACAACCCTCAGCAAGTCCACCCGCTCACTGCCCAGCCCTCCCTCTAGCGCTGGCCAGACCCACCAGCAGGCTCCATCTCTCATAGGTGTGCACACGCACACACCTGGGCACAGGCGCACATACATACACACCCCACAGGCTCTGTGCCTGTGCACCAGCTCCCTGGGCACGCAATGTCTCTCCCCACCCCCCACCCCTCCCCGAGGTCCCCGTGCATAAACCTCGCCGTGGACTCCGCTTGCCCAGGCTCTCTGCACACCAGGGAGCGCGACTCACAGAGATTGTGTACCCTCCACGCCCAGTGCCAGGCACACACTGAAGAGCCATGCCCAGATGAGTGAGCGAGTCAGTGAGAGGCAAACAGCATCAGTGACTCGGACACAGCGCAAGGCTAACAAATGGCTACACCAAGAGAGGGTACCCGCGGCCCAGGACGGGTCCCAGGTGGGAGCAGAGACCCTGAGCACCGCAAGCATGGGAAACGGGACTGCAGGCCAGGCGCACCAGGCCATCCGCACGGGCCCTCAGTCCACACCACCCACGGGGACAAGACCAAGGGCAGAGGGCAATCCAGGGGAGGAGGGTGACCAAGTGGATGAAGCTGTCACACTCACAGGACATCAGGGGCCCGGGGCTGGTAAGACGACAGAACACAGGTGACAAACAGTGCTGCTCCATTAATACCAAGCCTGGGCCAGGAGCCTCAAAAGAGCTACAGCTCGGGGCGCAGGTACGTGAACGCCTGATCCCGAGTCTGTATAAAAGGAACACACACACACACACACACAGCCCTCCCAAGGGACATGAAGAGAAGCTCCTTTAACGCCCTGGGCAGCCAGGACAGAGGTGGACCCAGGGTCTTCCTGACCAGGGCGTGGGGGGTTGAATAGCCAGCAAGTAGGGCCACGCCTGGTGGCCTCTGACACCTCTGTCTGAGCCGAGGCTCTGCCACCTCCTCCCTGACACCTCGGACATGGGTCTCCACCCTCTGAGCGTCCTTTGTCATCTGCAGAACCAGATGGTAGCAGCATCCACTGCGGGGTGGCTGTGAGCGGACTGGAGATGGGCAGGAAGCACTGGGCACCAGCCTGGCACACATGAGCCGTGGAAACACGATGCTGTTACTCTTCTCGTATGACTCAGTGCTGAGCTTCAAACACTAACACGTGTAACTTTAAGTTACACTCGGGAACGTCACAGAGGAACAAATTTGGTATTCCACACGGGAAGGCTGGGCTCCTCAGGAGAGCCCTCGGAGAAACAACTGTGCACGTCTGAACACGCAGATGCTCCAGGAAGTGAGCCAGCACCAGCCTCCTGACCCCACCGGCTCCTTGGGGCCCTTTCCCGCCTCCAGCCTCACCACCTGCCCCCCAGGGAGACTCAGAAGTCTACCCAGGCCCCCATCCCCAAGGCTCACTTCCCGAGTCGTCAGATCTCTTCCGCGGGATGCCTGCCCTGTCGTGGGCCCAGGCGGGACTCACGCTTGTTCACCTGCACTCACACAGAACATCGCCGGTCCACTCAGGAGCCCTAATCCTGCCCCCGCTGCACTGTAACTACCTTCAACTGGCCCATCTCCCTGCGGAAGAAGAGCCTCTGGACTCCCGGGCCTGGCCTGCTAGGAGCTCACAGTGTATTGTAACTGGATGGAATCACCAGAAATAATTGTTACTGTTAATAAAAGGGAAATGGAGACAATAAAAAGTCAAAATGAAATTAAGATTTCTCTTTCTCTCAAGAAAAAGCAGCCACACTGGGCAAAGCAAGTCTGAAACCTCACTGACAATAGCTGTGAGTTACGGCTGAGCACTAATGGCCAGAAAGTGATTGGGCAACAGGCTTTACACTTTGACATTTAATAATAATATCTTAACGTTAATAAGTGCAAAGTTTCTGAGGGCCAAGAACGGCAGAAAGGAACACGTGGGAGCAGGGAAGCTCAAGCCCGCACGGACAAACTCGCTCAGGCAAACTCCGCCCCACAGGCAGCAACCGCACCAACAGCGCAGGGCCCGTCCCCAAGGCAGGGCTACCTGCTGCCCCTCCAACTCCCCACCTGCCCACGGCCCTGACAGCCCATCCACGTGGCCCAGGAGCGACAGGAAGGGCAGGTGGGACACAGAGCACCCAGAGGGGCAGGAGCCGGGGACTCTCAGAAGGGCTGCACCCCCCGCAGGGCGGAGGAGTGGTTGAGGAGGAGCCGAGGCCGTGCATCCACCAGAGACCACGTGAGCTGCAGAGCCTGCAGGCCGCCAAGGCCAGCCTCCCGGAGCCACTGTGATCCTCAGGACTGATGAACGTCCCCCACTGTCCCCCACCGCCAGCGGGCTCCAAACAGCCTCATTACACCTGAGCCCGCTGTGAGCGCAGGGCGTGCAGAGAAGAAAGCCCTGGAGCCCGCGGCGCAGGCAGGAGGAGGGCGAGGGGGGCTCCACGCAGCACCGCTCCCAGCACAGCCCACAGCGGCGGCCGACTTTCAGCCGCACCCTCCCTCTGCCACCTGCAGCCCCACGGCGCGTCATCACGCGGGCACAGAAGCCAGGGCAGCCCCCGCCCCACCCCGTGCACAGTTCTGATCACTCCCGGCTCCCACCGACCCCCAGCACAAAGTCGGGGGTCACGACTTCCAGACCTGGGCTGCTACCTGCACCATCCCCTCGCTGGACCGATGGGGAAACAGAGACCAGGACGGTTCCGTGATGAAGGTGCGACAGTGGCAGAGGCAGGACTGAACCTGAGGTCTCAGCACCTCCTCTCCGTGGCCGTGCTTTTCCACGGCACCACGGCTGCCACGCAGGCCTCCCCTGATCTGCCCCTGCCCCTCACTCGGGCTTCTCTGGCCACTGCTTGGCCACCACTCTTCAGAGAACTACCCCCTGCAGGGTGGCAAAGGAAGACCCCCCTCGGACACACCTGGTTCCACGTGCTGGCTCGACTTCTACTGGCAGGGGACCCTGAGAGGGTGACGTCACCGCCACACGCTCTAAGAGCAGCTTCCCGGGCCGCTGCGCACGGCCCTCGGCACTTGGCCTTGGTGCGGCCGTGTGGTCGCTGCTGCACGCGCCCGGCTCGGGCCCCGCTCAGGCCCCGCTGCGCACACCCTCCCCGATGCTCTGCCTTCCCAGCCCTCCACACCCATGGACAAGACCCCACCAACGCCCTAATCAGCACAGGTCAAGCACACATCAGCTGCAGCCAAGGGGCCTGGTACCTGGCGAGCACCTACCCAACATCTGATGGGCAAGTGGGCAGGCAGTTGGGCCCACCCTCTCTCACCTGCAGCCCTGTGCTGCCCGACCGTGGAGTCTGTCCCTACGTCGCCTCACCATGCATCCCAGCAGCCCCTCCTGGCCAGCCCAGCAACAGGCACAGAGGCCTCTCCACAGTGGCCTCGGTCACCACCCAGGGCCTGTGCCTGGCCCAAGCAAGCTCATCAAATATCCGGATGTCATTGTCCACCATCCCTGGGGCCATGAGGCCCGCTGGCTGCCCTGTGCCCAGGGTGCTCGGTAATGAGTCATGTCCTGAGTCACAGCCGAGTGACCAGACCCTGACACACAGCCTTGCATGGCCATGCTCCCCTGAGGCCGAAAGTCACAAGGCTGGTGGCAGGTGGCACCACCTGGGGGCTCCAGCAGCACAGCCCCAACCCTTGGTGGCGGATTGGGGATAAAGCCTCCCTCCTTAGCACAACCCTCCCCCCAACAGGACAACCAAGGAGCCCCAGGGGGGCGGCTACAGGAGTGGACATGAGGCTGTGAGCAGCAAATGAGGGCGTGACCAGTCACCTGGAACACACCACAGAGCAGCACCTGGCTGGCACACGGCCCTCATCACACACAGCACACTCACTACGCCAGGTCTCACACAAACAGCATCGACCTGGCAAATACACGGGCAGAGGGTGTGAGCCTTGAAGAAAAGACGGACAGGTCACACTTGAACTGCAGCCCCGGTGCTCAAAGGGTCGGGAGAGGTGAGTGGCGCCGGGCCGCGGGGCAGCGTGTCCCACACCTGTCTGGTTCAGCGGGCTCTTCCTTTCCCACCTCACAAGTGTCCTGGACATCAGTGCTTGCAGAGAGGTCAACACACAGGAAGGGTTCTCGCAGCACTGCAAGAAGCTCTTCCTGCAGAACCACTCATCCCCAGGGCTGACTTCTCTGGAGAAGGGTCCGCACACACTAACCTGAGCCTCTTCTATGCCCTGACGCCAACGGTGGGCCTGAGCATCTCAGCTGCCCGCAGACTCACGTGTGGGCAGGAGTCACAGACTTGATGCCCCACACTGCCCAGGAGGTAACTTAATCCTACCTGAAAAGCGTCTAATCGCAGGGCACAGCTGGAGACGGGCAGCCCATAGGGTCGAGGGAAGACCTATCTTCACGTGATTACAGGAATAAAAATCCCCAATTATGTAACTGCTGTTACACAAAACATAGCTGCTCCTGGTGACTAAAGCTCTGACAATTCTTTTGCATGAAGAGCATCTTTACTGAGGTGTAGCTGACACACACGTATCAGTCCCAAGTGCGCAGCATGACGGGTCGGTGTGTGTGCTGGGAAATGACCCCACAATGAGCTGTGAACATCCATCCCACACAGTTACAGTTTTCCTCGTGGCGAGGGCTTTGAAGATGGACTCTCAGTGACTTTCAGACATGCAATGTGGTATTACGAACTACAGACCCCATGCGGAAACTCGCACCCCCAGGACTTACTTATCTTAACGAAAGCTACCTTCTGACCCCTTCACCCACTTCCTCACCCCTGAGCCCCTCTTCTGGCCTCCACCTCTCTGCTCTCTGCGTCCACGAGACTGGCTGTTCAGTGTGGGTTTGGGTTTTGTTCTAGATTTCACATTTAAGTGAGATCCTATGGTGCTTGTCTTTCTCTGTCTGGCTTATTACACTTAACACAATGCCCTCAAGGTCCATCCACACTGTCACAAATGGCAGGATGTCCTCGTTTTCTATGGCTGAGTAATGTGTGTGCACATTTGCATGTGCGTGCATGCACACGTGTGCATTTTCCTTCTCCACCCACCCACTGATGGTCACTGCGTTGATTCCATGCCTTGGTTACTGTAAATGATGCTCTGACGAACATGGGTGCAGATCCCTTTTCAGTTAGTGTTTCCATTTTCTTTGTATAAATACCCAGAAGTGAAATTGCTGGGTCACATCTTAGTTCTATTTGCATTAGGGATATTTTAGGTGGTTGCACAACACTATGACTGTACTAAACTATACTATGACTATGACTAAACTCTGCTGAAGTATACACTTTAAGATGCTTAAGTTTGGCCCAGCCGGGGGTGGCTCAGCAGTTGAGTGTCGACCTAGGATCAAGGCGATCAGGGTTCGATTCCTGGTCAGGGCACATGCCCGGGTTGCGGGCTCAATCAATGACTCTCTCATCATTGATGTTTCCATCTCTTTCTCTCCCTCTCCTTTCCTCTCTCTGAAATCAATAAAATATATTTAAAGAAAAAAAAAAATGCTTAATTTTGTTATATGAATTTCATCTCAACTTAATATTTATTTTTACTTGAAAACTGGATGATTTTTCTGCCATCTGGACACTGCATTTGTGCTAAGCATCACCTGTTCCCTGCTCTCCGTTACGTATGCCATGAAGTGGGAGAAAAGGGCATGTGCAACTCACAGGCTCCACGTGCATTTTTAAAAGGGAGGAGCGACACACACACCCCCCTGCAGTCACCTAAATACACAGAGAGCCCTTCTCAAAGGAGGTGGGAGATGGGAGGGGCTGCTGGAGATGTGTGTCATATGTGAGCCCTCAGGGGCCATGTGAATGTTTAAATATTGCATAATGTAGCTTTTTCAATTTAAAAACAAAAATGGGTAAACCAAGAGTGAAAGTGAGTATTACCAGCTCCCAAACTTCCAATGCCAGGCCCTTGTGTATTCCACCCCCCTTCCTCCCGAACATCAGGGAACATTATTAAGTTTTTTGAATTCTAGTATGTCTAGATTTTGATTAAACACATAAATTAAATGTTGGCTTAGACATAGAATTTTAATAACAATTTTAAGTAAATATAATTCTGAAAACATTATACAGCCATTAAAAGTGATGGTTATGAAGACTAGCAACAGGGAAAGGTTTGTGATGTAATAATAACTAGAAGAAAATGGGAAACCAATCACACCTATATCCTCACTGCCTCTATGAAAAAAATGGGGGGGGTTCTGTACAGAAAAGACAGTGATGATAATGCAGAGCCAGCACCAGGGCCCACCCACAGTGGGCGGGGTGCACGCCAAGATGACCTCTCACTTCCAAACGACACAGAGGCAGGCATCCTCACACTACATCACATGTGAAGAAACTGGAGCTGAGAACAGTTAAAACAGCCCAAGGTCACTCTGCTAGTCAATGGCAAGGCATGGCGCTGGCCCTGTGTGACCCAGCGCCCACACTCCTGTGTTCCTCACTGTCCCTCAAGATGCTAAGACTCACGGTGGCAGGGTGGCTGGCGACTGTGGCTTCTTACTTTGCTATCACACAGCTATTCTCGCTTCTAGAACCGAAAACAGTATGTGGATTACACTACACCTTGGGTAAAAATGGGTTTAAAAAGGTATCCTTACCTCATTTTTTTTAGACCATCTTACGGTAAGAAAAACAACATTCACTTTTTAAGCCTTCGAAGCAAACTTTAACTTTCTCCCTCTAGGACCAATTTAAACACAGTCTAAGATTTCTCCAGAAAGCTTTCACTCGATATTAATATCACAGGAGTTGGCTGAAAACCGAAGCCAAAGTCTCACTGGCAACATTCCACTCCTCCCAACAAACTCAGGACGGAGGCGATTACCCCCACGCCCTGCCAAGCCCAGTGTTCCCTGTATCTCGGTAGCTGACTTCAAGTCCCCTCTGACTTACAGAGCTTCCTGCCTCTGTTGTATCAGGTGTAATCCAGACAGAATTACTTTTCATCTCCCCTGCCCTGCGTTTCTATTCCTTAGAAATGTCTTTCAGTTTTCTTTTTTTAACCAAGTATGACTCAATCCTTTATGAAATTTCTGACAGTGCATTTCTCCTAACGCAGTAAGGTGAGCAAAGCAGCCTGCGACACAGCGAGCCAGCGAGACGAGAGGTCTGGGACTGCAGCTACCTGCTGCTTCCAACCCTGGGCAGGGCCTCCGCCTTTGGTTCCTTAAAAATGGTGCCCCCAGGAGCTCCTTCGCCCCTCCCACTATGTGTGGACACAGTGAGAAGACCCCATCCATGGACCAAGCCGTGTGCCCTAACCAGGTACCATGCCCACTGGAGCCTCCAGGCTGCAAGAAACACATCTGTTGTAGTCTGGTGTTCTGTCCTGGCAGCCAGAGGTGACAAAGACCAGTGTTATCACACCCACCAGGGAGCTGTGCTTCTCCTTCCCCATCACAAACTGGAACGTAAAGAGCACAGCCCCTGGGAAGAACTCAGCGTGAAGGGCACCTGGACCTCATACCTATGCTCAACACCAGTCCTCAGCAAGGGCTCAAGGGTCCACACCCACAACCAGCTCCTGGGCAGTGAGGTGACCGGCCATCTCACCCAAGTCAGCTAGAGAACCAGAGATGTCAATAACCACTAAAGGGACATGGGCTGGGACTGATGGCTACTGGTCTTAGCTCTGCCAGCATCTCCTGAGAGTGGAGTGTGCCAGTCGCCCGTCACTGCCATGAGGATAAGGGGCACAGCCACAACCCGCGAGGAGCTCACCACGGAGTGGCCTGACGGGCCAGCTCTAATAGTCCATGAGAGGCGGAAGGTGACAGGAGCTAAGTGACAGGGACAAGTGCTGCGAGAGCAAGGAGCAGCTCGCTCCCGGGACCCTTAAACACACCCCCACTCCTCATCTCCGCTCCCACACTCAGAGAGAAGAGCCGCCAGGCTCACAGCTGCTGGGTCGGCAGGCACTCTCCTCATCTACGGAAGGTGCCTTACGGAGACCAACACGTGACTGACTGGTCTTTGACGCCGCTCCTTTAAACCAATATAGCAGACGTGCAAACAGTTTTTTAACAACTGCTTTAAGTCCAGCCGGTGCGGCTCAGTAGTTGAGCTTCATCCTGTGCACCAGGAAGTCACCGGCTCGATTTCCAGTCAGGGCACATGCCCAGGTTGTGGGCTCGATCCCCAGTAGGGGGCGTGCAGGAGGCAGCCCATCGATGTTGATGTTTCTCTCTTATTGATGTTTCTATCCCAATCTCTCTTCCTCTCTCTCTAAAATCAATAAAAATGTACTTAAAAAAAAAGGTTATACACAGAAAATCATGATTCCACAGAAACAAGTTACCTGGAAGAACTTGGAAAGGTTTCCTAATAAACTGAAGATTAACTCAACTGAAGATATTAAATGAAATACTTAACTTCCACCAAATAATATTTAATTTGTGTTTTTAAGCTGCATGATACTACACGTAGTTCAAATATCTAATAGTGAAAACACCACCCCAAAAAAGGAGGCTGGTGACGGCCACACAGTGCAGGCAGGAGCCCCATGTCCTGATGCTCTGTCCTGGCAAGCTCCTTCTGTCCGCAGGTGTGAAGGGCCAGGGCTGCATGTCTCACACCGTGTGACCTCCAGGCCCCACTCCCTGGCCCCAGGACACCCTGTTTGCATACTGCCAGGTCGCTCCTGCTCACACAGGCCCGTGCTAACAAAGAAGGCCTCTGAGTGCCACGTCCCTGGGCTTCGAGCAGTGGCCTTTGATGAGTAAATCTCATCTGCTAAGAGCAGGATGAGCTGCACCTGCATTTGCTACTTTCATCCAGGGCTCACATGGACCACAGGCTCCCACAGACCAGGCCCTGCTGGACAGAAGGGCGCTTGGCGGGGGAACCATTTCTGTGGGCTCTTCTATCCTCAGAGATCTGTTCTCCACATTGGCAAACATCAGCCACTGTCTCTCATGTGATGTGAAGATATCACTTCCACCATCGTCTACCTCATGTGCTATATAAAGGCAGGCAGTGTGCCACCTGGGTTTCCTCTTGCCCGTAAATACAAATCCAGTAACTTTAACTTAAAAGCTCTGGGTTTAGCTTCTTGTTGTTAGACTTGATGGTTAATAGATTTCTGAAGAAAGAAAAACCCATAATCCCACCAACCTAACAGAGAATTGATGTTTAGATGTTGCCTTTCAACCTACCCATTCACACTCACATTCTCCCAAGTGTCTAAAAGCTTTATTTTTAGGGATAATCTTGATTTCCAACAGTTACCCCAATGACAAAGCCCACGACAAGGAGATTCAAGCCCTGAACCGGCCCAGACGGAGACTCCTGTCAGGCAACCTTGCTTCCATCAACTCTCCTCTAGCCTCCACCATCAGAAATCGCCAAGTTCACCTAAGAAAGTGTCTGTAAACCACCTGACGTGCCCACAATCACATGACCACGTGTCCTCACTACAAAATCAGGTTAGAGAATAAACAGGCCGATACAAGTGAAAGTAAGAAAAACAACTGCCTTTGTTGAGTGTGTACTGCATTGGGGCCCCTCCCAGCACTGTGGGAGTCTCCTCTGCACCTGGACTATTCTCTTGTGCCTACAGAGGGAGGAGGGGCTGCAGGAAGTCACCAGGCGGCTCGAGGTCATGGTGAGGGGCAGTGAAGCCAGCCCTCCCCACAGGCAGCCGTCCCCAGACTCCGCTCTCACTACCGCTCCGACCCAGCCCCTGCCCCGCCCCAGAGGCACGGGGCACTGGCGGCTGGAGCAGCCAGGGGCTAACGCACACACTCCAACCACGACACCTGGTCCCTCACACCCGGCCTGTCTTTCCCAGCGGGCACTGAGACTCCGCCCAGGTCTCAAGCTGCCGTTCTCCGCACACCAGGGACGCTCTGGACGTCACCAGCACAGGTCAGGATCACAGGTCTGAGGAAGAGTTCTCAAGTCGTCTGTAGTAACAGGAAGTCCAGAGTGACCCGAGTACCCACCAGGAAGGGCCGTCGTGACGGGCCCACAGATGGGCTCGAGCAAAGCACTACAGACGACCATGTCTGCCAGGACCTTACAGGAAACGGTGCTCATGTGAAAACCGAGGAGCGGAAAGGTGTAACCACTCTGCAGAGGAAGAAAATGCATCACATAAATGCACTGACCCCGGAGCATCTCTCAAATCACTTCTGAACCGGCAAAGGAAGGAGCAGCTCCTCCCTGGAGGAACCGGCAGACACCGTCTTAACCTCTCAACTAGAGTGGATGTCAATGCTGGACAACCAGCACCACAGCCCCTGCTCTAATGGCCAAAAACGCAAATGACCGGCCACATGTCACCACGAGGACGCAAGACAAGCACACCAAAGGGCCTGCGCTCTCTAGAACATCAGATCGAGACCACGGGGCGAGGCCGGGGCACTGCTCCAGGTTAACGGAGCAAGCAACGTGACCACGAACACAATGCGCAGTCCTGCAGTTCTCTGGACCAAACAAAAGAGGTGAAGGACAATATACGGACAGTGGTCGAATGTGATCGTGGACTGTGGAGGAAGTAACAGTGCTGCGTCCCTGTTACGTTTCCTGACTTTGACATTGCTGGGACCACACGGAGAAAATGCCTGTCCTCAGGAAACATGCAGTGACATTTCAGGAGTAAGGGGACACGATCTCTCCCAGACTCCAAGGGTCAGGGAACTGTGCACACGGGGCCCACAGACACGATGAAAACGGGCAGAACGTAAACAACTGCTGAGTGGGTAAAGTACTATTCTTGCACCTTTCCTGTAAGTGTGACATTAAGTCAACGTTAGAAGTTTGCATGACACGTGCGTGGGCACGTCTGGAAGAAGACACCTGGGACAGAGCAACGGAGGAGGAGGGAGCCGGGGAAGGGAGAAGGGACTCAGTCCCTCCCACCATACACCCCTCTGTGCAGTGTACCTGCCCAACATGCACATGTGCAAAAATAAGGAAAACCAAAAAGAAAACTCCCAGCGAGAATGGTGCCGACCAGAGCAGCATCTTACAGGCTACGAGACCCGCCCGTCCACAGGCCTCACGCGCCACCTGGTGGCCGAGCAGGGCACTGCAGGCCTCAGAGCTCCACTCCTGACACCTGCCCACCAACTAGGAGCGACCTGGTGACCATCCTGAAAGCTCCAGTGTCCAGCAAAAGGCCTATCACAGAGTGATGCTCAACAACGAGGAGACACATAAGTGAAAGAATGTGACTCAGGTGTAATTCCAGCAGACGGAAGCGGGCCCATGCCTCAGGGGTCCACGCGCGCACCGAGACCCACAACAACCACACTGCTGACAGCACTACCCCCTGCTGGCCTGGAGGCCTAGGCAAGCTGGCCATGGGTCCCCTGCAGCGCTCACAGTCTCACTCCATGTGGACTGGGAAGCCCAGCAGGAGGCTCAGGCTCAGCAGGATCATGACGTTGGTCACCAGCACAGTGCCCCATGAACACCAGGAACAGCAAGATGCCCGTCTGCCCAGCCTCACAGAGCTAACCAAGGGCAGCTCTAAGAAGCCAAATGAGTGCAACTGGGGCTTAAGAAAAAGGAACACAAAATACTTAATCAAACTGCATTGGAAGCACATTAACAAACCATGTCTAAACAAGGAAAGCTACACAGGAAGCATACATGGTAACGGACGAGGTCTTTCAGAACTGGCCCTGGCTCAGAAACAGGACAACTGCACACCCCCCACCCCAGGCACTTACCGAGGTCCGTGTTGGGGCCAGCGAGGAGCTGCCTGAACTTGTCGAGCCGGGAGGCCTCTCTCTCACTCAACGCTGAGCTGCTGAGGGCACCGGGGTCAGATGTCCCACTCAGGGCGACAGTCACCGAGTGTGGGAGCGACTGGGACCTCTGCAGAGGGACCGGGCTGCCAGCACTCTCTGCGGAGGGAGAACAAGGGTGAGAGCGGCATCCTGCCTTCTTGCCACATTCTCCACAGAGAGGCCACGAGTCATTTCCCTCTGTGAATGCTCCGTGTCACAGTGTCCCTTCCTCCCTGCACTGAAAGCTGCAGACTGTGGCTTCTGGAGCAATTAAATGAACCTCGCTGATACCTGTAAAGTCACCCCTTCCCTCCACTGGAGGAGTGTTATTCATCGTCAAACAGACACGCCCCACGTAAAATCCGGACAGGGACCACCAGGAAACTCCGCCCTCCTCGGGCCAGCAGCAGCCTGGACGCCCCAGTCAGACCTGCCTGGGTGGCGCAGCCCGAGGACAGCTGGCGTAGGGCTGGGAGGAGGATACCTGTGAGGCTGCCCGGCCCGAGTGTGGAGGAAAGCTGCCAGTCACCCACAAGGGGGGCAAGCATGGGAATGCACCGAGGACAGTGGGAAAAGACTAGAGTGCGCGGGCAACCAGGACACCGTGAGAGCACAGGACCCGCCACTCGACTGAACCTCCAGATCGCCCCGAGGAAGCAAAGAAAGCCAAACCCTGCTGCAGCCAGGAGGGGCATCGAGCACCAGCTTGCCCAGCCCTCGCCCAGGGCACCAGACCCTGAGACAGGCTGAAAGGCTTGTGCCCACGCAGACCCACAGGGACCCACAGGTGAGGTAAGACAGGATGTACATCAGTGGCCCAGGACCAGGGACAGCCACAGGGAAGAGCCACTGAGACCGACAAGGGACAAACAGCAGGAGGCACTCAGGGCTCTGAACCCCAGGGCTGAGCCCACTAAGCTGTCACACTGTCACACTGGAATTTAACATGGAGTGAAAGTAAGCTCCCAACATGGGAAAAGAAGCAGACCCACGGGAGACGTACTAATGCCCATGAGCAGCAGCTGCTGCCAGACGGGGGAGACGGCACCCCACTGCTCCTGCTCCCCAGAGTAAGCTCATTACACCAGAACGCAGACAGGAGGCTTCACACAGGAGCCCTCAGGCACCAAGGAGCAGGCATCTCGGCCTCTGGGCAGAGTCTGGCCCAGATAAGCTTCCAGAAAAGCCTGCAAAGTGGGCACAGAGTAGAGCACCTCCCACCCCTCCCATTTGCTCAGCTGCCCACAGAGAGCAGAGGCCAGGACTGGCTATGACCCCAAGGCTCGTTTCCCTCCCCCTAGAACCCACTGCTCAACCACATCCCAGGACCCCACAGCAAGGGCGGCCAGTGGGAAGCTCAGGCCCAGTGTTGCTAGATTCCATTACCTGGAATCTCAGAGATGAGCCAGGTGACCTCACTAAGGCACGTGAGGGCCCACTCACTCCTAAGTGAGTGCACTTCTGGCCCCACTCAAAGATGGGACAGGTGGAGTTTGGAAGGCAAAGTGACAGCGATGTCCCCAAGGCAGCAGTAACCTCGGCAACCAGGTCCCCGTTACTGTGCATGGAAAACAGCAATGCCCCACCCCCAGATCCCTCCTGGAGCAGCTGTGTGGCCCTGTGTCCCAGACCCCCCGACAGAAAGCGCAGAAGCAGGAAGAGCAGGCTCTAGAGCAGCCGCTGAGTCCCAGGTGGGGTATGAGACACAGACAGGCTCCTGCCCCAAGGGGTTTATAATCTGAACCACCCCCGACAGATCTGAGCCCACGTGTGAGTGTCCCTGGAGGCAGAGCCAGAAGCTGCGAACGGAGACACGTCCCATACATGTGCAGCTGAGCTGCCCCCTGCGGGAAATGCCACCCTAGAGCAACCAGTGCAGGGTTAGGAGAAGGGGTCCCTGAGCCCTGTGCTCACTGTGGCCCTCTCACAACCGGCCCACAAAAGCCACAGGCCCTTCCACTCCTTGGAGGAGAGAGGATTCAGCCAGGGGCACGGCTGCTTCTCCTGCCTGGGAGGCCTGAGGCCACTGGGATGACAACTCTAGAGCCTTCAAGGGCAGGGCTCTGCCACAGGGAAGGCCCCACTCATTGTCCACAGGGGAAGGGGTCTCCTGCAGGGAGGCACATCAGCTCCAGCCCCATCCCACCTGCAGGACAGGACGTGTGACTCTCGCTGACAGACTTCACCAGCCGAAGGTCCCCGCTGGGGGCCGGAGGAGGCTCTGCCAAAGGCACTGGCGTCTGCACGGGCCCTGGAGGCTCCCGCAGCTTGTGCTGCTCCTGCCGCTGGCTGTGGTCCCGCAGCACACGGTGGGCCGTCTCCATCACCACCTCAGTGTTCAGGCTCTCGGCGGCCATGGCCAGAAGTTCATCATCATCTTCGCCCGCGTCCCAGGCGTCGCTGGTGTTGCTCTCAAACTCCTGGAAGGTGCTGACTCTCTTGGCCTTCACGGGCGTGGTGGGTGCCTTGGGCGTGGCCTTGAGCAAGCTGCAAAGCAAAGGCGATCTTTAATAGAGCTGAGCTGGAGGGGAGAAAGCCAGAGAAACTGGGCCAAGCTGCTGAGGACCCAGGGACAGAGCAGGAGGAAGAGGCCATGAGCATCTCTGCCTCGGACAGACGCGGTCTGAGCGGGAGCACAGCACTGCCGTCGGGAACCCACAGCTGCCCCAACCTCACTGGGCAGGGCCTGCAGATTCTCTCGCCCCAATGTCCTGGCCACCCTCCCGAGACTGCGCTAGGGATTGGGGGAGGAGGCACCGCTCACAGAGCATGGCCTTTGGGGGACAGATGGGGGTACAAGACCCCACAGTATGACTGCAGACATCATCCAGTCCATCGTGTGTCTGATACCTTCTGGGACAGGGGCAGGCCAGCAGAGCCACACCCTCCCCTCGCCACAGGGAGGAACCAGACACAGGGCAGAGTGAGCCTCGGGCAGCCGGGCGGGGTGCAGTGGAGTGTGAGGGACACAAACCACCATCATTCACGACCGAGCCAGGCCGGCCCATTGGCTGGGGGTGCCAGCTGTATGTCCCCTGCACAGTGGCCCCGCTTCAGGCTGTGGCTTCCACGTCTGCCTCCCCCCAAGAGAATGAGTGTGACAAGGCCAGGGGTGTCTCACACCAGCCACATGTTTACTGAACAAAAAACCACTTTCTTCCCCCCAGGAGTTTCAGGGAGCTTCGGGTCACCACAGGCCCCAGAACCAGGCCTAACCCCCCTGGGAGAGCTGAAGCTTCACTTACGTGCCATGTAATAGCGGGTCGAAAGGGGGATGCTGGGCGCCATACACGTGCTGGATGCTATTTCAAAAGAAAGGGAACATGCATTAGCTTCTCTTCAGCTCTCCCCAGGGCCCAACGCTGGCTCAGGAAAGACCAGCTCCTGGACACCACGCACCTGAGGGAAGCAACTCCGTCAGCTGCCACTGGCCACCCTCGGCCCACGGGGGAGGGATGAATGGCGCCATACAAGCCCGCCCCCCACAAACAAGCAGGGCATTCAGCCCTCCCCGTGAACGGGCCTCGGTGCAGGGGCCGCACCCCCGACTGCGTCAGCCCAGCCTCAGGCACTGACCGCAGGGCCAGGGCTGCTGGGAGCATCAGGGAAGTTCCCAGCAGCCTCTGTGCTCGGGCCGCATGTCACAGGCAGGACTAAACAATGGCCATGAAATGCCCATCAGGAAACTCTCAGCTTGTGCCATTCTGTCTAAAGACAGAAAGCAGAAGTACAAAGAGAAACACTTTTTTCTTAATTTTTTTTGGTCAATTCTCACCCAAGGATACTTTTTCCATTTAGAGGGAGGGGGGGAGGGAGGGAGGGAGGGCGGGAGAGAGAGAGAGAGAGAGAGAAATATTGACGTGAGAGACATCGACTAGTCACCTCCCGCTCACACCCCAACCAGGGTCGGGAATCGAACCTACAATCCATGTACATGCCCTTGACCAGGAATCAAACCCACAGCCCTTTTACAAAGTACAATTTTTTAAAAGACAGTGGTTTTATTATAAAAGTCTTATGCTCATTGCAGTAAAAGCGGCAGACAACCACATGGGTCAGCTGAGCTGCCCCACCCACGCCCTTTCCTCCTGGGCCATCCAGTGAAGGGTGGCCTGTGGCAGTGCAGGCCGGGCAGCAATGCAGCCTGACCTCTGCCTAACAGACAGAGACAACGGAGCTGGAGTGCCTCTGGCCCCTGGTTTCCCCTCCTCCTGCCTGGAGCACAGTGTGAGGCCTGGGGTCCTCAGCCACCGAGGGACCGTGAGAAACAAGCAGGAGGAACGAAGCCACCACGATGGATGGCAGGGCAGGGAGAGATGAGGGTGAGGGTGTCAGAGTGCTGCCCTGCTGCCAGCCTGGCAGGGACGCCCCTCAGCCTCCCGACTGAGGCCTGCCCGTCAGACGCGCTCCAGACGCGGTCCTCACGGGAGACCACGGGACCCGCTGATGCAGTGCCTGGGGTGGGCTGTAAAGATAAATACAGACCCGGACTGTTTGGTACCTAAGTAAATGTTTTAATTTGTCAAAAGAGAATAAAACCGTACCTTTTTTCCTTAGCAATGTATCATGCCTCTTCCCCACATCATTTCTAGTCTTCAGCTTACTGAAACGCATTTACCTACTGCGCGCATCGTTTGGCAGCTACGCCACAGGTACGCAGCACGCGTGACTTTAAGAGCTCGACAGCGGGGAAGGGCAGCCAGGACCTCCCTCCGCGTTTCTCCGCAATTCCTTGTAACCCTACCGTTACTTCTGAATGTTTTAAGTTTTTAGAAACTGTGGTAACAGAGCGAGCAGCAGCCGACTGGCCGCTGCCTGCGCCCCCCCGGGCGGCATCACCTCTCGCACTCTGCCCCGCACACGGCTGCACCATGACCTACGCAACCAACGGTGACTGCGAGACAGTCAGCCGGCTTAAACTGCCGGGGACTGTAAAACAGCCGTGAACATCTCCGGGGACAAACACCTGCCCACGACGATGTGCTTCCTCAGGACACGGTCTTGGACATGGGGATCTGGGACACAACCCATGCAGGCGGAAGGGCTGCTGGCACCCAGAGCCAGTGGCAGGACAGCCCGTGCCCACAGCCATGACGGGAGGCCGATCGCTGCTGATCTGGTGGGAGGAAAGCGGTCTGTGCTGGGCGTGTCCCCTCGGTGACGGGTGAGGGAACAGTTTTAAACACTTCTGCTCATCCGTGCTCCCTCTTCTGCACACTCCCGTCAGACCCTTTCTTCACTGTTCTGAGGGGTGCTCGCCCTGTTCTTACTGATGGGTAGAAACTTCTGTAGGAAACAGAGGCCTGCCTTGTCATTCAGGCAGTGTGGCTGGCGGAACAGTGGCCCCTCAAGGCTGTCACAGCCTAATCCCAGGACATGCTGTGTCACCTCACAGGACAAAGGGGGTTTGTGGATGTGTGTAAAGACATGCCCTTGGGGGCTTACCCTGGGTTACCCGGGTGGGCCCAACCTGATCACAGGTCCTTACAAGGGGACAACTTCCCCAGTGCGGTCAGAGGGAGTCCTGCCTGTGGAACGATGCTCAGGGCAATACTACAACGCTGGCTGTGGAGACGCAGGGAAAAGACCACGAGCCAGGACCGTGGGAGGCCTCCAGAAGCTGCAAAGTAAGGAAACGGGACAGGAAGCTCAAGGAGCCCGCCCAGGTCACGCCCAGCTAGCGGGGGGAAGCCAGGTTAACACGTAAGGAATCCCCACGCGACCCTCCGCATCATCAGGCGCGGCGTCCGTCTCAACAGAGCTGAGCCTCCCTGCCCTTTCCCTGCCTCCCCAGGGGAACTGCCAGCCTGACTCCACGTCTGTAATTCTGGCAACCGTCTGTGCTTCTACTGAAGACTCTGTATCTCCAAGCAACACGTTACAGTATCCTGCACATGTGTGAAATTAATAGTGCGTGAAGTTTACATTAATATCCTATGCGTCCTTTTGCAACATTCTGCCTGGACTGTTTTTACCTGCCAGTGTTAATTCCTGCAGCTCCAGTTTTGCTGTCCTGTGAGGTTTCACTTAATGTATGTGAAGGGAGAGTTCTAGCAGTAAACCAAGTTTTCTGAGTAATTTTTACATGGAAACAACTCAGACAAATGCAGAGCTGTTCTGGGGAAGCCCGGGCAGTGGGAGCCCACCCACGCGCCTGCCCTGGCCGCGCAGAAAAAACAGAGAAGACGAAATTCCAAGGAACCACAGCAGGCGTTCAGGGGAACCACTGGAAGGCCGCTGGTCCGGTTACTTCTGTAAAATATACGGCCTTGGAAAACAGTGGAGAAAAGTCAAGAAACCAAAGATGGTCATCTGAAAAGATGAAACAAGTGGGCAAGTCCTTAGCTGGACTGAGACAGACTCAGGTCACTAACGTCAGGGCTGAGGGAGAGGACAATACACGACCTACACAGAGAAAAAGGGTTACGAGGGAGCATCAGGAACAACTACACAGCAACTAACTAGGTAACAGACAGACGGAGAAATCCCCACAAAGACAAAAGCAACCAAAATCTGATGGAGAGAAGCGAACCTGGAGAGACGCGCAGCAGGTGAGGCGGATGAGCCATCAAACCCGCACAGAGCCCCGCCCGAGGGTCGGCCCCCTGGTCGCTCCAGCAGGTACGTGGGGAAGAGCTAATACCAATTCCTCGGAAATTCACCTAAAATCTAGGGGTGGAGGGAACGCTTCACACCTCATTCCAGGAAACCAGCCTCTCTCCCTGACACGAAAACCAAACACGGGCATCACCAGAGAAGAAAACTACAGACCGGCATGTCTTATAAGTATACCTGTCCTCAAAAAAATACCAGTAAAACAAATACAACCTCATTTTTTAAAAATTATACATCATGTCCTGGCCAGTGTGACTCGGTTGGTTGGAGGATGATCCTATGCACCCAAGGGTTGTGGGTTCGATACCCAATTTGGGCCCATACCTGGGTTTCAGGTTCGATCCCCACTCAGGGTGCATATATGAGGCAGCCAGTCATGTTTCTCTCTCACGTCGATGTTTCTCTCTTTCTCTCTCTCTCCCCACCCTTCCTCTCTCTCTGAAAAAGCAATGAAAAAAATATCTTCAGGTGAGGATTTAAAAAAAAAATTATACAACATGACAAAGTGGGATTTATCCAAGGAATGCAAGGCTAGGCTTGAAGGGGGGAAGGGCACGTAATAAGTACAGGACCATAGTTGTTTAATAATTATCCACCCTTAAAAAAGCTGTGGGACATTCACACCATGGAATACTACGCAGCTGTAAAGAAGACGGACCTCGTACTCTATGGGACAGTATGGATGGACCTGGAGATTATTATGCTGAGTGAAATAAGCCAGGCAGAGAAAGACAAACATCACATGATCTCGCTTATACGTGGAATCTAAAGAACTTAATAATCTGATGAACAGAATAGATTCAATGACATGGAAGCATAGATGAGGCTGACGAAGGTCAGAGGGAGGGAGGAGGGCGGGTGGGTGGAGGGGAGAGAGTAACCAAAGAATTTATAAGCATCTATGCACAACCCAAGGACACGGACAATGGTGGGAAGAGGGACTGGGGAGGGGGAGGGGACGGGGTGGAACGGGTCATTGGGGAGAAAAAGGGACATCTGTGATATTTTAAACAAAAATAAAATTTAAAAATTAAAAACAATTATTATCCACCTTACTAACTATAGATAAGAGATTTTCTTGCAGACGCTGGGAAACGGAAAGATGCTCCAAGAAGGAGAGCAGGCCCTGCAGATGAGGCAGCCAGAGCCCAGACCAAGGACAAAGCCCATCTGCTGGGACAGTGTTCCTGGCTAATCTTGGCAGGGCTGCAGGGCTGAACTCTGCAAGGACAGTAAAGGAAGGCAGACCCTGGGAACTCACTCACTTTTGATGTCCTCCCACCCACTAACCTGCATATACTCAGCCAACCGTCAAGGGGGTCAGAGCAGAATCTCCACGATGACCGGCTGCTCTCTCCAGTACTGCCGGCATTATTGGAATAAACGCTCAGAAATGACTCAACCCTGTCTCTGCTTAATTTGGCTCAAGCAGTGACAGGTGGCCTCAGACCCGCTGTATCCAGTATCAGCTGACCAACCAAAGAGCAATTACTACCAAATACCACATTAATAGAAAAAAGGGCAAAAACCACATGACCGTCTCAGTGGTCGCAGAAAAGGCATTCTAAAAACGTTAGCACCCTCCTGAAAAAAGGCGCAGCAAACCAGACAGGAGGAGATGTCCTCTCCTGACCAAGAGCATCTACAAAACCCACAGCTCACGCCTGACTTCACGCTGAGAGACGAGGCGAGACGAGACTCCGCGTTCACTCCACACAGTACTAGAGGTTCTGTCAGAGCAATTGGGCAGGAAGACGGAATAAAAGGTGCACAGGCCTTAGAAAGGAAGAGGTAAAACTACCTGACAGGACAGCATGCCCTTGTGTACAGAGAGTCTTAAGAAACCCACTAAAAAAATCAGGACTTACAAACACACTCAGCAAGGTTTCAAGATACAAGATAAATGTACAAAAATTAATTATATTTCTACACATGTGCGAGGAACAACCCAAAAATGAAATTAAGAGAACAAGTCCACTTATAAGAGCATCAAAAATAATGAAACATTTAAGAATGTATGTAACAAAAGGTGTGTAAAACTTATACTCTAAAAACTAAATATACTGTGAAAAGAAATTAAAGACCTAAATCAATGGAAAGAACCAAGTTCACGTATCAGAAGACTGAATATCATTGCAATACTCCCCAAATTCAACACAGGTTCGATGCAATCCCTATCAAACCCCAGCTAGCTTCTCAGCAGGAACTGACACGCTGGTCCTGAACTCACGTGGAATTCAAGAGGCCTAGAATAACCGGAACCACCTTGAAGAACAGAGCTAGAGAGCTCACCCCTCCAGAGTTCAAAGCTCACTGAAGGGCTCAGCAATCGAGTCAGCATGGTGCTGGCATAGGATAAACAGAGATCCGTGGAACAGTCCAGGGACCAGCCTCACGCCTGACAGTTTACAAGGGCGCCAAGACCCTTCAATGGGGAAGGAGCTCTTTCCACAAATGTGCTGGGACAACTAGACACTGACACGCACAAGAATCAAGTTGCACGCTAGCCTCTCATCATACACAAAAGTTAAAACCAGAGACCTAATTTCAGCCATATCACTAGCCAGAAGCTCAGAGACCTAAATGTAAGAGCTAAAACTATAGACTCGTAGCAGAAAACACAGGAGTGCATCGTTAAGAACTGAGATTAGGCAATGGCTTCTTAGGACGCCAGAAGCAGTAATAACAAAAAGGAAAAGGAAACACTGTCAAAATTAAAGCCGTGTGTGCTTCCAAGGACACCATCGGGAAAGTGGAGCAGGAGGAACTGTGTGCAAACCACATGTCTGATAAGAGATCGCACCTGGACTACATGAAGAACTCTTAAAACTCAAAACTAAAGGAAAGTAATTTAAAAATGGGAAACGGACTTGAATAGAGACGTCTCCAAAACAAGATACACAAATGGCCAGGAAGCACATGGAAAGATGCTCAACATTTAGTCATCAAGGAAACGAGAGCCACAACGAGACGCCACCTCACACAGGCGACGCTCAACTAAAGGAGACAGAGAATGACGTGTCATGCAAACGGGGAGAGGACGGGGCCCTTACACCTGCTGCCGGGGACGCAAACCGGTGCGGCCGCTTTGGGACAGTCTGACAGTTCCCCGACATTACAGTGACCACGGCCCAGGAGCCCCACTCCCAGTGAGTGCCCGAGAGAAATGAAAGCACGTGGCACACGAAACCGCACACAGGAATGTTCACAGGTACCGTCCCTAAGAGCCGAAAGGAGAAACACCCAAATGCCCTTCAGCAGACGGATAAACTGCACGTAGTGGGTCCACACAGCGTGCTACTCAACCATAAAGTGAAGTGCTGACACACGGAAGGGCTAGAAAGCAGGCCGAGTGCACAGAGCCAGTCACGGTTCGTCTCTATAAACTACCTAGAACAGACGGGTCTACAGACAGAAAATAGATGAGTAGCTGGGGGGGGCTGGGGTGACAGCTAAAGAGGACAGGGTTTCTTTTTGAGGTGAGAAGCATGTTCTAAAGCTGACAGTGAGGATGGGCACACAACTCGTAGAATACACCAATGTATCACTCAATTTAACGCTTTAGATGATTGAACGGTGTTGTGCGCGGATTTAAATGGGTGAATTATGTGTGAATCTCAATAAAGATGTAAACTTTTAAAAGGCAATCTAGCTTCCGCCTGGTCCTCTTGGGTTCTCTCTTGGAACCAGCCACCATGCTAGCCACGCAGCAGAGCCCACGCACGAGCCTTGGCACGCACGGCGTGAGCAAGCGCCCAGCTGACAGCCCATCAACCAGACACGGGAGGGAACCAGCCCTCCTCTCTCACTGGGTCCCCGCAGACTGCCCACTGACACCCAGACATCACGGGCAGACCAGCCGCTCCCACCGTGTCCGTTCTGAGTTCCTGACCCACAGAATCCATGAGCATTTTTTCTAAAGGGAAAAAAAAACAAGTATCAGCCATCAGCCTGCGTCGATCAAGCACAACCCACCAGTTGCGGTCCTTTCCTGAGGGTTCACGGAGGCCTCCCTGCCCTCAGTAGACAGTTTCCAGTTTTAGGAATCAAAGGGCCTGGGTTCAAGTCCCACCTCCAGCAGCGTTAACCGCGTAACTGCTGTGCGCTTCAGCCTCCTCGCCCGGGAAGGGAATAAGAGCGCGTGTGAAGTGAGAGGAGCATGTACAACAGCAGCGTGAACACTGACAGGGACGTACAAACGGCGCTCAGCAAGGAGACCGACCTGGCTGCACCGGAGCACCGCGTTCCTGTGTCTCGGCGCCCCCACGGCCCACGCCAGGAGCGGCTCGTCCGCGGCCCCCACCTCGCGCGGGCTCCCCCGAGCCTGGCGGCACTGTCGCAGGCTGCAGGCCTCTCCCTCCCGGGCCGCAGCAAGCCCATTAATTCTTCATGGGCACACCACTCGTGTTTGTTGAGCAGAAAACGTTCCAACAAAGTTCAACCTCACACTAAAAGGAACTGCATTCGTCTTATTAAAATTTCACTTTTGCTTGGTCTTGCATAGCTGAAAAGTAGAGTCAACTGAAGCCACTTTAGAAAAGTAAGTGGCAACCACCTCATTTCAGATCACAAAATCTTTCTTTTAAAGACACGTGACCCAATAAACGCCTTAATAAATTACACTGCTGTAAAGCACGGCAGTCGCTCCTCGTTTTAAAGGGGAGCCTCGCGACTCCTCACGGGGAGGAGACACGCGACACAGCTCCGCCTGTGCGTACACGCCCCGCACAAGTCCCCAAGGGGGCAGTTCAGGGGTGCTCACACCTTTTTATTTTTTTATTTTTTAGAAATATCGAGACATCCTTTGCCAGCTGCATAATGAATAAACTGGAGTAAACACACGTCATGGGATACGACTCATGAACACCACGACTGGGCCACAGCCACTAGGACAAGACAGGCAGCCGCGTAGCAGGACACGGGGCAGGAAAGCAGCCGCACGCGCACAAGAGGATGTCGCTTACAGGGAGTCTTAAAAATGGAAACAACACTATCATTTCGCATACACACACGAGCAGGGCGAGGAAACCGCGAGCTTAGAAAGTGACGTCGGGGGGGCGGGGAGCCGGGTCCAGGGAAAGCACACCAAGCTCGGCCGGTGTGACACTGTCTCAGGCTGGACGGGGACGGTGCGCGCTGTGCCTCGGGGTCATCTGCGCAGTCGCGTGCCGCGTGATGACACGTTAGTCAACGACCGACGCGTACGCGAGGGCGGTCCCACAGGTACCGATGGAGCTGAGACGTCCCGGTGCCTGGCGAGGCCGGCAGGTCGCGCGGCTCACCTCGGCGCGCCCAGGGTCTGCGGAGCGCCCAGAAGGCCCAGTGCTGCCGCCCGCCGCTCTCCTCCTTGCTGTGCAAGAACCTCAGTGAGGACGCAGTTTGAGCGTAAAGCGGTAAGTGCGAGCGAGTCGGGCGGCTCTGGCCCAGGCCTGACCTCTTCTGCCAGGCTCCTCGGATAGGACAGCTCATGAAACCATACTTGCTGAGACAGCAAATGCCACGGCGGCTCAGGTGCCTGGTCTGGAACAGAAAATTAACCTGAGATGGACATTAGTTCTGAAGAGAACACAAATGGGTCCACAGCAGACGTGTCTGCACAGAGACTGAGCAGCGCTCCGCTTCCACAGAGCGTCAGTCACTGAGAACCACAGCACCCCCGCCCCTGCGGCCATCACAGCGGACAGCTGCTTCTCAGCGCAGGAGAGGCAGCCCTGGTGCTCCCCACACCAGTGGGACAGGCCCAGAGCCCCGCCTGGAGGGGACACTGTCCTGTGCTACAGACACCGCAAAGCTGGGACGCACAGCCTCCCACCCTCTCTCCATCCCAGGCCCTGCCTGAACTCTGCGAGAAGCATGGCCAGTCCCTGCCCCCCATTTGTCTCCCACCCCTCAGCACAGTGCCTGGCCCCACAGTGCCTGGCGTCGCCACCTGCACACGTGCTCACGAGAATAAGAGAACAGGTGCACTGAGCACCCTCGAAGGGCCGCCTCCTGCCTCCTCTCCATGTGAGCCAGGCCCACACCCTCTGACAATCCCGGTCACCCTGCTGAGGGCCTTCCGCGAGAACCAGGCACTCACCCAGAGGACAGGAACAAACACTGTTTGTCTCACCTGGGTGTGAGCCTCGGAACCAGCAGGTGTCATTCTATTTGTGAGTGTAGGGGGAATGTTTATTGAAAGGAAGCTCATTTCCAAACCAGCAGGGGGCCTCTGAGGGACCAGGGGAACGGGTGGCCAGCAGCTACATGGCGCACGTAAGAGCCCTCTCAGGAGGTCCAGCACCAGCAGCATGGCCAAGCTTGCGCGCAGGCTGTGCGAGAAGCAAGATAGCAAACGACGGCCACACCACCCGGCAGTGCTCACACCAGGCTGGGAATGTCCCCCTGGCAGGCCCTGGAAGGATGGGCCCAGGATAAGCAAGAAAGCCCAGGAAGAGGCCCACGGGTCAGACCCAGGACCGTTTGGGGCAGTGTAGCCTAAGCGCCAAGCCAGCTCATTCTTAGGAGCCCCGGGCCTTGGGCAAGGACAGCCTCAGAACCGCCGCCCGGGAGGACAGCGGCACACACAGGCGGGCTGGCCAGCGCCTGGCGGGCGGCGCGTGCTCCCCGCAGGGCTGGGGCGTTTCCGGCCCTCATTCTCACAGTGCACAAGGAGCCTCTGAGCCACTGGGGCTACAGAGCCTTCCACCCTGGGACCTGGGCCGGCAGCTCTGTGTAAATCCCCAGAAAAGAGGAACAAAAGACCGGGGAAACTCAAACTGAGAGTTCCCCCATAAATGGGAAGAGCCCGGCAGCCCTGCGCCCTCTGGGCCTCCTGATACCCTGCTCTTGTCAGCAAATGGAACACCAGGAAGAGCCGAGAACAAGCTGCTCATCTCACCCCCAAAGAGCCCCCAGAGTTGCAGAATCATGGTGCAGGAAGCACATCCCCGGCCCGGCCTGAGAAGCCAGGGGGCCAGGCCAGGGATGGCAGGCTGGGGTTGGTGGGTGGGCAGGGCCGCAATTGGAGTCAATCCTGGAGCAGGCCCAGCTCCCCGGCCTGTGCAATGGGGACCACGCAGCACCTGCACTGGGAGAACCCACCGGGTTGCTAGGGCGAGGAGCCTGGCACAAGGGGAACACTCAATATGCAACGCTAGTATAAGGTCACTACAAGGTCCACGCCACCTCCATTCCGGCTACACCTCCACATCTGGGCGTGGCATGAACACTTAACACTTAACCTGGGACGGTCCTTCACAACTGCTCTCCCCAGGTCCTCCAGACAGAGCCAGGTGGTCAGTGGTGTCTGCACTGCCAGGGCCCAGCACGTGGCATCCCCCACACCTCCACCTCTGCAGGAGCCTGGGTATGTGCGGCCCAGCCCCTCCAGGCAGAGACCCGCTTTCTGGTCCCCCAGCTGCACCCCGAAGGGCCTGAGGAGTGAGCGGCCCAAGGAGGACTGAGTGTACTGGGCCAGCCAAGGAGGGGAGCAAGGCCGCTCCCTGGCCTATCACAGTGCCACTGCCTTGTCGTGCCATGAGCCGGCTGGGCGAGACGGGGTCCTCTAGGAACAAAAAAGCAGAGAGCACGGTCCCTCGTCAGCAGCCACAACCTCGATCCTGAATTTACAACACTGGGGGTGAAACACTTCCTCCTGCTCCCATTTAAAATTTTTAATTAAAAACACAAATCTAAATCATGAAGAAATTTATTTTTTAAAAATCATTCTTGTCCTCACTTAAAGTTCACCCAAAAGAGTCTAGATTTGCTAGATTAGACAAGCATGCAAGAAGGGAAAAATATGACTCGTATTAAATTTATTTTTCAATATGTTTCCCGACAAAATAAAAGGCGTTGACAACGTGACACGTGAGCACGGGAAACAAGCAACAAGAACTGTGAGCAGAGCAGAAGCCCACCCACTGGTGCTCCGTGGTACCGGGCACAGAACGACCATCCCCACTGACAGAGGCAACCAGGGAAGCCCACCCCCACGAAACAGGCCACCCCCATCAGAGCGACAGGCTCAGGGGTTCCCTGCAACACAGAAAATCAGGAGTAAATTGCAGTCCAAGCCGCCATTCAGAAAACACAGCGAGGAAACAGATTTATAAAAACGCGCAAGAGAGCCGATCTGGGCAGCACCTCAAAACTTCTGAGAAAACGGGCAGGGTCTCCGCCTGGTTCCTGGGCCCCAGGGGGCAGGGGATGAGAAGGGGCCCTCCCAGCACTTTGCAGAGGTTCCCAGGGAGGGGCCCCCTGTGAAGACTGACCTGGATACCCGTCCACGCTCCGATGCAGGACTCCGCAGGGGAAGGTGCAGAGGGCCACCCGCACCCACCCGACACCCCCCAGGCACACGTCCCTGACCCTCCTGCTTCCCCACGTGGGCTTTCTGTGGCTGCTGTGACCAACGACCACAACTCAGCGGCACACGTACTAAAGTTCTGGAGGTCAGAATCTGAGATGGGTCTCGGCTGAAGTCCAGGTGTTGCCAGCTGCCTTCGTCTGCAGGCAAGGCTGGGGAGCACCCATTCCTGCTCACTCAGGTTGTTGGCGGGACTCACTCTATTGTGGCTGTAGAACCGCGGTCCCTGCTTCTGGAGCCACCAGCGTCCCCTGGCTCCTGGCCCCTCCTGTCCCAAAGCGAGCAAGCACACATCTGACAAGCCCATGTCACGTCAATCTCTCTGGCCCCTGTAAGAGCTCAAGCAGTCCCACTGCTCCACCAGATAACCCGGGACCATCTCCCATCTCAGGGTCAGCGGATTAGGAACCTTCACTCCCCTTTGCCCCGTAACATGGCACGTGTCCCAGGCATGAGGGCATAGGCACCTCTGGGGGCCATCACTCTGCCAACCACACCCACTCCTCAGGCCAGACCCTGGTGACCACCTCAGTGCCTAGCACCAGCCCACCAGTGAGCCCTGCGAGCCCACCTGCAGTGTGGGCCCTGGACCTATCTGTCCACTCCTCTGCAGCCCCAGCCACTGCCCTCCTCCTCACCTCCCACTGCCCTCTTCCTCTCCCCCTCTCCCCAAGGAGGATGGGTAGGATCATCGGTCTTCTCATGGCTCTTAGGACCAAGGCCCAAATTTTCCCCATGGCCTTCAGAGCCCTGCATGCTCTGGGCCCTGCTCGTCCCCTCGTGGCTTTCTCCTCCTGGCCACTAGTCTCCTCGCAGGGTGTGTCCCCTGTCAGCAGTGCTCTGCCACCCCACCCCACGTCTTTGAGTGGCAGGCTGGCTCCTCTCCCACTCCAGGTCTCAGCTTAGGTGGGACCTCCTCTGGGAGGACATGACTTTCTATCCATGGAGCGCCCACTCTGCTCACATTCCCAGATTACGACCTTTGGAGCATTTCAGACTGTTTGCATATCTATGTATTTACTGTCTCCTCCACCCCCGTGACCTCTGAGTGTGACATCTCTTTGCCAGCATTCAGCGTGGTCCCTGGCACATGGAAGGCCCTCCTAAGTGGTTTCTGAATGAACGAATGATCCCCCAACGACTCCTCTCCCTCCGCTGCTGAGTGATGGGGCCTGTGAGATGACTGTTGACTGTCTCATTTGCTCAGACACCTCATGGCTCTGACAGCTGTGAGCTGAAAGCTGTCAGAGCCGAGACACTGGGAGCTGTCTTCTGCTCCAGCTCTACCCCAGGCACCCACAGCCTTGCCACGTTCAATCTGAGCGATTCCTGCTGCCATCCCACTTACAAATGCCACCCTCCACAGGCCCCAGCTGCCTGCACAGCCCCTGTCGGCGAGCACACTGCCAGGCAGGGCCGAGCCAGAACAGGGAGCAGGGGGCCACGCTGAGAGGCTGCCTGACTCACACCCAGCGTGCAAGGGTTTTGTCTTGGCATCTAAAGCGAAGTACGGCAGGAATGCCAACTGCAGCTGCAGGCATCACAGCCCCTCAGGAGCCCGGCGAGTCCATGGCCCCAGAAAGAACAGGCCCCAGGGAGGCGGAGACTGAGCCTTTGCTGAGGCCCATCCTCCACCTGCTGATGTGCTCAAGCCCCCACCTCACCTGTCACCTGGAAGTTTGCAACAGCGTCGACTGGCCTCCTTGTCTCCACCCTCTTGGACCCCAATCTGCCCCAGCCCAGCAGCCAGAGGGATCCCGCCACACCCGTGGCAGGTCACACTGCTCCGCCACTGCCCCTCGGCCGCCAGGGAGCCTCCAAAGGCCCCTTCACTCAGAATAAAAGCCCGGAAGTCCCTGTCTTGACTGTGACCACGAGGCTCACCTACACCCCACCCTACGATCCCCCTCCCACGACCGACTTCACGGCCCCTTTGCTCTTCTCACAAACTCACCAGCACCAATCCCGAGCCAGGGCCTTTGTCCTTGCTGGCCCTCTGCCTGGACCACCTTCCTCCAGCCACCCAGGAGGCCTTGTTCCTCTCCTCCTGCAAATCTTGCTCAAATGTCACTCCCCCGGGAGGGCCTCCTTGGCCACCTTATCGCCGTGACACCCTCCCACCGCACCTACCTCTGAACTATCTATCCCGCTTCCCTGCTTTATGTTGTTGTTTTTTAAAGAAAGTGCTTGTTTCTACTGTACTTATTACTAATATAAAAACTGTTAAAAAGAAAAAAATTCATTTTCAGCCTGGCTGGGCGTGGCTCAGCAGGTGAGCATCGACCTAGAATCCGGGAGAACACTGTTCGATTCCCAGTCAGGGCACATGCCCGGGTTGCAGGCTCGAACCCCAGTCAGGGGCGTGCAGGAGGCAGCCGATCAGTGACTCTCATCACTGATGTTTCTCTCTCTCTCCCTCTCCCTTCCTCTCTCTGAAATCAATAAAGATATATTTTAAATTAAAATAAAAACCTTTAAAAATAATAATAATAAAATTCATTTTCAGTTATTCAACAGCTCTCATCCCTCCTTCTTGCCCACACAACTCCTGACCCATATCCTCAGGGCCAGTTTCAGATGGAGCCTGCTCACTGCTGTTTTCACAGAAAACAATCAGTGCCAGCGATGCAGGGACAGAGGTCAGGAGGGGACGGCAGGACTGTCCAGCTTCCGCCCAAAGACAGGCAGGTGGAGCTCCACAGAACTCGACCGAAAGGCTGGCTGCCTCGCACGGTGCGGCCTGAGACGGGCTGTGGAGGGAGGCCCACGAAGGGCTTCAGAGCATATCTCATGGGCCCGTCCAAGCCAGGAGGAGCGACACCAGAACAAGGGGAAGGCCGGGGGCAGCCTCGTGGAAGTTTCACAAGCTCCCGTGTTGGGAGGTGGAGAAAGCCTAGAGAGCACCAAGAGCCTCAGTCGTTTTGGCAGAAATACTCTAGTGTGGGGAAGCCACAGAAATGCCAGGGACGCTGAGGAGACTATGAGGGGATGCACGTTCACAAAGCACAGCGACCACAGCCCACGGCGGTGGGGCCATGCTACTGACGGTGACACTACAACATCCCGAAGCAGGGAGAGCGGCCTTTCAGGGCGTGACTGTACCCAAACCTGACCCCAGGTCAGACAACCTGGGGAGTGTGACACAGCAGCAGCCAACACTGGCAGTAGGGCTATCACATAAAAAGGACTTAAAGCAAGCAGCCAGAAGGGAGCGGCAGGAAACTGCTCCAGGGCTCGGGAATGGAGGGCAAGACTGGGGCTGGGCAGACAGATGCACAAGAAACAGCACCAAGTAAGTTTCCTGCTCAGGGTCGGTTGGCGAGGGGAAAGGACCCAGGAGGCAGTTGAGGGAGCACAAGTGGGGTCCTGAAGGCAAGTCTCTGGAGGCCGGGTCACAAGAAAGAGTGTATACTGAGCCCCAGTGACGAAACACAACTCTGGGCCGCACACGGGGAGGTGGTGGACAGGGTTAGTGTTACTGAGGGTGGTGAGTGGGACAGCCTCACAGTAGCTGTCACAGGGCCACAGGAAAATATATGGCCGCTAGGTCACGGATGGCTCCCTCCAGCTCGGATGGGAAGGCAGGCTCACAGGGGACGTCCACTGACGCCTGGTTAGCAAAAGACACAGAGGTCCTCATACCAGCAGTGACCCTTTTTGGGAAAGCGTCGGCAGACAGGGCGGTCAGATTTGTCTTCCATAACCTGGGGCTCATCCTTGGAGGGGCAGGTATTCTTGACCAGCGAGCAGCTTCCGGCCTCTGAGGATGCTCTGTTCTTTGTGAAAGCCTCCCTGGAGGGACTGCCATGGCCTGGTCCAGGAAAACGAGGCTCAGCACCGGCTCCCCACCAACCACGACCAGACCTGGGGCCTAAGGCTCCCAGTTGGGCCTCTGCCCCAGGGGAGAGGTGGGAGGCTCGGCAGTGGCGGAACCATTAGTCCCCTTGGTCCCAAGGGACCTCTGTGAAGAGAGCCTGCATTCTTCTGTCCGCTCCTTTCGCTCACCATCATGTCTGAGGCTCCCCCAGGTTGCCTGCAGCGGGAGCTCGCTCCTTCTCACTGCAGTGTAGGATCCCAGTGCGTGCACAGCGCCTACTGACCCACTCTACTGACAGTGGACATGTGGGTGGGTCCCAGTGTGGGGCTGACCTCGGGACACCAGGCTTCACTGGCCATGGGGGGAGGGCCCAGAGGCTGGGTGCTGGACAGGACCACCATGGTCTGTGTCTCCAGTCTCTTTCCGCTTTGGCGCAGTGGCCGCGGCAGCAGCCGGGGGCAGCTGGCTCTGCTTCTTTTGTTTGGCGCCGAGGTCGCTGCGATGGCTGCAGCAAGACCTGGAGGCCATGAGGAAGGGGCAAGCGGACTCTGTTTCTGCTTCGGGGGCGGCCCCTGCCTTATATTGTGACGACAGTTACCACCTTCCAACAGTCAGCTTGGTTATTCTCCACCTCCCGCTCCCTGCACGCTTGGTGAGAACACAGATTTGGGTTATTTCAGTCCCTGATGCATCTCCAGCACCTGAAACTGTCACTGGCACATAGTATGGGTTAAATAAACATTCGATGAATAAATTATCAAACTGTTAAAACATCCAAAAGGTCTCCTCTCATTCTCATCAAAGAGACCAAATGAAGATCCCCCTGCAGGTCGCAACCACTTTGGCCCAGTGGCACTCCCTCAGGTGGCCCATGTAGAGACTGATGGTGCCAGGAGCCACATGACCGCAGGTCCCACAGAGATTAATAGGAAAGGAAGCTGCAACCCGGACCATGGGCTCCTGGTCAGAGGTCTTTCCACCATCCCACACGTCCCGCCCTGTCCAGGAGTTTCTAAGAAAGCATCAGATAAGAACCAGGGTGTGCAGAAAACGGGGTCTACCAGCAAGACCAAGGTCTCACTGTCCCTCAGTGAGACCTTGGCCAAATCACGCCCTCCCTCTAGGCTGACCTGGAAGACAATTTAAAAAATAATAATTAGCTAGGCAAAAGGGGGAAAGGGCAGGAAAGGACTTTCTGGTCAGCTCAGAGAGCATGAAACTGACGGGGCATCGCACGGCACGGACAGCGAGGAACCTGCGAGTCGTCAGCACCACTCGGCACAGCTCAAGCAGGGGGGCTGGGAGACATGGCAAAGACTAAGCAGGGATCAGGTCACGAAGGGCCTGAGGTATCATGGGAAACACTCCTGCTCTGAGCATGGCATTTCCGGGGCTCCAAACCCAGCACGCCTCATCAAACACCGTGTGAAGGGCAGAACACGTCCTTTGTAAACTCTAAAACCCCTGGAGACCTGACACCTGTCGAGCATAAGAGCAGCGGCCGGCACAGTGCATCAGGGTCCCAGGGAAGGAGCATGAGGGAATTATTAAGGAGCAGCTCATTACTTAGGGTTGTGCCATGTAAAAACCCTTCACAGCTCTGCTCCCTCCTTTGAGTTTCTCTGGGTTGAGGTCCACACTCAAAAAAAAGTTAAACCACCACAGGAGCACCCGAAAGGCTGGCAGAGCTAGAGGATCTCTGACAGCACTGTGCCTGCACAGGCAGAGACTGTTCCTGCGCAGGCAGGGACTGTGCTTAGGGCCAACGATCCCACTGATCTACTGATAGGGAAAGGACAAACCTGTGCAGCTCCTGTCCCGTGAAGCAGTGGCACTGCCAGAGGCAAGGCCACCACCAGGGCAAGGAGCACACGGCGCAGTGCAGGGCTTTCAGGGGGCCCGCCCCACGGTCCTGCTCTCCACAGTGACAGCCCCACAGTTCTCCAAGTCTCCACTCCAACCCTGTAACTATAACACGGGAGCTGCTCTCAGAAACGCCTGAGACACACACAGCATCTAAATTGAAAGAGAAAGAAAGGCTGTATTTGGTAACACGGCCTCAGAGAACAAAGGCGACGACGGCACTCGTTTCCTGTGGCCGTCATAACAAACTACCACAAACTCAGCGGCTTCACGCGAGACACTTTTCCTCTCACAGTCCTGGAAACTAGAAGTTCGAAGGCAGGTGTCGGCGTGGCTCAGTGGCTGAGTGCTGACCCACGAACCAAGAGGTCACTGGTTCCATTCCCGGTGGCGCGATCTCCAGTAGGGGGCGTGCAGGAGGCAGCCAATTGATGTTTCTCTCTAACTGATGCTTCTATCTATCCCTCTCCCTTCCTCTCTCTCTAAAACCAATAAAAACATATTTTTTAAAAAGAGAAAGCAAACAATTCAACAACAAAAAAACAAAAGCAAGGCGTCAGCAGAGCCATCCTCTCTGAAGGCGCTAGGAGAGGAACCTTCCTTGCGTTTTGCAGCTTCCACTGGTTTCCAGGAAAGCTCGGCACTCCTTGGCTGGTACGTGCGTCACTCCAACCTCTGCCTCCATCTTCAAATGCCACCTTCCGAGGTCTGTGTCTCTGTGTCCAAATTTCCCTGTTCTTACAAGGACACCAGTCATTGGACTAGGGCTCGCCCTGATCCCATATGACCTCACTTTGACTTGACTACATCTGCAAAGACCCTATTTCCAAATCAGGTCCCATTCATGAATTTTGGGGGACACTGCTAAACTCAACCCAAGGACAAATTTCCAAGAGACAGTCATCCATCCAAAGGTTTGTTCACCGTCACAACTACACACGGGAGCTCGACTGCTCTCGGCTGGTTAAGAAGTGGTTCATTTAGCCCGAGGAGGAACCAAAACCCCAAGACCTGAAACCAGCACGCGGGCTCTAAGGCCACGTGGCTCCTTTCCCGAGTCCACGTCCGGGAGCCCTTGTCCCTCCCACTGTCTGCCGTCCCAGAGCCGTCACATCACCCTGGCCCCCGACACTGGTTCCGATGAAAGCTCTGTCCTTTAATCAGGCACAACCCTACAGGTAAAGGGGGTCTGTGGAGGCCTCTGGTGACCCCCCCCAGAGTCACTGTGTCTGAGCGCCGGGCACTCACTCCTGCGAACCCCACATGGCCCTGGAAAGCCAGGGTTCTGGGTGGACATCAGTGGATGCCAAGTTCACAGTCTGCCCCAGACCAGGTGCTTCCCGGGCAGCGCCGGCGGTCAGCTGTGGCTGCCAGGGAGCCCGCGCAGCCGGTAACTCTGGGCATCGCGGAGGTCAGCGTCCAGGGCGGGCTGTGTTCAGAGGTTGTCCAGGGCCCGCGCCACCGGACAGCCCCCTCCACGCGCGTCTCCGCGGCCTCGGCCCGGCCGGGCGGCGACGGCCGGCGGCGGGAGGACTTGGGAGCGGCGGCGTCCAGGCGCACCCAGGTCCCCGCGGGCGCCTGGCTTTGTTGTTACTCTTATGTTTTAACTTGACTCCCGCGGCTGAGCCAGGCCAGCGGCGGGCGTGAGGCCGGGCGTGGGACCGGCAAGCTCGGGAGCCTCACACCGACCGGCTCCGGGCAGGGCCCCGCCGCCCCGGGAGTCGCTCCCTCCGGCCCCGCCCCGGAGCCCGCGGGAGGCGCGGTGCGGGGCCCACTCGCGGCAGCTGCTCGTCCCCCGGCCCCGCTCCCGCGGCCACTGTCGCCTCCGGGCCCCGCGCTCACCCCGGTCCCCTCCCGGCCCCGGGCGCGCCCCCCGAGCCCAGGCCACCCCGGCCCGGGTCCTGGCTCCGCCCGCAGCCCAGCGAGACCGCGCCCACACCTGACCTCTGACCCCTGACCCCGGCCCCTCGCGCCGGAGCAGCCACGGTGACCACCCAGACCCCGCGCTCCGACCCCAGGTCCCCTCACACCCCCGAGCAGGCCTCTCCGAGCCCAGGCTCCACGCGCAGCTCAGCGAGACCGCGCCCACCTCTGACCCCTGACCCCTGACCCCGATGCCTCGCGCCGCCCCGCAGCCACGGTGACCACCCAGACCGCGCGCCCCTTACACCCCCCAAGCAGGCCTCTCCGAGCCCGGCCACCCCGCCCCGAGCCCCGACTCCGCCCGCAGCCCGGCGGGCCGGCGCCCACACCTGACCTCTGACCCATGACCCCGGCCCGGCGCGCCCCGTCACACCCACCTGCCCGGGACCTTGCTGTTGCTGCGCTTCCAGAACTGCTTCCTGGCCCCGTCGCTGGCCATGGCGCCTCCTCATCCCTCAGACGCGCGGCCCCGACCCCCGAGCGCAGCCGGCCGCCCCGGCGGCTCCTTCCCGCTCCCGGCGCCCCGCAGCCGTCCCGGGACTCCCGAGCGCGGAGCCCAGCGGCTCTTCCGCCTCCCTCCGGAAGTTGTGCCTCCGCACGCCCGGAAGTCCCGCCTCCGCCCGGGCGTGCGTGGCGCAGGAGCGGGCGCCCGAGGATGTGAAAGAGCGACGCCCGGCGGCGCGGCGGTGGAAGTGCAGCGGCGGGGCCTGCTCTGGGTCTGCTGGCTGGTGCTTGGCTGCGGGTCCCCTTAGGGACCGGGTCCTGGTCCTGGACAGGGGACCGGGAGCGCCCCGCTGCGGGCGGCGGTCGAGGCTGTGCGCCCGCCTGTTTGAGGGTAGGGAGAGCGGGGTCAGGCCGGGCTTCAGCTGGACACCAGTTGCACCTGGAGACACGAAGAATCCCCCGGCCTGAGCAGTGCCCGGCATGTCCTGTCCTGTGCATGAGGCTGCAGGACGGCAAAGACTTAGTACAAAATAAAGAAAGTATTGATTTTCACATTGATTGCATGTTGAAATAATGCTTTTTGTGTATCGGGTTCAATAAACTATATTGCCAACATTATTTTCACTTTCACTTTTTTTTTTAATGTAGCCACCAAAAAGTGTTAACTGATATATGTGGTTTGCACTGAATTCCTTTCGGCCCCCTAGCAAAGCCCGGGAGTCCGGGACCGGCATTCAGGCTGCACCTGCCGCAGAACCTTGGGAGTTCTCCACGCTCCTTTGATAGGTGTCTTCTCAAAGAACAACTTGATTACGTTCTCTGAGTAAAGTTTTCTCGTGCCTCCCCACTCACCGATGATACGTAACATTGATTTTGAGCTTGCTTTATGCAAGTTCTATATATGGACCTAGAAGAAACTCTAGAAGGCCATTGCATCAGTTGAGAGGCTCCCAGGTGAAGAAAACAAAATTCACCTGACTTAAACAACAAAGGGGATGTATTGGCTCAGTGTCTGAGAAGCCAGGTGTGAGAAAGGCTCTGACGCACTTCAACCCAGGTCCCGATTCCCTGCGTGTGGACACTTGGCCTCCAGGCCGGCTTTCCTCACAGTCACAACACGGCTGCCTGCTGCCAGCTGCTGCCAGGGCGACCGGCTTCCTCATTCACAGCCAGGGGAGTGGCAGTTTTGCTTCCCAAAGCTTCGCACCGCAGAAGCTGTAAGATACAAGCACGAGAAGGTCCTGGGCTACGTTCTCCGCTATGGGGGGCAGAGCAGGAGGAAAGACAGAAAAACAGCGACGGTGGCTTTCAAGGCCCCAGATCCAGCTGCTCAGCCCAGGAGGTCCCCCGCTCCTGCAGTCCTGGGGACAGTAACAGCCTGGCCGGGAGGACACAAGGCCAGTCCTGGACATCCTCAGAGGGGTCAGCTCTGAGATCAGGACATGTCAGACTGACTATGAAACAGTGGCTGTGACAAGTCATTGGGTGTGGGGAAAAGAGAGTCGAGATTCCTTTTGTATTTATCTCTTAGCAAAGAACACAAGAAATTTGATTTTGCTGATATGTGTGAACAGATAGAGGTTCACACATATGATTTGTAAATATGTGCATAGTGGAATTTGTGTGTGTGTCAAATATTTTTTAGTGATAGGCATGCACCATAAAATTAGAAGACCCTGGTAAAAAACACTCAGTGTCTTATTGCCAATAATAAGTAACTGTCACCTGTTTCCTGCTAACCTGCACAATGCGTCGTCCCCCGCCCTCCACCCTGTGGTCCTGCTGTGCCCTCGGCCCGTGTCCCAGCAAACCAGATGCCTACCTGTCAGACACACAGCTGCTCAGAAAAGGCACAGCCCAAAAAGCTGTCTCACGCCCCAAAAGCTGTCTGTGCCTTGCTCGGCTGGCATGCATAGCTCAGAACACACTTGCCGGACTGATTTAAGGTTAGGAAATTCTCCTCAATGCCAAAAGTGCTATTTGCTACAGGTGAGGTCCCGCACTGATTCCCTCCATCTCCACCTGGAGGGAGGCGGGTGCTGGGCTGGGAAAGGCTCCCTCCTGGTTCCAAGCTTGGGCAAACTTCCCACTCCAGAAACTGACGGGAGCAGGTGCCCAGAAACTTCGATGGGAGCAGGTGCACGGCAGGAAAGGCGGTAGGCAGGGGAGGGTCTGTGACTGCGGGGACAGGTGAGGAACACACCCACTCATGCTGGGCACCTCACAGAACTCTGCCCTCGATGGCCCCGCTCTACAGCCACGGCGACAAGCCCGAGGTACATGGCCACTCCTCCTGCTTTCTGGGTGACCTGCAGAGTGACTAGCGCATCCAAAGGAGGACAGTCGCTGCCCAACCACATCTCCCCAGGACATCGCAGAGGAACAGGGGATGAGCCCTTTTGGGGGAGTCAGGCTCCCCAGTAACAGATCTGAAGGCAGCCCCTGTCCAAAGGGACCAGCTGCTGTGACGTGACCCTAGAGCACCATCCAAGGTTCATCTGCCACGTCTCAGCCCCTCCATCACCGTGTCCCAGGGCAGGGATGGGCAGAGTGCAGGCTGGACCTGGAGTGGACAGGAGCCTCAGGGGACAGTCCTGGGACAGCGACTCCCATCGCCTCTGTTGGGAATTCGCCTGTCTGCCTGCTCGAGCAGGCTCAGCCTTTCCCAGCTCTGCCCTTGCTTCCCGGGTCCCTCTCCCTTCCCACGTGGGCTCCCGTCTACTGTCCCTCAGCCACAGGCACCTTGGTGACTCGGGATCCTTCCAGAGGCCCTCCCTGCACACCCACTAGCCACCTCTAGGTGGCGCACAGTGAAGCCAAGATGTGGCCGCGGAGGCCCTGGTCAGCCAGGGCCAGAATTGAGGCCACGCACTGAGGCTGCTCGGGGCCCTGCAGGGTCGCCGGGAAGGCATCTGTGTTTGAAGTGAGACGCCCAGACAGAGGCCCAGGAGGCCTCCACGCCTGCACCAAATGACCAGGTCTACCAGGTCCAGCAGCCTGCCCGGGCCCTAGCTAGGGGCAGCCGGAGAGATCAGCCTGGGCACCCCAGCCTCGAAGGTGACACAGTGTAGGAGAGTGGCAGCCGGCAGAGGCAGAAGCCCAGGCCAGGCCAGGAAAGCAGAGAGGGCGGTCTCCGGCAGGGTCCACAGGGCCAATGCCGGGCATCCTCCCAGCCAGCGGCACCCACTGGGCTCTCCAGCAGCACCTCCCGCATGCTCTGGGCTGGAATTTTCGAGCCCCCGCAGCAGCCTGTCTGCGCACCAGCTGCGCACTCCTGTCCCCTCCGGTCTGGCCATGGGGGCTCCTGGGAGGCAGCAGCCTCCCTCCCACCTTGCCCGGCCGGCCATCTCTGGGCTTCTTGGTCTGTTGTCACAGGCCGGGCATGTTCTGCAAATGGGCAGGACAGAAGTGCCCGGGAGGAGAGGGAGAGTGGAGGGCTGGGGCCACCCTGTCCCGGCTCCAGAGGCCTGGAGCCCTTGTACCCCTCCTGGACCTTGCCCAGCTCTGCTGCCCAGAGGACAAGTGGCCGAGGCAGGATTTGCTATCAGAGGGAGGGCTCCCGGTCCCCAGCTGGGCCCCAGTGTGTCAATCCCAGTGTCCAGTCTAGGGGAGTCTCCACGTGGGGAGGCCTGGTGCGGGCTGAGGTTCAGGAGGACTGGGAGGGGAGGGGGAAGCCGCCTGAGCAGGTGCCACCCCCTCTGGTCATCGCCTTCCTGGTCTATAGTCCTAACCCCATCCTGTGGATCTTAAGATCAGGGGAGACGAGGGGGCAGGAGGGAAGGAGGGAGGAGGGAGAGAGGGGGAGACTGAGGGGCCTTCTCTCATTTCAAGCCCCAGGTGAGCCTGACAGCTGCCTTCAGCCAGGGCTCTTTCCTGGCGCCGGCAGAGCCAGAGCGCTTGGCCCCGCTCCCTCCCTGTCCCTGCCTCGGAGGATCTTGGGCTCCGGCCAAGGCCAGGGGCACCTGCTGCCCTGCCTCCCGCCTGCCCGCTTCCTCCTTTCCTCGGTGGCTCCTGTCAGCCACTGACCCCAGACGCTCCTTCATGGTTGCCTGCCTAGGCCACGCCCGGCGTCCGGCCAGCGGGCAGCCCGCTCGTGGCCCGCGTGGGCTTCTGGGCTTCGGGAGCCGAGAGGCCCTGAGTCATCACACCCACAGGCCACCGGCAGCACGAACCTGGGGCCAGGGAGTATCTAGGACCGAAGGGTTCAGAGAAATCAGAAAAAGGAACTGGGCCCCCAGCACGGGGTGATGTCAGAGCCTCCGGAGCCCGGTGCCCACGGCCCTGGGACCCACCATGCTGGGTGCCCAGGACCCACATCCTGTGGTTCCCACAGCGTCTCCCCCTTCCTCTCCTGCCACCCCCCTGAGTCACGGGCATCGAATCACCCACTGTAAGCCTGGGGACAACGCTGGGTGCAGCCAGACAGTTGGCTGGGGTCAGGTGGCCCAACTCTGTGACCTGGGCCTCCCCTCCCTATCCTGTGTGCCCCAAGAGCAGACAGGTGGGAAACTGCCTAGATGTGGGGCCAAAGGCAGGGACTGTCATTTCAGTTAGTCTGAGGCCAGGGTGACTGCACTGCGCTCCACTCAACCAACTTCCCCTACTCCCCCAGACTAGCCTGGGTCTGCCTGGATGGGACCTCTGCACACAGTAGGTCCTCCTGAGTACCTGAGCATCCATTTACACAAGGCTGAAGCCCCTTCCACTCTCAGCCACAACACACAACACATAGCATAGCCCGGCTTTCCTCTCCAGCCGCAGCCAGGCCTGCTACACCCCACCACCAGGACTACAGCACCCCGCAGCCAGGCCAGCTGCACCCCACCACCAGGACTACAGCACCCCGCAGCCAGGCCTGCTACACCCCACCACCAGGACTACAGCACCCCGCAGCCAGGCCAGCTGCACCCCGCAGCCAGGCCTGCGGCTCCCTGGGAGCTCTGGCCCGTGCTGCCCGCAGGACCAGCAAACCTGACTCGCAGGCCATCTGCCCCACCCGGGGCAGGAGCAGGGTTGGGGCAGCCACGCCGAGGAGCGTCCTAAGCGTCCTCCCGTGTCTGTTCGCCGTGACTCACGGTCGCGCTCCCCTCGGCCGCGTCCTTACTGAAAGAGGAAGAACAGGGTCCCGAAGGGCGGTTTGTCTTCGGACTTTCAGCGGGACGCAGGGCCCGCTCTGTGCACCTGGAGGCTCGGCCCCCCACCCACTGCTCCCAGGAAGGCACCCAGTGTACAGAGAAAGCGGGGAGCGCCTGGGCCGGGAATGTGCCCGGAGCCTTAGAGGGCCGGGGCTGGCAGGCACCTCAGATCCTCTCTCTGTACCCCCATTTTGTGGGTGGGCAAGCTGAGGCCCAGAAACAAGAGATACATTTAAGGTCGAGCTGCACTCAGCCCAACTCCCCTGACGCCCCAGCTAGTGTACCCTGCTGCCCCCTCCTCTCCTGACGGGAAGCATCCCCCCCAAAGGGACGAAGGACCGAGGACAGAGAGAGAGGCCCAGCTTGAGAGGGCGGCCAGGTCTCCTCTGGCCCCTGGTTCTTGGCCACTGCAGGGGCCACGGGGGCAGAGGTCAGAAGGGCATTCCCGAGAAAGGCCTCTCCACTTCCTGACCCCTCGAGCAGTTGCCCACGAGGAAGCCCAGCCCTGACCGTGTGAGGCCCCCAGGCCAGCTGGGAAGACCTGAAAGACCCCTGGCCTCCTGCAGCCCCCAGGCTCGCTTTCAAGGGAAGTGGCCAGCAAGAGGCTGGGAATGCCCAAAGGTCACCTGATGGCCCACAGAGCAGCCAGGACCTGAAGGGGTCCCTCGGCGTCCAGCCAGGGCCCTGTCCCACACCAGCTGTTCGTGTGCCCCAGCGGCCAGCGTTCCAAGTGGACAAACGCAAAGACTGACTAATAGCAGTGGCACAGCGCCCAGCTCTGTGCCGAGTCTCACCCAGCACCCATTGGTCAGCCGGCCTCTGGGGAGGGGCAGTGAGCAGGTGGCCCCAGGCCCAGGTGCAGTGCAGGTTCAGGTCCGGACCCCAGACTTTAGGAGGGACAGCACAGAACAGAACCCCCACGTCTCCGGGGCAGAACAAGGACCACCTGGGGAGGGTGTGGAAGCTGCAGGTTCTCAGCCCCACCCCGCCCCTGCCCCTGCCCACTGAATCAGGATCTCTGGGGTCTGTGCCTCCCCCGCCTTAAGTGCTCTGGCCCTTGGCCTGTGGACAAGCAGGAGGAAAGCTGGGGCAGGGGCACCCTCACAGTGCCTACCCCTGGTAGAGGAGCATTGCTGTGGAATTTTCCACGGGCCTCTGAGTCTGCCTGCAGGGAGGCCAGCCAATTTGCTGGCCCGGGCTCACAGCAGCTACTAATTGACATGCCTACTCTATTTCTGGCCCAGGCCTAAATGAGCTCACCCACCCGGTGTTACCTGAGGTGAGCCCAGCGGCCCAGCGACATGCCCCAGGGAGGTGTGAAACCTGAATAGGGACAGCCAACGGTGACCGATGCTTGCAACAGAGGGTGACAGTGGAGGAGAGAAAATCAGAAGGATCCGGGAAGATGTCACCTTCCCACTGGATCTTGGTCCACAGAGCAGGAAGTCACCCATGGCCTCCAGCGGGGGGGGGGGGGGGGGGGGGGGGGGAGGGTGTCCATTCACCGAGCTTCACTCTTTTCACAACTGTTGTTTTCAGAACAACCTTCGTAAAAATATACCTTTGAGGTCTGTGTTTTCATCTACCCCCCAAACTCTTTGTATAACTGTTACCAGACCAAAGTCCGTGTGCCCGATGCTTTGAAATCAAAACATCAGCATTTGGAGGAAGGAAAGGTTTATTGGTCGGGAAGGCGCCAACGGAGAAGGTGGGAGACTCAACCTCAAATCCGTCTTAAGAAAGTACAGAGTTTGGGTTTCTTTTATGTGAAGGGAAGGGAAGTGGGAGAGGCAAGAGGTGACTGACCCCAGGAAGCTGGGCACCAGCAGGGGTCTCAGGAAGACTGTGCTCAGTCTGTTGACCCTAGTTGATGTGAGTCTGGTACGAGGCCCTGCAGATCTCTGATAAACAATACCTACTTCCCTTATCTCCTGGGAGAGGCGCTTTCTGGTAAGGGGCTGTTTTGTAAAGCTCAAGCCTCAGGCAGAACTCCTCTAAGGGTTGGTGTGTCTATAGGCAAGAAGCTGCTAGCCTGCAGGCCCTGGGAACAGAGCAGGCTGGGACAGGATGGAGTGAGGGAGGCCCAGCGTTTTTTTCGCTGTGTTGCATAACCCTGATAACCCAACCCACAGGCACCCTGAGTATAAGTGCATGTTATCTACATTCGAACAACATCGAAGAGCCTAAATGAACCAGCGCAGAAACACCCACGACAGCATCGAGTGGTGGTAAATGCCCTATAAAAATTAACGAGGGGGAGGGGTGGAGAGTGGAATGAAGGGAGATCTGGCCAATAGGAGTCCAGGGTGGGAACCGGCAGGTTCAAAGGCCCTGAGGTGAGATCATGCTAGGCTGGTCCAGAGCTGGGAGCAGCAGGAGGGAGGCTGAAGGGAAGGGCCTTGGGGCAGAGGGGAGGGACTTGGATGGGAACCTGGTTTTCCGTTGTAAAAGGATCCCTTCAGGGGCTGAGAGAGGCAGGAAGATCGACTTGTTCTGGGAGTTTCGTTGGAACACCTTTTCCTTCCTGGTGTGTTTAATTACCCTTCTAACAGGCCGGGAATCTCAGCTCCTGGGCCGCAGCAGCTTCCCGGCGGGAGGTCTGCAGAGAAGATGCCAGATGTAAATTCCCCTGAGCCTGGATTGTCCGAGCCGGTCCCAGGTCACCTTTACCCGGGACTGGCAGCCTGGGGTAGGCTCAGAAGGGGCCACACACTAAACCTGACAAGCTCAAGGGAGGCCTGCAGGGTGGCCTCACAGATTCAGGCTTAAAATAACCACGCGGGATGATCCGAAATGAAAACTTTCTAACATCAGTGAGTCCGGCGGGTAGTCACGTCCCGGTCAGCTACCTTCCCTGACCAAGGGAACTTCACTGGGCCTGTCCATTGTCTTCTTGCATCCGAGATAACACACCTTTGGAGTGTCAGGGTAATTTCCTTTTCTCCTCACAGCCCCAGAGCAGAGACCACACATTCCCCCATTGCTCTCGTTATCGGATTAAACCAAGAGCGTGAAAGGAGTGTGTGGCTGCCGTTTTACCTTTTATCCAACCCCGGAGGTGCCCCTTGCTTCCTCCAGCCTCCCTGACCTCCCGCCCCGTGGATTCGTGTAACTGCGCCTCCTCTTTTGATTGTAATGCACGAGACAAAGCGCAGAACCGCCGTTCTCTGGAGCGTTAGCTCAATTCGCGGAGATTCTGCTTCCCGGCCGTTGTCAACAGTTTGGCTCAAATAAACTCAAAAAAATTCTCTCTAGGTTTGAATGTGTCTTAAGCTGACACTGGCAAGCAAACGGAGCAGGTGGGGGCAGCTTTCTCTCAACCGCCACCCCTGGGATGGCGGGGCCTCTGCGAAAGGGCTTCAAGGGTTCCTGCTTTTCCCTGTGTTGGGTTGTTTGAGGACTTCTTGGATGTTTCCATAACAAAAAGAGACCTCTTTGGTCCTCTCCCTGGCGGGTAAACAGTGTGTCCGTTTGGCTTATATTAGATAAAGCGGGGCTCAACTCCCGCCCTCGGAGCAGACTGGGCCTCGGAGCCTCAAGTCCCTCTTTTGTGTGATGGGGACAATCAGCTTGTCTCCACGGCACACTGTGAGCTGGGTCTCGACTGACACCGAGCAGGGCATCGATCGAAGGGGGGCACGGTGGCCGCTGCAGGGTTTTCCGAACTCCCCGTTTCCAGCTGAGTTCTGCAGACTGGGAAATGCCTTCTCCCATGAGGACATTAATTACTGCCTCTGGGCCCCCGGCCACCCCGCCCACAGGGTTCCCCGGTCCTTCCAGAGGGAAACTTCACTCCCTTTTCCCAGGAGGCCTTCCCGACCGGACTCTGCTCCAGGGCTGGGTCCCTGGCACAGAGGGGGGCTCCGTGGACATGAGCCACAGGACCGGCTGCATCCCTGTGCTTCTGCAGAGGCTGCTGGCCCTCTCTGGCCTCAGTTTCCCCACCCGTGAAGGAGGTGGAGCGAGCTGCTCCAGGTTCCCCGTGTTCCCCGTCGGTCCGCACTGTTCTCAGGGCAGAGCTCTGGGCCCAAAGTTCAAGTTCCCTTCCTCTCCCCTCCCCTGGTCCTCACGCTCCTGTCCACAGCTTCCAGTTGTCCTTGCTTTTCTTCGGAGTCTTCCCGCCTGTCCTTCCGCGTACAGCGTCCTCAGGCCACCATCACCGCCCGGCGGCCTTCCTAGCCGGGCTTGTCTGGGTCCCCAGAATCGGATTTCGCTGATTCTCTAAGATCATCGCCTGTTTTGATTTGGGAAGTTGCTTTTGTTTTTGGACTCAGCACGATAGTCCCTGTTCATGTTGCAAAACTTCTGAACTGAACACAGAGCGTGTCCTCCTCAAGGTGTCTTTCCTCCAGGGAGCGTTGTTTGCACTCAGGGGGCTTGTTGGAAGCACGTTTCTTTCTTCCTTTGCTCAGGTGCAAATGCAGCCTCCCCAGCCCCCCCCCCCCCAGACACACCTGCCTTGGCCCCCGGTTAAGGGAAGTTCCTGGTGCCCATCCCCCACCCCTGGCTGAATCCGGTCATCTGGCTCCTGACCTTTGCTATTTCCTCTCTATTTATTTTATAGACTTCAAATATAAAAAGGCAAATAAACATGCTGGGCAAGCCATCGAGCCTCCTCTTATCGGTCTGAAAATCATAGTTTACGGCTCTCCTGTGCAGTGATCGCCTCGGCTGTGACCCCCAGGAGGCCTGGGCACAAGGTCGGGTTTTCCCCACCCCAGTGCCCCACTCCACCTGACGAAGTGGGGGGTTTCCCTTCCCCCTGGGTGCTGCTGGGGGCGGGCTTCTTACGGTTTCCCGAGAAAAATAATTTTCTGAGACTCGCATGGGAGAACCAGTGATTTGCGTGGAATTAAGTCCCTGTGTTTCTCAAGTCCCATTTCCCTTAGTCCCTCATAGAAGTGCAGGAGGGGTTTCAGCAGAGCTAAAATCAGAGCCAGTGTCCAGAGTGTCCATTCCATGGTGGAGCCAGGTCCAGTCCAGCATCAGGCCAGTTGCAGTCCATCCGTCCATTGTGTGTGGGGGTCCGCATGGCCGTGGGCCACACGGGAGAAAGCCGGGAAGCCAAGAGTGAGCCATGAGCCAAGCATGCCCAGAGGAACCAGGAGAGCGAACTTCTTTGTTTCAGGGATTAAATAGCCCAAATTTCCTCAAACTAGCAGTAGCCATGCCTATTCCGGCCAATGACCTCTGTTCCCAGGTGTGACTCACAGCGAGCACCTTCCCCAGTCATCTAACTTTACTGGGCATGAGTCTATCTTCCCTCTGCCCAGTCCCCTTCCCCCAGTGTTTTGCAGGGGACATGCCTACAATGTCTGGCCTCCCCTTTGCTCCTGTCCTATTATTAATAATTAGCTAATTACAATAGTATCACACCTGGCCAAGGTGTACAAAGGCCTCTCTGCAGTTCCAGGATAGGAGCCCCCTGTACCCCTCCTCCACCCCCCAAAGCTGGACATTGTAGCAGCTCCCAGTCCCTAACAGGAGTCACTGCATCTACCCAAAGTGTACCCTGTGCTGCAGACCCCAGAGGCTCCCATGAGGAAGGACCCTGGGAAGGGCCCCCACAGCCCGCCTGCCCGCCTTAGCTCTCCCTGCCTTTAACAAGCCGGCAGCTCTGGCCTCCCGCCCACCCCACTGTCCAGCTTCCTCCAGCTGTCCGGATGCAGAAGGGGTCTCCCTGCCACCCTGAGCTGCCCCAGAGTTCACCCAACAGGAGCTGGCCTTTTCCCCAGAAGCATCTGCCGCTGAGCCAGGCCCCAGGGATGGCAGACTGGCCCACTCCTGTCCGGAGAGGAAGCCCAGAATGCTGCCCGCAGGGTGGCCAGGTGTTGGGAAGCAGCCTCGGAGTCCACAGCCCTGTGTGTCACCCCCAGGTCACCTCTTGCCACCAGGTCATCCTGACTTAGATCCCTAACCTCCCCAGGACCGCTTTCTCACCCGTGGGGAATCACCTTGAGGACTGAAGTGAGCTGGTGCTAAGCACACGGGCAGGCATCCTGGCAGGGCCCAAACAAGGCAGTCACCCTGACAGGCCGGGGAGCCCAGGGGGTCCAGACCCAACCCGAACATGGCCTTGAGGCCCTCCCCTGGGTGTGGTGCTCCCCACGGCTCCCAGGTGTGCCAGCAGCCCTGATCCCTAGCCACCTTTGGAATTATTTTCGGCCAACCCCACCTCACTGGCCCTTCCAGCTCAAAGCCACCCTCTGGCCACCAGTCTGAGGGCCACCCTCCACTCCAGCAGCGCTTGGGCTCTCCCAGGTGGGCAGGTCTGGCCTCTGACCTCCGGGAGTTGAGTCTGAGTGGGGGCAAGAGCAGGTCAGGCAGGACAGCCCTGCATGTCCTAGAGGGTGGAACAGACTGGCCCTGCTGGAGTGCCCAGGGGCAGTGCCCACGGAGGGCACAGGCAAAGGCTCATGGGGCTTCAGTTCTCACATTTCAGACTCCCTCACACCAGTGTGGCCTGGGAGCACCCACCCATCTAATGATCTCTGTATGATTTGAGCAGGTGAGGTTACTTTCCTGGGCCTCAGTCTTTCTATCTGTAAGTGGGGCAGATGCTTCTATGTCCAGCACCGATCGTTTGGGTCTCATGTGCCACGTAGGGGTGAGCATTTTGTAAATCATCAGCTTACTCTCCCCATATTTGGGTCTCTTCGGTCCCAGGACATTTCTTCCAGGCAGTCAGCCTTGACAGGCAGCAGCTGGAAGGCTCCTCCTGCAGAGTGAAGTGGGGAAAACGGAGGGCAGAGGGCGGCATTCCTGGCAGCCAGCACGTGCAGCTGGTGCAGGTGTCCTCCCATCCCACCCAGCGGTGTCCTGGTGGCGTCATGTGGCTGACCGCCAGGGAGGGAGCCTGGGCAGATACGCAGGAGGCTGTCACCACAAATAAGGCCATGGCCTCCTGGGACAGGGGAAAGTAGGTCAGAGGCCATGGAGGGGACAGTGCTAGAAGGCGCTGCTGGTGCCCGGTCCCCGTGGATGGCCAGCAGGCCTCTGGCCTGGGTGTTGGGTGGCAATGCTGTATTCTTAGACAGGACGTCAGGATTCAGGCAACCAATGTGTGAGGTGACCTGGGCAGGCAATGGCTGCTGGCCGCTGCTGGGCAGGATGTCTGGCCCGACCTGGGCCGCAGCCCAAGCCTGCAGACTGGACAGGGGCAGGTGGCAGGTGGCAGGTGGCAGGCCTGATTGATCGGGGTTCCCAGCTGCAGGCTGAGCCCATGCACTCTGGCCGAGATGGCAGCCAGGCCATGTAGCCCCTGCATAGGGCTGGGGCCAGCTGTCCCCTCGGCGGGCCAGTGACAGATGGGGCACCAGCACAGCCTGTGGCCCCACGTGTGGCTGTGAGGCCACACATGGCAGCCTGGCAGGAGACCCCACAAGGTGATCCCCACACCGTGGGCTGCCTGAGGACTCAGTGGAATGAAGAGAGGGGATGTGGGGAGAGGAGAAGGCTGAGTGGCCTTTCCCAGGCAGGCATGTGGACAGAGCACTCTGCCAGGGCCCAGCATGGGACGAGTGTTCATGCCAGGCCAGAGGTGGGCGAGGTGGCTGGAAAGCTATTGGGAAGCTGGGCTGCTGTGGCCTTTTCTGTTGGATGCTCTCACAGCTAGCTCCTGGCACACAGCAGGGCCCGCAGCTGCCTTAGGGCAAAGCTGCCTCTCTCCTCCCATGGCCCCAGTGCTGTGCTCAGAGTCCTGGGTCTGACCCCTGCCCAGCCCTCTCCCCATCCAGCTCAACTGCAGGAAACGAGGCTTTTGAGAACATGGCCTTCATTCATTACCTTCTCCCCTGGGTAGAAGCCTAGGGTCTTGCATGGGCCAGGCCCCTCCCAAGTGGGCCAGAATGACCCGCCCCCTCTCGGGTGGAAGGCCACTGCGTTACTTTGCTAGGGTCGCTAGGGGTGGCTTAACTGTCAGGAACTGTCACAGCTGCAGCTCACAGACGCTGGAGGTCCAGGGAGAAGGTGCTGGAAGGCTGGGTTTCTGGAGGCCTCTCTCCTGGGCTTGCAAACCGCTGACCTCTTGCTTTCTCTCCATAGAGGCGTCCCTCTATGCATGAGGCCCTGGTCGAGGGGTGTCCAAATTCCCTCTCATAAGGATCCCAATCAGATTGACTTGGATCCACCCATAGGGCCTCATTTTATCTTAATCACCTCTTTGAAGGCCCCATCTCCAAATACAGGACCTCCACATTCTGAGGTCCTGGGGGTTAGAGTTTCAACATGTGAATTTTATTATTACTTTTTCATATGTTTTTATTGATTTCAGAGAAAGGAAGGGAAAGACAGAAACATCAATGATGAGAGTCATTGATCGCCTGCCTCCTGCACGCCCCCTGCTGGGGATCAAGCCCACAACCCAGGCTTGTGCCCTGACCAGGAATCGAACTGTGATCTCCTGGTTCATGGTTCGACACTCAACCACTGAGCTACACCGGCCAGGCTCAACACACGAATTTTAGGGGGGAAACAATTCCACCCATAACAACCACTGAGAGCCTGGCCTGATCTATGGACCTGGTCCACTGAATGAAGATGGGCAGGGGTCCCGCCTCAGGGCCTCCTCAGTGTTTTATAGTTGAGGGTAGGGCAGAGTCTGAGTCCTCCCTGGGCCCCTGACTCAGACTCCAGGATTTTATGAGCCGAAGTGGGACACTGAAGGATCTCTAGAAGGGGGGGGAAGGAGTCTAGCCCGGAGAGGTCATAGAAGAGGCCCCGCAGGGAGGCTGGTGTTCCGAGCCCCTGCCCACCAGCCTTTCCCTGCATCCTGGGCACACGCAGCACTGGCTTCCAGAGAAGTTTCACATCCACATTCCCGAGCCTCGGAGCAGCCATGTGGGAGGGAGGAGGCCAGGCAGGGAGATCAGGTCCGCCCTGCCCAAGGGCGGGGCTCCGACTCACAGCCCACCTCCTGCCCTATCTGCGCTCGGCTCTGTGGCTCCCTGCACGAGGCCTGACGCTGGGCTGGGTGCCCAGGGAAGAATGAATCACAGGGCGCTGGCAGGATAAGACCTGTACATGTGGCTACCTGGTGCCAGGCACAGGCAGCCAGGGCGTGGGCTTGTCCATCTGTCATCTGCAGGGAAGGCTCCTGTGGGCGGAGCCAAGGAGAAGCTGACAGGAGAGCTGACCCGAGGCAGGTAGCTGGGGCTCTTGGAACCAGGCCTCTGTCCTTTCTGAGCCCTGTGCCCTCAGGCATGTTGCTCAAGTCCCTGAGCATCCCTGAGCGCAGCTTCTTCATTGATGAATCTGGGCTGGGTGCACTTGCGTAACAAAGATCCAGTGCTTATTATGGGCGGGACTGTTTCTGGCACCAGGGCTGCAGGGGAAGACACGTCCTCATGGAGTGGGGAGGAGGGCAGACATGCTGAGGGCAGGATGGAGACCTGCTGGGGTGCCCGGCCGGGCGTGGCTCAGCAGTTGAGTGTCAACCTAGGATCCAGGCGATCGGGGTTCAATTCCCGGTCGGGGCACATGCCCGGGTTGCGGGCTCGATCAATGACTCTCTCACCATGGATGTTTCTATCTCTCTCTCTCCCTCTCCTTTCCTTGCTCTGAAATCAGTAAAGATATATTTAAAAAAAAAAAAAAAAAAAAGAGAGAGACCTGCTGGGATGCAGTGCAGCATCCGCTTAGCTGGGTGGTCAGGGAAGACTCCCGCCCCTTCGAGGAGGGAAGGGTCGAATCTGGGCTCAGAACAGCAGCTCCCTTTCCTGGGGCCTGCTCAGGAAGAGAGGAGGGCTCAGCTGTCTCACTCCCCCACCCCAGCTTTCTCCCAGAGCCCTAGGAGGAAGGCCACCTCCTCCAGCCAGCCTTCCCTGACTGCCAGCCTGCAGGCCCCTTGGGCTCCGGTGGCTCCCGGGGCCGCTCACACTCCAGCATCCCCCCTTGCGGGCTGGCCATGAGCACCTGGGGCAGGGGCTGCGGGACCCTAGCTGCTCTCTGCAGCCCCGGAGCCCAGGTGGGGACACACACAGGACTGCAGTGGGCAGCTGAGGATGACTGAACGGTGCAGGGCCTGTGAGCCAGCCTCTGCGGCCTGTGACCTGGACACGCCTCCTCTGGGGGGATCAGCCACCTCAGCCTGGGTGGGCAGGACCCCTGGACCCAGACTGCCCGGCTCAAAGGGTGGGTCTGCCCCTTACTGCTGAGTCCCCAGTGCCTAAAGCTGTGCCTGTGAGGGTGAGGCTGAGCCAGCACCTGCCTCCCCAGGTGGGCCTCAGGATGGGCCCACAGCAGAGGTGGCCACTTCCACGCGGGGTCTTCCAGGGCCCACGCGTCCCGCGGGTGCCCGCCCTGGCCTGCAAGCTTATTTCCCAGAGGCACGCAGGGAAGGGAAGGCAGCGGGATCCAAAAAGGGGACCTGATGCCCAGAGTCGCGCGTCGCCTCTGGTGGCTGCGTCGGGATTGGCGTGGGTCCCCCGACGCCCACTCCCGGGGCGGCCCCTGGCCTCCCACCGCCTCCGCGCCACTGACCCGGCAGCATTTCTGCGCCACCGGGGGCCCGTCTGTCACTGCGACCTGCCAGGGAGGCGCCACTGAGCTCCACGCCCGTGGCCACCGCGGCCCCGGCCCGAGACCGGCCACAAAGGGCAGCCGCCTGCGTCCGAGCCCGAGCTCGCCAGACGCGCCCCGGCCCCCGGCGCCCGGCCCCCGGGCCCCGGCGCGAACCACCCAGACCCGCTCCCGGCTCGGCCCCGCGCCCCCCGCGCCCCCCGCGCCCCCCGCGCTCGGGCCCCCGCGCCCCCGCCTCGTGCGCCCGCGGCCCCGCTTCGCCCCGCGGCGCCCCGCTGCGCCCCCCGCGGCCTCCCCCGGCCCCCGCGGGGCCCCGGCCCCTCCCCGCCCCGCGGCCGCAGCGCGTACGGGGTGACGCAGCGCCGCCCGCCCGGCCCCGCCCGCCCCGCGCGCCCCGCGCCCGCGCCCGCGCCGCCGCCGCCACCCGGCCGGGCTCCCGGGGCCGCTAACGGTCCCGCGCCCCCCGCCCGCGCCCCGGCCGAGGCGGCGCCCCCGGGCCGGCGCGATGGGGGCGGCCGAGCCGCTGCGCTCGGTGCTGTGGGTGAAGCGGCAGCGCTGCGCCGTCAGCCTGGACCCCGCGCGGGCGCTGCTGCGCTGGGGGCCCAGCCCCGGGCCCGGGCCCGGCGTCCCCGGCGCGGGTGAGTGTCGCCGCCGCCCCGGCTGGGCGGGGTCCCCGGGGCGCGCTGGCGGGGGGGGCGCGGGGGGCCGGGGGGTCCCGGGAGGGGGCCGGGCGGCGGGGAGGCCGCTGGCGGGGCGCCGGGGGTGTATTTGCTCCGGGGCCGGGGTGACACATGCGCTCCGGGGCCGGGGTGACACAGCGGGCGGGGTGTGCGACGGGGAGGGGTGGGGACCGGCCGGAGGTCTGCGGCCGGGGTCCCCGGCGGCCGCACCCCTTGCACAGCCCCGCAGGCGTCTGAAAGGCACCGGCAGGACCAGGTTGATGGGGGGATCCCGAGGGGCGCCCCAGCTCTCGGTCTGTCGGGTGAACCCCAGGAGAGATGCGTCCGTGCTCCTCTCCAAGGGCACCCACACCTGAGCGGCGGCCTGGCCGGGGAAGGAAGGGGCTCGCCCTGCTGCAAGGTGAAGGGGGGCCCCCCCCCCGACCTCCTGTCCCGGATGTGCCGGGGGACCGGCTGGGCGCAGGCCTCCAGAGGCCCTCGGATTTAGAGAAGTGTAATTTAGATAAAAAAGGAAAGGATGCTTTGGCCCGGAGGACACTGTGACGTGGTTGGGTGCAGAAGGACAGGGGCGCCTTGCCAGAGCCGGGGATGGGCGGCAGAGGGCTGGGCACAGCCTATCCCAGAGATGTCATTTGACCCTGGGGAGGATGGGATTAGGGACGCCAGGTGTGGACCCTGAGAAGGGGGGAGGTGGGAAAACCAGGGCGCAAGTGTGGGCGCGCTCCATTTCATTCATTCCTCCTCCCCAAGTTGTTAGGGAAGGTCTGTTGGGCAAGGCGGGGCTGCATCCAGCTCAGTGCATGTGACAAAGTCCCAGCCCAGTGGAGCGTTTTCCACTAAAGGGGCAGACGGAGGGCACCGCAGGCATGTAGGTCGGAGGAGAGGCCCGCCCGCAGGGTGGGCAGGTCACTGTGGGACAGGTGGGCCCAGCAGCCCTCACCTACCCGGCTTTGACCAGAGACCTGGAGAGACCTGTGCACTTTGGGGAGAGATGGTCCAGGCGGGAGGAACTGCAAACGCAAAGGCCCTGAGACCAGCCAGGAGGCCCCCATGGATGTGCTGGTGGGAGGGAGATGGGGAGAGGAAGGGGACCTTTGACTGGCAGCGGCCGAAATGGGGGTCTTGACCTTTTCTTCACATTGTTAAAGGATCTCAGTGGCCCCTGTGGGGAGAGTAGGCAGAGGCAGGGGTGATGGTGAGCTGGGCCGGGTCTGCAAGGACTGAGGGAGTGGAGTGAGGGGAATGCCATCTGGGTTGGTGGCCAACTGACGCCGCTGAGCAAGGAGCAGGGATTTATTGGTTCAGTTAGTGGGTTGGGGGGGGGGGTCAGAATTTGGAATGCCTTTTGGACACCTGGTGGCAGTTGGAAGTGCTGTTGTGGGTGCTGCAGGCGCTTTCTGACGCTGAGGTTGTGGGGCTCTGTGGATGGGGCAGAGTTGGGATGTTAGGCCAGGCCAAGGTCAAGGGTGACCTTGGACCCATGACCACTCAGTTTCTGGCCTTGGAGTCCCCAGAAGCCTGTCTGCCGAGAGCTTGTCTGTGGCCCAGTATCTGAGTTTACTCCTGCAGGATCCTTGATGTCCCCTTTGGGAGAAATGTCGCACTGGGATGTCCCCCTTCAGCCTCCTTGGCAGCCCCCGCCAGGCCCCTGCGTCTGGTTCTTGCTTTGTGATGCTGCGGTGAACGAGCCGGCTCCGTGGGCCTTGGAGCTCCCCCGGGGGTCTCTGGGTTGAGGGTGACCACACACTGACGTTGTCATTACGTTGGTGGGTCATTCCCGTGCCAGCCAAGATGGGCTCCGCAGGACAGCGTCTCCTGTTTTGCCGATAGAGACTGAGCTATAGAGAGTTTAAGTAACTGGCCCAACTATTATGGTTGAGCCTGGAGGCTTGGTGGGTCCATGTCCAGCTGCTGTGCTTGTAAGCAGCTTGAGGTGTGGCCTCTGTCAGGCCTGAGAGGCCACCCCTCCCATGTGGGCTGTCCCTGTGGGAGGTCACTCGCTGCCAGTCTGCAGTGTTGGCATCCTTGGCCGCCCTGGCTACTATTACGGCTCCGGTCACTGGATCCTGGCTTTTGTGTGGTGGCAGAGTCTACTTTTGGGCAGCGTCCGCTTGCGCTTGTGGGCTGCCCAGGCCACACCTGCTGTGTCTTTCCTGGACTGGTGGCTGCTCCACTCATAAACCCAGATGGCACTTTTGTGCAGTTGCAGTGGAGCTTCCTGCTGGGCATCCCCTCCCCGGAGGCTGGGCCCCCGGCTGGCCCACTTCCTCCAGGGAACGGCCTGTGCTCATCCCCTCTGCTCTCCAACACAGTGTGGAGAGACAGCTGGACCAGCTCTCTGGGCTTCCTCATAGCTCCGCACCCCCAAAAGGCACCAGGCCCAAGAGCAGGAGGGCAGACACACACCCATCCCCTGGACATTAAACTTAGTCACCAGAGTGCAGGGCCCAGCTGGACAGACGGTGGCCTGGTGGGCGGGAAGGTGTGGAGGTTGCGTAGGAATGGGCTGTAGGAAGACCCCTGAGGCCAGGCAGGTGGCTGCCATGGAGCTTGTGGGACAGGCCGTGTAGGGGTGAATTGAGACGCACACCCCCCCTTAAAAGGGCAGAGAAGAGAGCTGAGCTAGGGCCCTGTGTGTGCTGGCCTCATCTGATCCTCTCCGTTTCTCCATATCTCTCTTGAGCTCAGATGAGAAAACTGCTGGCCGTGACTTGAATGCTCGGAGGGCCTTGCCGTGCGTAGGGAGCTTGGGTCTTCAACCAGCTCGTGCTCTGTCCTCTGGGTCACCATGCTGGGAACGCAGCTTGGTGTCTGGGAGCAAGAGCTTGGGGGGAAAAAGGAACTCCCTGGGGCAGGGTCTCTTGCACCCAGTGAGGGTTGCTCCCGAGGAAGCTGTGAGCCAGCACTCGCTCTTGGGTCGGAAGTGGGGCCTACAAAACAGGAAACCCCGGCTGAGGCTTCTCCAAGTGCGTGGCTGTGCTGGTTGAACTTGAAACCGGCTGAAGCTGTGTCTGGGTTACACCCTGGTTGCAGTAAAACTCACTCAGACGCCAAGTGGGTTCTGTTAGAGTTGGGGCCAGGAACAGTGTGTGAGAGAGTGTACGTGGCCCCAGGGGTGGGTTGGGGGCATGGGCACTGCCCAGGCTCCACCTTTGAAGTAGGAACCCCCCCTTCCTTCCATGAACCCCACTTGGGACGCCCAAGCCTGGTGGCGAGCTCCTTGGGCAGGTCCCAGCTGTGTTTATAAAGTGTGTCCCCAACACTCCCCGCGCAGCAAGCCGCAAAACGTGGATAAGCCACAGACCCGCCGGCACGTGAGCCACTGTAAGGAGAGGCGCAGAGGCTCCTGGGTTTCAGAGCAGGTGTCAGAAAGCCATCAGCCCTCCCCGCAGCGGCTCCTCAGGCCCCGGCCTCCGGCAGTGTCCGATCACGTGATTTAGCAGTGGCGTAGACGCTGCCATTTTTCCGAGATTATTCCAAGGTGAACTGGTATTTGTTATTCTAAAATAGGTCAGCAGCCTTTTCTTAAAGGGCCAGACAGCAAGGATCTCAGGCTTTGTGGGCCAGCACTTCTCCGAAGGCAGGATGCGAGGAAAGGTGCATGTCTGCGTGCCGGTAAAACCTCACTGGTGAGAGCGGGCGGCTGGCTGGCTCCAGCCTGCGGTTCGCCGCCTCCCCTCCGAATCGCTTGCTGAGGGAGGAATGGGACTGTGTGGTGCAGTCAGTGTGATGCTTGGCAAAAGCAGTGCATCCAGATGGCTAAGAATACTTTGACCTTCCAAACAAACAAATCTGGTCATCTGGAAAAATCACGGCCGCAGGCTGGGGAACACGCTCGTTTGGGTCCTGACCCGACGCGCACAGACGGAAGGCTCCTCTGGGGAACAGCACGTACATCTGCGGACTGACCCTCGGAACTGAGCCAGCCGGTTCCTTTCCCTCTAACCAGTCTCACGCAGACCTGCCCGTGTCAGCCAGGGTGTGAAGTGGGCTCCCGAACAAGAGGAGCATACAGGAGAGTCGGTCTGTCCTGGAATATGTCCCACCGGCGCTTGAAGAGACCCCGGGGGCTGCCGCTGTTGGTGGGGCCTCGTGGAAACGGGGTTGCATCCTGTTGATGGACGGGGGTGTTGAGCTTTCGCACGTCCTCGCTGGTCTTCTGTCTCCTTGTTCTGCCAGCTGCTGAGAGGGGGGTGTTGACGTCTCCAGCTGAAACTGCACTTCTCTGCTTTGTCTCCGGGGTGTGTCAGCTTTGGCTTTATGGGTTTCCCTGCTCTGTTGTTTGGTGCATACAGGTTCGGAATTGCTGTGTCTCCATTCTGGATTGATGCTTTTTTTCGTCATGTGATGTCCCTGTCTGCCCCTGGCAGTTGTGTTTGTTCTGAAGTCTGCTGTGTCTGTCAACATAGCCGCTCCGGCTTCCTTTCGATGAATGTTTGTAGGACACGTCTCTTCTGTGCTTTTACTTTCCCCTTGTTTACATCATTTGATTTGAAGTGATTTTCTTTAGACCACACAGTTGAGCCCTGTTTTTTAATCAACGAGATTAGTCTCTGTCTGTTGTGTGTTTTTTTAAGATTTTTTATTTTTAGAGAGGGAGAGGGAAACATCAGTTGCCTCCTGCACGTCCCCCACTGGGGATCCAGCCCGAAACCTGGCCATGTGCTCTGACCCAAAGTTGAACCTGTGACCTTGTGGCGCACGGGATGACACCCAACCAACTGAGCCACACCAGCCAGGGTTCTATCTTTTTAATGTAAATATTGGTTAGGGCTTAAGTCTGCCATTGTATTTTTTGTTTCTTGTTTTTCTTCCTGGTTTTCATGGCAGTTTTCTTTTTTCTGCCTTCCTGTGGATTACTTAAAAAATTTTTAGAATTCCATTTTTGTTTTTCTATATATCTTAATTTTTTTTTTTATCGTGGTCAAATATCTGTATTGTTTTGAGTGCCTCTCTGTCAATAGCCTGTGGGTGGCTTCCCTGGGTATTGGCTTACACATACGTAATTCATCCTAGTCTCCTGGTGTGGTCACCATACCTGTTTGAGTGGAATGTAGACACCTTGCCACTCTCTGCATTACTTTGTTCTCCCCTGTTTTGTAATGTAATTGTCTTGTTTCTTTCCCATACATTTACAAACGCATTTGTGTTATAATTTTATTTTCAACCCTCAAACAAAATTTAGAAAAGTCAGGAAGGGAAGAAAATCCTATTGTAATTTTCCTTATCTTTGCTTACCATAGTCTCTCTTCCCTTTTCCCGGGGGAGTCTTCTTTCTATTCTCATTAATTATTCTTTTAGGGCAGGTCTGCTGGTGACAAGTTCTCTTAGTTTCCCTTCATCTGAGAGTGTCTCGATTTCTCCTTTATCCAAGGATAGTCTTTTTTAAAAAAAAACAAAACAAAAAAACCCCCCTGAATTATAGGGAGAGAGAGAAACATCAATATGAGAGAGAAACATTGGTTGGTTGCCTCCCATATGCTCCCCGACCGGGGATTAAATCCTCAACTGACTTATGTGCCTTGACAGGAAATCAAACCCACCATTTTTTGGTGCACAGGACAATGCTCCATCCAACTGAGCCACCTGGCCAGGGCCAGAAGGATATTCTTGCTGGGTATAAGATTCTGAGTTGACAATTCTTTTCTTTCTGCACTGGAAAAATATTGTACCACTTCCTCTCGCTTCCATGGTTTCTGATGAGAAATACACTGTCATTCGAATTATTTTCCCTTCTAGGCAAAGAGTTGTTTTTCTCTTACTGATTTAAAGATTTTTTTCCTTTGTATTTGATTTGCAGAAGTTCGACTATGATGTGGATTTGGATTTATTTGGATTTGTCATATTTGAGGTTGTGTCTTTTGCCAAATTTGGGGAGTTTTCAGCCATTATTTGTTTTTTTTTAGTACTTTTTTCAGCCCTTCTCCTCTGCTCTGGGAGTCTAGTGACAAAATGTCAGATCCTTTATTGTTGTCCCACAGGTCCCTGAGGCCCTGTTCATTTTTTTTTAAATTTACTTTTCTGCTGTTCAGATTGAGTAATTTCTATTGTTCTGTCTTCCAGTTCACTAATTCTTTTTTCCGTCCCTCCATTGGGCTGCTGATTCCACCCATCTGTTTTCTATTTTGGTATTGTATTTCTCAGTTCTGGTTCTTTGTCTTCTTTTCCTTTGTTTAGCCTTTATATGTTGTTACTGGTTTTAAGTGTGTAATTTTTCATGAAGCATTTTCGTCACAGGTGCTTTATAATCCTTGTCAGATAATTCCAGCATCTTTCTCAACTTAGCATTGGCACCTAGTGACATACTGTCTTTTTTCATTCATTTTGAGAACCTCCTGGTTCTTGGTGTGGTGACTAAGTTTTGATGGAAACCTGGACATTTCTGTGTTCTTATGAACCTTCGGATCTTATTTAAACCTGCTCTTTTAGCTGACTTTCTCTGGCACGGCTCCCTCAGGAGAGGGGGGTGAGTTATTGCCAGGTGGCGGAAGAAGTCCTGGCTCCCTGGGCTTGTTGACAACCAAGGAGGGGCTCCTCGTTGCTGCCAGTGGGTGGGAGTGCCAGCCCCCCCTCAGGCCTCCACTGAACCTCCTTGGCTGGGAGGGGTAGGTGTGCCTCGTGACTGCTCCCTGCAGGGTTTCCTGACACCCGGATGGGTGGAGGTGAATGGTGGTGAAAGTCCTGACCCTCCACCAGGTCTCCCTGGACACCACCCAGCCAGGAGGTTGGGGAGCACCTTGGTGCTGCTGGGTGGAGGTGGATGTCCCCCTCCCTCTTGGTCTCCACTGACCCCTGCGGGGACCGAGGCTGGTTACTGGCTGGCTGGGAGGGAATTCTGGCTCCCCACTTGGCCTTCTCTCCCCCCACCCTGGCAGGGGGTGTTGGGGTACCCCCGATGGTAAAGTCTGGGCTCCCAGTGGGCCTTTGCTGGCGTGTGGGGGTGGAGCCAGGGCTCCCTGAGTGTTTGCTGGAGTGGGGGGTTCTCGTCTAGTGTTTTCAGTCTTGTTGGGCTGCCCTTCCCTGGTCCTCTGGCAGAGTGTCAGGCTGTGGTTGGAGTTTCCACTTGTACCCACTGGTAGTTCTGGATCGACAGCTTCTCTGACATCGGTCTGGGAGCGATGAGGCGAAACCCAAGGGAACTCGCCCTCGGGCTGTTCCTCGAGTCCTGAGGTCCCTAGGCAGGCCGTCTCCTCTCCACTTCCAAGTCTTGTCATGTTTGTGTTATCTGTGACTTGTGGGAGGAATAGAGGAAAGTACACCTAGTCCGAGGGTGGGGAGTCCTTTTTCTGCCAAGGGCCATTTGGATATTTATAACATCACTCGTGGGCCATGCAAAATTATCAACTTAAAAATTAGCCTGCTTTATTTGGCCAAACATTTAAATAACTCACCTCTAATGTGATGGCTGGAGCAGGGCCAGACCAAATGATTTTGCAGGGCATCTACGGCCCGAGGGCTGGACGTTCCCCACCCCTGACTCAGTCCATCTTCTCGGAAGTGGAAGGTCCCTGTGGCATTTTTAAAAAGTCTTTTTGGCCCAGCGGTTGAGCATCGACCTAGGATCCAGGAGATAGCGGTTTGATTCCCGGTCAGGGCACATGCCCGGGTTGCAGGCTCTTGATCCCCAGTTGGGGGCTTGCAGGAGGCAGCTGATCAGTGACTCTCATCATTGATGTTTCTCTCCCTCTCTCTCCCTCTCCCTTCCTCTCTGAAACCAATAAAGATTTTTTTAAAAAAAAAAGAAGAAAAGTCTTTTCTCGCAGTGGCCAGTGTGGCTCAGTGTGGCTCAGTGGTTAGAGCGTCGGCCTGCACACTGAGGTGTTGTGGGTTCAATTCCTGGTCAAGGGCATGTACCTCGGTTGCCGGTTCAATCCCCAGCCTGGTCGGGGCGCGTGTAGGAAGCAACCAATCGATGTGTCTCTCTCCCATCGATGTTTCTCTCTCTTTTCCTCTCCCTCCCTCCCTCCCTAAATAGAATCAATGGAAAAAATACCCTGTGGTTAGGATTAGCAACAACCACAAAAGTCTTTCTCGCTCTGCTTTCAGAGTCGGTTACGCGTACTGACCTGATTTCAACTCCCTGACTCCGCTTTGTCGCACCCATTCTGCTGCCCAGCCTCTCTAGTGAACTTTTTATTTCAGATCCTGTGCTTTCTGAGCCGGGCGGGGGACCGACACCGGTCCTGGACCGTCTCTCCCCAGAGCGAGCGCGTCTGGCCCCGACGTCAGCATGTGCTGCTCGAAGGGACGGGCCGGTCGTTTGCAGGGTCTGCCCTGCTTTTGGTGATTCTGTTGGATGAAACACCCCGTCTCGTGATAACACCGAGTTTCCCAAATCTACTTGGCTCTGAATTTAAAAATCACATACAACGTTCCCGTTGGCGTGTGGGTTTTTAAGGACCGTGAAAGCAGACCGTTGGCGGCGCCTCGGAGTCGGGCTCCTCACGCTCCCGGGGAGTGGACGGGCCCGTCTGACACGTAGCCGTGCGGTGTCCTTGCAGGTGCCTGCTCGGTGCCCGTGTCCGAGATCATCACCGTCGAGGAAACAGACAGTCACGGGAAGCCCCACGGCAGTGGGAAGTGGCAGAAGATGGAACCGCCTTTCGCTTTCACAGGTAACAGCGGAGCCCGGCGGTCTCCGCCCACGGGCCTAACGCAGCGCAGGTCCCCTGAAAGGGGGCTTTTCTGTCGCTTGCTCAACAAAGTCAGGGTTTCCGCGGTTTATCTGTATCCAGATTCCTTGTGTCATTTTCCATGACCTGATTTTAATCAATGTTTTGGTCTGGGTCATTTTTCTCTCCTTAGTTTTTTTACATGGGGTGGAAGAACCGAGAGAGAGGATTTTTCCTCGTGTCCGGCGGAGGTCCCACTAGCGAGCGGGGACGCGCCCTGGGCGCCTGGAGCCTGCGCTGGGCACCGCGGCCAGGCCTCCTGCGGGGGGTCGCGGGCGCTGCGGGCGGAAACTGACCCGCTTGTTCCCCGCAGTGCACTGCGTGAAGAGAGCCCGGCGCCACCGCTGGAAGTGCATGCAGGTGACGTTCTGCGGAGCTGACGAGCAGCTGTGTCACCTGTGGCTGCAGACCCTCCGGGAGCAGCTGGACAAGCTGAGTGCGTGCGGCCTTTGTGCTCATTTGTTTATTCCTGGGCAGCGCTGCGTCACCCGGCGGGCGGGCGGGCGGCCCGGGCACCACCCATTCTCTGAGGCTGTCCCCGTTCCCTCCTCCCGGATGAGGACACTCTTTAGCACCGTCCCTGAACTTAGAAATACTTTGTGTCAGGTGACCTGAGCCGAACTCGAAAACCACCGTGGTTGGTTCTGCTCGGTGACAGTTCTCCAGCTGGCGCCCGTTACCGGCGCCGTGACTTTCCGCCCTTGTCTTGCAGCGTGCAGACCGAAGCGCTTGCTGGTGTTCATCAACCCGTTCGGCGGGAAGGGACAAGGCCAGCGGGTCTACGAGCGCAAGGTGGCGCCGCTGTTCGCGCTCGCCGCCATCTCCACCGAGGTCATCGGTAAGGCGGGGGCTTTGTCGCAGGGGGACGAGTGAACCTGAGAGCGATTCCAGGGTGGCCACCCGAGGTTTTTATCCTGCGAGATGGTTTTAAACTAAATCGAATGTTTGTTTTGCACATTAGAGTGAGAAGAATAGAAATAAAGAACGTAGACGTTTCTAGCCAGGCCCTAGCATTTAAAACTCTCCAGAAAAGCACTGTGAAGATACGAGGAGAAGGGCCACGGGCAGACGATTCTTGCAGGAAAGAGATACAAGCGATTAATGTTTTAGAAACAAATCTGCCGCTAAGCGACATTTTAAGAAACGTGATGGCACCACATGCGCGCCTCTGAGTTTGCAGAGCCAGCCGGCGATGCCGGGAGGGCGCCGGGAGACGGGCGCTGCGAGGGTCCCGCGTAAACTTATCCAAGAGCACTTGGCAACGGGCCGCTTGGCTCAAGGGCCTCAAGATGAGGGTTTTGCCCGGTTTCCTGTTTTCGGCAGCGAAACAGATGTCCACGGCCCCGTTTTATAACAGCAGAACATCGGGAACAACCTGAATGTCCCAGACAGGAAACAGGAGGGTGAAACTGTGGTGAATCTGAAGGAATAGTAGGTAGTCCTTTCAAATGGTCTTTGCGAAGAATGTGATACGATGTTGGGACAACAGGGATGAAGACTTGTGGGCGCGACAGAATTTCAGCAGAGGTTTTGTTTTCCGCGTGGGGTGTACGGACTCTGGACTAATCTTGTGTTTTCTACATTTTGGTGTGTTCTAAAATTTGCAAAGTAACTTGGGTAATAAAGAAAAACGGTCAAGCAGGAGAGTTAATTCTTTCTAGAAAGTCATCATTTGTTGGCAATTACACGCCAAGAATGCGTGAACTTGGCCGTGGGCTGTCTTCTGCGAGAGGGCCGTGTTCCGCGGCGTCCGGCGCAGTTTGTTTTCTCTGAGGGGGACTGAGGTTCTGTCCGAGAAGGGACTTCCTACGGGAACCCCCCGAAGGTTTCGTGGGGCCTCACTTTCAGCGCACGGTTGATCTGCCTCGGGTTTAAGGGCGGGTCCACAGATTTGAGTGTAAACCGTGTGACGCGGTGCGGTTCCTCCCACAGTCACGGAACGTGCCAATCACGCCAAGGAGGCCCTGTACGAGATGAACATGGACAGCTATGACGGGTGAGTGGGCAGCTGTGGCGGGGGAGCGGCCGCCCCACCCTGACTCGCGAGGAGCGCCTTCTCACCGGCCCCGCCGTCTCGCTCAGTTTTGTTCCCTCCCTTTCCTCGCGTTTTCCCTAATTGTAACGGCAGACGCGCTTCTCGCAGAAAATGAGAAGAGGCAGACAGTTCAGGCCCCTCGACCTTCTACCACCTGGACTAGATCTGTGTTTCCTTTGGGGCCTACTTTCTACATAGGATTATGTGAATGCATGTTACAGGCACGATCATACTACTCACACAGGATTATTTTATTTTATTTATTTATTTTTTAAAAATATATCTTTATTGATGTCAGAGAGAGGAAAGGAGAGAGAGAGATAGAAACATCAATGATGAGAGAGCCATTGATCGAGCCCACAACCCGGGCATGTGCCCTGACCGGGAATCGAACCCCGATCGCCTGGATCCTAGGTCGACGCTCAACTGCTGAGCCACACCCAGCCAGGCCACAGGATTATTTTAATGCATGTTACAGACATGACCATGCCACCCACATAGGATTATGTGAACATATATTAGTCATGCTCACACTATATACGCAGGATTGTGTGAATGCGTGTTACAGACACGATCATGCTACCTACATGATGTGAATGTGTGTTACAGACATCATCACACTACTTACATAGGATTATTTGAATACACGTTACAGACATGATCATACTACCCACATAGGATTATGTGAAAATACTACTTACAGAGGGTTATTTGAATACATGTTACAGACATGATCATGCCACCCACATAGGATTATGTGAATATATGTTACAGTCATGCTCACACTATATACACAGGATTGTGTGCATACATGTTACAGACACGATCATATTACTTACAGAGGGTTATTTGAATGCATGTCACAGGCATGATCACACTGCCCACATGGGATTATGTGAGCGCATGTCACAGGTAGGATCATACACACTGCGCGCCGTCCCTATGTGCTTCCGTGTGTGTTTCTTAAAACAGCTGTCTCTGTAGAACCGAACCAGCGGTCCCCCCGGGCGGTTACGGCCGGGGCTGTGGTCTGCTTGCTGCCCTCCTTCAGCTCTGCCCGTCGTCCCGTTACTTACGGAGGAGACTCCCCGGCTCTCGGTTGCCCCCGTTGGTCGTCCCGTCTCCAGTCGGCAACAGAGCAGCTTGGCCCCGGCTGGGCGGCTGAGAGCGGGCCCGTTGCTCTGCAGCGTGTGTCTCGTGGGGTCTGTGGTGATGCCTCTGGTCAGACCCGGTCCTGAGTTCCTGGCGGCAGGGGCACAGACGGTGCTGTGCCAGCAGCGTGCCCCTCGGGTGACTGCATTTGCGTCGCTCACACCTGCTGGCCTGCCTGCTGGCCTGTCCCTCCCGGAGCGCTGGCTCCCGCTGCCTCGGGCACAGGGCCGGCAGGTGCCCCTGGGAAAGGTGGAGAGGGCCCAGGGGAAGATCCCAAGGAGAGGCGCTGCAGGGTCAGGCCCGGGCTTCAGAAACATACTTGGTTAGAAAGGCACATGGCGAGTAGCGGTGAGCTGGGATTGGACCCGGGGGCCCAGGGGAGGGTCTGGGTCATGGGCAAGGGCTGGTGGGACAGTGGCAGGGGGCACATGCAGAGGGGACGGTCTTCAGGACTTCTAGGGGCAGAATCAGCGGGTCCCAGTGGCCAGTTCTTGAGGAAGACACACGGGATTCAACCCCAGCGCTGGTGGTGGGGTCAGGCCGTGAGGTAAGGAGCTGGAGCGGGTTTTGAAGACGCCGGTGCCGCCGGTGTGGGGAGGGTCCACTGAGCTGCGGGCTCAGCGGGACGGGTCGGCTGCTCCGGTCTGGCCAGTGAGATGGTTAAGGGGCAGCCGAGGGCGGGATGGCCAGGGTCCGGCCCTGGTCTGCGCCCTGGGTGGCTGCGCCATCTCTGCGCTGGGGCTCCTGGCCGTGGGTGTCCCCACTGGAAGGCTTGAGTCGTCACAAAGCTGGGGTCCCAAGTGGGCGCCCGTGCCCCCGGGCTCATCAGAAGTGTGCAGAGCGACCCTGGGAGAGGGGTTCTGGGAAGTGGTCGGGGCTGGGGGGGACCAGCAGGAAGGAGCCCCTGTCACCTGCCGTGGAGGGTCCGTTCCAGGTGGGGAGGGGCCCGCGTTGGTTTTGGTTTTTCTGGTTGTTTTAGCAGCTGGGCCTGAAGGGGACAGGCTTGTGGGCCAAGGAGGAGCTGACTCTCTCTGCAGCGAGTCACAGCGGGCCCCGGGGCTTCGTCTTGGTCCTGCCCTTGGTGGCCTTTGGGAGCCTTGGCCTCCTGGTGGCTGTGACAGCGTCAGAAGTGTGTAGTTCAGGGCTGGGCACTGACACGGGGTCTGGAAGGACCCGACTGCGGGCAGCAGCGAAGGGGCTGCTCCAGAGTGGGGGCTGCGGGAGGGTGGGCGTGAGCTCAGGAAGAAGGTGGATGCCGAGCCGGCCCTGTCGCGGGCCACCCCGATGGTCCCCCAGGCGTCGGGCCTGTCCCGCGCTCAGGGCCACGCTGCCCCCACGGGGGGAGCCACGGAGAGAGTGGGTCGTGGACAGCAGAGGGGTGAACTCACCGCCTGTGTTGCTCCCGCAGAGTCGTCTGCGTTGGCGGGGACGGCATGTTCAGCGAGGTCTTGCACGGGCTCATCGGCAGGACGCAGAGGATCGCCGGCGTGGACCAGAACGAGCCCCGGGCGGCGCTGGTGCCCAGCCAGCTGCGCATTGGCATCATCCCCGCGGGTAGGACCCGGCGCCTGCCCACCCCCCAGTCCGTGCCCCGTGCCCGAGCCCTGGGCTGCGCAACGCCTGCGGCACAGACACGTTAACTTCCTGCTGAAAGTCTTCTCAGAAGTGAGGGTTTGTCGGACCACCGCTCACCAGAAAGGAGGGCCGGGGGGCGTGGAGCCAGGGCACCAGCCGCGGGGCTGGTGGGAGAGCCCGTCGGCGCTCACCTGTCGCGGGAGGAAGGCGGGAGCCGCCGAAAGGATTTACACTAGCTGTGGGTCCCGGGGCACCAGCCAGACCAGCCTCTTTATTTTTATTTATTTATGTATGTATGGGTTTATTTTCTTTTTAGCCCTCACCTGAGGATATTTTTCCAGTGCTTTTCAGAGTGGAAGGGGGAGAGAGAGAGAGACATCGATGTGAGAGAGACACATCGATTGGTTGACTCCCAACCGGGGCCGGGGGTCGAGCCTGCAACCAAGGTCTGTGCCCTTGGCCGGAGTCGGACCCTGGGCCCTTCAGTTAGCCGGCCGACGCTCTAACCACTGAGCCAAACCGGCCAGGGCCAGACCGGCCTCTTTAAACCGAAAGGCAAGGGATCCTCGACCGGCGCTGCCCAGGGCTCCGGCAGTTCCTTCACTCGGCCTTTGCGCATTCGTCCAGCAAAGGTCTCTCCGCCCGACTGGACCGGCCACGCCCTGTGGCCCGGAGCGAAGGACACGGGCCCCGGCCCCGGAGAGAGGAAATAAACCGGAGCCGAGAGAGCAGCGCGGTGGGCCGTGTGTTGTCTCGGAAGCGTTTCTGCCTGTTCTGTGGGCCCCCTGGGTTATACGGAGGAGGGGGGGTGGGTCTGAAACCCACAGTTTTGCCCCGTTCGTGACGTTGTGAGAACTACCCCTCCCGTAACCTGAAACATTTGTTTAAAAATTTTTACTTTTTGGCTCGTGTTTGGAATCAGGTGTCAGTCAAGTCAAGGCTAACAAAAAAATATGTACATGTTGCAGTGTATGAGCACACGCGTGTGGGTGCGTGTGGGTGCGTGTGCGTGTGTGTGTGTGACCGTCAGTGGCCGTCGTCAGCCTGGATTCAGTAATTAAGATCCTCCCCCAGAGCTCTCAGCGGGCCTGGCTCTGTGTCTAACTGAGAACACGGGGAGCCCGCAGCCGCCACCAGAACCCTGCGCCCTCAGGCCTCGCCTGGGCCCCCGGGCAGAGCGTCCAGACCCTGCGTGCGGCCAGAGGCCAGGGCGCCTGTCCTGCTGACCCCGGGCCGTCCCTGAGCCCGGCAGTCCCTGGCAGCAGTGTGCAAGGGCAGACACCGTCGCGTGACTTGTTCTTGGGAAATCCTCACCAGGGTTTTCCAGCTCAGCAGATCTGTTAAAATGCCGGCTGCTCGGCCCCCCCCCAAACCTGCCGAGTCAGACCCTCAGGTGTGGGGTTCAGGAATCTGCCATAAAGCGGTGCCCTGGGGGGTTCTCTGCCCACTCGGGTTAAGAACGGCAACCTGGATTCTGACCCAGTTAGAGCAGGACAGACCTAGGGAGGATCCGTGGCACCCCCGCCACGCCCCAGGGGCCGGGTGTAGCTGGCGCTCTGAGGTCACCCCCACTTTACGGATCAGGATGCGGGGGGAAGGAGGGGCCCAGGCTGCGGTCGGGCGCGTGCTCTCCGCTCGGTGGGGCTGCGGTCAGGGCCCTGGTCCTGTAACCAGCCAGCGGAGGGGCTGACGGGTGTTTCGGTGGAGGGGGCGCCCGTCTCGGTGCCGGGCCTCCGCCCTGCGTCCCGTGACCCTCAGAGCCGTCCCTGCCGGACGCGCGCTTTCCCTTGGACACAGCGCCGCCTGTGTCCCTAGCGGCTGGGAGGGGACGCGGCAGGCAGGGCGCCGAGCTGTGTCCCGACCGCCACCCTGCAGGTGCTTCTCGGGCGTTATTTAAGGTCAGCCTCAGTATTTCTGACGAGTTAATCTCAGCGTTTCCAATATTCGTCTGGTAGGTAAAGTGTGTTTATTCCTCTGTGTTTACCCCGGGGCCACCGAGGGCAAGGAGGAGCTAACCACGCACGCCATGGGACACCCAGGGTTTTCTGAAGTTACGATGATGATTCTAAGGGCCGCCTTCCCCTTCGCAGGGTCCACGGACTGTGTGTGTTACTCGACGGTCGGCACCAACGATGCGAAGACCTCGGCTCTGCACATCATTGTGGGTGGGTCCCGCTCGGCCGCCACCCACCTCGCCGGCAGCGCCAGGCGTGGCCCGAGACCGAACCCGGCTGCCCTCCGCGCCCGGCCCGTCCTCCAGCTGCCCCGTGGCCGCGTGGCCGCCCCGCACCTGCGTCTCGCCCCCTCTTCGAAGAGGGGCCCTTCAAAAGCATGAGCCCTGCTCGCTGCTCGGAACCCTTCCAGAGTCGTGTGGGGCGCCAGGCACCCCGTGACCCACCGGCTCTCCCCGGGGTCCCCCTGCACTCGCCAGGCTGCCCCTCTGTCCCCACCTGTCCCACGCGCGGCTGGGTCCCTGCACTCGGCTTTCTCTCTGCCCAGGGCCCAGCCCTCGTCACCCGGTTGGTCGGGAGGCCTTCCCAGGCGCGTCCCCGGCCACCTGCCGCTCTCCGTGTCCTGTTCTCTCTGTCCCACGGCTCCTCCGGAAGGAGCGTCCCCAAGGCCAGGAAACCCCTGTGCTGCTGGTCCGGGGACCAGAGGGGAGAGTGGCTGCGACCTGCTCGGGGGCGTCCGGCACGTGGCTCCCTCCACCGTCCTGTCCCCGAGGACAAGTGTTCCCCAAAGTCAGGGAAAGGCTGTGCCTGCCGACATGCCTTTATGACCGTGTGTGTTCTAAAACGTGCCTCTCCTTCATCGCCAACCCACCTCCCGCCACCGGGGACACTGAGCGAGCCGCGGGGGCATGTTCTTGCCTGGCCCCACACGGCGGCTTTCCCAGTTGTCATCTGACTCAGGAGCCGGGCGCCTTCTGTGCCGTGTGCATTTTAGTTAAGCCTCTTAAGGACTCGCGGGGCACACGCAGGGGACGCGGGGTGCGGCCGGCAGGAGTGGAGCGGCCCCTACCCCGTGGCTTCTCTCCGCAGGGGACTCGCTGCCCATGGACGTGTCCTCGGTTCATCACAACGGGGCCCTGCTGCGGTACTCGGTGTCCCTGCTGGGCTACGGCTTCTACGGGGACATCATCAAAGACAGCGAGAAGAAGCGCTGGATGGGTCTCATCAGATACGACTTCTCAGGTAACTCCGGCGGCGCCGGGGAGGCTGAGTGAGTTCACGCACCTCGGGGACCTCGTCTGCGTGGGCACCCCTGAGACGGACACGCCGAGGACCAGCTCCCCGGCAGCTGCAGATCCCGGGCCCCCGAGAGCCGCCCTCGGTCACGGCCTCCTCTCACCTGGTCACGGAGCCGGAGCCCCAGGACACCTTGGTCACTTCCAGGCCACGCAGAAGTGACGGTCTTCGTGGTTCAGGGCTTGGGCAGCCCCCAAGTGCAGAAAAGACATTTGAGGGGCATAGAGTGGAGGGTTCAGCTCATCGCTCTGGTGTATTTCTTGGCTGCTTTTTAAAATGTTTTTAATTTAAAAGGTTTTTTTGTCTTGTTTTTAATATATCTTTATTGATTTCAGAGAGAGGAAAGGAGAAGAAGAGAGAGAGATAGAAACATCAATGATGAGAGAGTCATTGATCGGCTGCAGCCCGGGCATGTGCCCTGACCGGGAATCGAACCCCGATCACCTGGATCCTAGGTCGATGCTCAACCGCTGAGCCACGCCCAGCTGGGCTCTTGGCTGCTTTATTTTTTTTAAATATATCTTTATTGATTTCAGAGAGAGGAAAGGAGAGGGGGAGAGAGAGAGAGAAACATCAATGATGAGAGTCACTGACCGGCTGCCTCCTGCAGGCCCCCGACTGGGGGTGGAGCCCACAGCCCGGGCCTATGCCCTGACCGGGAATTGAACCCTGACCTCCCGGTTCATAGGTCGACGCTCAACTCCTGAGCCACGCTGACCGGGCCTTGGCTGCTTTAAATGAACGTCATTGATCCGGGCACCCCCCTCTCTAGTTGCTTTTGGGTAAATCTGTATTAAATGGAATCCAGTAATTCCAAATACTAAACTCCAGACCGCTTTCTTGGGAGAGGAACGAACAGTAACTTGGTGAACTTTACTCGTTGAAAACATCTACTCAAATTAAAACTACAGTGTGACTTTAAAATTAAAGCATAAAAAAGATGCCCAGTGTGAGCGGAGGGGGGCGGCGCCCTCAGTCCCCGGATGGTGCCCGGGCCCGCCCGTCCCGCGGGGGCTCCGCTGCAGAACCCTGCTCGAGGGGCCTGCGTGCAGGAGGTTTCCCGCTGACGACCACACGGCTGTAACCGAGGGTGACTCGAGGCTGTTTTCCTCGTCCCGCTCTGTTCTCAGGCCTCAAGACCTTTCTGTCCCATCACTGCTACGAAGGCACCGTGTCCTTCCTCCCGGCGCAGCACACGGTGGGGTCTCCGCGGGACGGGAAGCCCTGCCGCTCCGGGTAAGCGAGGGGCGGCGTCGGCGGCTCAGGCAGGGAGAGCCGGGCGCTGGGTGCCCGCCCGCTGTGGGCGACGGAGAGCCGGGCGCTGGGTGCCCGCCCGCTGTGGGCGACGGAGAGCCGGGCGCTGGGTGCCCGCCCGCTGTGGGCGACGGAGAGCCGGGCGCTGGGTGCCCGCCCGCTGTGGGCGACGGAGAGCCGGGCGCTGGGTGCCCGCCCGCTGTGGGCGACGGAGAGCCGGGCGCTGGGTGCCCGCCCGCTGTGGGCGATGGAGAGCCGGGCGCTGGGTGCCCGCCCGCTGTGGGCGACGGAGAGCCGGGCGCTGGGTGCCCGCCCGCTGTGGGTGATGGAGAGCCGGGCGCTGGGTGCCCGCCCGCTGTGGGCGATGGAGAGCCGGGCGCTGGGTGCCCGCCCGCTGTGGGCGATGGAGAGCCGGGCGCTGGGTGCCCACCTGCTGTGGGTGATGGAGAGCCGGGCGCTGGGTGCCCGCCCGCTGTGGGCGATGGAGAGCCGGGCGCTGGGTGCCCGCCCGCTGTGGGTGATGGAGAGCCGGGCGCTGGGTGCCCACCTGCTGTGGGCGATGCAGCGTTTCCCAGGTGCGGGTCGGGAGGCTGGGTTGCGTGCCCAGCGACAGCGTAGGTCAGTGTAGTGCTTTCGGTTCACACGTGCCCTGAGGGCGTCTCGTCACCGCTCCTGTGACAGGTCCCCGTGTCCGGGATGGGACAGGAGGGGAGGCGAGGTCGAGGCCACATCTTCCAGGGGGGAGGGAGAGCTCAGGTCACGTCGCCTGCTCCTGCTGGGGGGGGTGAGGGGTGAAAAACGAGAAATGGTGGAAGACAGAACCACTTTAGCTGCATGTGCGGGACGCCGCGGGGACCACAGGGAACACGTGACTGACAGGGCGCAGGTGGAGCCTCCTGTCCCCTCCCCACTGAGACCCTTGCCCACCCTCGCCCCACGCTCCACGTGGGCACCTGCCCTGCAGTCAGGACGGGCAGGCCCCGCCCTGCACCCGAGGCAGGGAGCAGAGGGCGGTGGAGCGGGCAGGGAGGGGAGGGCGGCCCCCGGAGAGGGGAGACGAGGTCAGTGACAGCCTGAGGTCACCGTCTCTGGAGCGTGTTCACGTGGGAGGCACAGCAGCTCCTTCCGCACCTGGCGCACCCCAGGATGTTCAGTACCACGTGGCCAGGTTTAGAGCAGAACCTGAAATAATCCTAAAGCCAGTCATGTGGCCCAGGGCCCCTCGGCGGCAGTGGGTGTCCCTGCTCAGCCCCCTGAGGATGCTGAGCGTGAGGTTTTGAAGGATTCAGGCTTTTCCTCGGGGACCTCCTCCTCCCGGCCCTCTCCTTGGAGTAGAGAAGTCCATGAAGTGGGAACGGTCCTCTTGTGGCTAAACTCGAAGAGCCGACACCGCCAGCTCTTCCTGTTCGGCGGCGAGTGCCGGGGTGCCCGAGACCACAAGCGTCCTCTAGGCTCGGGAGTGAGTTCCCCGTTACTGGCTTGCTTGGGCCTGGCCGGGACAGATAACCTTGCCGTCCTCTGTCCCGGGACAGTGACTCGGGCTCAGGGGGGACACACTGGTGGACGGTGCCTCTCGTGTCTGCTTTTCCGGCCAGCGCCACGCAGAGCCCGCCCGAGCCCGCCCGAGCCCGCCGCGCCCAGGGTGCCAGCGCAGGGACCATGTAGGGGCTCCTTGCTCTGAGTGCGTTTGCCAGTCTCGGAGACGCACATGCTGAGTGTGCAATCTTTAGAAGTAAACCTGATTTTGAGAACTCAAATTGATGTCAGAGAAGTATTTTTTATTTTTTAGTGTATTTTTATTGATTTCAGAGAGGAAGGGAGAGGGAGAGAGAGAGAGAGAAACGTCAGTGATGCGAGTCGCTGACCGGCTGCCTCCTGCTCGCCCCCGACTGGGGACCTTGCCCGCCACCCGGGCCTGTGCCCCGACCGGGAATCGAACCCCGATCGCCTGGGTCCCAGGTCGACGCTCAGCCGCTGAGCCACGCCCGGCCGGGCAAAGGAGTATTTTTAACTCAGCTTTTGACGCGGAGCATTTTTGTTACGGGCGAAGGTTTAAAACGCTTCCGTGCGAGCCGCGCACACGCGCCCGTTGCTGACGCCCGCGGTAAGGCGGGGTGGCGGCCTTGTCTTTCAGGTGCTTCGTCTGCAGGCAGAGCCGGCAGCAGCTGGAAGAGGAGCAGAAGCGGTCGCTCTACGGCCTGGAGAGCTCGGGTGAGGCCCCCGGGCAGACGCTGCCCCCCCCGGGCGCCCGCTGCCCTGCCCCGCGGCCCTGCCCGCTTCCCCACTGCACAGCCTCTGGCGCTTTTCTGTGCCCGCCTTCCCTTTAGCTTTAGCATCAGCCCGGCCGCCTTGTTTCGGGCCCCGGGAAGGGCAGGGCGCTGGAGGTGCCGTTGGTCGCCTCCGGATCGCGGCCGTGGCGCAGCGGGCGCCGTGGCCGAGACCGGTCAGGGCCGGGGTCGGAGTGTTTCAGTTGGGGGCCGACGGTGGGGTCTGCGGGGTTTACCAGCTACTCAGAAAGGGACGGGCACAGCTCTGCTCCGGAAACGCCGCCCGCGGACGCCGCAGTTTGAGTTCCGCGCGGTTTGCACGTGTCGCCAGGCGTCCGTTACTCTCTAGATCTCCTCGGTCGTGTGAAAATGCGAAAGCCGTTCTCAGCTCCCGGGCCCAGGCTGGCGACCGCTGTTCCAAACTGTTGTTCAAAGTCCCCGTGTGAGGACCAGGGCAGTTTCCTGGGCCGGGCGCCCAGTCCCCGTGGCGGGTGTCCTCGGTGCTGACGACGGACCGTGGGCGCGTGAGCGCTCGTGATGCCCGTGTGGCCGGAGAGAGACCTGAGAATGTCCCGACCAGATGCCCGCTGGAGGGAGCGTAGGGGGCCCGTCCCGCCCCCGGGCGCCCGCCTGCCCCGCCTAACCTGCCGCCCCGCTCCCTTGCGTTTCAGAGGAGGTGGAGGAGTGGAAGGTCATCTGCGGGAAGTTCCTGGCCATCAACGCCACCAACATGTCCTGTGCTTGTCCCCGGAGCCCCCGCGGCCTGTCCCCAGCCGCCCACCTGGGAGACGGGTCTTCCGACCTGATTGTCATCCGGAAGTGCTCCCGGTTCAACTTCCTGCGGTTCCTCCTGCGGCACACCAACCAGTGGGACCAGGTGGGTGGGGCGCCGGGCGCCCGGAAAGAGCGGATTTGTTTGCTCGAGTTTCACCCCTTTTACACTCTCGGTCACAGTTACTCCTGGTAAAACCTCATTTAAAAATATAAACTACAGGAACTAGGAGACAGGGGTGCGCGTGTCATGCTGTCTTCCTCTTCCTGTTCGCTTTTATTATATTAGTTTTTAACATATTTTTATTGATTTCAGAGAGAGGAAGGGAGAGAGAGAGAAACATCAGTGATGAGAGTGTCACTGACCGGCTGCCTCCTGCACGTCCCCAACTGGGGTTCGAGCCCGTAACCCGGGCCTGTGCCCTGACCGGGAATCGAACCCCGATCGCCTGGGTCCTAGGTCGACGCTCAACCGCTGAGCCACGCCGGCCGGGCTCTCTTCCTGTTTGAACAGAACAAAGCGACACTGACATCCTGTGTGGCCCTGCAGGTCGCTCACAGTAAACCCCCCTGCAGTCCCACCCTGGGCCCCGCCGTCCCTGCAGTTAGGGCAGGGAGACCCCGAGCCCGACACTTTGCAGAGAGCTGGGGGTCAGTCTCTGATTTTAGTGAAATTTGGGTTTGTTTTTCTTTAAATAAGTTCAACTGTACTAGTAAAAATGCCCCTGCCACAGCATGTGCGCGTGGTAGGGATTCCTCCCGGTGACTGGCCGCAGGGGGCCTGCCGGAATTCACAAGCGGCCGTCCCGGCGGGCGAGCTGGGTTTCCAGGGCTTTTCAGGGCTTAGCCGGGTGCCCAGGAAGGCAGGTCCCGGACCTCTGTCCACCTCACGCCGGCCAGTGAGCCGGACAGCCCGGCCCGGAGCACTGCCCAGGGACCGCGTCCTCGAGGGCAGGGTGTCCCCGCCCCGCCCAGTAACGTAGGGCCCCGCCCCCTCTCGCTAGTTCGACTTCACTTTCGTGGAAGTCCATCGCATCAGGAAGTTCCAGTTTGTGTCGAAGCGCGTGGAAGACGAGGACAGTGACCTCGGCGAGCAGGGGAAGGACGGGCCGCCCCAGACCTGCAGCCACCCCCCCTCCTGCTGCTGCACCGTCTCCAACAGCAGCTGGAACTGCGACGGGGAGGTTCTCAGCAGCTCCGCCGTGGAGGTCAGGTGGGTGAGGCGGCCCTCGTCCCCGCCGCGTCGCGATGGCCAGGGTGCACCCGTGGGTGCTCGCAGGGCTGCGAGCTCAGCCTCCCGCCGCTCAGAGCCTCAGGCAGGAGAGCGCAGCCAGGGCGCCTGTGTTTCCGCATGTTCCACACCCGTGGGGAGCCGTTGTCTTCACTTGGGGAACATGCCGGGGGTTGATCGTGGACACAGGCCTTGGACGCCCCTTGATTTCAGTCCCTCCCCGCACCCTGCGCACCGGCACCCGCCTCGGTCTCCTCGCCTGGCGGCGTCTCTCCTGATTCCCCGCAGGGCTTTCGCGGGCGCTTTCACGGCCTGGGCTCACTGCATCCAGCAGGAGGCGCTCCGGCCTCGAGCGACCCAGCCCGGTGCTGGGGTTCAGCCTGGTGGGGTTCAGGCTGGAGGCCTGGGGTGGGAGGCGGGGCTTCCCCAGCCCGCTGGGGCCCGTGGCATTTGGCATTAGAAATCTGTAACTGTCACAGAGAGTGCGTGTGTGCTGCGTCCCACGGGAAGACACAACATAAGGAGGTGTTTCCCCCCCTTAAAGGCTATTGAGGTGTGGGTGTAAAACTCATACGAGATTCGGGGGGAACTGACTGTTTGCGAAGGTCTGTAAGACCTCGGTCTACCCTGAGGGAACCAAGCCGGACACCCGATGGTGACAGTGTGGGTCACGTGAGACAGGCGGTGAGCAGATCGATGCCCACACACACCCACCGTGCGGAAAGGAGGGTGGCAGGTGTCCCCTTCGAGGTTTCCAGTTACAGATTTAAGGGACCATGTGTGTCCTGTTTGTAATTCACCAGTTTACGTGGCTTTCCTGCCAGCCAGCTGCTGGGTCCGGGTGCAGCCTCAGGGCTTCCGCCACCAGCGTCCAGACAAGGCTGCGGACAGGGGCGACTCCGTCATCTCACCCAGTCCCAGTCCACGTGCTCCCCGTCCGTGGCTGGTCGCGCTCGGCGTGGCAGTGGCTGCCCAGCTCACGTCTGCCCACGAGAGGCGGCCACGAGGCCCCAGGAAAACCCGCCGAGCTGGTCCTATGCGCAGGGATAATTTGTAATATCTTACAACTTATGGAAAGGGAATTCTTTTAAATGCCGGCTTCTGAGTTTACTAGAGAAATCGGTTCCTTCGAGAGTTAGGAAAGGTGTCCTTTTATGAAATGTCCCCTGTATGTCATGATAAGTGTGACCTGAGCCGGAGGCACTTAGTGGTGGGTTCATTACTGACCGTTGCAGAGGAGGTTCAGGTCCCGGAGCTCGGCGTGGGAGGCGGGGCCTCCAGGGGACCGTGGCCGCCCCTCAGACCCCAAGCTCCACCCACCGGGTGCCCACTGTCCTCCGTGACACCATTGCCTGTGCACCCCTCATACGCGCAGGGGGGCCTGTGTGGACTCCTCCCCGGGGCCCTGCGAGCTGACGACACCCAGGCAGGGGTGGTGGGCACCTGCAGTCACACTGCTGGTGAGGGGGTGCGGTCCTCTGACCCCCAGGTTTCCCCGTGGCTGTTGGCTGCCCTTGTTTACGAAGCAGGTCTCGGGAGTGTAAGGACGTCCCTGTGCTCCCCGCACCGTCACTCCAGGGCTGGGCCCAGGGTCCGCCAGGACGGGACCACCGTCCGCGGTGAATGCAGCCCACCCCCGGGGCCAGCGGTCGGGACACAGAGTTTCAACGTGGCCCTTTTCTCTGCAGGGTCCACTGCCAGCTGGTCCAGCTCTTCGCACGAGGCATCGAGGAAAGTCCCTGAGCCAGGACCACGCGGCCGAGACACCGTCTCCAATCGCCCGCCTTCTCTCTGTGCTTGGAAGTGTGAAAACTAAGAAAATACTACAAACCAATTATGTGGATACATACATTTAAATTTAGAAATTTATTTTTGATAGTTAAATCTTGGTTTTAGAAAAAAAATACCTTTTGTCGATAGTTTTGTGAACGCACTGGGCATGTTCCGTTCCCTGCGGACCTTCGGGTTGCGTGTCACCTCCTACCCTCGGCGGACGGCAGCTGTTGATTTGGGGCGCCGGCTCCTTCGGTTTTACAACGCGGACAGCGCCGGTTTCAGAACGGCCAGCGAGAGGCCCTGGGGCAGTAATTCACGGACAGTGTGGCAGGGGAGCCCTCCGTGGACGTCCTGCCGTCCGGACTTGAGGTACCTGCCGGTCGCTGACCGGCTTCGAAGGACTTGTCGGCAGCCATTTGTGGTCAAGATCCGGAAAGTCGTGGGTTCTCTGCCCCCGTTTCACCTTCATCTGAGCTTGTCGTTAAGGTGCAGTTCCTGGGTCCTCTCTGCTGTGCACAGAGCCCTGCGTCAGGCCGCACCCGCCAGTGGGCCCCTTAGAGAGACGGCAGGAAGGGTAGTGACTCTCGCTACAGCCTCGGCCTGCCCGTCGTCGGAGCGCCCGAGGCGACCCAGCCCCGGGCAGCCCCGGGCAGCGGTCAGGCGCTGGCAGGTGTCATACTGTTTAAGGTTAGAGACCGTCGATGCCATAGCCACACACAGCGCGTGGCGGACGGTGCTGGGGGGCGGACAGAGCACCACGCGGTCGGTACGACGCTCACTTTGTGAAGGGGTAACTCCAACCCCCGCCGTGGGGGGCAGGGGCTCCACATTCCAGGGCCCGCTCAGTGCACAGGGTCCGGACTGGTTCTCGTCTCATCTTCCCGTTTATTCCGACATATTTATTGACAGTTTTATCCTTTGGAACCAGAGTAGTAATTAGGCGTCTTCGTTGTTGGTGCTTGAGTTTGCTGCAGCTGCAGCCCTGGACTGACCCCCCAGGCCCCCCACGTCCTGGGCCCTGCCTGCGCCACGGCCTGCGGTTTGCCCTGGGCTTGGGGACGGCGCAGGGGCCCGTAAACCGGCTCAGCCTGACGGGCAGGAAGGTGTGTGGAGCTTTGGTTTGGCACAGGGAGTGCTGGGCTGTCCCGAGGCCGCTGTCCGCTGTCCCAGCATCAAGCCCGGTGCTCGCTTCAGGCTCGGCTGGTCATTCCTGCGTGCGACGGACGCTCATCTTTCCAGTCCATGTGCAGAGATTTGTATGTCGACTTACCTGTGAAGCCCCGTTTCCTCATCCGGCCCACCCGGGTCGGGCGGAGCAGCAGCTGTAACAGTGTTTCTGTCTGTTTTTTTTTGTTGTTTTTTTTTAATAGACCACATTATTAAGGAAATCGTGCGAGTCCAGTGGTCTCGTGGCTGGTGGGTGGAGGTCTGGGTGTAAAGAAGTGAGGACACCCTGGCCGTTTCTGTCCTCAGTGTTTGCTCCTGGGTCGGAAGAAACCAAAGACTGGGACTGGCAGCTCCGTGCAGGGCAGTGGCTGCACCCACAGGGCACAGGGCCCAGGGCCCGATGGTGAAGCGCTCCCGAGGGTGCCCCCGGCTGGACCCCCTGGCCGGGCCACCACGCCTCGACCGCCCCACTCGCAGGGCCTTCCTGAGCTGCCTGCCGTCTTCACAGCCTGTGGTCCACATTCCCCGTACCCCGGTCGGCCCTGAAATCCACCACGGAGTCTAGAAAAATGGCCCAGGCCAGAGAGGGAGCGTCTCGTGCCCAACGAGAAACCCAGCCGCACCACGTGGCTCCCAGAGGCCTCGGCGGCATTGCCGACCGTGTGCTGAACTGTGGGCAAAACTGGAGACCCTGGAACTTTTGGGGGGGGGGGGTGACTGAACACCCCCCGGTCAGCTGTCACAGGACATCCCCACGCCGGAGCTCTCGCCTCCATGAAGACTCCAGACGGAGCAACCACAGCCCCGACACTTTGGGATTTTTAAGGAAAAAAACCCAAAAACCAAAAACAGAACTGATGGTCGAGGGTGACGGCGGGAGCATTTCGAGGGCTGGTCCGCGTCTGCTGCCTCTGTGCTCACGGGTGCAGAGCAGCGGGCACCTGCCCCGGCGGGCCCGTGACTGTCCTGCACTCTGTGTGACCGGGACTTGTGGCCGGAAGGGGCGGCGTAATTAATGTAGTCTCTAGTCTTGCTGGTTTCAAGATTAGAAAATGGCCATCTGCTCTGACACGTTTGAGACAAAAATAAAGTCACTTTGGGCAGAACGTGGCTGTTATAAAATAAGCGGAAAGGACGCATGGTGAGAACCCCGATTCTAGGGCAAATGCATTTTTTAGTACCTTCGTATCCCCCTTTGTTCCCATCTGTCCTCGTGTCCCCCAGACTCCCCCCTTCCTGGGGTGACCCCTCTGACCTGCAGCCAGAGTGATGGTTCCTGCTGGGGTCCCGCGAGGGCTCCGTGCCCCCAAGAATAAAGACCCAAGCACGACGGGGGCCCCAGGGTGCCTGCTTTTGTTCTCTGGACCCGCCGGGAAAAGCCAAGAGGTGCCCCCTCAGAGCGCAGAGGTGCCTGGAGTCACGATGGGGTCGCGTCCCGGCAAACGCAGCGTCGGCCGAAAAGGCCCTTGACGCACCTGACGCCGGCCCACAGCTCAGCGCCGCCCGCTGCAGGCCCGCAGGCCGTTAGCAACGTTGGGCAACGCGGGGCTGCCCCTCCGGGCGTCACAGCGGCTCCCGGGCCTGGGGAAAGCTCAGCGTCCAGGTTCTGACTTAGGTTTCTGTTGAATACGTGTGGCTTTCACACCACCCAAACGTCAAAAACCATAAACCATCGTAAGCCGGGCCGGCCCGTGCTGCAGTTGGGCACAGATTAAAGCACACCGGACTGTGGTTGGAGCATTTTTTATTTTTTAAAAGTCTATTTTAATTAATTTCAGAGAGAGGAAGGGAGAGGGAGAGAGAGAAACATCAATGATGAGAGTCATGGATCGGCTGCCTCCTGCACGCCCCCAACTGGGGATCGAGCCCACAACCCAGCCTGTGCCCTGACCGGGAATCGAACCGCGATCTCCTGGATCCTAGGTAGATGCTCAACCGCTGAGCCACGCCAGCCGGGCTCATCAGAGCATTTTAAACAGTGGTCAGGCACACGTGTGCTGCTTTACGGGTGGAACAAGTGCCTAGACGGGAAACAGGCCAGCTGGGGCTCCCGCTGCTGTGGAGCCCGGATCCCTCCTCGCCCAGGGTTCCCTTCGGGGAGGGCGTCCTCCGTGTGAGGAGGGTCTGCGTCCACTGCCGACCAGTGACCAAGTGGAGGGACCGACGTCGGGGAGGAGTAGTGGGGGACCTGCTGCCCAGAGGGGCCTCGGGGTGAGCGGGAGCTGCGGGGCTGGGGGTCAGGAAGTTTCATTTTGCTAGAAAATCAGTCTGGGTGTCTTGTCAGGAGAGTCACCCAGGGGAGGGGGCAGGTGCTCCTGAGGATGTTCACCGTGTGCCAGGTTCCCTAGGGACTGCTGTCTGGCCACCTGGTCACAGCTTCGTCCCAGCCCCAGGACAGCACCCACGACCGATGGACAGAGGACACAGGCTCACCCCCGAGGTGGACTAGTCCGCAGGACCTGGCTTCCCCGGCCCAGGCTCATGCCCTGAGCGACCTTGGCAGGCGTCTGCCTCCTGGGGCTCAGGGTGCAGGAGGCTGGGCGCCCGTGAGTGCGCCTAGCACGTGTGTTTCAGTGCCGGGCCGGTTCCTGCGTCCCTGTGTCCTGTATTGGCCTCAGGACCGGCTGAGTCCTGAGTGCCACTGGGGACCACTCTGCCCAGGGCCCCCAAAGGCTCCCCCCTTCAGCCGCAGACCTTGGGGAGAGGGCCCCAGAGATGTCCATGGGCCCCCAGGGAAGGTTCCTCTGGGTGGGGCCAGGACCTGCACCCCAAACTCAGTGCACTGCGCCGAGTCTCCCCGTTTCAGAGCTCCCTATACACCCTCACTGGGTGATGGCACTGCTCCCTGCCGCCACCTAGTGCCAGGCTGGGGATGCCCCTCCCGGTGAGCCACCACCATCATGGGCCTCCTGCTTCTTCCAGAACCTGGCCCCAGCCTCTTGCTATACAGGGCGCGAACCACAGCCCACTGCCCCCTCAGCCCACCCCCGCCCCCCACCCCACCTCAGCCCTCACCCGGGGCCTTGGTGCCGAAACCCGCACCGCCCTCGGGTCCACCCGAGGGGACAGTGTGCCGCCTGGCCCCCAGCTGCCCACAGTGCATGGGCCCCCGCCTTAGCACAAAGCATTTCAGGTTTATTTAAATAAAAATTATAATTTATACAAGACTTTTTCTTTAAACAAGATTTTCTTAAAAAACGTTACAGGGACTTTCATCGGTTCTTCTTACAGTACAATCCTTTTGCTGAACACAGTTACACTGGGGACGATATTTACAGACCCAAAATAGACTCAAGCTTCGGACACAGAAGACTTAACATTCGTTCTAGTTCAGTGATTAGTCATAGAAATTAAACATCTGCCCAGATTTACACCGTTCAGTAAACTACAGGCCCTTCCCAACGGGAGCCCAGAGCCTGCCTGGGTCTGGGCTCTTCCCACTGCCAGCCCACTGTGCAATTCGGGGACCCCACCCTGCTCCCCAGCACCCCTCGGCCCTCTGCAGACTGGGCCGGGCGACCACACCGTCCTGTGGCGAGTCTTCATCTCCCTTCCTTCTCGGAAGGGACTCCAACTAAACCACCCCACCGAGCCTGGGGACAGCATCCCACCTCTTCTGACAAGCTGACCCCACAGTGTCCCCGGGGCCTCTACGGAGCCCACAAGGGCCAGGCCACCTGTGCTGGTCATGGGAGCCAACGCCGAGGTTTAGAGCGGCTCCTGCCTTCATTTTCAGATGCCAGTGCGTCCGGGCACCGGTGGGTGCTGCGGTCCCCTCGGACGTCACCGACTGGGGCGGGGGGCTTGGTCTGGCTGGTTGGCGTGGCTACCCCCCAATCGCTCCCCAGGCCCCAGCACGTGGCCTCACGGTCCCTCCGTGAAGGGGTGACCAGAGCAATGCTACAAATCTCTCACCCAAACCAGCAAATCAGGATCAGAGCCAAGGTAAAAATGACATCTGAAAAAGGGTACAAAAATAAGAAAAACAGCTTGCTCTCTGTAAAAAATAGAATCTGTTTCTTCAAAAAACGGCAATCTCAGTGACACCCAAAGGACTCAGGACAAGTGGAGGAGCCGGGGTCTCACGCGCTGGAAAGTGCGCCGACCCGAGAGTGGGCGCGCGCCCCGCCCCGATCCCATGGGCGTGCCCTTCGCAGCGGCCTACGGGGACACCGCCCGGCGGTCAGGGCCGTCCCGGAGGGCGCCGAGCCTCACCGGCCACCTCCACCAGGCCGCGGCTTCCCGGGCAGGGCGGGCCCAGACCAGCTGGGAGGGGGGATACTGGCGGCCGCCAGGAGTGCGACGGCCTGGCCCCAAACCTCTAGACTCTGCTCACGGTCTCTCCCCAAGTTCCCTGCACAGCTCGGGCCACCGTGGGCCTGGGACACTCCTGTCTGTCCCCACCCCAGCCCCGGAGCCCCGCCCGTCCCAACCCAGCCTGGAGGCCAACGCTGGCCCTGCAGCAGCTGACGTTCATCTGAGGGCCACCTGGGCCTTTCCAAAGAGCAAAGGGTTAAAAAATGTGCTTCTGTATCGGCATCAGATGCCAATTACAGGCCCCCAGACGGCCTGTCAGACCCAGACAGACAGTGGGCCCAACCCCGGCCCGGGCACAAGGGCCCCCCACCAAGGCTGGGCAGGGCACGGGCTGGACACGCGGCAGGGGTCCCGCCAAAGGAAGAGCGCGTCCCACCGGCCGATACAGAGGCTGGAGAAGGGGCCTCTGTCCCTCATCGCCGACGTCCCTCAGCTATGGCTTTGGTGTGGAAGAGCGTCCAGCCTCTGAGATCTGGGCTGAGCGGCCGGAGCCGGGTCTCCGCCCAGGTGGGGACGGAGGAGCAGCCGTGCCTGGCGGCGGCTGGGACCGCGTGTCCCCCGTGTCATCCTTGCCCGTGGCCTCCGAGGACCCTCTGCCCCGTGCCCGCAGCCTGGGACACGCCTCACCCTCAGGCGGCCTGGCCCCATCAGAGCAGCTCGACCCAGCGCAAGGGGTCTGTAAACGCCGGTCAACACGATGGAAACCGCTGGTCCGGGGGGATTATTGCAAGAGATCAAGAGGACACCCGATTTCTTCCCACTACCAAAGTGTTTAAAAAGGCCGGGCAAGGTCCCGGAGAGGCGGCACTAGCTGTCGCTGCCGGACGCCGCGGCCGCCGTGATCTTCATGTACTGGCCGAAAATGGTCTCGAAGGCCTCGTCCCTGTGCACCATGGCGCCGAACACCAGCGGCTGGCGGAGGAAATGCTGCGCTGAGCCCAGTGGCCGGGCCCCCTTCCCCGGGCCAGGCCCACGCGGAACCACAGGGCCTGAGTGCTCCAGGGCGGACCCCCTCCCACCGCGGGCAGATGTCAGAGAAACCGAGGAGAGGCAGGGGATGGGCCCCCAGGACCCCGCTCCCCATCCCAGTAACTGCTGGGCCATCCCCGCAGGCCTCAGCCTCCTGGCCCCAGGTTCCTCCAGGCCCCGGGGAGGGAGGGGGCTTCACAGGGCCCCTGCCCAGCTGGAGCCCCGGCAGGTCAGTGGCTCTGAGCTCGCCCCAGGGATGCCCGGCCACACGGCTGGGCCTGCCCAGCACTTACTTTCTGGGTGGATGGCGTGGACACGGCGATTCCCATGCCTGACCCCGGGAGAACAGAGAGGACCTTGTACTGGAAGATGAGAGCACACGTCACCACAGGCTCTCTCGGGGGACAGGCCGGGCCCCTTCCCACATCCAGGGCTTTCTCCCTGGGACCCACAGAGGACACGACCCACCGACCTTCTGGATGTCCGTGATGTCCACCAGCCTGATGACCTTGTTCCTCTTGGAAGAGCCAGACTTGGAGCTCTCAAAGCACAAGTAACTACCCGGGAGAACAGACAGAGAAAAGCCCCGCAGCTGAGCCAGAGGGGCCGCCGGCCACCACCAGACAGCCCCCGGGGGGAAGGGGGCGGCCCCCGAACACAGAGCCCCAACACCGGTTAGGTACCCTAGCCTTTTACAGAAGGTTTTACTTCTAGAAAGAGCTTCCTAGTTTTTAAAGATTCAAGTCTACCGCTCGGCACCGAGCCTGAGATACGTTCCCCAGACGTCAAAAGCCCGGGGCGCCCAACGCGCGCCCCCCAGGAGCATCCCCGAGGCCCGGCGGGGGTCTCGGGCCAGGCGCTTCAGCGAGGGGCGGAGGGAAGCCTGGGCCCCGGCCGCTGCGGGGAGCGTGGGGACGGCTGCCCGGGCCCGGCTGAGAGCAGCCCCGCCGGGCCCCGGCCCCTGGACCTCCCGCCCGGGGCACGGCCTCGGGAACAGCCGCTGGGCAGCCCCGTCCCCGAGGGCGGCAAGACCCCCGTGCGGCCACTCACTTCTCCGTCACGTACAGCACCCCATTCCTGATGTAGTCCGTGGGCATCTTCCGGTCCCTGTTGATCAGGCAGCAGCGCCAGCCGCTCTCGCACACTGAGGGGACAAGGCCACCGCGGCTGCACCGGACGCCCGCGGGCCCACCCGGCACCGGGGGTGCCGCCAGCCCCCACCAGCAGACCCGCCCGGGGAGCGACGGGCACGCGGGGGGGGCCCCAGAGCCCTTTCCAGGTGACCGCGCAGGGGGCTGTCTGTCTGTCTGTCTAAGGAAAAGGGTCCCGGTGATAAAGGGAAGGAACGGAACGGACGCCCGGAGGACGCACGTCAGGGTCCAGGGCAGCAAGGCGAGGCCCGGAGGTCCCACCTGAGACCCCCCGGACGTCCCTTCCCTGGTGGGGATCGCGCCACAGACGCCAAGACGTGCAGGGCCCGGCGCGCCGAGAGCCCAGCGGTTTAGGGGTGTCATGGGGAGGTCCTTTGGGGGAGGCGGGCAGGGACCTGGGCCGGCACGGCCCGCGGTGCCCCAGGGCAGTGTCTGCCCGCGAGGGGGCTGCCGGCAGCGCCAGCTCCGTGGGCCGCGGCTCGGGCAGGTCGGGCAGGGTTCCCGCGGGCGGCCGTCCACTGCGGGCGGCCCTCCGCCCTGGCCCCGCCTGGGCCTCCCCGCTTCTCCCCTCGCCGGCCCAGCAAACCCGCAGGCGAGGGCGCGGCCCCCATGGATGCCACCCGGGCGGGGCCCCTCCGCCCGGCCGGGCTGCTCCCGGGCCGCCTACCCGCCAGCGGCCGCTCGTTCTCCGTCAGGTTGAAGATCTCATGGAAATTGCCCCTCTTGGCGCCGTGGACGCGCCCGGTGTCTTCGTCCTTGCTCAGGCCGGCGGGCGCGCTGGACACGTAGCTCCGCGAGGAGGCCGTCTGCAGCTGCCGACAGCACCCGCCCCGTCAGCCGGCAGCGGGGGCGAGGGGCCGGGACGCAGGGCCGCCCTCCCCACGCCGGCCGCAAACGCAGCCGAGCTGACAGCGGGCGCGTCCAGATGTGGGCGTGGGCTCCCCCACGGGCCCTGGCCAGTGCCCGTCCCCGTATCAGGGCCCCCTCCGGCTGGGCAAGAAGCCTGGCTGTAGTGGGGCACCCACCCTCCCCCCGCCCAGAAGGCCGCGCCCAGCACCCGCGGCCCCCTGCGCGTGGGCGGGTGCCCCGCGCCCGGCGGCTCAGGTGGGCATTTCAGAGCCAGGACTGGCGGCGGGACAGTCCAGCAGAAGCAACGTCAGAACATGAGACACAACACAGCAACGCACAGCACCAGGTCACAGCGGGGGGCTGCCACACGCCACCATACCTTGTCAGGCCCTGACAGCTAGCCGGAAGGAGATCAGACACACGTGTGACCGTGACAAAAGGAAAACGGGGTCCGCGTGACACAAGGTCATAAACACACCGCTCAGCAAGCTCAAGCGCAGACCTGGCCTGTGCAAAGCCTCAGGGGGCCGCCTCCCACCCCAGGAGGCCCACGCCCTTGCTTCCCTACGGCCTGGCCGGCACAAAGGGGTCCTGAGCCTCAAGAAGGCCCCATCCAGGTCACCCCAGGGCTCCCCCACGCTGTCGAGGAGCCAGGCTGCCTGCCTCTGCGCCTCTCCCCTTGGGTCCACCTCCATCTGTGTGCCCAGCGCCCATCTGCTGCCTCACGCACACCCGGCTGCACACCTCGCTTGTGGGTGAGCTCAGGCCCCCAATAGCTTTACCGTCCCAGAACCAGAAAGCATGACCCACCCGTCACCCACAGCTTCCCTTCCACCAATCAATAGGTCACTGAACACCCTCTCCTCAAAGCACAATTCATACGAGACTCTACAAGCCAATGTCACCTCCTCCAGGAAGCCCTCCTAGACCTGCCTGGGAGTTCTGCTAGGCTCAGAACTTCCCCACGTGTCTGAGACCCCAAAGGCAGCACCTAGGCTGGCTCGGGACACAGTGTCGATGCCCAGGTGGCCCTCCACTGTGAATGAAATGTGGACCACTACCAGCCTGTGAGCACAAGGCAGGCCCATCTCAGGTGCTGCTTGGCCTTGCTGACAGCCCCAGAGCTGGGGACAGCGGAGCCTGCCACCCACCCACAGAGTGGTCGCGGCCAGGGCTCCCTCCTGCCAAGGCCCCCAGGCTCTCTGTAGCCGGGACAACAACCCACAGCCCCAGGTGAGGGGGCTCCAGCCTGGCCTCCAAGCGCTGCGCGGCCTCCAGCAGGAGCGTCCCCCACCCAGGGCCAGCTGGCCCTTCAACACAGCAGAGCCACGTAGCAGGAAAAGCCCCGAGCTGTCTGTTTCAAGGGCCCCAAGGAGCAGGAAGGACATCCGCCCCCGGGGACCCAGCGTGACCGGGAGCAGCGGCGGCTCTGGGACCACGTGCCCCGGCCGGAGGCAGGCTCACCCTGCGGGACACGGCGGCAGCACTGGAGCGCTCCTTGAGCTGGGGGTCGGTGGGCAGGCTCTTCCAGATGATGTAGGGGGTGTCGTACTTGGCGCGCAGCCTCGGGCAGCGCTTGAAGATGAAGTCGATGAGGAAGAACTTGATTCCGGCATAGAGTCCTGGGAGGAGAAGACAGCCCCGCTGCGCCCGGGACCGGCCACCGTGCTGGCCACTCGGCGTGGCGGCCTGCGCCCCAGCGTCAGGCCCGGCACGGTGGCCCCGGTGGGGGCAGGGCCGGGGAAGGAAAGAGGCAAGGTGACCCCGGCTAAGGGAGCGGCCACTTCTGTGGTCTGCAGGCTCAGAGATGGTTCGGGACTAACAATAAAACCGTCTCCAGGACAAGTGACTACCCCTGCTCCCCGGGGGCGACGGGAAGGAAAACTCCGGGGACGGCCCTCGCGGCGTGGACTCCCCCGTCAGAGCGCTCACGTGGGGGCCAGGTCCCCAGAGGACAGTGAAGAGCCCGCACAGCCCAAGGACATTCCACGCGCACGGGCTCTTGTCACCTCCCCGAGGCCGCACGTCTGCCCGCCGGGTCCTCCTGGCCACAGGGAGGCAGGGCGCCAGGGAGACTGAGGACCCACCCACACTGGGAGGGTGGGGCGGCGCCTAGACCACGACACCCCCAGCGGCGCAGCGGGCACCGAGCCGCACCCAGCACGCGCCTGCTCACCCATGGCGAGCCCCACCAGGCGGTAGGGGAAGAAGCAGGAGGCCAGGAAGGCGGCCCACAGCGCCACGTACAGCTTCTGCGTGATCTCGGGCTGCACCCACATGAACAGGCTGGAAGGGAGGCAGGGCTCAGCCGGGGCCGGGGGGCGGCCGGCGCAGCGGGCGGGGGGACGGGGGGGACGACTCACTTCTTGATCTTCTCCAGGATGTCAGCCATCTTCCCGAAGAGGTTCTGTGTGGAGAAGTGACTGTGGTCAGGACAGACCCCGGGCCGTCGGTCCACACGGCAGGGTCACGGGCACCCCCGGGAGACCACGGCCGGGTGCCACAGCCCGTGGCCCTGCCCGCCACTCCAGGCTGAGCGCGGGTGATGGGTCCGGTGGGATCGTGTGTTAACACGGTCATCGTGATGTAGCGCCCTGTCCTGCGTCCCTCCCAGGAGGGGCGCCGACCCCCAGGCAGCACCCTCAGACCCAACTGGGGGGACGCTCCCCACCCCTTGGCTGTCTAGGTGCGGGTAAGGGATCACGGGCAGGCCAACCACAGGTCATCTGAGGATGGGCAGGCCAGGCCTGGAGACTCAGGGTGCTGGGCCCTCCGTGGACTAGGCTGGAGACTCGGGGTGCTGGGCCCTCCGTGGACTAGGCTTGGAGACGGGGTGCTGGGCTCTCCCTGGTCTAGGCCTGGAGACTCGGGGTGCTGGGCCCTCCATGGACTAGGCTGGAGACTCGGGGTGCTGGGCCCTCCCTTAACTAGTCCTGGAGACTGGGGGTGCTGGGCCCTCTGTGGACTAGGCCTGGAGACTGGGGGTGCTGGGCCCTCTGTGGACTAGGCCTGGAGACTGGGGGTGCTGGGCCCTCCATGGACTAGGCCTGGAGACTCAGGGTGCTGGACCCTCCTTGGACTAGGCCTAGAGACTGGGGGTGCTGGACCCTCCATGGACTAGGCTGGAGACTCGGGGTGCTGGGCCCTCCCTTAACTAGTCCTGGAGACTGGGGGTGCTGGGCCCTCCATGGACTAGGCCTGGAGAGTCAGGGTGCTGGGCTCCCCCTGGACTAGGCCTGGAGACTGGGGGTGCTGGACCCTCCATGGACTAGGCCTGGAGACTCAGGGTACTGGACCCTCCATGGACTAGGCCTGGAGACTCAGGGTGCTGGACCCTCCATGGACTAGGCCTGGAGAGTCAGGGTGCTGGGCTCCCCCTGGACTAGGCCTGGAGACTGGGGGTGCTGGGCCCTCTGTGGACTAAGCCTGGAGATTGGGGGTGCTGGGCCCTCTGTGGACTAAGCCTGGAGACTGGGGGTGCTGGGCCCCCCCTGGACGAGGCAGAGCCTGGGGCAGTACCTGGGCCTTCTGGGCGACGTCCAGCACCAGCTGGAACTTCTCAGACACGGTCAGGTCTTCCTTTGGAGGCTCCTTCAGTCAAAGGGGAAAGAGAATGCCCACTGAAATTTAACGTTCAGAAATTACTGCCACAAACAGCACGAGGCCTCCCAGCCCGGGGACCTGGCCCCTCTGCTACCCCACACACCAGAGAGATGGACGCCCCTGGGGGACCTGGGCTGCGGGGCCAGCTCAGGGCGGCTGCTCCGGAGGACACTCCACCCTTGGCACCTGAGAAGGGTGGGTGGGAGGGCAGTGGGCACCCCTGTAGCTGGCAGGGCTGAAGCTCCAACTAACATGGCAACGGCTCACCTTCAAAGGTGCATCTGAGACTATGCGGTCCCCCCACCTCACTTACAGGCAGGGAAACTGAGACAAAGGGGGGACCAGACCTCACCCTGCTGGTCTAAATTCCTTCAACAAAACCCTCCTGAGAGCCTCCTGGGCCTGGCAGACACAGGTCTCCCCCAGACATCCTCTCCGATCCCTAAGGAGGCCCTGCAGGCACCATCCACTCAGGGCCCCTACTGCGCACTCCATGCACACAGTAGGTCTGCTGAGGCCCATGGAGGCACTGAGGGCTTCCTCTGCCCACACCCAGCTGTTCTGCCCCAGGGACCAGAGTCCCCTCTAGAGGGAGGTCAGCACATTTTTTCTATTTAGGGTCAGAGCGTAAACAGGTGTGGCTCTTCGGGCCACTGGGTCATTGTCACAGCCACTCAACTCGGCTGAGTCGCCCCGAAGCAGCCATAGAAAGGTAAATGAACGGCATGGCTGCGTGCCAATAAAACTTTATGTACAAAATCAGACAGCAGGCTGGAGGTGGGATGCCCTAGGAGCTGACCCTCTCTCCCTGTCGCTGGTCCAGCCCACTGTCCCCTCCCTGCAGAGGAGGCTGTGGGGCTCCAAAGGCCTTTTCACTGCCTCCCCCTCCACCACATCACAGCCCAGCTGGGAAGGGTCAGTAGAACAGGTCGGAGCAGGACCACCTCTCCCGGAGCAGCCAAGCCTGGGCAAGGGAGGTGGGACTCGGGGCACCAGCTATCAAGGGGTCAGGGTGCAGCTGCCCCAGGGACCCAGGCACGTTCCGGCCTCTCCTGGGCAGGCAGGGCTCCGGGTGGGCATTCACACAACTGCACCTTCTGGGGACCCAGGTGGAGCCCTGACCCCACGGGCACGGGCGAAAGCTTCGCCCCCCAGGACTCACCACCACTTCGGACACTTCAGGCACGATGCTCCACTGTATTCTCCAGCCCCTGGCAAACAGGAGACAGTGGGAGTCACGGCGACGCTGTCCAGTACCCGCCCGAGCACCCGACAGGAGGAGCACCCTGAGCGGTGGACAGAGGGGCTGCGAAGCCCCCACCTTCACCTCAGAGACCACCAGGGCCACTCCCTGGTGCAGATGACTCAGGAGGCCCCCACTGGCCCTCCCCTGGGGGCCTGCCGGGGGGGACGCATGTAAAAGCCCCCAGAGGTGGCGGGACAAGAAGCCTTTCAAAACCGGGTGGCCTGGGGACATGGGGCCCTGCACAGGGAAACTGGGTTCCCAGCCGAGCCCCCGCGGCCTCGAGAAGGTACTCGGAGAACACGGAGGGGAGACAGCGCAGACCAGGGGCTTGCAGCTCTGCCACCCCCTGGACCGTCCAGGCCACAGAGTGTTCGCAGTTCCGTCACCCCGTCTTCCCTGAGGTTTGGGGGGAGCTTTCTTGCCAAAACACAGCCCATCAGAGGAGGGGCAGGAGTGAGCCTGCAGCCGGCACCTGCTGGCCGTTGGGGGTTTGGGCATCAGCCGCGGCGGCCCCAGCAAACCTGGAGGCTCGCAGCCTATTAGAGGACCCCCAAATGCCAGTGCTCGAGGCACAGCAGGCGGGGTGTATGTCACGATATACGTGACACCGGGGTACAGCACAGCCACGGGCGCACAACACACCAGCTACCCACCTGGCTATGAGGTAATTGAGGGACAACCTCAAAATTGCTAGGAACAAGAACATGGGGATGGCCCAGCCGTGCCACACGGCGTTCATGTAGACCTGCGGGCAGGAGGGTGGGGGGGGCATGGTTAGGGATCCGGAGATGCTCAGGGCAGGCCTTACTCCTCCCCTGCCCCTGCCAGATGGACAGCGCTTGGGTCCAGTGGGATGTGGGCCTGCAGGTGGGGCCCCCACTGGAGACACCGGCCCCCATAGAGAGGCAGACAGACAGCCATGGACAGCTCAGGTGGGGCAGCCAGGCATATTTCCCCCAAAGCGCCCCCTCAACGCTGGGTGACACCCTCCACCCTTTCCCCGGGCTGGTGGCTCACAGGCTGGCTCGGGCCCCAGGTCCCCGTGTGCTTGCCCGGAGCTTCCTCTGTCCCCAGTACCCAGGGGGAGGGACCCCAGGGTGTCACAGGGGCAGACAAGACAGGCTCCTTTTCAGGATCGCTGCTGGGAACCCCACTGTGCAGACGGGGAGCCCTGTAGGCTGACCCCGGGGAACACACACGCCTGTGTCTGATCCTCCCAACAACCCCACACGGGGTGGAATCGCCATGCCCACTTCACAGACGGATAAACTGAGGCCCAGCTCGTCCCCGGGCTGTCCGCACACCAGGGTGGGTCCCTCGGGAGACCTCAGGGAGGGTGCGCCCTGCCGCCCCGTCAGGAGCACTCACGGTGAAGGCGATGGCGGACGTGTAGACAGAGTACCAGTCGGATAAGGCGGAGAGGTTCTTCACGAAGCTGGTGACGGGCTTGGCGCCGCGCTCTGCGCACAGAACAATGACACCACGGTCGGGCACACCCGGAGGTCGGGCCGGCCGCGCCGCGAGGGGAACCAAACGAGCAAAGCGAACTACGGCTCCCGGGGTGCCTGACCCCTGGGCCCTCTCGGGGCTGCCCGGGGTCCCCGTGGGAAATGTCAGCTGTCGGCTCCCCCACCCCGGCCCGTGCTCGTGGCAGAAGGGGACCGGGGACTGGGGGGTCGTTCCCATCCCTGGGCCCTGGCAGGGATCTGGGAAAGCTCCACTTTTCCACGGGGCCTCCACACCTGGAGGGACAGACGGACGGGGTGGGTCTGGGACATACTTCCGGCAGCCTTAGGAAGAAGGCTGGGGTGCGAATCCCCAAAAACGTCTTTCTAGAAAGGACGTCCGGTTCGGCACAAGATCGCAGGGCCCCTGCTCAGCCCCCACACCCACCAGAGTCAGCCCCCACCAGCGAGGTACTTACTTAGTCTCCGCATGTTCTCGGTTAACCTGAAGGACAGGGAGAGAGGTGAGCACCAGCAAGACTCACCTGTGACCCCCCCCCCCCGACACCCACGCCCCCTGCACAGTGTTGGCATGTGGGGAGCACGGGTGACCTGGCACTCGGGAGCCACGCGCCGGGACGGGCCTCACCGCCGCTCCCTACACGGGAGGGGGTGTAGCCTGTGGCACTGTCCCTCGTCTCCTGCCCACGTTCCCCGGGAACTTGAGGCTTTGAGAGCAGGGACCTGGCCCAGCTGGCGCCCTTGGGGCCCTGAGGACCTGACAGCACCTGGCACGGGGCCTGTTTACCGCGCGGGTGTGTGGCCCCACAGGAAGCCCAGGGTGGGCACTCCTCCCCGAGCCCACTGTCCCCGTGTCTGCCACAAAGCGCGAGGGAGGCCACTGAAGGAGGACACCCTGAAAACCCGTGCAGCCTTGGGGATGGCCCAGCGGGACCAGGGGGGCCCCGCAGCCACGTGGGCAACCCCACTTCATGGCTTCGCTGAGACGCTGGCCTGGTGCCGAGGCCGCCCCGCCCCGAGGCCCACCTGCGGGCGCTGAGCGGCTCCTCGGTCTCCACGGCGCTCTCCTCGGGCTGGAAGCGAAAGTCCTCCACGTACTCCCCGAACTTCTCGTAGAACCACTTCTGCACCCGGGGGCACAGCCCCTGGCCCCGCCGCTCTGTGGGGACAGGCCAGAGACTGGTGAGAGCGTGGGGCCCACGGGCCTGTGGGGGGCAGGGCGGGCGCTCAAGGACGCCCGGCAGGGGGAGGCAGGTCCACACCAGGCTACGAAGGGCTCGTTCCCCCCAAACAGAGCCGGATCCACTTCTGCCACAGGGCGCACGCCAGCCACCGTGGGGCCTGTTTCTCTCACCCAACCCCTGGCTTGTCAGAGGCTGTCCCAGCACAGGGCTGTCCCCTCACAGGCACCGTCCCCGCAGCTCCCAGCCCACGCAGGTCTGCGTTAGCCGCCTCCCTCTCTTACTGGGCACACTGGCCTCTCTGGGAGGTGGGCTGGGTGGGCTCACTCTCCAGGACCCTGTGGTCCAGCCAGTGGGGGTGTCAGGGGCTGTCCTGGTGAGGGCCCCAATGCGTGAGGTGGCCTCTGTTCACCCCCAGTCAAGGATTCAGAAAGCCACCCCCACCGCAGACTCAAACCCAGGCCCAGTCCCGCAGAAGCGGGCTCTTCAGAAGGCAGGTCTCGGAGTCGCCTGCAGGGGGCGCTGTCCGCCACCATTAGAGGGACCGGTGAGGCGGTGACGTCCTGCGGGCTCCCAGGACAAGAGTGGGGAGGTTTCTGCAGAGACCCCCCCCCAGGCACAGAGGCGGGTGGTGCAGGCGGGAGGTTCTCGACCGGAGGGTTCTTAGAGCGAGAGGCAGGGTCAGCTCTGTTATCTCAAAGCAGCTGTGGACCAAACGTACTGATGGGGATTTGAAATGCACGTAACGTTCACATGTGAAATGTGCCTTCCTTTTTTTTCAACCATTAAAAGATGTAAAAACATTGACAATGTAAAAGCAGCCCAGCCGGGTGTGGCTCAGCGGTTGAGCGTCGACCTGGGATCCAGGCGATCAGGGTTCGATTCCCGGTCAGGGCACATGCCCGGGTTGCGGGCTCGATCAATGACTCTCTCCTCATTGATGTTTCTATCTCTCTCTCTCCCTCTCCTTTCCTCTCTCTGAAATCAATAAAGATACATATATATATAAAAAAATTTTTTTTTTTAAAGAAAATGTAAAAGCAGACGGGCTGTGCTCTGCTGACCCCCTAGTACAGGCCAGGCCTGCTCTGGGCAGTTGGGTTTCGGAGGTCCTGAGCCCCTAAACCCTGGCTGCAGGATGACCCACACACAGGGCACCTGTCCCCGCCTCCCTCATGCTGGGGCTACACGTGGTGGGGTCCTTCCCTCCAGCTCCCACAGCAATCCCCGCTCCAGTGACCACAGCTACCACAATGGACTCGGCTCAAGGCCGGGCCTGGACAGGGGGCCGGAGCCGCGAGACCCAGGGAATTGGGATCTTGCACCTTACACTTCTCGGATGCGCCCACACCCACAGGAGGCCTATCATCGCCATGCACAGCGGGGCTCTTGGGGTCCCCTGAGCTGCTCCTGGCTTGGAGCCTGGGCCCCTGGCCATGAAGCTGAGAACCAAAGGAGACTAGGGCTCTCGGGATGCGGCAGCCAATCCTGCACCCGGGCTGGCCGGCTGGGGGATCCAGCACTAGGGACCCAGGAGAGGAGCACACACTAGCTTCCTGCTGGAAGGCGAGACAGGCACAGGACGGCCTCCCACAGCCACCACCCAGCAGGGAGCCCGCAGGGCCTACCTGCTCCATTAGTGACCTGGGCCTGGCTTCTCGGAGGCTGCTGGGCCGTCTGCTCCTCGGATCTTGAGGAGGGTAGGAGGAACAAGACCTCTGTTAGTTCGAACCCTGGGCGAGCCTGGGCCTGGGCCTGCGCCTGAGCCTGGGCCTGGGCCTGCGCCTGAGCCTGGGCCTGGGCCTGGGCCTGGGCCTGAGCCGGAGCCTGGGCCTGGGCCTGGGCCTGGGCCTGGTCTTGGGCCTGGGCCTGGGCCTGAGCCTGAGCCTGAGCCTGAGCCTGAGCCTGGGCCTGGGCCTGGGCCTGAGCCCGGGCTGGGTGTTCCGGCGCCCAGAGGAGGCCTCGCTACACAGCCTGGCACTTGCTCCACGAGCCACTCCCTCTGGGACCCCTACTGCCCAGAAGAGCTGAGACGTAACAGGTGCACCCTTTGTATTTTAATACTGAATAAATGTGTCTCACAAACAGGAAACTATTCTAATCATTTCCACCCATTTGCTTTTCTTGACTGTTAAGCTCAGAATCTGTAGCTCCAAACGGCTATTAACTGGCCTGCTGATAGAAAGATCCTTAGCACACAGAATTACCAAGTACCCTGCAAGGCCACAGGCTGGGGGGACCCCTGCCCTGGCCAGCTGCCCACGTCCCCCATGCTAGCCACCTGCCTGGCTTCCCATCCCTGCAGCCCAGCCACATCCGACCTCAGCAGTCACCGGCCTCGAGCCCTCTCCCAGAGTGACCAGATCCTGACTATGGACCTGTCTTCCAGCCACAGGCCCCGCAGAGCTGGACTTTAGCAGCTGGCCGGGCCCCTGTCCCTCGGGCGGAGTCTGTCCAGGTGCTCTGGCCAGCCCACGCCCTCCTCCCTACCGACGCCCGCCTACCCAGCCACCTCACTCTGTGCTGGCTGGGCCACTGTCCCTTGGTTCCCAGTGCTGTTTCTGCGGTTCCCAGCGCCCCCAGTCTGGCAGGGACCCCAGGACATGGGAAGGGTATGGCTCCAAAGAGGCTTGGGGGTCCATAGTTGCCTCGGAACAGGGCCAGGGGGCTAGGAGACCCTCAGCAGTGCACACCCTCAGCTTCAGGGAGCAGGGGGTGCGGTTTCTGCTTTGTTCACATGTCATTCACTCCAACACCTCCATGGGCCAACCCAGCCTGCAGGATTGTAACCCCCAAAGCGAGACCTGCAGCAGGAAGCATGGAGGACTAGCTGGACAGACCTGCAGGGTGAGCACAAAGCAGTGGACGCGGAAGGTGAGATGGAGGTGGCGTCCAGGGAAGGGGGCTGTGGTCAGGGGGGAGTGCGGCCTTCACGCCACCCCTCCGGGGATCCGCACCCGCAGCTACTGACTTAATGGGGATTTAGCAGGACCGGAAGGGGAGCCCAGGGCACACATAGGAGATTCCAGGACCCCAGCCGGGTTCCCTCTATTCCTGGGCAGGCGTCGAGGCCCCTGACCAGGTGTTCTCTGGGCGAGCCGGAGGGGGGGTGTCCAGAAGAGGTGGCTCCCCCAGGAAGCACCGACAAACTGGTTCCCAGCAGAGCCTGGGCCCAGGTGTACGCCGCGGGGACCTCGCCCCCCCCCCGGCCTTGGGCACCTCCTCACGTGGCCCCTGCACCCCCTCACCTGCCCTTCAGCACTTCCTGGACCTTCTGTTCCAGCTCGATCCGTCGCTGCCGCTCCCGGTCCAGCTCCTGCCGCAGCATCTCAGAGTTGGTTTCTTCTCGCAGCTTCCGGAGCTCCTCCTCTGTGAGGGAGACCACCAGGTGACCACCACTCCCTGTCCCCCTGCCCCCTCCGGCTGCACCAGGGCCAAGGAAGGCATGGTCTGCGGAGCACTGAGGCCCTCCGTGCCTGACAGGAGGTGGCAGCTACCCTGCTTCTCTCCTGTGGGCACCCCCGCAGAGGGGACTATTAATCGGGGCTCCTCTCACTCAGGGGGCAAGATCCAGGGCAAAGCAAGGGCGAGGATTCCTTCACTAAATAAGACGGGTGTAAAATAGACACGCAAAAAGCATCTCACCAACCACACCACCCGGCAGGACGCCCCAGAGGAAGGGACCCCACAACGTCTCCCACACACAGGTGCACCCGGCATGGCCCTGGGAGGGGCACAGTCAGCTCCCACCACCTGGGGAGCCCAGCAGGAGAGAGATGCTCTTGAGAGGCCTCACCAAGGAGGCGAGACCTGAGCTGCGGGCTGAGTGAAATGAAGAGCGAAGCCCAGGCGCCTGGGAAGAGCATGGGCCGGCAGGGGAACAGCCTCGCAAAGGCCCTGAGGCCGCAGGGCCCACAGGCTGGGAGGGGGCATCATAGATGAGATGGGGGGGAGGGCAGAGAGCTCTGGCAGCAGGGAAGAGGGCCTGACATTATTCTGGGAGTGATGGTTGCCAAGGCCAAGTAGTTGTTTTAAATGGAGTAAGTGGAGAGCTGAGCCACGGCCCTCAGAGAAGACCCCGTCTGAGCTGCGGGACCTGGGGCTATGTGACCGCACATGGACAAAGGGGCTTTGCAAATGCAATGAGCTTAAGGATCTTGAGACAGAAGAGCATCCTGGGTTATCTGGATCATGTAAACTCGTAAGAGGGAGGAGAGTCAGAGGTCAGAGACTGGACGATGCCTCCTGCTGGCTCTGAAATCGGAGGGAGGGGGCAGGAGCCAAGGAAGGCAGGGTGGTCTGGAAGCTGGAAAAGTCAAGGAAGGAACCCTCCCTGTGAGCCCACAAAAGGCACACAGGGACTGTGAGGAGGGACAACACTCGCTGGGGTCAGGTCACCGCCTGCCCAGGTGGGACTGAGGCTGGTTACTGGGCAGCATGGGGTCCAATGTGGCCGAGGGTCAGCTAACTCTTGTTTCTACCTGAGGTCGGCCGAGTGTAGCCTGTGGTGGCCACAGTCCAGGTGATGGGTCACAGACCGTGCAAACAAATTCCCACGGGAAAAGCCACTTTGCTCGAGTCCCGAAAGGCATTCCTGAGACCAGTAAATTTACCGAAACCAGTGAGGACAGGGCCCCAGTGAGAGCCAGGCCTGCGGGCTCACCTCCACTGCCCCTCCACTGCCCCTCGCTGCGGGTCATGGTAACACTCTCGCTGGCCCGGGCAGGATGGCGGGGTGCTCAGGGCGACCCAGCAGCTTGTCTTCCTGGCCTGGCTGCCTCAGCAGACCTGGGGGCGCAGGGCCAAGCCCAAGACCCTGAAATTCAGGCCAAGGCCACTACACGGCCCCGGGCCCCAAACCTAGGCAGCTGACAGAGGCGGCTGTGCGTGAACGGTGAGAGCTTGTCCCACAGCGCAGAGGTGGACAGACCTGAGAGGTCTCCGGTCCAAAGACCCCTGCCGGGCAGGCACCCCAGGGGGAAGGAGGGCTCCACCCGGGGAGTTCGTGACTGGCTGGACTTTGTCACTAGCCAAGGAAAAATATTTAGATTTGCTGAGTGCTGGGATGTCCACTCAGTAAATATTTGGAGTGCTCAAGAGTCCTCCAAGGTCCTCCCCTGCTGGGCTCGGCCCTGCTCCCGGCACCTGGGTCTCAGCTTCCTCCAGCGCCCTGCCCACTCCCACCCGCCGGGCTCCTTGGGAGAGGACCCTCCCCAGCGAGGGGGCCGGGAGGGTGCCACCCAACCCCAAGGAAGCTGTCCTGCCTGGTTCCCGTTAGCAGCGGTTTCCTCCAGAGACCCCTTCGGTTCTGGGCTGAAGCAGTGTGGTCGTCACAGGGCTGTGTCCCGAGGACTGAGGCCTCCCACCAGTGAACCGGGTGCCTCCCCAGGACGCAGAGGCAGCCTGTTTAGGGGCCACGCAAAGGGGAGATTCGAAGGAAGGGGTGGCGCCCTGGCCGGTGTGGCTCGGTTGGCTGGATCATCGATCAACACCAAAAGGATGTCGGTTCATTCCAGGTCCGGGCATGTCTACCTAGGTTGCGGGTTTGATCCCCAGTGGGGGCGCGGACGGAAGGCAACCAATCGATGCTTCTCTGGCACATCGATGTCTCTCTCCCCCCCCTTTTAAAATCAGTAAAACATTCTCAGGTGAGAATTAAAAAAAAGAAAGAAAGAAACAAGGGGTGGCCTCTGTCTCGGGCCTTGGGGACACTGAGACTCAGAAGTAGGGTCCAGCCTGGACCCGGCAAAAAGGGAAGAGCAGGCCAGGAGGCAGGTGACAGGGTGCAGAGTCCCTGCTCCGAGCTGCAGGAAGCCAAGCCTCGGACCCCCCAGCCCCCACCGCTCACAGCCTGGCTCCTTTAAAGCAGGGACGGTGCCAGGCACAGGTGCACGGGGCCCTCACCCACACACATGCTGGGATCCTTCCTGCAGGCACCCAAATCCATCCACGTTTCTCACCTCAGCTCCCACGCTTGATCCTAACGGGCCCCCCAGCTCCCCTCACACCCTCCAATCTGGCTCCAAACAGCAGCCAGAGGGTCCTCCTGAAGCCTGAGGCAGCCTTGCTGCTGCTCTGCTTAAAACTCTCTGGGGCTTCCCACGGGGCTCCTGATAAAATGCACCCACCCTGCGAGTCCTCCCACCGAGGCCCGCACCCCATCTCCAGCTGTCTCCCTCTGCCCTCTCTCATCTTTGTTCGCCGGGTTCAAGCCACAGTGACCTTCCTCTAGGTCTTCAAGTGCCCTGATCCTGCCCCAGGGCCTTTGCACATGCCGGCGCCCCTCAACCTTAGTCCTGACCCAGATGCCATTTCCCCTGAGTGACCTCCCTGACACTGCCCCCCAATCTGATGTGGCCTTTTGTCATTTTCTCTCATAGGTCTTGCTCTTTCCTGTCAGGATAACCCAGGTCCTCAGGGTGCTGGGAGGGGACACCAAGAGGTGACGCACGTTTACAGAGAAGGGCTCAGCAAACATAACCCCCGGCAAACACATCACATTTCTAATTCTACATTCACCTAAGGGTTCCCTGGCGCAGGCCCACGTCCCCCAGCAGGCCCGAGGGAGGAACCATCTGCTTCGCTGTCTGTGCTGGTGCCAGGACCTGCCTTAACTCAAGGGGATGCCAGTAAAGACGCGGGGAACAGATGCTGTGAGGCGGGGACAGCACCAGTCCACATACGGGGCTCGCTGGGAACTGGCCAGAGAGGACACCCATGGTGGGGAAGGGGTCCAGGTGGAAATTCAGCCATCGGCCCAAGTGTGACCAGCGGTCACTTCCCAGTACAGGTCACCGGCTCCTGAAGGACATCTGCACCCCATACAGCGGCCCCCACGCTTCAGGCCTCAGCCTCCCCCAGCCTCGTACAAGGGCTCCTGGGGACCCTGACCCGAGCACTCAGGGTCATTTAGAGTCCCCACCTGCCACAGTCCTTGAACACAGAGCACCTGTTAGGGGGCTAGAAGGGGGGACTAGGGTGATCGGGGGTCCACAGCCCTAACAGGTGATCAGCCCAGGAGCCTCTGCCTCCATGGGGATCTCCACTCAGCCCCGTGCTAAGTTCGGCAAATGCTGTCAGAGTGGGGACAGCACTGTGACAAAGCAGCCACACCCTGCCCAGAGCAGCATCGGGGTGCGTCCCTGAGAACACATCCCGTGTGTGAAGTGAACTGCACTGGCTCCATCGGGTGAGCCGAGGCTGCTCCCTGCCAGGCCCTCAGCCCCTTGGGAGGTGGGCCTGTCCTATAGTAGGTGGGGCTCTAGGTCCCTCCTCTGAGGACTTGAACCCACTGACAGCAGGGCACCCTGGCCTCAGGGGATGTGGAGACCTCTGCCCTCCTGTGTGCCCGCAGATCTGCAGCCGCCCCTCAGGACCCTCTGAGCACCTGCCTCTCGAGCCGTGGGCCTGGCACACAGCTGGCGCTCACTCAAGGCTCACTGGATACGCACGTGGGTGAACCTCACTTGCAGTGAGTCTCCACAGACGCCTGTCCACCCAGCGCTCCGTGGGCGGCCCTTCGCAGGGGTGAGAGCCCTCTACCCCGAGGGGACTGGCGCCTGGCTCAGTCCAGTGTCTACGGCGACGGCCCTGCGCCCACCTCACAGGGCCTGGGCTGGGTGAGTTCCCAAAAGGCGAGGCAGTGTTCCCCCTCCCACGCATGACTGCTCCCGTGGGAACAGCACGTGCTCCGGGGAGTACACAGGGTACGAGTTTCGAGTCAGCACAGCCTTGCTCCTGGGAGGCAAGGGCGGGGCGCGTTCTAGTCAAGGTCAAGGTGGTTTCCCACCTGCTCCTCTGAACCCCGACACCCACACACACCCCATCCCTCCATGGATCTCTGCGTCATCTGAAGGTCACGGCGGCCCCCACATCTCCTCCCTCCATAGACATCGGGTGCCTTGGCCCCTCCAGCATCCTTAACAGGAAACCACATTTTCCTAACACTGCAGCCCCCGAACCCCCCTCCCCACGTCACTACCCTGTGAAAGGTCAATGCATAGCCAGGTTCCGCCACACGGCAACCAGTAGCCAGCTGGCCGTGGGCTGGACGTGAGCACGTGGACACACAATCCCTTCCCACAGCTCGTGGAATGCGCTGCACCCGCTTTCCAGTGTGCAGACTCACTCACAGCAAGGGGTCTCAGAGACGAGGGGCCTCGGCCACTCAGGGAGGCCTGTCTTTATACCCTCGACCTCCTTACCCCTCTGAAGCTGCCCAGCTCCCCTTCCCTGGGGCCGAGGCCCTGCAGAGCCGAGACAAGCACACTCCTTCCCCCCAGGTCCTGAGGCCCACTGCCCCGGCGGCCGGAGGGCAGGTCCTCCCCAGCCAGGGCGGGGACAGTGGCCACCCCCGGGGCAGGCTGTGCGTGGGACAGCAGCCCCACACAGCCTGGAACCTGCTCATCCCAGTTCCCAGCGAAGCCACAAGAAGATGTCACCTTTCCCAAGTGCCTCCTTTCCTGGTGGCGCAAAGGCAACGAAATAGACTAAACCACCGGCGTTCAGTGACCGTTCCTCTCCCACAGCTGCTCTCTGAGCGACTCTCTCCTGCACCCAACGCAACAGTCCCAGCAGTGACGTGAATGTTACGGGTCTTCTTGCCCCCGCACCCCCCATGGTGACATATTTAGATCACGCTGCACAGACACAGCTGGCTCTGCACAGGACAGCGGTGCCACAAATCCCTGCCATCGATTTCTCTCTCCTCTCTGAGTAAGAGAAGAAATGGGAGCCAATTTCCTGCCTGAAAGCGCTGAGCTGGTCATTCAAAAGGTGCCTCATCCCTCCAGCCGCCCACTCTGGCTGTTCTCCCGAGCCCTCTGCCCCTCCCACCTCCCACAAGAGCCATCGGGCAGCGGCAGGTGATGGGGAGATGGGAAACCCAGGGAACCCCCAGAAATGTCTGCTTGACTTTCTAAAGCTTGGTTTCCTATCCAAATGCCCCCTCTTGCATCCCGGGGTCCGGCTCTGGCAGGGGCATTCAGAGACCCTAGAGAGGTAAGGACGTCAGTGTTGCCTGCAGCCCCGTTTCTGCACGGATACTGCTGGCCACTGCTCTCAAAGGGACAGGGCAAAACGAGCTATAGACGTGAGCCCCCAAAACAGGAAACCAGCACCACATGACAGAGGACGCCGATGGCACTCCCCACGAGGGCAGCCCACCCACCTGCTCCAGCCTTCAGGCCTCGAGTCCGGGAGGAGAAGGGCAGGATCGGCCAGCTGACCGGGATCTCCAGACCCCCCACACCGGCCCACAGCACCCGACTCGGAGGGAGACAGAGGCCAGGCCTCCGCCCGGCCCACGGCCCAGCCCACCGCCAGCCTTCAGCCTCCAGGGAAGTCACTGGGAGGAAGGAACTTGGCTTCCAGGCTATTTTTAAACCTGTAAAAGTAGATATCTCAAGCGGGAGCCCTCCTGGCACACAATTCAACAGGCCCAGCCGCAGCCAAATATAAAAATCATGTGATAATCCTTAAATAAAACTCCTTCCCACCAGCCAGGAGTGCAAGCGCAGGGACCCCTCAAAAGCTGTCCCCGCCACCCGGCCAGGTGAGCGGCCTACACACCTGAGGCTCTGGGCCTCCATCTCCCTCCTCAGCTCTCACCGCAGCTCCCCGGCCGCCAGCCTCCAGGCCCCACTCGCCCCTCCCCCGCCGCTGGGGTCCTTTCTGGAGGGCGGAGGGCAGGGCCCCCCCCCCAGGGACCGGACACCAGGGCGGAGCAGGGGCAGCCACACTTCCAGCCACTGGGAGGAGTGCCCACTGCAGCTCCCACCTCCCCTCACCCCCCCAACCGGGAAAACCAGTTCACTACAGGAAATGAATCGCTTTTATTGTAAACTTTCATCTTATCGCCTCCCTAACATTTACTACAGCCTGTTATTTGCTGCTACACAAAGAGGTGGCATTTATGGGACTATGAGCAAGTACCAACAGCCACGCTGACTGGCTGGTCACCGGGAGGCAGCGAGCTCTAAGCATTTCTCACTCTACGCAACAGGCAGGCGGCTGCGGGGATGCTCGCTCATCGCTGGGCTTCAGGCACATTTTAGGAAACAGGCTGGGGGTGTGGGGGGACAAGCCGTGTATGACAACTGTTCCCAGGTAAAACAGCAAGAAACAGGATCCCAGCAGCATTGCGGTGCATCTCACACCTGAGGTCTGGGGGCCCTGGGCCCAGTGACTGAACCAGGAATGTGTGTGCACCAGCCCCCCATCCCGTGCCCTCTCTTTTCAACTAAGAGCTTAGAACCCAGCAGCAGAGCCTCCAGGCCCCAGTCCTTTCCCACAGCAACAAGCTATCTGGGCTGGGGGCGGTCAGGGACCCCTGGCCCCCAGCAAGGTGAGACTAGGCCCCAAGTTACTGAGTGGGTGAGCCCACCAGGGAGCAAAGGTGACACATACAAAACATGTGCTTAGGGACCAAACACCAGAGAGGATGGGAGAACCAGAGCTCTGGGAGGTGCCCAGGGGGGCCATGAAGGAAGTATGGAAGGGGGTGCCCAGTGGAGGTAAAGTCTATCTGTCCACCTGTCCACCCATCTACCCATCCATCCATCCACTCACCCACCTATCCATCCATCATCAGCCCACCTATCACTCACCCACTCACTGATCCATCCATCCATCCATCCATCCACCCACCCACTCATCTACTCACTGATCCATCCATCCATCCATCCATCCACCCACCCACTCATCTACTCACTGATCCATCCATCCATCCATCCATCCACCCACTCACCCACTCATCTACTCACTGATCTATCCATCCAATCCATCCATCCATCCAATCCATCCATCCATCCATCCATCCGATCCATCCATCCACCCCACTCATCTACTCACTGATCCATCCATCCATCCATCCATCCATCCATCCACTCATCTACTCACTGATCCACCCACCCACCCACCCATCCATCCAGTCATCCACCATCCAGATGTGCACTGAGCACCCACAGCCGCTAGGCCCTGGGCTCTAGCTGTGGGAATTCATTAGATGAGGCAGCAGCTACTTTTGCTCCTTCTCAGAGTCCAGGTCAGGACAGGAGATAAAATGTGGATGGAGAAGAGTCCCTCGTGGAGCTGGAACATCAGGGCGCTCCTCACATGCCAGAGACAGCCCATCTCTGCCAGCCCAGCCTCACCGTGCAGATGAGGGTTTCCCAGGAGGGGACAGCCGGGGAGCTCGCAGAGGACGGGAAGGTGTGCTGACCTGGCCGCTTCTGTGCCCACTGCACACCTGGGAGCTCAGGGCTGCCACCTGGAGGTGGGGACACCACAGCCACCTTTCTCACAGCCCAGGGCACTTGTGAGGTGTTCGGTGGGGTGGGACACAGAGCTCTGACCTATCGCACCCTGTGAGACTCCATCCTGTCATCTTCCAAAACACCCGTCAGATAACAGTGCTGGACCAGGACGCGGAGCCATGAAAACAACACTCTCAGGTGGGCACGTTCAAGCTTCCTCCCTGATTTCACCCTCACCCGAGATTCCCGGAGCCCGGGGCCCCTGGGAGCAGCCGGGAGGAGGCCTGGGGCTGGCAGGACCCAGGGTCTCCCCTCTGAGCAGAGAAGAAACAGGGCAGGGTGGGTGCTCAGCGGGCACCGAGCCACGGCTGCCGTGGGGTCAGCTGGCCGCGTCCTCCAGCTCTGTCCTGGACAAGGAGGAGTCAGGGTCCAACGTGCGCAATGAATTATGAAGGAGCAGATTCTCACCGGCACGGGAAGCGATCGAGAAAAATGAAATTCTAGCCGGCACAGCAGGCCAGACAAGTAATTTTCTTAGGGGCCAATTTCACGCGTTCCGGATGAATTCTATACGATCCGGACATCCGGTCCCGTCTCTGCCGTCTGTCTTCATCTCCGCGTATCCGATCTGTTTATTTCCCTCCTGTCTGTCTGGGTCACCCATCTGTTGTCTCCCCAAAAGGGCAGAAACTGATCAGTAAGCACCTCACTATGGGATAGAGCTGTCCAACCCCATCCTGGGTATGGGGACTTTATCTTCTCAGCTCAACATCACAGAACAAACAGGAGCAGAGGGACACCTACAGGCAGGTCCACAGGGGCGGGTCCAGAGGTATCTGATCAACCCCACACCTAACCCTGTCCCCAGCAGGCCTCCAGCGGCTGCCTCGTCCCTTTTGGGCACCTGCAGCACCAAGGCCCTTGTTTTTGGAAGGCTTCCCTGGCAAGAAAGGTCTTCCCTAACCTGAGTCACACAGACTGCCCCTGGAACCCTCTCTTCCCTCCAGGGCTCCCTGTTACAACTGGGCCCAGAGAGGGGGGCCCTCCAGGCCACAGGAGGCAGCTGGGGGCCGTCCTGTTTGCCTCCCTGACTGGCTTCTCCGAGAAGCCCCCCCACACACACACAAAGGGTAACAACCACCCATGCTGACCCCTGTGGGTCAGAGCAGGAAGGGGGACGTACAGGAGCTCTGGGGGCTCAGGAGCAAAGGGTGCCCCCTCCCAGAGCCAGGCTCTGGCACCTTCACGGCCGCCTGCCTGTCTGCGTCCACTGGGAACCCATGTGTCCCTGTCACTAAGTGGGTGCCAGTGGCCCAGAGATGATGGAGCCCCTGCCCTGAGGGCTGGAGTCCACAGGTCGCGGAACCCCAGGGCCCACACCCCGCAGGCGGTCGATAAACGCACAGTCCCGCCCGACGGGGCACAGCACATTGGTGCAAAAAGGCAGAAACAATTGAGGTGCACTTCGGGCTGCACGAAAATGTACGGCTCTTTTCATTTATTTATGTGCTTCTTTAACAAATTTAGGATCCAGCCAGGAGCCCGAGCGCACTCCCGTTCCCCATGCTTCATCCCGTGTCATTTTCTCTCAGGAACACTCGTTCCCTTCAATGTTTAATGAAGGAAGGCGGCCGCCGCACGCGGGCTGCTCCCTCTCCTCCCAGAAGAGCCCGGCTGCGCCCGGAGAAAGTGCCGCAGATGTGGGGCCGGTGTCAACACGCCCCACGCGTTCACGGGTGGGGAGCCAGGGCCGCTCCCCGGGGGCTGCGCTGAGCCGGAGAAGCCTGGGTCCCAGCCCCAGACAAGGCGCCTTGCCCGTCCCACGTCAGGCTGTGCCCCCTGCACACGGAAACACCTTTGCGGGCCCCGAGGGTGTATCGCTCTGTCTGTGCGCACGGCACGTTCCCAGGTACTGAGACGGGCAGTGGAGGGAGGCAGCTCTCCTGTCGGACCCCAGCTCTGACTGGGTCCTCCTGCCACTCGGTCCCCCGTTCACCGAGCTCCTGCGGGACCCAGGGCACCATGCTGGGTGCACAGGGTGTAGACCAGGCAGAGAGAGCCCAGTAAGAGCTGGCACCTGTGTGACAAGCCCAGTGAGAACCGGCAACAGTGTGACAAGCCCCGTGAGAACCGGCAACAGTGTGACAAGCCCCGTGAGAACCGGCAACAGTGTGACAAGCTCAGTGAGAACCGGCAACAGTGTGACAAGCCCCGTGAGAACCGGCAACAGTGTGACAAGCTCAGTGAGAACCGGCAACAGTGTGACAAGCCCAGTGAAAACCCGTAACCACGTAACAGGCCTAGTAAGAACTGGCAACTGTGTAACAGGCCAGAGGTGGTGCGGTCACCATGGACAGGGCACGGGGCCCACACCAGGCCGTGTGCCCCCGGCAGAGGCAGAGGAAACATGCACGGGAACATCTCTAAGGACCACTGCGGAGGGACCTCAGGACACAGCATCAGTGTGACGAAAGTGAGAGTGGGCTAACATTTGTCTAAGGGGGCAGGTAAGAACAAACGCACATACCTGCTTCTCTAAAGAAGCCAACGGAGGGATAAACTGTAAAAGAAATTCGTTATCTCTAGGGAAAGAGAGGGAATGGGGGGCGCAGGAAGAGAAAGCCGGTTCTCTGCATATACCTGGACTCTGAGGCCGTGCAAACAATTTAAGGTAGCTACAAAAAGAAGCTAAATTTTAAAAAGAACTCTCACACTAGCCGGTGTTGCTCAGCGCTTAGAGCGTTGGCCCGCACGGGGAAGGGTTTGCAGGTTCAATCCCGAGCCCGAGGGTGGGTGGCAACCAATCGATGTGTCTCTCTCACATCGATGTTTCTCTCCCTCCCTCTCTCTCCCCCCCCAAAAAATATCAATGGAAAAATATCCTCAGGTGCGGATTAACAAAAATAAATAAGTAAACTCTCTACAATGTACACAATGGGACAAAATGACATCCTGCATCTCAGTACCAAGGACACAGCATCACACCTGTGAGGCTCTTGACCTGACTCTCATCACGAGGCGACATCAGAAAAACCCAAATTGAGGGACAGTCTACAAAATGAGTGACCTGTGTTCTTCAGATCATTGGCCAAGAAACACACAGACGGGCGGGATCACTGTTTCAGGTCACAAGAGACAAGGGGCAGGACGGCCGAGGGAGGCTCCTGAGCTGACTCTCTTTCGCCATCAAGGACGTTTTTGGGACAAACAGAGAAGTTAGAATAACATCTTAGATTAGAAAACGGTATCTGACGGATGTCAGTTTCCTGATTCCGATTACAGAGCTGTGTTTGGATGAGAGGATATGCTTGCTTTTAGGAAATACACAGAAATATTTAGAGCTCCAGGGACGTCGTGTCCGCAGAGGACCACCCAATGGTACAGGAAATAAAATGCACGGGTGGAAGGAAGGATGGGCGGGCGGGTGGACAGACGGGGACGGATGGGACAGAGATGCAGACACATGGAAAAATGGTGACCTTTGAGGAATAAGCTGGCTGAAAACTATCCAGGAATTCTTTGTAACTTTCCTGTAAGTCTGAAGTTGTGTCAAATAAGATCTTAAAAGAAAAAAAAATCTCTAAATCTCTAAAGCAAAAATAAACGAGTGAAACAAAGTCTGTGTTGAGTTGATGACAGCCACAGAGAGGGGAAAACTCTACCAAGTGACTTTAAAGTAAAGTAACTGTGCATCCCTCGTGGGACACGCCCTGAGGACAGAGCGGGAGACAAACCCGACGGGTGGCAGTGGCTTGATCTGAGACTGTCATGTGTGTTACCGCGAGATAAACACACAAGCAACTGCTGGTGTCCCTCACCGATAGCAGCACTGTCAGCACAAAGAGAGATTCTGAGAAAAGTCAGACGAGGTGAAGGCCTCACAGCCTGAGAGCAGGGCCTCGGGAGCGATCTGCACGCCTGCGCTCACGGCAGCATTGCTCACAGCCGCCTAAAGCTGTCAGCAGCCCGTGTCCACAGACGGATGAAAAAAATGTGGCCTGTCCATAAATGGAATATTACTCGGCCTTCAAAAGGACGGAAATTCTGACACCTGCCGGCCACGATGTGGGTGAACCTCGAGGACATGATGCTCAGTGACATAAGCCAGACACGGACAGACAGACACACTGTCACTCCCCTCACACGGGGAACTCAGACCAGTCAAGTGCAGAGATGGAAGGAAGGGCGGGCCCCAGGGGCTGGGGGCGGGGAGGGGAGCTGTTTAACATGGACAGAGTTTCAGTTTTACCAGATGGAAAGGGTTCTGGGGGTGGATGGTGGTGGTGGTTGCACAACTTCATGAATATACTTAACCCCCCTGAACTGTTCACTTAAAGAAAGGTTAGGAGAGGACTGGCCGGTGTGGCTCAGCGGCTAGAGTGTCGGCCCACAGAACGAAGGGCCGCGGGTTCAATTCCCGGTCAAGTGCAGGCGCCCGGGTTGCAGGTTCCATCCCGGGCCCAGGTGGGGCGCATGCGGAAGGCAACTAGTTGATGTGTCCCTCCCTCATCGCGGTTTCTTTCTCTCTCTTTCTCTCATCCCCCCCCGACTCTCTCTCTGAAAATCAATGGAAAAAAAATATCCTTGAGTGAAGATTAACAAAAACAAAACAAAAGAATGGTGGAGCCGGAATTCACTGTTCTGCAACCTCTGATGACACAACAGCGCGAAGCTGTAATGACGGCGGTCAGGACCCCAAGGGAGGAGCCTCCCCAAGGTCACCCCTCCCATCAGCCCAGAGGGACAGGGACACGTCAGATCACGTGTTGAGTCCACGGGACACCCCGCCACAGAGGGCCTGGCTCCCCCCCAAAGGGCAGGAAGAGGCCCAGCAGGGTGAGCCACTGACGGGACACAGCTGCCTGTCCCACGGGCGGGGGCTGTTGACACAGAACGTGGACACGGTCGGGGGAATCTGAGCGTACGTTGGATACCTGATGATGTTAAAGAAAAACTTGGTGTGTTTTTCGTGGTGATGTTAGATGGGTGACTTTCATTTTTAAAACATAATGAGCTGCCTACTAAAATATTTACAGATGAAAGGACAGGGTGCCAGCAGGGGTTCCTGGGGGAGGGGCCGCGGCGGGCGCAGGGGACAGAGCCACGCGAGCTCCCTCCCGCAGAAGCTGGGGGTGGGCGCGGGAGGAGGTGGACACTACTCGCTGTGTCTCTCTCTGAAATCTCCCATCATTAAGGAAGAAGGCGCGGCCCTGCCGACGTGGCTCAGCGGGTGAGGGCACCGTCCTGCGCACTGGAAGGTTTCAGGTTTGATTCACGGTCGGGGCACGTACCTAGGCTGCCGGTTTGGTCCCGGCTGGGGCCCATGCGGAGGCAATCGATCGATGTTTCTCTCTCTCCCCCTTCCCCTCTCACTGAAATCAACAGAAAAAGTCCTTGGCAAGGATTTAAAAAAATGAATGCCTGTCAGTGCCACCCCAGGCTGTCCAAGCCGAACTCTCCACTCTTACGACAGGAACTCCCCCGGGGGTGCAAAGACACGCTCCTCTGACCAAACGCTGAGGACAGACCATGGGAACAGTACAGGGACGCCAGCGATGCTGCTCCACGGCCAGGAGCCTCTTCTCTTTTCAACACGGATCCAGTCCCCCGTGGGTGTCCCTATGGGTCCCAGCTCTCCTGCTCACTTGATGGACACTCGCTCCCCACCACCCCCGCTTGGTGCCCCCTCTCTGAGAGGCCTCCTGCCCCTCCCTCCCCGGGGGGCTCCTTGTTAGCGGCTCTCACAGACCCTGGCCCTTTCATTGACAGCACTTGGCCCTGCCGGCTCAGGGAGACTCGTGACACGGCCAATACGCGGCCATCTGACCCACAAAAGCCAAGTTCATGAGGCTCCGTCTGCTGATGTGGTGGCACCGTGCCACGCTCAGCGCAGAATCTGCCCAGCTCTGTGCTCAGACACCCAGAACAGCCTCACACTCGGCCCCGCCAGCACAGGAATCTCCCTGCAGGCCCAGCACAAGCCAAGGGCACAGGCACCGGCCAAAGGACCTCAGCAGGCGGGCCCATCACCATCTGCGACAGGCAGGCTCGGCGGGGCCCAGTCCCCCACCAGCTCGGCAACAGCCTCGGGTGTGTGGGGAGACCAAGGCGGCGTGGGAGACACATGCACGCCTGCACACACACGGAGGTAACTGCACACACGTGGAGGTAACTGCACACACATGGAGGTAACTGCACACACGTGGAAGTAACTGCACATACATGGAGGTAACTGCACACACATGGAAGTAACTGCACACATGGAGGTAACTGCACACACGTGGAGGTAACTGCACACACGTGGAGGTAACTGCACACACATGGATGTAACTGCACACACGTGGAAGTAACTGCACATACATGGAGGTAACTGCACACACATGGAAGTAACTGCACATACATGGAGGTAACTGCACACACATGGAAGTAACTGCACACATGGAGGTAACTGCACACACGTGGAAGTAACTGCACATACATGGAGGTAACTGCACACACATGGAAGTAACTGCACATACATGGAGGTAACTGCACACACATGGAAGTAACTGCACACATGGAGGTAACTGCACACACGCGGAGGTAACTGCACACACGCGGAGGTAACTGCACATACATGGAAGTAACTGCACACACATGGAGGTAACTGCACACACATGGAAGTAACTGCACACACATGGAGGTAACTGCACACACGTGGAGGTCACTGCACACACGTGGAGGTCACTGCACACACGTGGAGGTCACTGCACACACGTGGAGGTCACTGCACACACATGGGGGAAGTAACTGCACACACATGGGGGAAGTAACTGCACACACATGGGGGAAGTAACTGCACACACATGGAGGTAACTGCACACACATGGAGGTAACTGCACACACGTGGAGGTAACTGCACACACATGGAGGTAACTGCACACACGTGCCTGCTGAGGGGAGTACTGACCAGGAAAAGGGGTTCTAAGGGAAGATGGGCTGTGGCACCTGGGCAGCAGGACAAGCTGCAGAAAAGCAGTGACAGCCACGTGCCTCACACCCTGGGGGCAGAAGGCAGGGCACCCCGAGGGTTCTCGCCATCACCTGCAGGCCAGGGGCCTCGTGGGGCCGCAGAGTTGGGTGCCCATGGCTGTCCCTCAGACAACACTTAGTGCACAGCCAACCGGGGGCACACAGGATGGAAGGAGGGGGACAACTCCGGTGGGGACAGAGAGGGTGGGTACCCGGGGGCAGGCAAGGGCACCAGGCCGCTTGGCCCAGGCATCGGAGGGAGACCCCAGCTGGGCATGACACCTAAAGGGAGGCGGCTGCCTGTGGCCCCTCCTCCTGGCCAGGGCAGTTAGTTCTCTGTGAGGCTCAGAGGTGACCGGCTCGGGGCAGCAGGGGCAGAGCTGCTTCCTTCTCCTGCGTCCCCCCAGCAGTGTGGCTCACACCCTGGTGTCAGCGGTGAGAATGCTCGGTCACCCAGCGGGGCCACGGGCGTGGGCCTCGGGGCGAGTCGCCTAGCTTAGGACGGGACCTAAGGTCACTTTATTTACTTAGCCCTCCATGCCTCGGTGTCATTCCCAACCATCTCCACCAGTATCACCACCTGGAGCCCGGCAGCAGGGGCGGGTTAAGCAGCACAAACAGCCCAGCCCAGATGCCAGCACACGGCCAACACGCGACAACGCAGCCCCCGCTGTCCCTCCCACCTCGACGCATGAACTAAACAGAACAGAACAAACAGGAAACGCAGGGTCCGTCACGAAGCTCGACAGGCTCCGAGTCACAGCCCTGGAATCACAGTTCACCAGATTCTAAGATAATCTGATTTCCGGGGACGTTTAATCCCGCCTGGGACACGCTCCTCTGCCCCAGGGAGCAAGACATCGTGGCCACAGCGCTGGGCTTGGCGAGCAGCAGAGGGACACTCAGACTCGGGAGGCAAGAGGCGTGTGGGGATATCCCCACGAGGCAACCCTGTCCCCACGGGTCCAGAGAAGCTGTGGTGACCGGCACGGGGTCCCCTCCACCCCCCGCCCCCTCGCTGGTACTCACGTAAGAAGTGTTTTTCCAGTAAGGCGATTTCCAGGTGACCTTTGATTTCATTCAGTCGGTCATACTCTGTCCGGTTAAAGTCCTGGACGCCTGCAGCCATGATGAGGGTCCCCGGACCAGCCTAGAGGAGAAACACTGAGCTCAGGGAGCCGCCTCGAAGCATCCTGCATCCACCCAGGGGTCCCTGAGGGGCCTGAGGACCCCGAGTTTGGAAGGGCTGGGCCCAGAGTCCCCGCCTGCTGGGACCTGTGGACAAGGCAGGCAGGCACCAGATCAGCCTTAAAACCGACATCAGTTCACCTCGGCCTCGCCGCTGCTGTTGGGGGAGACACGGTAACTCCCCTGCCCACCCTGGAGGAGACGCGCGTGCCCGCCTGCGAACCAGTCTGTCTTCCCCTGCCCATCCCCCACCTCGGCGGCCAAGAGGGTGGCCACTTGGACAACGTAAATGTTTTCTTTTTTTAAAAAAAAATATAACTTTATTGATTTCAGAGAGGGGAAGGGAGAGGGAGAGAGAGAGAGAAGCAGCCGTGATGAGAGAGTCACTGATCGGCTGCCTCCTGCACGCCCCCCACTGGAGACCGAGCCCACAACCTGGGCATGTGCCCTGACCAGGAATCGAACCCCGATCGCCTGGATCCTAGGTCGATGCTCAACCGCTGAGCCACGCCCGGCCGGGCCGTAAATATTCTTAATGCCACTGAACTGGGCACTTAAAAATGGTTCAAGTGCGCCCTGGCCTGCGCAGCTCAGGGGCGAGAGCATCGGCCGGAGCACCGAAGGGTCACGGGTTTGATTCCCGGTCAAGGGCCTGTACCTGGGTTGCAGGTTTGGCCCCCACCCCCAGGAGGGGCACCAGCGGGAGGCGACCCATCGATGGGTCTCTCGCATCCATGTTTCTCTCTCTTCCCCCCTCCCTTCCACTCTCTCTAAAAAATCAATGAAAAAAAAATCCTTGGTTGAGAATTAACCACAAAAAAATGTTTACAGTGGTAAATTTTTTTTGTTACATACATTTCACCACAGTAACAACATAGAGTGAAAACTAAACACACAGAGGGGACCCACCTCCCTGACAGCAAAGCCTCACAAACGGAGACGACTCAGGGCTGCCGTCCCCCCACCGGGTAGGGAAACAGCAGAGCCCGGGGACACCTATGCCGGGGGCAAGCACATGGGACGTGGGCCCTCTAGGCGGCTGGAGGACACAGCACACCCGTGGGAGGGCGACCTGGTAACAGCCACCCAGCAGCGCACCTGGGGTCACTCACGCAGGCCAGGTAGGCAGGTGGCTCATGGGAGTGATGGACCCTCGGAGGCACCGAGTGTCCTTGGGGGGGGCAAACTGGAGCGAGCGCACACTGCACTGCGGGGCTCTGCCACCTGCCACCCACCCTGGGGAAAGAGCCCCGAGAAATGCCACAGGAAATCGACGGGGGCCTGGCTCACACGGCGCCCGGGTGCCCCCCCGCCCCCGTCCACTCTGCAGCCTCGCAGGGCACCGCACTCTCAGGACGGCGCCGTGACCTCTGCAGCGCCCAGACGGGGGCTGCCAGCCCGCGTCACCGGCCCACAGTCCCGCGGCCAAGTGAGGATCTGACCCCGGGCCTGCAGACCCTCTGTGCTGTCCCCGTGCCACCCGCACTCAGACACGCGCGCGTGGGAGGGCCACGCTCCGGATCGAGTCTGGGTCTCCATCAGGACGGCTCCCAGGTCAGGCAGCTGCCACCGGACTCCTCCGATGGACAGAGTGGAGCGGAACAGTCCGACCGGGCTCTGTGTGGGGCCCCGTCTCCGTCTCTCTCACACACACAGTAAAACCTTCAGACAATGGACTAGTTCGGGCAACGGGGTGTCTGTTAAAGCCGAAAGTCCGTTATGTAATAGGTTTCTGGATGTTTAGGCTAAAAAATTGACAAATTAGTTAGTTTACCTGTTTTTACTTATGTAGACATGTTTGTGTAATTAAGTATGTATGAAAATTTTAATTTCACAAAAGAGTTTTTCTACGTATTACTATAATTTTAAATTTATTCTAAACAGCCCTAGCCAGTTTGGCTCAGTGGTTAGAGCATCAGCCCTCAGATGGAAGGGTCTTGGGTTCGAATCCAGACAAGGGCATGTATCTCAGTTGCAGGCTCGATCCCCAGCCCCGGTTCTCTGGTGAGAATTAAAAAAAATTTAAATTTATACTGACTAGGTCTAGTAAATTCCTGCATTCGCCCATCACTGCGAGTAAATAAATGCACATGGCTGGGGCGGGGCTTAGCGACTGGGGCGGGGCTTAGTGGCTGGGCCCGGGCTTAGCGACTGGGGGGGGCTTAGCACACATCGGGGCACAGGACAACAGAACCAATTTCCCCTGGTAGTGCAGTGTGATCACGTGCTAATCATTCCCCAAACATTGCTTACGATCAGTGACTCTTGGATTTAAATACATAGACTACAGTTGTGCGTACGTAATATTTATCTCGGAGGAATTACTACAGTGTTTTTCCCAACATATGGCCCATTCACTAAAATTTGTTAAAAATAAGAGTGACTGAAAAACAAATGCTAACCTGTTAATTTACACATATGACATACAGACCAGAAATTTTGTCTGTCAAATCCGAAGTCTGTTAAATCGAGGTCGGAAAAATCGAGGGTTTATTATACGCACACAGAGCTTGGAGCCATGTGTGGGGATTCTTGCTCCCGAGAGGCCCACCCTTGGCCCAAAGAATATCCAAGAACTGCAGCCCCAGTCCCCAGGCTGGCGCCGGCCGAACAAAAAACACGGCTGTCCCTGCAAGTCAAGTGTGTGCTGCTTGGTGCCGCGACTACACCAGGAGACACACAAGCGGGGCCCCAGCCCGGAGGACCCACCAGCGCCTCTGCTGGGACGTGGCCGGGGTGCGGGGCAGCCGGCTCTCAGGAGGCAGTGCCGGTAAATTATTCATCCTGCTGGGAGCGGAGGGCAGGCCTGTTCCCTGACAGAGCATTAAAAATACAGGGAGTGGGGGAGCGAGCACACACAGGACACATCTGCAAAGAAAGCCTGGTGCAGGCGCTCGGGGAGGAAACCAAAGGGCCATTAAACTTGGTGTCCATGCCGGGAGGTCACCCAGAGAGGACTGAGATGGCTCTGGGCGTCTTCGCTGGCAGTGGGGAGGACCTGGGTGGTTGTGCCCACAGGATGAGCCTGGCAATCACACCTGGCAGGGAGGGGGCCACAGATCCTCCCCACCCCCCGCTGACGAAACGCAAGCTTCCAGACAGCAGGGCCCACGGGTGCCGCAGTGTCTAGTGGAGGTGCCCACAGGATATTTGCTGCCCCGATAAAGAGGGCCCCACCGACTGGCCCATAGGGGCCACTGTCTCCGCGTGGGCTGACGAGGGCTCTCCAGAGGCCGGGGGTCAGGGACAAACACCCTGGCATAGCCAGGCAGACCAGCCAGGTTGCCCAAGCGCAGCCGGAGGCAGGCCAGGGCCCAGCACCTTCCAGACAGTGCCCTGTCCATCCGCCCCCCGTGTCCAGACTCCCAGGGGTCAGGCTGGGCTTCAGCACCACTTCTGCGTGAGGAGCCTGCCAACCACCCGGAACCACGTGGAGGGTGATCCAGCCACTGGACAAGCCCTGGGTCAAGGAAAGGCTGTTTATCCTGGACCAGGTGACAAGCCCCACCAGTGACATGGGCAGGGGGCGGGCAGGGCAGGAGACGGGGCGAGCAAGCCCAGCTTGTCTCTGACCAGCCAGGCGGGTCACGTTCTGCCCAAGCCCACACTCAGCCTAGCCACCCGAGGATGGGGGACCCCACACCGAGGACCCCGGGGTCTGAGGCCAGGCAGAGGGGGAGGACATTCTGGCCCCGGGAGGCCGGCACGGGGTACTCACAGGGTCCCTCAGCTCCTCGCTGTCCCGGGGCGAGGTCCGAGGTATCTTCAGGGGGACTTCGTCTCCACACTCGGTGTCCGAGGCATTGGGAGACTCCGCTAGATCGAGGAAGTCATCTCTCTTGTGACCTCTGAACCTGATCTTGTCCAGCCTCCTGAGCATGTTCAGCACTGAGCCCCTCTGCTTCACCTTAACATGACGGTCGGGGTCCCTGCGGGGGGAGAAGGGGAACAGGGTCAGCGGGTCGCTCGCCCACTGACCACCTGCCCAGCACGCACACCCACCAGCCTCAAGGACACTCTCCTGGCCCAGCGCCCTGGGCTGCGACCAACCCTGTCCTCAGGGAGCAGCCAATTCTGGGCACGGCTCCCACCTTGCACCCACCCCCTGGGCTGGCAGCCGACTTCCTGCCACTGCTGCAGACAAAAGCCGTCCCACTGTGTGCCCCACAGGGCAGGAGGGAGGCAAGCGTCTGAGCGGGAACTTTCGACCAGAAAGACGGGCCAGCCTGGTGCACCAGGGCAGCCGGAGGCCCTGGGGAAGGGACACCCGGGGAAGGGGCCCACACAGCTCAAAAGTTCTCCTAACGAACCGTCAAGAATGTGGCCAGAGCTGTGGCTACGTGCGCTGCCTGGGGCAGCCACAACCCCCCGGAAACCACCCAGACACCAGACACGGGGTATCTCAGTGGGGTCCCTCTGGACCTAGTGAGGCTCTGGCTCGGCTGCTTCACGTGGCCCCTTCCCCAGGACACAGCCCAGGCTGCTCCGTCCTGCCCGCTCCGCTGGCCCCGGACGGGCCGCTAGACTCGGCTGAGCCTCCCTTGCTCTGAGAGGACTCCACACACACGCCCGGCCGGCGGCCTGCCTGCTTCCCTGGGCAGCCCCGAGGCTGCAGGCGTGGTGGGTGTTGTACTGTGGGAACCACAACGTGGCCACACGGCGGGCACATAAGTTTAAACACATATGCACAACCAACCGGGAGGGACATACCATGGAGTCCCCAGTCCCCATCTCTCCACCTAAGCTCAGCCAGGAAAGCCTAGGTGACCCCCCCAAAGTCCCAGGGGCCAGGCTGTGAGTGGCCTGTCGTCCAAACATCCAGCCACCCTCACTCAGCCCACAGCAGGGGCCACGCACCCCGACCCTAGTGCCCGTCACACAGCTTCCCACCTGGGGCGACAGGCCAGACCTCGCCCCCCAGCCCCCCCAATTTCCCCAGGAGGCCCTGGGTCCTGGCAGAAGTGGGGGCTCCGGACACACCTAGGTTCAAAACCTGCTGGCCGCTGGCCACCCTCCTGAGCCTTAGCTCCCGCTTCTGAAATGGGAACATCACCAGTGAAGTACGCCGAGAGTCCCGGTGACGCACATCGCGGCCCAACCCCAGGCCTGGACCCAATGAGGGACACGGGTATTTCCACGGGGGGCGGGCAGGAAGTGGGTGAGCAAGATGGAATCCGCCAACAGGCCCTAACCGCCCCCTTGGGCTGTTTCACGAAGAACCAGGAAGGGGGGAGAAGTGTTTCCTGTTTCCAACTGTGGGTGCAGAGGCTCCCCGATGACCGTTAATCGCTAATCGCTCCCAGGGGTGTCGTCTGCTCTGATGATGTGCCTGCTCCCCCCTCCAGGGCCTTCCTCCCTGTGGCATCACCGCTCACGGCAAGGACCCCCCTCAGAAGGCACCAGACGTGCTCCGGTCTGTGAGGACAGGTGAGGCCTGCAGGGTTCGGGGAGGGGCTGCGGGTGCTCCTGGGACAGGCGCTCTCAGAGCTCTCTCGGGACATGACAAGGTGGCCGGATGTGGCCCTGGTGCAAAAACCACGGGGAACCCAATGGCCCTGGAACTCAGAGCGACCAGGGGTGCACAAGGCTGTGCAGGATGGGGGGGGCGGCGGCCCTGCCCTCAGGGGGTGGGAGGGCCCAACCATCTGGAAAAATATGTGCAAAGGAGCAGCAAACTCCAGATGCGCTGAAAGGTTATGTAAACTTTATTTAAAAAAAAACAAAAACGAAAGAGAACTTGGTGCTTAGCAAGCCCCTGGAGAGAGGGAAATGGTCTATTTGAGAGCCTGAAAAAAATAAGCACAAAGTTAAAAAAGTCTAACGGTCAACTGGACAAAAGTAAACTTTCATTTGCTTAAATTTAAAAAAAAAAAAAGGCAACGACCCCGGGCTACGGGCAGCAAACGCGGCATGTGAAAGACTAATATCTTTGTTAGGAAAGACTGAACAAACTGGTAAACGTCACGGGACCTCGGCACACGGCGGAGCAAACTCGCGGAGCAGGGGACGCGGGCGCGAGGAAACTGCCCCCCGAGGTGGGAAAGCCCCCAGCTGCAAAGGAAACAGAGGCCGCGCCGTGCAGGAAGGTAGCAGGGCCCCGGACCCGGCGCCCTCTGGGCAGGGTTCCACCTGTGCGGGGCAGCCCAGGAGCACGTCCAACAGGTGGCGAAGGCCTCCCGCCCACAGCGGGGTGACAAGGCAACGCTGCGAGTCAGCCGTCCGCACGGGGCCGGGGAGGGAGTGCTGGCACATCACGCTGGACCCGCATCCCAGCGAGGGACAAAGGCCGTTATAAAACGTTGCTACCCCACGTCACCGTGACAGCAAACAGGCGTCTAAAAAGACCAAAGGAGCCCTGGCCAGTCTGGCTCGGTGGTTAGAGCATCGGCTCACGGGCTGCAGGGTCTCGGGTTCGATTCTGGCCAAGGGCACGCCCCCTGCCGCAGGCTCATCCCATCCCTGGTTGGGGCGAGTGTGGGAGGCAGCCCATCGATGTGTCTCTCGCATCGATGTTGCTCTCTCCCTTCCACTCTCTCTGAAAAGCAATGGAAAAAATATCCTCAGGCAAGGATTAAAAAAAAAGTGTTTAATAAAAATAAAATAAAAAGACCACAGGTGACACGGGAGTGTTAGGGTTGCAGGCTTATGAGTGGTTTGTAACATCTCTCCCCCCAAATGTCCTATGATGCTTCCCTATTGCTTTTTAAACTGAAAGAAATTAAAACACGCTGGCTGGGGTAAATGCAGCCACACAGAACCCACCTCCTTCCTTTTTCACAAAGACGGAGAGATGCCCCGTCATCTAGCCTCAGACGGGCCGGCACTGAGGCCCCGGCAGATGCTCACCCCCCGGAGAGCGGTCAAGTGCCCGCCTCACCCAGCCAGGCTTCTCCCCTGCAGGGTCTGGTGAGCGGACCTCGCTGCCTGGGTTTCTCACAGTCCCCGAGGCTGGGGCCGCCTTCCTTCCCAATTCAGCCGCTGCAAGCAAATGAGGGCCTAGCGGGGCGAGGGGACAAAGCACCGAGTGTCTGCCCTGCCGCCATCAGAATGCAGCACTCGCCCCCGCCTGGGCACCCAGTACTGGGCCCGCGTGCCCTTGGCTACCCAGTGGGGCATGTCCTTCCAGCCACCAGGTCACCCGAGCCTTGGGCTCCTCCTGCTGGATACTCACATCAGCCCTTGCAGGGTCCAAACACTGCGCCTGCCTGAGCAAGGGGCTCCCAGGGGGCCGGGTCCCATTGCCCCCACCACCACCCTGCTCGCTGACTCCTTCGGCTCCTCACACACACGACCAACGCACTCTGCTGTCAGATCAGGACCAGACCCAACCCCCCCACACCGACCCCATCAGGATGGGTCCGGGCTGCCAGGGAAGCCCGCCACGCCTCACCCCAGGATGACCTCATCTGAATTATGCCTGCAAAGTCCCTGTTCCCAAGGTCCCAGTCACAGGTTCCAGCTACATTGGAATTTCGGAGACACTGTTCAGCACAGTACACCCCCCCAACTTTCAGATGAAGATGTAGGACACAGACATGGACCACAGTCCACAGAGAGGGAAAGGGGGGCCGGGTCTCAGACACCAACCGTGACCCGGAGAGAAGCCCTCCCCATGCCCAGCGTCAAGTGGGCGCTGTCTCAACAAACCTCCCCTGCACCTGCCTTCTGGTTGCTGCTGCCAGGTGTCGCCCATCTGGCCCTCCCTTTATCCAAGCAGCCCCCCACCCTACACCCACCCTTCGCTCCCCAAGGCCCATGGGAGGAAACCCACCTCCCAGAACCAGCCCTCGTGCACCCCCACAAAGCCCCTTGGGCAGCTCCCTGCACACCCACCCCGAGGTGAGCAGCTGCTCAGAGTGGGACCTGCTGCCCCAGGGCCCCTACAGCCCCCGAGGGCCCCCTGCCCCGTACCTGCAGGTGGAAGCAGACGGTTAATGCTCCCTGGCTGCGGCGACGCCAGGGCCCTGCTCAGCGCCACGGCATTCCACAAGGACCCTGAGACCGCGGGCCACAGACAGGACCATGCACGCGAGGACGCCTGGTGCTGTTCCCCGGGGCCGTGAGGCTCCAGCTCGAGGCAGAGGCCGCAGGGCTCTGGGCCTTCCCAGCAGGACTGAGTCCAGCAGGGCCGGCCGGACACAAAGCCCTCGGCTCTGGAAACCCACTGAATGGCTTCTGGACACACAAAGGCTGCAGTGTCTGGGGAACACTGGGCTTGGAAACCACAAAGGACTTTATTTCCACTCCCAGCCCAAGGTTTAAAAAAAGTGGTTCCTGGTCTCTGGCCTGCCACGTCCCTGTTGCCCTCCCTCGAGGCGCAGCGCAAGCGTTCTGCCCCTGGCTGCGTCCCTCCCGCGCCCCCAGGCCAGCCTCTCCTCCCGAGGACCTGGGGGCTCTCCCGCGATCCCAGGATAAACGACGTCTGTGCTCCCACAGGAAGCAGCCCTCGTCCTAAACCACGTTCCTGAGGAATCACAGATGCTGAGAGAGCCCTGAGTGCCTCCCTGTCCACCCCGAGCTGGTCCCAGCTGACCGCATGGCCGTCTGCCAGGCCTCTGTCCTCAGGGAAGACGGCCCCAAGCCCTGAGGTCCAGGCAGTCTGGGACGGCAGCTGTGGGTTCGAAGACTTTGCCGGGGGAACAGGAGGGCCAGGGAAGAGTCACTGACTAAGACCCAGTCCTAATCAGGACCCCAAAGGCCCCCGCCCCTACAAGCGATCTCCCCAGAACCCCAGCACACACGGCTCCCAAGAAGCCATGAGGGGCCCTGTGCTAGGTGCTTCCTGGGACCAGTCTGGATGCCCGAGACCCACAAGGCCCTTGTGATTGCTGGCCCTGGCCCTGCCTCACATCTGATGACCCCCAGGTCTCCCCAAACTCGAGGCTTGTCTGGGAGCCACCACCATCACCCTGGACTCCTGCCTCAGTCCTGCTGGGCTCCCCTCGAGCTCACTCTGCTCACCCTGCGGGACATCTCCCTGGTGGTCTGACTCCGTCCCACTCAGCACAGACCTCCAGCCTCAGTGTCCTCCCGCTTCATAGCTCCGTGTCCACCAGCTGCTCAAGCCATTCCCCTCAAGGAGGCCTCGATCACGCGACCACTCCACAGACACCCACCTGCAGGCCAGGCCCACATCTGTGCTCCCCGCCTCCACCCCACTTCCTGCCCAGGTGGTCACAGGACCCCCCCAGAGCCCCTTCTCCCCGCAGCAAGAAACCAGACCCTGCGGCATCCAGATGAGACAGCCCAGGGCTTCCCTGCCTCCCCCACGCTGGGCTCCAGCCCTGCTGAGGGGCCTGACACCTCCAGTTCTGGGGCATCTCCCATCCCAGCTCCCTCTCCTCCAAGCATCCCCTTGAATTCCATCGTCCCGTCTCGTTTGAAGTCTGGGATTTCCACTGAGGCTCACTCCCTTGTTTAGGGCCTGTGCCCCAGCCCCACCCTGTTAGGAGACACGCTCGAGTCGGGGGCAGGCACAGCCCTCCGGGATGCTCCAGCTGTGGCTGCAGGTGCTGGGCTGGCACCTGCCGGGAGTCACCCCCGTTCAGTGACTAAAGGGAGGGTGCACAAGGTGGCCGCGCACCCTGGGCTCCGAGTGCCCACAAAGCCAGGGCGAGCCTTTAGCAGACGCTGCTCTTGCTGCACCACTGGCCACCTCCGCGTGCTGTCTGACGGGCGAGGGAAGCAAGGGTAAGAGGTTCCAGATAATCCCGAGAATCCCAGGCACTGTCGGCTCCAAAAGGGGAGGGACCCAAACCCGGGGTCCGAGGGCCAGGCAGGAGCGGGCTGTGGGATCACTGCCCCCCAGGCCTCCCGTGCACCCCAAAGCCCACATGGGGCCCCAGGTCTCAGGCAAGAGTGATAAGCTCCGGCAACCACTCAGCTCCCCACCCCAGGTATCACATGTCCTGGTCACAACACTGAGAGAGCAGAGCCACTGTGAAACCAACTGACAGATGAGGAAACTGAGGCTCGAGGAGGCAGGAACATAAACCAGTCTCAGTGGACTCCAGAGCCCCTGCGTGCCCCAACCCCGGGCAGCCCAGGCACTTGGCCTCCCCGGCACAGGCCTCTAGTAATACATCCATCACACCGTGTGACGGCTCTGTGCAGCCTGGCAGAGGGGCTGTACAGGTGTTGACTCAGACAGAGCAGAGCGAGCAGGAAATCCTACAGGTTCCGAGCAGCCGACCAGCCTCAGTTAGACGAGCAAATAAGCCAAGAACCGCACCCAGGAATTCATTACCCTCCGGCCCTCTCCGTCTTGCGTAGCAGCCGGGACGCGGGAGGCCCGCCAGTGAGGCAGCTGGTAGGAGCACCTTCCGGATCCCGGTTCTCCTCCCGGCTTCCTGCGTGGCCCCGGCCCAAGTTCCTGAGAGCGGGGCGGCCGCCGGCCGCTGCCTGAGAACAGGCTGTTCTCCGAGTGCGTTTCGGAATCGGTGCTGCCGCTGGCGGGACGCACAGCGCAGCCCCCAGGCCTCGGGAGCCGGGCCTGCCACGGGCCGGGTGGGAAGGGTCTGAGGCCCGGTGGCCGCAGTCTCTGTCACAACTTCTCTGCTGTGGCCGTGAAATCAGGGTAGCTCTGGGCCAGTGAAATGCTATTTACAAAGCAAGTGGCTGAGGCCGACTCCGTCACTGTCCCTGTCCTAAGGCAGTAAGTACCCATCAGAACAGGATTCTCAGACAGGTGCCGGGACTTGCTGGCTCACTCCCAGGGAGCTGGGAGGCCAGCAGGACCCTGGACGCCCCCGGAAGCACGTGGGTCCCACCTAACGTGGCCTAAGCGTCACACACCTGTGCTCACGCCTCACCACCACCCAGTCTCCTTAAGGAGAGAGGCAAGGAGCCGGGGAGGGAGATCGAGGTCCACGCAGGACGCCCCGACACTCGGACGGGAGGAGCGAGGGCAGGGAGCAGCCCAGGGTCACTCGTCCACACCTGGGGCAATTCTCCTAACGGGCACGCTCACTGAGAACAAGCGAGCGCTTTCCCAGGCGGGTCTCAGGCTCTCGCCCCCCTCGCCTCTGGCCCGGCTTTTACTAAGAACTTAATAAATATTGGCTGCTCTGATGGTGCCCCTCCGCTCTTTGAGAAGGAAACTGAGGTTCGGAGGGATGTCACAGACATTACCAGCTGGAAGATGGGGTCCAGGGCCTGGTCGCTCCTGCCTGCCCCCCAGGACCCGCTCACAGGCCCGCCTGGGGTCCAGGGGGCCGGGTCGCAGAGGGTCAGCTTGGTCAGCAGCAAAGCAGGGGAGCACGTGTTCTCAGGCAAACACGCGTGCCTGACTCCCAGCACCCACAGCCAGAGAGCGGAAAACCACAGCCACGGCGCCGTGGAAACCACCAGTGACTCAGCCATCTCACTCTGGGTCCACGCCCAGAAGAACCGAAAGCCTCCAACATACCTGTTCACACGAGCTCCTCCCTCCCACCAGCCGCGAGGCGGAGGCCGCCCCGGTTATCTACCAGCACGTGAGTGGGTGAGGGAGACGAGCCCGGCGCTGCTGTGGAGCATCACGCAGCCTTAAAAAGTAGGGGAATTCTACACAGGTTACGACACGGACGAGCCCTGGGGACACTGTGCTCAGTGAAACGAGCCGGACGCGAACGAACAAGCAGTGCAGAGGCCGCTGTCACGAGACGTCACAGCCACAGGGACAGGACGTCGACGGTGGGCGCCAGGGGCGGGGGGTGAGTGCTCTCGGGGACAGGGGTTCGGTTTGGGAAGGTGAGGACGTTCCAGAGAGGGATGGTGGATGGATGGTGGTGACGGTCACACACGAAGTGAACGTACCCAAAGCCACTGAGCTGCGCACTTAGGAACGGCTGGGCGGTTAAGCTTCATTTGTGTGTATTTTGCCGTATTTACGCATATGGGGGGGGCGGGTGTGCATAATCCTGCCTGAAATAATCCCTAATGTGATTCCTTTTTTAAAAATGACGTAGAAGAGGTATGGTTTATAAGGAAACGTAAACAAGCGGAGCGGCCGGGAAAATTCTAAAGGGTAAGACCGTCGGGGGGGCTCAGCCCTGCCACGTCCTGAGTACGACACGGCCACAGTCGTTCCAGGGCGATGACCACGTGAGCAGACAGCAGAGCCACAGAACAAACTGGGACGCGCCGACCCAGACCCAGAGGGGTTGAGGGGCATTCGAAATCGGGGGGGGGGTCATCATTCAACAAAACGAGGGACATCAGGTGGCTGCGCATGGAGGACAAGGCTGGAGCCACACCTCGCGCCTCCCCAAACGGGTTTCCAAATGGACCAAGGACTTCGGTGTAACGAGGGAGCACGGAGGTGGCCCAGGGGCCGTGGGGGCAGCTCAGGCCCAGGGGCCACGGGAGGTACTTGGATCTGGGGGCTATCAGGGGAGCTAGGGCCTGGGGGGTCATGGGGGGAGCTCAGGCCCAGGGGCCACGGGAGGTACTTGGATTGGGGGGCTATCGGGGGAGCTAGGGCCTGGGGGGCCGTGCAGGGAGCTCAGGCCCAGGGGCCACGGGAGGTACTTGGATTGGGGGGCTATCGGGGGAGCTGGGGCCTGGGGGGCCATGGGGGGAACTTGGACCTGGGGGGCCGTGGGGGTGCTCAGGCCGGACGTGAGGGGAACTCAGAACTTTGGGGTGGACGGGGCCCCTCCAGGCGAGAGTGAAGCACAATAAACAGAAGACAGATGACCCGCGTCTGCCGAGCAAGAGCCTCCGTCGCCGTCGAAGATAAACACAGTCACAAAGGATTAGTTTGTCTGTCGCTGATAAGCAGCCGGGAGGAAAAGGGGGAGAGCCACAGACGCTCCCAGAAAAGGGAAACCAAGCAGTCCTGAAACTGTGACAGTGGCCCTTCACTCGGAGAGAGAAAGACGAGTGAAAAGCACACCGAGAGATTATTCTCCCCACCAGACGGGCAATGGCGGGCGCGCCGTGCTGGGACAGGGGCGCCGAGGTGTCCCCACTGGCAGAGAGGAGCGGCGGGCAACTTCGCAATATCCGGGGCAACGACGACTTCCTCTCCGGGAGTCTCTCCTACTCACACTCGCGACATGACGTATGGGTGAGGTCACGTCACCCCGGCATTGTTTTTGCAATAGAAAAAAAATGGCTGAGTGCACCTTCCTGTCCCCCTGGGGGACAGCCCCGCGAGGGAGCCCCACGCCCTGCCGCCTGCGGGAGCAAGGCGCGCGCAGTGTGCGCTGTGATCAGCTACCAGCAAGCAAAGAAGGCCCGCCAGGCTCCACAGCCTCCCGGCACCCTCGCCCGTAAGCCTCAGGGCTGCGCCACACAAACCTGCGCACCCCACCCAGCGGAGGTGCCACCTCGCCCCTGCCCTGGGGCCCCTTCAGGCCAGAGGAGGAGCCTGGAAAGCACAGGCCTCCTCCTCGGTCAGTCCCACGGCCATCTCCCGAGCACACCACCACCTCCCCACCCGGCCTGTTTATAAACGCCCTCCCTGCCTTTGGATCTTATGCAGCTTTCAAGTCTCCTCCTCCAGGAAGCCCTCCCAGACACCCACTTCCCCAGGAATCTCTCCATCCGTGAACATCCGGCACTGGAGCACCTGGGCTTACACACCTGTGTGTGCATGGACACAGGGGACGCCTCGCACCACCGCCTTCTATGTGCACGAGGACTGTGGGCCTGTCATCCACCCGCCCACGGTGAGGGGCTGCCACACACGCCCTGCCTCTCGGGGGGAGGTGCAGCAAATCTAAGCCTTTTTGGTAAAGGGACCAAGTGCGCCTGGAGCCCACGGGCGCATTTCCACACCCCCCACCCCCACCCCCAGGGCCTGAGCCCGCGAAGGCGCCTCTGCTTCAGCAAGCCTGCGGTGGGCCCCTCCGCGCTGTGGGGACAGGGTGAGCTGCGCTTTGGGGGGGCCCTGGACAGTGACCTGCACCCTCCACGGCAGACCAGGAGGAGGTGACACCTGTGGGAACCGGTGAAAAGCCGGTGGCATTCTCAGGAGGGCACAGGCATCGCTGGCCTTAAAAAATCAAGGGGAGCTCTGGCCAGTGTGGCTCAGTGGTGAGAGCGTCGGCCCGCACGCTGAAGGGTGGCAGGTTCGAATCCCGGTCAAGGGCATGTACCTGGGTTGCAGGTTCGATCCCCGGCCCTTCAGGGCGGGAGGCGACCAATCGATGTGTCTCTCTCTCCCCCTCCCTTCCGCTCTTCCTAAGAAGCAACGGAAAAGGGGTTAAAAAAGAACGAAATCCAGCGTAAAACAGCGCATTTCCGAAACACTTTGGGAGGAACGGCTGACTTGACACCCACGGGACTGCTCTCCGCAGGGCCTGGGACACAGCGCCTGTGAGCAGCCAGCTGGCGGTGCCCTCGGGTGCGGGGCTCCCACAGGGACACAGCAGGGATGCCCAGGAGTCTCCTGAGGACTCCCCGGCGGAGGTCACTCCCCTGCGCAGGTAATGAAAGGCCAGCGCGGGGTTTGCTGCAGCTCAGGCACATTCCTGGGGCTGGCGTGGAAATGTCTCCTCTCCGCCTTCCACAGGGAGCTGAGCAGACAGGTGAGGTGCAGGTCACACACCAGGTGACACTGACTCTTAAAAAAACAGCCAAACGTACAGCATGAAAATATAATGCGGCTGCTAACACACGGAGCCCCACCTGCGCCCAGGCAGCTCCCCAGGCCCAGGTCCCAGGTCCCCAGAACCTGCTTCCCATGTGCCAGGGACCCTCTCCCAGTCTAGCAATGTCCCGACCTGACCCCATATCTCAGCCGGCTTCGTTCCCACACTTACTGTGACAGGCCCCCAGAACCCCCATCCTTCCCAACACCCGGGGGCTGCAGAGCACTGGGCAGTGGGCACCGTGGGCCCCCGGCCCTCCCTACCGGCCGTCCAGTGAGGCCGGGCCTCCTGTTGGCGGTCACGATGCAGGCGCACACCTCCCGGCACCTGTGCCTCGGCCGCCTCTGCCCCTCCTCTGTTGGGACCAGGTGGCTGGTATGTCCTGAGCAAGCCCACCCTGTCCCCACCTGTGCCGGCTCCAGGTTCTCGCATAGGGTACACCTGCCCTGAGGTACACCTGCCTGCAGGGGCGTGGCTCCCACCCCACAGCTGAGGACACAGCCTTGCAAGCAGACTCCTGCCCCCAGGTCACCCTCCACAGCTCGGCTGACCAGCACGCGACAACCTGGACCCCCATGGCCGGAATCCAGCAGCAGCACATCACAGCCAATGGGACCAACCAGGGCATTTCCCCCCTTGAGCGGTAGGGGAGGCCACTGCGGGCCTGGGGCGGGTGGAGAGTGTCCCACAGGTTCCATCCTCAGGATCCTCAGACACCCAGTGGCCAGGGGGCCACCCTCCCTCCCTCCAACGGCCACGTCCTGGGCCCCACTCACTGGAGCAGGAGAACCGACACCTCACTAGAATTTTCACCAAGTTTGACCAAAAAAGCCCAGGACCATCGAACCCTAATGAACCAAAAGCCTAAACTACTCAGAACACACCGCCTCCCACGGCACACGACAGGCCAGGTGTGCAACCGGGTGATAGGTAGAAACCTACATTTCACACAAACTTGGCCCAGAACAGCCACCTGCAGAGAAGGTGGCCCTTGTCCCAGCCCCGCCCGCAGTCACCTGCAATGTGGGAGAGACATCGCTCAGCTGAGTTCCTCCAGATCCCAGGCCCCGGCTCCGCACCATCGCCTCCTGGGGGCACGCAGGGGCCCTCGGGTCGTCTTCTCTCGAGGAAAACCCAACACCGAACAGAGAAACCCTCCAAAGTGGACTTGCCTGCCCCGGCCTCCCGCCAGGATGCCACGCTCAGCTGCGGGAAGGCCGGCTCCCGAGGCTGGCCCGGCCGCAGGCGGCGGCTGCTCTGCTCCGGCCTCCAGCGCCAAGTCCTGGGACACGGTGGCAGCTGCTGCACATCCAGCCGCGGCAGGCCCAGGGTCTGGCAGTGGCTTCCCAGGGGAGGGCAGGACTCCTAACGCAGGCGGGGCACCCGGCTCAACCAGACCGACAGGTTGGCAAGCTGAGAAGGGCGGTTCCCTGTCCCACCTGGAGGGGGCAGCAGAGCCGATCACGGGCAGCCCGAGGCCTCAGTGACCATGGGAAGGGCCCCACAGCGACAAGACCACCGCCTTGGGGGCCTAATTTCCAGGTTCTAAAGGAAACAAAATTCTGCCAATTGCGCCAGGAAGACGACCTGGAGCCTCTGCCGAGCACACCCCCTCAGCCCAGGAGGCCCAGGTGCACCCACGGGGGATGGTGACACATCCTTCAGTTATCACGCAGGTGCTGTGGCCTGTGATCCTGCAGAAAGGCCGCTCTGACCTCGGCCGGCCTGAGCCCATAGCTGCGGAGCCGGTGCTCAGGCCTCCTCAGTGAGGTTTAACCAGGTTAAGTCTCCAGGCCTGGGTGTCCGCTCACGGCAGGGACCTGGGCCCCAAACGCGAGTCCTCCGGCCAGGTCAGGGAGGTGGCAGAGTGGCTGCAGGTCCACGGCCTGCACCCTAATGACTCCAACAGTGTCCACCTGGTGCCAGGTCAGCCCTTTCAGCAAGGACGGCGGGTGGAGGGATGGCAGGGCGGGGGCCCCTCTCCCCAGGATGGTGGGCTCCCGCTCCTCCCTGACACCCACCCCCTCAGCTCCTGGCCAAGCCAAGAGAGGCCAGAGGAAAAGGTACCAGGTTTAAGGCCAGAGACCTGGAGGGCCAGCACCCATGTGGGATGGGGTGGCACCTGCCGGTGTATCGAGGGCTCAGGGCTTCTCTGTGAATTCACACTTTGGCCCCCGACAAGCACAAGGGGACCTCAATGATTTGGGGGGACAGTCAGCCAGAAGAGCTGCTCCCCTGGGGACAACACAGGACAGCTGGGGCTGGGCACAGGGTCGGGGTGTCGGGCAGGAAGGGCATTTACAGCAGGACCCAGGCTGGCCCTGGCCGAGGGCTGAGCTGCCCGACAGTCTGTTTCCACTCAGGGATCCCAGCACCTCTACCAGGCCCAGAATGTAGGGGTGTCACTGCCCATTTCCCAAAACAGCCGACCACACGGGCCACAGGAAGAGGGTGCCCAGGGTGGGAAATTCCTCATTAGGGCAGATCCACAGCCCAGGACATCCCCCTCCAGGCAACCACATGGAAAACAGGTCCCCATGGCCAATTTCCCCCAAATCGCCCCCTGGATCGCTCTGGAAACCTGAGGCAGGTTCCCTGTGGGTCTCTGGTTGGTTTCTGAATACACGCCCCGTGCACCTGTCTCCCCACTCCCCAGGTGCCCTCAGAATGCCATGTCTTTGGGCTAAAGGGCCCATTTTCCTGGGCCTGGCCTGTGGGCCCCACACGGAAGGGCTCCGAACCCGCTGCCCTCGATGCTCTGCCTCACGGGGGCCCCTCCCAGTCTCCGAGATGCTCCGTGCTGCCCCTCACCCCCCCAGATTTTAGGAGGGCTTCAACCCTCCTGTCCAGCCCTGGGAGATGCCCCTCACCCGGGACCAGGACGGCCCCAGCCTGTATCTCCAGCACCGACCTCACCCCAGCACCTTCCCCGCCAGGGTCATTTCTACACCTGAAACTTCTGGAAATACCTGACCTCCCTGGGGCTCACCCCCACCCCCAAGTTTCCTTTCTACCCACAGGAGCCTCTGCCCAGGGCCTCTGAGGGCCAGGGGCCTCCTCGCCCCAGCACCCAGCGTCCCGGAGCACACCTGGCCTCCCACCTGTCTGTGCTCATACCTGCCCTGGCCTAGAATGTCCCCATTGTCTCTGTCCCCCACCTGCCCACTTCTACCAGTCCTTCAGGATTCAGTCACACAGAGCGGGCAGGGAGGAGGGACCCGAGCAGACGGATGAAGGGATGGGAACACCTCGGGGCGGTGTGGGCCCGAGAAAGGCGCACAGAGGAAACGAGGAGCCGGGGACACCGCCACACGCAGAGGGAGGCGCGGAGCCCGAGGGGGCCTGTTCCACGAAAACTAACTAAGCAGACAACGGGGTCCTGCAAGGCCAGCGTGGCACATGCCACGACTTAGCCACCTCAACGCCCCTGAGGTCCAAAACAGTGATGAGAGAGAGAGCCAGGCCCCGCCCAGGGGGCTCGGTTGGTCAGAGTATCACCCTGTGCACCAAAAGCTCGGGCATTCGATCCCTGGTCAGGGCAGGCACAGAGGCAATGGATCGGCATTTCTCTCTCTCTAAACACACCCTCCAGCCTTTCCCCTTGGAGTCCCCCCAACCCACTAGAGCTGCTAAGGAAACTCGGCCACTTAAGGCAGCGCTGGGCCCACACCTGCCCTCGGGTACAGCCGGCCACAGCTAAAAGGGGCTCAACGGACATCTGCTAAGTGGACGGGAACAGCAAGGCCATCTTCCTCTGTGGCAGTGGCCTCCACGTGAGTGTCTCATGCTCCGCTGAAGAGCCAGCTCGTCTGCCGGCCAGCGTCTGGCTGAGCCCCAGGTTCAGGGCAGGAAGCCCTGGGCGGGGGCCGGGGGGCCCGGTGCTCATCGGAATCCACGAGGGCCCGTCTGCGCCTGGTGAAGAGACGGGGTCTGCAAACCACGTGGCCACCCAGTTCCTGTGCAGCACAGGCACCTGCCCAGCAAGAGCTGTTGGTAAAAATCCACCCCCTTCCTGTCCTTCTTAAAATGGCCTTTGTTTTTTTTTCAAATCCTCACCTGAGGATATTTTTTCCATTGCTTTTCAGAGAGTAGAGGGGGAGAGGGAGAGAGAGAGAGAAACATCAATGTGAGAGACACATCCATTGGTTGCCTCCCATGTGTCCTGACGTGGGGCTGGGGATGGAGCCTGCAACCGAGGTACATGCCCTCCATAGGAATCGAACCCAGGACCCTTCAGTCCGCAGGCTGACGCTCTAACCACTGAGCCAAACCGGCCAGGGCAAAATGTTGGTGTTTTGTGTGTTTTTTTTTTTAAATCTACATAGAGAAGGTTCTAATTTAGGTTACATTGGTGCAGAAAAATAATCACGGAATAGGGTTTGTATCTTCTAATTACGCGGAATTTAGGACAACGTTCATGTGATTCTGAAATACTTTATAAATAGGTCATAACAGGCTCCTTTTATCGCCAAGTTCTGAACACTCCACGGGGCAGGGCTGGTCCCTGTGTGTGGAAGAGCCGGCAACAGGCAGGGAGCCAGCGTTGCCCCCGCGACAACATGTCCTAGAAGCACTGGGGGGGGGGGGTGACTGAGACACCCCAAGTGGCACGGAGAAATCTGCACAAGCCCATCACGGGTCCCCACCAACGGGGCCCACAGGACTCAGACTCTAGGGTGGACATCCTGCTTGAACTCGAGCCTCTCCAGCGGGTGCAGGTCGTGGCTCCTCCCTGATCCGATCGGAACGGTGAAAACATTCTGGGGAGACACGGAGCCGGCCCGACCCAGGCGCGAGCCCGAGTTAGCAAGGCTGAGGTCGCGCTGGGCTGTGACTCAGTGCAAACATCTCACGTAACTGGTTCTAATCACACAATTAAGCAGCCAGTTATTAAACACGCACCTGCCTCACTTCAAAGAGGCCGGTCTGCGAACGCAGTCAGCTGGCGAGGGCAGCCTGGCAGGACGGCGGAGGGACAGGCGCCAACACACTTGCCTCAGAGCCCCGGTGCCCTGGGCTCCGCGCTGGGGACCAGGATGAGCGGGACAGTCCCCGCCCGGCCATCCTGCAGGTACGGGAAAGCCCAAAGTCCCATCCATGCCGCCTGACCCTTCCCATCCCCGTGGCCATGGCTGACTGCGGTGCAGTGGGAGGGGGCACAGGCCTTCCCCGGGTGTGACCAGGGACCCGGGCCCAGCAGCAGCCGCGTTCAGCTCTCAGAAGTGTGGGTCCAAACCACAGTCCACTTTCTGATGCAGCAGCAAAGATCGGTTTTTAAGTCCAAATGAGAGACTAAGATAAATAAATAGATTTCACAAATAAGCACCGGCCCCACTGAGATGACAGTGGCCAGGACGCAGTTACCTGCCCCCGGGGCAGCTCAGGCACCCGGCTCCTCTCCAGCGGCTTTTCCACACAGATGCGTGGGCTCCCTCCCAACCTGTCCCACCTGCTTTCCTGCCCCGGACACGGCACGTGGTTCTGAGCCTGGGTTTCTCCCTTCTCCCCCTGACAAGCCACCCAAGCAGCCAGTCACCAGCAACCAGACACCCACTGGCCCAGCACACACTGTGGAGCCCCAGCCCGGGGGTAAGAAGTCCCCTCCCCACCACCCCATCACTTCTCAGCTCTCTGCCAGAAGACAGGGTGTCCTGCAGTTCCTGGGGGACACAGGGACAACAGCAAGAAAGGCCTGAGACAGGCCTCCTGGGGTTCAGGGCAGTAGAGTCTGTGTGCCCCCCAGAGCTGCACAGGCCAGACTCCAGCCTGACCCCTCCTGCCTCAGGGGAGAACCGAGGCCTGAGGCCTGTCCAGGCCACCAAAAGTGGGGTAGGTCTTGCTGACTGCCAGTGGCTCAGCCACCCTGGCCGACATCAGGTGGGTGATGGCGGCCTTTGGAATCACCCAGCCTTGCAGGCCAAGACCTGCCCTCAGGAAGCTCAGCCTAGTGGGGAGACCTATCCCCACATGTCCTGTGCCAGGTGGCAGGGAGGGCCCTGGGGGACCGGCTGAGGGGCCAGTTGCAGGATGGGGTGGACAGGACCGCCTCTCTAAGAGGGCCAGGGAGGCGGGAAGGCCTGTGGTCCGTTCAGAACATGGGCCAGGAGAGAGAAGTTATGGGTCCACACAAGGTCCACACGTGGGTAACAGGACAGCAGGCGGGTGGGACAGGGCAGAGGGCCTGGCCTTCTGGGCAGCAGAGCTGTGTCCGCCACTTACCAGGTGCTCTGTGGCCACTACACACTCACCTGCAGAGTAGAACAAGCTGGCCCACTTCCACCGTGACGGTGGTGGCAGCCACCCACGTACATCCCCTGGCACGCAGTAGGCGTTCAGATACAGGCAAGCACGCAATCACCCTCTCCCTGGGCAGCCTCGGGCAGCCCTCCCTCTGCCCCAATCAGCAGAGCCCCCCACTGTGCTATCCACTCTTGGGCCACATAAGATGGGGTCCTGAACACCCAGGGCTCATCTTAAGACGGTCAGTTCTCCAAATGCAGCAGGCGGGCAGATGACTGCGAAAGATCAGGCGGGGGCTTTTCAAAGCTGAGAGAGTGGCCGCTGGCGAGAGGCCCTGTGTCCGCTCTTCTTGCCCTGGTTCAGCCCGGCCCACCCCAAGGGCATCAGCATGAACCCTGGGTCCCCCAAGAACCAGCCAGGCCTGCCTCTCACGAAGGGGAGCTGACCGCAACCTGCAGGTGCCTGGCACCTCCCTCTGGATGCCGCCGCAGCCCAGTGCCTGCCGTGCAACCCTCCCTCCCTGGCGCTGTTCACCCGTCAGGCGTGGGCGGCGAGGCTGGGCGGGCAGAGGGTTCCCGGGCCTGTTCCCTCCCTCCGCACCGGGCACCCTGCTCTGGCAGATGGGAGGGCCAGTCTCATCTCCCAGGGCCTGTCCACTCTGAGAGTCACGATTCTAGGTGTTGGACTCAGAGCTCGAGCCTCGGGCAGCAGGTAGAGCCCCCGCCGCCTGTCCTCCGACCCTGCCGGGCCCCTATGCCCCTCCAGGCAGGCACGGACCCCTCCTCCCCAAGGCCCCCCCAGCAGGGTGTGATGCCCGGACACAGGGTGCAGGGCAGGGAGCCCCAGTGTCCCCCCCTGTCCGCACTCCGGTCCTGCCCGCAGCTCCGCCCGCCCCGCATGCCTGGGCTTTCTGGAAGCTGACTCATGGCTCACTTCCTCTCTCCACCAACGTGCTCCTGCTCAGCCGCGCCCAGAGCCACCTGCAGCCCCGCAGGCCGGGCACTGAGGACCGGGAGGACCACGAGGACACCTCACCCCTGACATTCGACCTCCAGGTGCAGCTCCCGCAGGGCCCCACCCACCCACACCCTGAGATGCTTCACCTCACCCCAACGCCCCGATGGACCTCGGGTGTCACCCACACATCTGCCTGCATTCCTAAGTTTTTTTAATCCTCCACTGAGGGTAGGATATTTTTTCAACTGATTTTTTTAGAGGGAGTGGAAGGGAGGCAGAGAGAGGAACATGGATGTGAGAGAGACACACTGAGGGGCTGCCTCCCACACACGCACCGACGGGGGCCAGGGATCAAACCTGCAACCCAGGTACGTGCCCTGGGCTGGGAATCGAACCCGCGACCCTTCAGTGCGCAGGCCGACCCTCTAACCACTGGGCCACACTGGCCAGGGCTCTCCCTGCATTCTTAAGGAACGGCTGTTGAGCAAAATACCGCTTTTCTCCCTGTTCCTGATGGGCCCAGCAGGCCTGTTTTTGCTCACCCGATACGACAGGGCAGGGCAGGGCAGGCCTGGTGGCATGCCACCACTGACCACTCCCCCCAACCCAGCAGGCAGCGCAGGCCACAGACCCTCCGAGGGGCTCCTGTCTAGTCCGCCTGTCTGTCTCTGACCCTCTTCCCCGGATGGACTAGAAACCAGCCCCTGGTGGAGCAGCAGGCACCAGGTAGCCGCCCGTGGTAGCTGTGACCCCAGAAATGATCCCAGTCATCCCAGAGTGGGACACCCAGAGGAGGGACGGCCTCCAGGCCAGCATCGCACACAGCCGCCTGTGCCCATCACGGGGGGCCTACCGGGCACACACACCCAACCCAGAACGCGGGAGGAAGGGGGTGTGGCCGGGCAAGGCCCTGGGACGGGGCACCCAATGGGGGTGGGGGGCAGGGAGGCCGGCCAGCAGGACTGCAGCAGGCTGGCCCCCCGTGGGGCCAGGGGCCTCACTCCCAGGAAAAGCCACCCAGGGACAAGGGCTCCCGGCCCAGCACGGCCCCCACTCACCCTTTTCTCAGACCCCACAGAGGACTGGGGGAGAGGTCCTGGCCCCACAGCAGAGAGAAGGGCGTTCAGGGTGCCCAGCCAGGGGTGTGCAGCAGCCGCAGCCCCATGGTACCCCCAGCATGGCCGGGAGCCTGGTCCTGGCCCAGCGGAGTGAGAGCACAGGCCGGCTGGGGCTCCAGGAGCACCGCAGAAGAGCTGGCCTGCGGTAAGCTGACCTCACAGACCCCCACCAGCCAGCCTGGTCCTGGGGAGTGTAGCCCGGTGGCCGAGGCCTCACTGGGCCCGGCTGCCCCTCCTCTGGCTAACCACCCCCACCCCATCCTGCCAAAGGGATTCCTGTACCCCTCCTCTCACTCCTCCAGGGGTCCCCACCTGGCCCAGGCTCCCTCCCACCATACTCCACCCTTCGCCACCGGCTGGCGCCCCGCATGGCGCAGGCCTCGTTGAAAAGGTGACAAGACACAGGAATCGGGCACACGGAGGCTGCTAAATGCACGTGGGCAGGTGGGTGGAGCTGAGGTCTTCCAGGCACTGGCCTGGGTGCTGCCCCCAGAGTCCTCCTAGGTCCACAGAAGTGTACCCAAGATCAAGAAAACAAGATGAGTGGGTTGGTATAGACCGTACAGCCACAGCAGGCAAGGCACCCCCCACGCGGGTAGAGACCTCCGCTCAGCAGTCAGGCGAGCACAGGAGCCCAGGCCCTGGCTGGCTGCTGAGACCCACTCCAGCCTCCTTCCACTGTCCCCGCCTCATTTTATCTCCTAAGGGACAGGAGCACAAAGGGTCGCCTGCTGTTACTGGCATCCTCTGAGCCTGCCCAAGTGGCCACTTTCTTCCGAAACATAAGCCCAGCAAACTCCCCGCCTGTGGCTGCTCCCAGGCCCCCTGCCCACCCTCTGGGCCCTGCGCAGGGTGTGTGCCGACTCCGGGGTGCCCTTCTCAGCCTCCCCCTCCCGCCTGCTCGGAGCTCCAACTGCAGCCCTCCTCCCTGGCGAAAGGACGCACTGGGGACCCACACAGAGCCCGTGTCAGGGAGATGGATTCACTCACCTCCCCCTTCGCAGAACAGACGGCAGTCTCAGGGCCCCACTGCCGCTCCGCATGGCCACGCACGGCCACGCACAGACGGGTGCTCTGCCACCCACCAGCTCAAATTCAGAGGTGGGAGCAGCGAGGCCCAGAGACGCTCAGGATCTGAGCCAGCCGAGTGTCTGAGCTCCCAACAGTCCTGTCTGCAGCCTTTCTCTCGGGGCCACAAGGCCAGGCCTCTGGGGTGCGTTCAAAGCCAACACCACTTTCAGGTTTCAAAGGCTGTCAAGTGTGTGCCGGTCCCGCAGGCTGGGCTGTCAGGCTCAGTGGGGTCCCTGTCACCCTCCCTGCCTCTCCCTGCGGGTCATGCAGAGGACTCCGCCCCCCTGAGGACCCTGCCAGCCCCCATGCTCCTGAAGGGGCAGAAGGAACTGCCCACGGACACAGCGCTCTGGCCCACGAAGTCACTTCCCATGGCTGGGACACCAACCCTGTGTGGCAGCTACACTGGAACTGAACCACATAGTGGATGCAAGTGGGGGGTTTCCCCAGAAGGAACATTATTGATCAGCAAGGGGAGGAGACCGGAGGACCCAGGTGGTCAAGATTAGACTATGGCCACATCACTGGGACGAACTCACTTTCACTGAAAATTGGCAGATGGTCCCTCGCAGCAGGAACAGACGTGTGTGTGTGTCCCCATCACTGAGATGGCCCAGAGCCATGAAGCCCCAGTGGCAACAAGCGCACTCAGCACCCAGACCCTGGCTTCTAAAACCACTCTCACATTGAAGGGCCTGGGCTCCTTGGAGACCTGGATGATTCTGGGGCTGGGCAAGAGATGCACAGGGGAGCTCGGAGCACCTGTAGGCCACACAGTGAGGACGTGCTCCCCTCACCCCACCATGATGGGGGTGCGGCAACTGGGGGGCCTCCAATGGCAAAAGCTGGGACAGGTTGACACCAAAACACAGTGGGGCTGTATCATAGCCCAAAGCACAATAGGAGCCCACACCGATCTACGTACGTGTACGTGGCTGAATTGATAACTGAGGGGAAGAGACAAGTCTCCATGCAGATTTCCAAGTCATCCTGAGATACTCCACCCACAAGAGGTGGAATGTGACTCCCACTCCTTTAACTTGGGCCATGCACGGTGACCTTCCAAAGAAGACTGTGTGGACAGGGGGAAAGTCCCCACGGAGAAGCCTGACAGACGTGCCTCGGCCAGGAGATCAGGGTCAACATCACAGCGGTCAGTCAGGTGGACGGCATGTGCCTGACAGGATGTGACGAGAAGACGCTACACCTCCCAAACCCTCGGCCCCAGTCCAACCCTGAGATAAACGTCCCAATTCCAACGGACGAATTCCAGCGGCGAGGGATCCTGCAATGGACCTAAAACTGCTCAGGACTGTCAAGGTCATCAAAGTAAGACCAGTCCGAGAAAGTGACCCGGCCCAAAGGAGCCTACCGGATGGGGTCCTGGGACAGAATAAGAACATATTGGGTAAAAAGTAAGGAAATCAAAACAAAACACAGGCTTTACTTAATAACATATCAATTTTGGTTCATTAGTTGTAACAATGTTCCCCACTATCAAGATGTTAATGGGAGAAACTGGGCGAGGGGAGGAACATGGAAACTCTGTATTGTATTTGTAAGTTTTCTATAAACCTAAGACTGTTCTAAAAAACAGTCTATTATTTAAAAAAGAAACAAAAAATCAACCCAGCAGGCCGCCCAGTACAAGGTGGGGGGCGGGGTGGGAGGGGGCGGGCGGGGCTCCAGGCTCAGCCAGCAGCTGGGCCTGAGCACCCAGGACACCCGCAGCCACACCCAGGGCCGCCCTTGAGACACTCTGGAGGACACGGTGATACGTACACTTAACAGAAAGATAACCAAGGGACAGAAATAGTGAGAGTCAGTGACAGAGGGGCTCCACCCCCCCACCTGCAACAATTCATTCCCCACGCACTTGCCATTGTCGCCCTGAGGCCAGCCACGGGTCAGATGAAAAGGAGGCCCCTGCCCTCCGGGAGCTCAGAAGGCAGGCAGGTAAACAGGCGGCCACACACAGGGAGGCCAGCAAAGGCACCCTAACCCCGTGGGAGTGGAAGGGCCAGGAAGGCTTCCTGGGGGAGGTGACTTGAGCACAGCTCACACCAATGGCTGCTGAAAATGAGATGGGACATGTTAAATGGCTCGGGGGTCTCTGCACACAGTGGGTGAACATCAGGAGTCCTTGGATGGCTTGTAGCAACCAAAGGGGCTGTTATGAACTCTGACCCCTGGTGCCTGGTGAGGCCAAGCACGTCCACCTAGACACATAACAAAAAGTGGTCCATACAAAAGGGGGTACCGGGGAGAGGGGCCACACTTCAGAAGAGGCGCAAAGCACAACTCTGTCAGTACACGCTGCCACACGGATGCCACTGCACACTGCCACACGGGTGCCACTGCGCACTGAACACGGATGCCACTGCGCGCTGCCACACGGGTGCCACTGCGCACTGAACACGGATGCCACTGCACACTGCCACACAGATGCCACTGCGCACTGCCACACGGATTCCACTGCACGCTGCCACACGGGTGCCACTGCACACTGAACACGGATGCCACTGCGCGCTGCCACACGGATGCCACTGCACGCTGCCACACGGGTGCCACTGCGCGCTGCCACACGGGTGCCACTGCACACTGAACACGGATGCCACTGCGCACTGCCACACAGATGCCACTGCGCGCTACCACACGGGTGCCACTGCACACTGCCACACGGGTGCCACTGCGCGCTGCCACACGGGTGCCACTGCACACTGAACACGGATGCCACTGCACGCTACCACACAGATGCCACTGCACGCTGCCACACGGATTCCACTGCACACTGCCACACGGGTGCCACTGCGCGCTGCCACACGGATTCCACTGCACACTGCCACACGGATTCCACTGCACACTGCCACACGGATTCCACTGCACACTGCCACACGGGTGCCACTGCGCGCTGCCACACGGGTGCCACTGCGCGCTGCCACACGGATGCCACTGCACACTGCCACACACTAAATGAAGGAAACAGACCCAGAAGGCCTCATGTTGCGTAATTCATTCACTTAAAATGTCCAGAAGAGGCAAATCCACAGAGACAGGAAGTAGATCAGCAGTTGCCGGGGGCGGGGGTGGGGCCAGGGTGTGGGGAGAGACTGAAAAGTGAATGCAAAAGGGTATGGCTTTCTTCAGAGGGTCATGAAAATGTTCTAAAATTAGGCTGTGATGATGGCTGCACAATTTTGTGAATATACTAAGTCAGTGAATTGCAGTTTCCATGGGCAGACTGTATGGTGTATGAAGTATACCCCAATAAAGATGTTTAAAAAACAAACACACACCTCTCACTGCCCAGCCTTGTCCCCTCCCCACCCACAGCCCAGCCTGGATGCCCATGGGCTCCCCCCAGCTGGGCTCCCAGGGCTGCAGAGGGGCCCCCAGGGCAGAGCCAGGTGCCCGCGGCTGTGCTGCAGGTCACTCCCTGCAGGGAGCACGCCCATTCATTCATTCCCCAAATGCTTACAGAGCTCTTGCTCTGGACACATGGGAAAAAGTGCTCAACCGGACCGGAGAGGCCCCTGCGTCCAGGGAGGGGACAGTAACAAAGCGGGGAGGGGACAGTGACTGAGGAGCTACTTCCCTAAACAGGGTGCTCACAGGAGGCAGCCCTGCCCGGGGAAGGAGCAGAGGCACGGCAGACACAGGGGTCCGCTCTCTCTGGACAGCCTGGCAGGTATCCAGCCCCACAAAGGGCGTGGAGGGCAGGGCGGGTGGGGCTGGAAAGGAAATGGTGCCTCTGTCCTGGGCGGGGTCTGGGGCACAGGCTGGGCCACTCTCCAAGTCCAACAAGCGGACCCTCCCAGACAGCTCCAGCCCTCTCCTCTGAACCTGGGAACCCACCAGAGGGGGGAGCTGTTTCCCCAGACCTCAACCCCTGTGGCCTCCGTGGCACCCCGAGCTTTTGGTTTCTCCCACCTACAGCTTAACTTGAGTTGGGTGGCTTAGAGGACTCAGGGTAGAGCCCCCTGCCCCCTATTTCTGAGGGGCAGGTTAACTCAGAGCATCATGCTCTCTGAGCGCCTGCATTTCACAGAGCAGAGCAACCTGGCAGGGCCCAGTGTGACAGCTCTTCCAGAAGCCCTCACTCCTAGACAATCACGGCCACGCCACCTAACACCAGCCAGTGCTGAGAATGGGGCAGATCCCCCCCAGCCCCACCTCCCTCTCCCTCCTGGAGAAGCACAGGCCAGGGCCACCTCCCAGACCTCTGGCCTCTGCATTCCAGACCAAGACCCTGTTTCCAGGTGACTAGACTGAGGCCTGGAGAGGTTGTGCGTCCCGCCCATGAACCAAGCGTTTCTCCACCTACCCCCTGAACACGGCACCCACATCAGGAGCAGAGGCTATGGGGTTCAAACCTGGCTCTTCCACTCAACAGCCTGCTACTCACCTCTGAGCCAGGCCTTCCTGCTCTGGGAGGTGAAGCTAAAAACAGCACCTGCCTCCGGTGGCTACAAAACTCAATCATATCAGGCAGTTAGAACATGGGGGCCCAGGTCCGGGGCCCTCTGGCTGTCACTGCAAGTTTGAGAGCAGAGACTCCTCGAGGTAACTTCCCATTCACTTATACTTCTTTTTTGTAATGATCTTTTTAAAAGATCATTATTGATTTCAGAGAGTGGAAGGGAGGGGGAGAGAGAGAGAGAAACATCAATGATGAGCGTCATGGATCGGCTGCCTCCTGCACGCCCCCGACTGGGGACCGAGCCTGCAACCCGGGCCTGTGCCCTGACTGGGAATTGAACCTCGCTCTCCAGGATTATAGGTCGGCGCTCAACCGCGGAGCCACGCCGGCCGGGCCCACTTACACTTCTTTCACGAATCCCAAACACTGAACTTTACAAAGGGGTTACTAGGGAGGCGGCCCGGTCTTTGGAGCCAAACAACCCAAGTTCCGACGCCAGCTCTGCCGCTTAGCTAACTGGGACTCAGGCAGGCAGCCCATCTCCCTGTGCCTCAGTTTCTTCAAATGTAGAAGGGGGTGACGAGGTATGCCATGAGGACCCCATACGACAGACGCAGGAAAACACCCAGCACACCGTCTGAGGTCATACTGAGCGACTGCTAGAACTACTATTAATTTTTCGGTAGGCCCACACTTCCTGTCTTCCGGTGTGACCGCAGGGGACTTCAATCACGGGGCTTAAACATAACCGCAACCCTGGTTATTACTCAAATGCCACACAGTGGTCCTCAGATGGCGACTGTCATCAGGGTGGGTGACGGCCCGTCTCCGCCCAGCCCCTGCACACAGGCCACGGGCAGACACGGAAGGTCTTCTCTAATTAGGGGTCCGCACTCTCCTCCCCGCCTCTGTCCATAGGAGCCATCGGAGCAGCTTTGCTGTTCTCAGGTCCTCAAGTTTACCGGTTACACTTCTCGGTCGGCGGTGGCTCCAAGCAGGGACCAGGCTGCCCCACACCCGGCGCTGGGCGGTGCCTTAGCCACTCTATTCACTAAATGAGCATCACCTTCAGGGACCCGGGCCTCCTCCCACGCCCGCAGGACAGGACAGCTGAGGACCTGAACGCGCCTCCTCTGCAGGGCAGCTCCCTAGACTCGGCCCGGGACACAGACCCCACCAGAGTTCCTGCGCCTCCGACAGACCTACGCCCACCGCAGTGCCAGAGAGCCCCCAAGCCAGCTCCCAGTCTCCTCAAAACAAAGGCCTTCCACGGGCCACCCGAGCGGCCACATTCGCCTGGGGGGCCTCCCGCAAGCGCCGAGTCTAGGCCCGGCCAGCAGAGGCCGGCTCCCCGGCAAGGACATCTGCATCCCTCCCACTGCTCACTTCTCACGGCCCACGTCTCCTTCTCCGCAACTCATTTTTAACTTCTTCAAGCGCGGGGGTGCTCTGCCAACCCCAACGCTGGCGGCGGCCCCCACAGGGCAGCAAGCACACCCTTGGCTCTTCACAGAACCGGTCTCCTGTGCTCCTGACAGCAGATGCAGCCGCCTTGTGCCCCACCTCACGGGAGGAGCGGAAACTCGGGGGGGGGGGCTGGCCCCTCAGCTGCAACCAGTGTCTTCCTCCCACCCAGCACTAACTGGCGTTCTGGGAACGCTCCAGTCCCCACTGCAGCCACTCGGCAGGACCCCCATCCTGACGCACGCAGAGGCCCTAACACCAGAGACGAGGGGCCAGAGGCCCACACCAGAGGAAAACGACCTAGCTCCCCAAGGAGGGTAGTCCCCCCCCAAAGTAGCACCTGGCTGGGGCCAGGCCACTCCAGGATGGGAACCCCAATCCCTCACAAAGCTCAGGTACATCGGCTTCCACAGGGAAACTCCCAAACCACAAAGCATGGGGAGCTGGACAGGGTTCACTGGGGCCCATGAGATGTCGGGGTACCCGTGGCACAGCCACCAACATGAGTCACGCTGTGGAAACGTCAGGGAGGCCCCCCTTTCTTCGATTACATGGGTCCCATGGAGATGTGGTCTGGTTTTGGAGCTGCCGTCTGTCACAATGTAGCATTGCTCAGATACTCTGTTACAAAGAGAAAACGGGCTTCCGGCTCCCCTGGCAACTGGCGCTGGAATCTAATAACACTCCACTTCCATTGTGCCCGAGCCTCTCCTCTCCCACCGCACAGCAAAAATGGTGATTTGGGGAAACCAGTCCGATCCTCCTGGTTTCTAGCTGGTGGAGGGGAGACCCCGGGAGACGGAGGAGAGCGGAGGTCACAGGAGCTGGCGACCAATTCGTCTCCTGACACCCACTCCGGGATGGACCAGGCAGACAGGTGGAGGGCGCGGAAGGGGAGCCTGAACGGCGGCAGGTTGGCAACAGACCCCCTGGTTCTCCCCTCAGGAAGGGCCCCCGCCCGCGCTGGTAAAAGACAGACTAAACCACTGCCAGGGCCAGGGCCAGGGCCAGGCCAGGGAGAGCAGACCACAGCTCTGAGAGTTCCCCCACGTTTCCTGATGCCAGCAGGCAGATATCGCGGGAACAGGCCCTGCCCGGGCCCAGGCCACACTGCTGGGGCTGCCACCTCCCACAGACCCCCAGCCAGGCAGCTCAAAAGAAAGAAGGACAGACAAGGGGGTGGCACCCATCTAGAGGTCCCGGGACCCCTACCTCCCAGTCCCAAAGTCCAAGCTGGAAACCGCCCACCAAGAGTCCAGGGGCAGGAGGTGGGGAGGCGGGGGGTTCACGGCCCCTGCCCCAGCGTCACCTGCTACAGAAGGATCGACTTCATGCTCTAGGCTGGGAGCACAGGCAGGTGGCCCCTTACCTGGGCCAGGCAGAGAGTGTTCAGGGGGGTCTGCAGCAGGAAGGAGAAGCAGGGCCCCCCGATCCAAGGTGTCCCTGCTACCGACTGTGGGACATGGGCAGGGGCATTAACCGGCACACACTCACCCAGCCGGACTGCGTGTCCCAAAATGGGCCTAGGACACAGGAGGGGGAGAGTGAGGGAAACAACGGCCGCCCAGGGGCAAAGGGCACCTCTAGCCTAGCCAGGGTGTTTGATCTCTGCCCAGGGTGTGCCGGGTCAGTGGGAGCCTGCATCACCTCGTCTAACCCTCTCATCTGCCCCCCTTCCCATTTACTGGGGGAAACTGAGGCACAGGGAGGCTCCATGCCTCTTGGCCAAGGTCAGAGCAGGTGCGTGATGGAGGCCAGCCTCCAAATTCCTCCCGACAGCCCAGCCCTGCCCCTGCGGTCCGCCAGGCCCAGCTGGAAAACAAGCCCCGGGGCTGGGCTGATGGGCCGCGCGAGGCTCAGGGCTCTGGATCCTCCCCAACCACACAGGGAAGGCAAGGGGGGAACCTCATCCTGCAAAAGGCGGCCCCCAAACGCAATTGTACCTGCCTCTGGAAACACGGGGCTGCCAGGGGACCTAGGTCTCCAGCCCTGGGGGTGGCTGCTTCTTTAGCCACAGAGCCTCCGGGTGGGGCAGGGAGCCGCCAGACACCCCCCCCCGCCTCTGGCTCCCCCCCCCGACGGCGGTGCAGGGCCCGCCCCGGGCAGGTGAGGGCCAGGGGGGGGCTGCCGCGCGACACCCCCTCCTCTCCCGCACGGGCACCGGGGCGCAGGGGAGCCCCGCTAGCAAAACAGCCCCAAACAAAGGGGGAGGCCGCAGAAAGAGGGGCGCAGGGGGTGGGCGAAGGCCCACAACTTTTTGGCGGGGTCGTCTCAGAGGTCGCAGGGCCCCAGGGCTCCCCGCTCCCCTCCCGTGCCCCCCAAGTGTGGGTCGGGAAGCGGACCTTCGCCGCGCCCACGCCCCCCTCGGGCCTCGGGGACGCCCCGGCCCTGGACCACCGCCCCGGCCTGGGTCCCGCGCCCACCACGTCCGTCTCCCCGCGGCGGGCCCGGCGTCCAGGGCGCGGGGCGCGCCCGGGGCGCGGGAGGACGGGCCGAGCGCGCCACTTACCCTGAGCGCAGGTCGGGGCCGCCTCGCATCCACGCGCCGCGGCGCCCCCCTCGCCGGCCGCCCGGCCGCGCTGCACCTGCCGCCCGCCCGCGAGCGCGGAGGACGCGGCCCCGCGGGTCCCCGCCACGAGCGCGGAGGCGGCGGCGGCGCCAGGTCGCGCGCTCCGGTCCCGCTGCGCCGTCTGCGCGCCCCGGCCCCGCTGCGCAGCCGCCGCCCCGCCCGCCGCGCCCGCCCCGCCCGCGCCGCGCAGCCCCGCCCACGCCGCGCCTTAAAGGGGCCGCCCGCCCCGCGCCGTGGACGCCGGGCCCGCGGGAGCGCGCCTGTCCCCGCCGGTCCCCGCGCGCGCCCGGGCTCCGTCGCGCGGCGCGGCCTTTGTTTGGGTGGCCCACGTGCGCCCGGCCACTCGCACCCACGTGCGCGCGCGGCGGCTCCGGCCCGTCCGCCCGCCCCCCGCGGTCGCCGCCACGGGGTCCCGCGCGGCGCGTCCGGCCCGGCAGAGGCCTCGGGCCCCCGCGCACCAGCCCGCCGGCTGGACACCCCCAGGGGCGCACCGGGCCGCCTCTGCTTGGCAGGGTCGCGTGGGGGGCAGGACTCGGGACGGAGCTCAGTTCCCACCAGCGGGGTCAGTGACCTCGGGGTCAAGGAGACCGCGCTGCACGGAGAGGCCCGCTCAGGCCTGGCATCCCCACCACCCCCGTGGCCAGGGGTGGGGACGTCCAGACAGCCTGAGGTCCTCGCTCGCACTGTGCCCAGGGCCGCGGTCCCCGGGGCCCAGCCGCCCCAGCCCCGCTCACCTGGGCCGCAGGTGCAGCAGGGCCCCCGCGCGGAGAAGCAGGTGGGACCCTCGCAGCCCTCACCTCGCCCGCCTGCCCTCAGCTTCTGCCCACCTTCTGCTGGCCACCCCCGGGGCACACGACCGGCTCCTGCCTCAGGCCCTGCTGCCCCCTGAGTGGCCTGCGCTCCAGCTCCAAGGCCTGCACAGCTCCACCCGCACCCCCTCCAGGTCTTTGCTCAAGTGCTGTTTTCTCTCGAGGTCCACCCTCAAGAGAAAATCCTACTTAAAAATCGACGATCCTGCCCCGCCGGCGTGGCTCAGAGGTTGAGCGTCGCCCTGGGATCCAGGAGATGGCAGTTGGATTTGGGTCAGGGCACATGCCCGGGTTGCGGGCTTGATCCCCAGCCGGGGGCGTGCAGGAGGCAGTGGATCCATGACTCTCATCATTGCTGTTTCTATCGCTCTCGCCCTCTCCCCTCCTCTCTCGGAAATCAATAAAAACATATATTTTTTTTAAATTGCCAATCCTACTTAAAAACTGCCCCATACCCACCACTCCTCCCCTCCTCTCTGGCTTTATTTTTCTTTCCGGCGCTGAAAGATAATATATAATACACTGTAATATTATGTAAGCCGAATAAAGTCCCCCGAGATGTCCATGCCCTGACCACCAGACCCTGTGAATGTTACCTTACTTGACAAAAGGGACTTGCAGATGTGATTATGTTAAGGATCTAGAGATGGGCAGGTTATCCTAGGTTATCCAGGTGCGTCCAATGTCATCATAAAGATCCCCTGTAATTACCAGAGGGAGGCAGGAGGCTCAGAAGTCGAGAAGATGTGGCTGTGGAACCAGAGGTCAGAGAGCTGAAGCTAGAGCCGAAGATGCCAAGCTGCTGACCTTGAAGAGGGGGGAAGGGCATACGAGCCAAGGAATGCAGGGGCCTCTAGAGGCTGGAAAAGATGGGAAAAGGATTCCCCCTGAGAGCGTCCAGAAGGAACTGGCCCTGCTGATCCTGGCCTCCAGAACTGTAAGAGAATAAATGTGTGTTATTTACGCCACTAAGTTTGTGGCAGCTTGGGAAACTTACACATACATATTCTTTTCAATACCCTGATTTATTCTGTGCATTTTCTGTCTCCCAACTAGCGTATCAGCTCCCTGGGGCAGAGGCACTTCCTGTTTCCTTCCTGCTGCCTCCTCAGCACCTAGAGCAGTGCCTGACCCGGGGTTGTTTCTAACCTCAGGGCCTTTGCACAGGCTGTGGACTCTGCCTGGAGTGCTCTCGCTCACCCTTCACTGGCTCCAGCTGGGCACCTTCTGACTAGTCAGTCTGGGCTCTCTGCCTCCTTCCGTCCCAGCACCAAGACCAATGGGTGGCCTTTGCCTCTAAACCTGTCTCTCCCGCCAACCTGTGCTCTGCCTGAGGGCAGGGACCACATTTGACCCCAGCCTCCCAGCCCAGGGCCACAGCAGGTGCTCAGTGTACTGTCCCTCTCTATAAACCCAGGGACAGTGGGTCTTCTCTGGCCATCTCACTACTTTCTGCTCTTTACAGGCACACTCATGCTCAAGTGCCCCCCTCTTCCAGGAAGCCTCCCTAGACTGCCCTTTTTCTCTGAGTACCCACAGGGTAATTCTGTGCATTCTGGACTCTTTCAGAAGAGCCAGCCTGCCCACAGGCCCCTCCCAGCCAGGGCCCACGGCCATGGGGGCTTCCTCACTCATCCTGCCCCTGAGCCATAGCCTCTCTTTGTTCCCCTCCTCTTGTCCCCCCCACCCCAGCCATCCCAGCCTTTGGACTTGGACACTGGCCTCAGAGCTGTTGTCCCACCTTGGATTCTGAGCACAGCCACAGCCCTTGGACACCTCAGGGACCTGCTCTCTCCCCACCAGCCGCTGGTCCAGGCTGTGTTGACCTTTGGCCACCCCCCACCTAACCCTCTGAGCCTCAGTTCCTTGTCTGTGAAGTGAAGCAGTGAGAGGCCCTCCCCAGGCTGGGGCTGTGGTCTCTACCAAGGCCCTGAGGAGGTGGGCATAGCCTGCAGGGGAGGCCAGGGGCACGCAGGGCCGGTGCAGGCTGTCCAGGGGGCTGGAGACCCGCTAATTCTCTATTTTGTGTCAATCAGCGCTTTGCACTTCAGTAACCTGGGAGTGCCTTGAGCATGGTAGGTGCTCAGCCAAGGTGCTTCTAATGAGCGGCCAAATGACACCCAGAAACATCATTCCCATGTTTCCTTGACTTTAAAATGCCACCAGTAAGATTCCCCAACTTAGTAACAGCTTTTCAGGAACAACGGAACCGCCTGCCGCTCCTGTTGTAGGTGCATCAGCTTCTCAGGGAGGTTGCGGTGGCACAAGGGACAGCCTGGGGTGGCGGAGGCCTGGAGTGGAGGCCTTTCCCTGCAGGGGGAGGTTGTGCTCTCTGCAGAGTGGGGGCCCCTCAGCAGGGCTCGGGCCGGCCCCAGGGAGGCGGCAGAGCGCAGGCCCCCAGCCCGCAGGCCCCCAGCCCCCAGGCCCCCAGCCCGCAGCCCCCAGCCCGCAGGCCCCCAGCCCCCAGCCCGCAGGCCTGGGGCAGGGGCTTCTGCGCAAACTTGGGTTCTAGCTCCCGGGCCTAGCGGAGTGCGCCACCTCGTGGCCACAGGCGGACTGCAGGGGCCGGCGCCGCGCCCCCTGGGCAGCGGGTTGTAGACTTTCCCAGGCCGTGGCCCCTGCCCAATCCTCCTGCCACCACAGGCCAGGGGCGGGCACCACTTAGGGCCACGTGGTCAGGGCCCTCCTCCTTCGCAGTTCTGCCTCTGCTCCCCTGGGGAGGGGACAGAGACCCGGCCGCTGCTAGCCTGGATCTAGGCTCTGGGTCTTACCAGCTGTGGGACCCTGGTGAGTCCCTCTGCCTCTCTGAGCCTCAGTTTCCCTACTTTTCGGGGTGGGGACCGGGAACCTCCTTCCTTCTCACCCTCCACTGGCTCCACAGCCATGCGGAGGCAGCCAGCAGTCAGGCCTGGCCTCACTGACCTCACTGGGGGCAGAAGTTCTATGTGGTCGGTGGGCCTGCCCAAGCGGTCAGTGGGGGTGGGGGAGCCGAGGGAGTGCCTGCCCCAGCCTGGGGCACTAACAGAGGCCAGAGGGAGGAAACGGGTGGGGGCACAGCCCTCAGAGTCCTTAGGTCCAAGGGACTGAGTGGGTGTGGTGGCTGAGAGGGAGCTGGGGGGCTTGTGAGCAGAGGTGGCCAGTGGGGGGGAAGCCCAGAGGGAGTGAAACAGAGCAGGATGGAGGCCCCTACACACAAAGTTAGGACAGAAAAAGAGAGTTAGACAGACAATTGTGAGCCTACAGACCAGCTCTGTCCAATAGAACTTTCTAGAATGAAGAAAATGCTCTGACACTGCGCCACCCAATGCAATAGCCACACCCGACCGTCGAGCACTTGAAACGTGGTTGGTGTGAATGAGAAGCTGAGTTTGCAATGGTTTCATTTTAATGAATTCAAACGTAGGGAGCCACATGTGGTGGTGGCCATAGGACGTGGACGGCCCCGCCACGAATACGACAGTGCGTCAGAGAGAGTTGCCCCCCAAACACATGAAACTGGAGGCCAAAGCATTAAGGAAAATGATAAAATCATGAAAGAACACATAATTCAGAATTGGAAAAACTTAGAAAACAGATGCTTGGAGGAGAAAATTTGAGAGCGGAGGTGATAAGAGCACAAATCATTCCAGGAATGAGGACAGGACTACAGGGGACGCAAGGAGGAACGGACGCGCCGGGCGATGCCTTGCGATGAGCAGAAGAGAGAAAGCGGGAGAATTTTTTTTTTAAATAAAAAAGAAATGAGAGATAAAAGGATCTGAGAGAAACTGGGAGGTGGGCAGCAGAGCTCTAACATACGGCTCATCATAGGAACCAACAGATACTGACGCTGTAACTCAAGAAACTGCTCCTGGCCCGGCAGGGTGGCTCAGCGGTTGAGCTCGGCCCATGAACCAGGAGGGTCTGGTTCGATTCCCAATCAAGGCCCATGCCCGGGTTGCAGGCTCGATCCCCAGGAGGTGGCGGCAGGAGGCAGCCGGTGGACATTTCTCTCTCGTCGATGTTTCTGTCTCTCCCTCTCCCTTCCTCTCTCTCTAAAAAGAAATCAATGCAAACAATTTAAAAAATCTTAAAAAACAAAAACAATGAACCTAGAACATCCCCATCATACCAACAAAGCAAGAAGCTCTCCTGCAGGGCATCCGGCCAGAGCCTCACTCAAGGGCTGGGGGCAGGTCTGGATCCCCGAACAGGCTCTGCGCCCTCCTGGAGCTGCCCCAGAGCCAGCCCTGCCGTCACCGGGGAACCCGGAGGCCCAGGTCGCTGCCCAGCCAGCCTCTATCCACGAAGGCTGAACCCGTCAGCCGCCAGCCCTGACACACGCCCGCAGACCACAGACAGCCTGCCCGTCGCTCAGGAGGCCCACGGGCAAAACCACCACACAGGAGAGAGGAGGGGCCCGGGCTGGCTCTGCCTCTGTGGGAAAGAGCTTGCCTGCGGCCCCAAGGAAGCCTGGAGAGCTGATGAGTGACCTGTGAGACCCGAGGCCCTGCAGCTCCTGTTTAAGGAGGGAAGAGACAGGCAAGGAGGGAGGAGGGTTTGGCCACTGGCCGCTTGGCCTCCCTGGTCCTTGGTGTCCTCACTGTGCACGTGGGGTGGTGATGTGAGAGGCCCGGGGGTAAGAGCGCAGACTCCAGAGGGACGGCCTGGGCTTGCCTGTGGCTCTGCTGCCTACAGGCTGTGTGACTCTGGACGAGTTACTGAGCCTCTCTGTGCCTGAGCTTCCTCGCCGGTTAAGTGGGATTGAACAAGACATACTGCCAATGGGCGTTAGGGGATCCAGTGAGTTAGTATTTATACAGCATTTAAAACAGCGCCCGGCACAGGGTGAATGCAGTGTAACTGGAACCTCAAAATTTCATCCAACCTCATTATTAATTTAGCGCTGGGCGCTCTTGCTAGGCCCTGGCCGCATCCTGGGCTGACAGAGATGAGCCGAAGGAAAATACAACATGCGTACGACTGACCGCATCCCATGATAGCCAGGACTTGTGATCTGTGAGGGGTCCTGGGTTCAGAGGGACATGAGGGGTAGGAAGGAACGTTCTGCCTGGGGTGGTCAAGGAAGGCTTCCTGGAGGAGGGGCACTTAGCTGGAGGGGCCTGGAGGCACAGGCTGGAGGCTGGAGAGGAACGGATGTGGGCTGATAGCCTCCCGACGCCACTTCCCTCACATACTTTAGCTGGATCCCGAGGTCAGCGTCCTACCTAACACCAGCGTGACTCATGAGGCAAGACCCCCAGGGGCCTGGCCTGCCCTACCCCCTGCAGTTCTTCTGAGGTGTTCCCCCCTTCAGGCCTCCAGCCCTTGCCAAGGCCCAAGGCCATCGTAAGGTGCTGTTGAGAGCCAAGCAGGAGCCGGGGGCCTGCCCGGGCAGAGTCTGCACCCAGGAGCCAGTGAGAGCCGCACGACTCCCAGGAAGGCAGCCAATGCCCGCCCCGGCCTGCCTGGGCATATCCTCTCCCCCAGCTAACCCCGACACAGCATCAGGCCTAGCCTAGCTGTCCCTTCCTCTGGGAAGCATTCCTGACCCCCAGGCTGGGCCGGGGGTCTCCAGGAGGTCCCTGGCCTTGGGGCTTCCCTATGTGACATGGATGGAGTATGAAGTTACGTGTGACAGGAGAACCAACTCAGACCGGCTCAAGCAGAGGAGGAAATGTGTTAACACGCGTAACTGCCAAGTCCAGGGCATCCTTCAGGCGTGGCTGGGTCCAGGACCAAGGGGTTCTGCCTCTTTTCATCTTGGCTTCACTCACGGCAGTTCCAAGCCAGCATTTTCCCGTCAGCAGCCCCGGCAGAACCGGAGATTTCCTCTGCCTGGCTGTTCTAAAAACAGTCTCAGAAGGGGGCCTCGCTGGCTATAGTTGACCTGCCTGACGTCATCTGTCAACCCCTGAAACATGAAGGGCTGGGGTGAGCTCGACCTGGACCACATGGCCTGGGAGCGGGAGAGGAGAAGGGGTGCAGACGGCAGTCACGGGGGGCGTGAGCCAGCCAGGCAGCAGCACAGCTGACTCATTGCAGCTGGGCCCCCAGCAGACCACCTGCCACTGGGGCAGGAAGAGTGTCTGAAGCATCCAGGCCCCAGCGTTGCCCTGCACAAGGCGGGCAACAGAGCAAGGGCTCCAGCCCACTGGCTTTGGGTGCGTTCCTCGGGGCCTTGGCACATGCTGTTCCCTCTGCCTGGAACAGCGCGTACCTCCCTCCCTCCTCCAATTAGTCCCTCCTCACCCTGCAGGCCTGTGCTTCTAGTTATGCGCACGTGAGCCTCCCTCGCTCTGTCCTCCCGGCCTCCTCGCCTCTCTCCATAGTTTCTGTCTTCTTACCTTTCTATGCCACGCCCTGGGAAACTTCTTCAGGTCTGTGCTCCCACTCACCGATTCTCTCTTCAGCTGTTTTAGTTCATGGACTTTCAAGTTTGGACATTTATATTGTCTGTTGTAAAAGGGCTGCTTGGTTGTTTTCCAAATCGGTCTGGTCTTTTCCTCTAAGACTCATGTTCCTTTTTTATTTTCTTCCTTTTTCCACCTTTTATCACGTCCTCTCTTTCAAACATTCAGGTATCTGGAGTTTAGGGGCAGCTAAGTCTTTGTTGTTTCTATCGACTCTCACCTCACAATGGCTGGTTTCCCTGTGGTTCATCTTTTTTATTTATTTTTTATTTTTTGTTAATCCCCACCTGAGGGTATTTCTTCCATTGATCTCTAGAGAGAGTGGAAGGGAGGAAAGCAGAGGGGAGGGAGAGAGAGAGAGAAACACGGATGTGAGAGAGACACGTGGATCGGTCGCCTCCTGCCTGCGCCCCTGTGGGACCAGGGATGGAACCTGCAACCCAGGTACGTGCCCTTGACAGGGAGTCAAACTGCCACCCTGTGGTGTGCAGGCCAGGCCGACGCTCTAACTACTGGGCACACCGGCCAGGCTGTTTCATCATTTTTTATTAAGTTTATATTTGGCTGAGCGTCATCCCGGGAATCCTGAAGGCCTTTCCTCCAGAAGGGAGTTTGGTTTGCTTCTGACAGTCATAACGAGGTGCCCCCAATCTGGGGCTGTTCACGTAACTCCCTGACTTGGGGTCCCGTCTGTGAGGCCGTGTGACCCCAGCCAGCATGGTTGTAGATCCTCAAGGGACATCATTACTGTCACTATGTTTTCTACCTGGAGCCCTGAAGCAGACCCCACATTGCCCGGTGGCTCCCTTGGCTGGCAGGCAGATTTAGCTGGGACCACGCTCCCCTCTTTTGATGACCTCCTCCTTTGAGGGTCTCAGCTCTAGGCCGGAGTCCTGGGGTCCCTCCCCCTCGCCACCCTCCCCACTGCGTTCTCTCCCCAGCTTCCAGGGAGATGCTTGTATTCACCTATCTGGTTCCGGCTGTTCCTTTTATCTGTTCCTTTTGCGGGGTTGGGGGCGCACGGGGGACAGGGAGGTCTTTCTCGGGAGCTTGGCGAGGCCGTGAAGTTACGCATGTAGACAAGGTCCAGAATCCGGTGGCATCCTGGTGTTTCAGGGGACTCGATCCCCATGCTGCCGGAAGTCAGTCATCAGCTCATTCTGAGTGTTGTATCCTTGGCCTCTGCGTGGCTGTCCCCTTGCTTCTTACTACTCGGCCAGGGCCACTTGCAAAGCTCCCTGAGGGGGTCCTGGGCTCTAGAGCGGGAGGAGAGAGGGGCTTTGAGGCAGTTCCCGTTGTGTGACCCTTGGCAAGCCGCCCACCTCTCGGAGCTTGGTTTCTTCATGGGCGAAGCTCTCCACCAGGCAGTTCCCTTCACAGTAGCGGAGCTGGGCAGTGGCGAGGTCTCAGTGAGCGTCAGCCAGATGCCCCTCACTCCCTTCTACAGAGGAAGCACACAGAGCTTAACTCTTCCTGGGCACACAGCTGGAGAGTGGCAGAGCTGGACCGTAATCCGGAGCATCTGCCACCTCCACACGCCACAGCAGAGCCGGCCTCCTATGGAGTGACATTTCACAGTACCCCAGTGAGCAAGGCTCTAGCCAAAGGAGTGACTCTCAAATACCAGAATTTTTGTCTACGAGACACAAGAGAGCAGAGCTCTCGGGAATGACTGCCCCGGGAAACACAGCTTCCTCCCCACCCCAAGGAAGCTCCTGGCTGGGACTTTTCAACATCACCTCTCACCTGCCCCCGCCTGGTGCCCGTGTCAGGGGCAGACACCCTGTCAGGGTGGAGAGCAGTGCCTATGCCTGTGCTCTCTGGCACCGCCTTGCAGTGGGCATGCAGATGGCATTAAGGTTGCCGATCAGGCGACCTTGAGATGGGAGATGATCCTGGATTATCTGGGTGGGTCCTGGAAAGTGGAAGCAGGAGGCAGAGCATCCGTTTTAGAGAGCTGTGGAGTGAGAAAGGCCGTGGGACCAGCCGCTACTGGCCTTGAAGGTGGAAGATGGAGCCACTGGCCAAGGAATGCGTGAGCTCCAAGAAGCTGGGACAGGCGAGGAAGGGATTCTGCCCTGGAGCCTCCAGAAAGGACCTTGTACCTCTGCCCATGAGACCCATTTGGACTCCTCACCTCAGAGCCCTGGGATAAAAAAATGTGAGTTTTTTAAGGCACTAAGTTTGTGGGCTGTGGTTACATCAGCCACGGGAAGCGAATTCACCCGTTTCATGGTGGAGAAGACTGAGGCCCAGAGAGGAAGAGGGACTTGCCTGAGCCCATAGCCGGAGTCACTTGCCCGGCGCTCCCCAACCTGCCCACTCTCCTCCGAGGGCAGGACAGAGCCCCGGGGAGCACCCGCCCTGGGCTCTGCAGAGGCGAGAGGGCCTGAAACAAGCCAGCTCCAGTTCCTGGCTCACCGCTGAGGAGTGAATTTTGGGGATGGGGAAGTACATGGACCTGAGTCACCCCCATTAACCGGCTTTGACAGAAGTTAGAACTTGCAGGGACCGATGCCCTGCCAGCAGCCCCTCCCTGTCCTCGTCGCTGATGTCGGTGGCTGTGCGCCACAGATGCCGGCTGACTCTGGAGCCTCAGCTCGTGGGCACCAGGAACTCACACCTCCCGCTCCCTCCCAGCTTCTGCGCCCAGAGGCCCGCCAGGGGCACCGGCCTGTTGGCAGCGTCCCGTCCCTCTTGGTTCTTTTTGATCAGGGCAGGGGCTGCTGCCCCCAGGAGCCACACAGCTCCGCAGCTCCCAGGCTCCAGCAGGGCTGACTCAACACCCTGCCCAGGGAGGGCCTCCTCCCCGCAGGGCGGAGGGGCCCAGGCTCCCGTGCTGCCTGGGCTGGAGCCAGTGCCCAGTGCCAGGCAACAGTGCTGTCCTTGCACCCCTCGGTGACTCCAAGCCCCCCTCCTGACCTCGGGCCAGCTTTCCCCTGAGATCTCTGCTGACCCCGCAAGGAAGGGGCCTCTGAAGAGACGGCTCCCTTCGTTTGCCCTTTGCTCCCCGAAAGGCTGGCAACCAGAGCCCCACGGTATTGGGGTTCCTCAGGGCTGGGACCTCTTGCTCAGGCACGGGTCTCAGACGTGCCCTATCTCAGGCCTAGATGGCAGAGCGTCCAGGCTCCTGGAATTTGGGGTTCCCTTTGAGGCCCCCAGGCCCTGGCTGAAGCACAGAGGTGGCAGGTCCTTTAGGCTCAGAGCCAGGCTTCTCCTGGGGACGAGTGCCCTCCGCCCATGGCCTGCCCAGCAGCCTTCACTAGCTGGCTCCCCCCCAGGCTAGGCAGCTGCCCCCCCCCCCCCCCCAGAGCCCCGGAGCCGGGAGGCCTGCGCTCTGTTTCTGACACGTACGTGCAACAGGCAGCCGGCGCTGGGCTCAGGTGCTGAGTGTTGCTAAGGGGCCGGCCCGGGACATTCCATCAAAACAATGGCAAAAATAGCGACGATCCTTTAGCCGCTGCTCCCTGGAGCTGGGGCCCTCAAGCGTAATTTCCCCTCCCTGCACCACACTGTTCCCCACATGGGGACACCGAGGTCCCTCCCGGGAAGGGGACTCACACAGAGGACGTGGTGGAGGGACCGAGCTGGCTCCCAGCCTTTGTGACCCGGTGCAGAGAGATCCTTCCCTTCACTTTTGATTTTTAAGATATAATTAGGGTGCGGGGACCGTCGTTGCCTTATCTGGGTCTCGCTCATTCCCACAGAATCACTAATGAACTCACGCTCGCCCACATCCTCTGCCATCACCCTGCACCCCCAAAACGTTCTGCAAATTGGTAAGAGAAATAAACAAGGAAGGGTGCCTCCCGGTCACCCTCTTCCCTCCAGAGGGTTGTGGGGAGGTGGCAGCCTCCTGAGGAAGCCACAGCCCCCAGCGGGCCCTTTCCCAGAGTGTCCCATGCATGGGGGCCTTTTGTAGAGACAGACAGGCTTCAGGAGGAAGGCAGGGGTGTGAGATCCCCAGGGTGTGTCAGAGGAAGAAGGGGGGGGGAGGGAGAGGAGGGGAGGGGAGGAGGCGACCTGGATCCCAGGTTACCCAGCCAGACCCTGGGGGAACCTTGGTTCCCCTATTTCTCACCCCACCCACTTCCACTCCATGGGCAGGTCCCTCTGACTCCCCTCCAAACCCCAGCCCACACTGGGCACGGCTCCCCCTCCCCAGGAAAGTCCCCAGCAGGATGCCAGCAGCCTGTGTGGCCTCCCAGACCCTCTCCAGCCTCCCCCATCCGAAGCCCAAGAAAACCCCAGGTCCTGCCCTGGTTCTTCGGACCCTCTCCACTCACCGCCCCCCTCACGCTCCTGCCTCGGGGCTTCTGCACTGGCTCTTCCCTGCCCCCCAGTGTGTCCCCAGGGCCCACTCCTCGCCCCTTCCATTTCTGCCCCTTGGTCACCAGGCCGCCTCACCCCACTAACCATAGCCGCCTCCCCCACCTTCACCTGGAGTGGGGTGTTTCCTCATGTCACTGTCTGCCCCCCCCCACGAGAATACGCTCTCCTGGAGGACAGGGCACTGCCTGCCGTGTTCACCACAGTGCTGGATGGAGAGGGGACGCACCAGTGCACCACCAATGCACCTGTGCACCACCAATGCACCAGTGCACCACCAATGCACCAATGCACCAGTGCACCACCAATGCACCTGTGCACCACCAATGCACCAGTGCACCAGTGCACCACCAACGCACCAGTGCACCAGTGCACCAGTGCACCACCAACGCACCAGTGTACCAGTGCACCACCAACACACCAATGCACCAGTGCACCACCAACGCACCAATGCACCAATGCACCACCAATGCACCAGTGCACCACCAATGCACCAATGCACCAGTGCACCACCAATGCACCACCAATGCACCAGTGCACCAGTGCACCAGTGCACCAGTGCATGGAGAAAGCCAGGGGCAGGGGCCAAGCAGCCCTATGCCTGCCAAGTGGCCTAGGGGGAGGGAGCAGAGGCCCTGCTGTCCAGCAGGGGCACCAGGGGACAGGGGCCTGGGGATGGTGTCCGGGAGGGGCAGGAGAGCAGAGGCCTCTGGCTTCCCTTCTCACTCCAGCAGCTTTAGTGCCCCTCCCTCTAGCCCCCTGTACCAGGTAGGGATGGAGGAAAGTCCCCAAGGAAAGTCCCCTGTGAGCTATCGATGAGAGCATGGTCCTGGTTGCAATGTCAAAATACAAAAATAAAAAATAATTTCAAAGCCATTTGGTGTGCAATTTTGAAGAGAGAAATGCCTCGCCTTTCTCCCTCCTCTCAAAAGTAAAGGTTTTTCAAAATAGTCAAAAAGTGCCCTGGCTGGTGTGGCTATGGTTAGGGCATCAGCCCGCGGACCAAAGGGTCACGGGTTCGATTCCCAGTCAAGGACACATACCTGAGTTGCGGGTTCGATCCCTGCCCACAGTCGGGGCCTGTGCGGGAGGCAACCAATCCATGTGTCTCTCTCACATCGATATTTCTCTCTCTCTCCCCTCCCTCCCATTCTCTCTAAAAATCAGTGAAAAAATATCCTCAGTGAGGATTAACCAAAAAAAAGTGGAAAGAACCCAAATATCTGTTAGCCCCTGACTGGATACGCACAGTAGGTGCTTGTGTGGACTATTACTCAGCTGTGAAAAGGAACAAGGCACCGGCACAGGTGACAACCTGGACACTTCCTGGGACATTGTGTTGGGTGCAAGAAGCCGGACATGAAGGTCACACCGTGTGATCCCCGATAGGAAACGTGCGGACAGGCACCTCCCTGCAGCCGGGCGGAGGGGGCCAGGGGGAGGGGGGACCGGCAGGGGTGGGGGGAGAGGACTGCTGACCGTACAGGGTTTTATTCCGGTGATGGGAAGGTTCTGGATTTAGATCGCGGTGCTGGCTGTACGACTTTGTCAATAGACTAAAAGCCACGGAGGTGTACGGTTTAAAAGGTGAGTTTTACCGCTTCTGGATGTATCTCTGAAGGAGATGAAGGGAGATCTGGGGAGAAAATGATGCAGGGAGAGCAGAGCTCCCCACACTGGCTTCATGATAACATGGGGGGGGGGCAGGGGCGGTGACAATGACAGACCAGCCCATTTTCCACTGTGGACTCTGACGGCGTGCTGAGTCTTCCCGGTGGCACCTGTGTCCCCTTTCCTGTCCCAGCTCGGATGCCGTCCCCTGCCTGGCTTGGTTCCTGCCATGGGTGATCTTCCTGGGTCCTTGGGAGACCCTCTGGCCCTGTAGCCTCCAGGGGCCCGGGCACTAGAGTTGGCCCCTCCTGGTCCACCAGTTCAGGTCATTCTCCGGGGTGGGTGACTGGACCTGGGGCGAGAAGACACCTTGAGTCCCAGCAACCCCCCGCCCCAGGCTGTCGCTCTGGGCCTGTCTGCCACGCGTGCAGTGGAGCTGGGCCCCTCACCCTGCTGAGCCCCGGAGCCCAGTGTGGGACAGCAGGGGCCGCCCCGCCCGTGTGGTCACACATGTGCACCCAGGCGGGTCCTGAGCTGTCCCTGCCACTGGCTCAGGGACAGAATTTGAGGTATTTGTGCAGGGAGGGAGGTGGGCATGTCTCCGGCGGGGCAGAGACTGTGATTGGCCACTAGAGGCCAGTGCAGCCCGAGTTGGGACCAGGTGGCCCGCCTGGGACTGGCTGGTGCTGCAGGGACTTGGGTGGGGTCAAGGTGCCTTGTTTCCACACCCCCCGCCCAGGCTCCCTAGAAACGAAAGGGCAGCACTGGGCATGAGACCTGTGCTTGTCACCCCATATCCATAGTGCTCCGTTTGTCTGGAGATTGGGGATCCAGGCCCTGCATGTACCAGCTTCCAGAACCTTCCTGGAGCCGGTGCCTGTCCAGGGGCTGGGCGGGCGCAGGTGGCTCAGGGGCTGGCCTCTCCCGGAGCCCCTGAGGGCGTTCAGCTCTCAAGGAGGACCTTCACCCAGGGGTCTCCGAGGCCACACACCTCAGTCCAAGGGCCTGGGAGCCTGAAAGAAACTCCAGCATTTGTAATTTGAAGGACCTGCCAACTTCCAAGCAGAAAAACAGTTTTCCGTTTTGTCAGAACGTTGCCTGGGTCTTTCTGGGAAGCGCAGGCACATACAGTGTGTGACTGGGCTCGAAGTCCCCCCCCCCTTCTGTGGACGTTCTAATTAAGTCAGGGTCCTGCTTTGGTTCCGTGTTTGAACTTCCACAATTTTCCACGAGTCACACTGCACCGAGGGTGAGGGGCTCTGGGGAGGCGAGCCGGTCTGAGGAGCTCTGTTCCCAAGACGGTTTTCCTCTGAGTTCCCAAAAATAGGGCGAAGCGAGGCCTGGCCCAGACTTGCTCCCCGGCGCTCACCCGACGGTGCTCCTTCTAGCTCCGGCTGTTTCGAGACTGGCCCAGGAATTTACTGCGTGAGGCGCGGATTCCAGAATTCATGTGGGTTCTGGGCCGAGCCCCTGGCCACAAAGCGCTCAAGCTGCCCTTTGGAACGTGTGCAGCCCTCGAAATCCACGGCTTCTGTCTCGTTTTCAGTTTTATTATTTTTTAAAGTGCTCACTTCATGTGAACACCCTAGGGGCGTGTGTAAAATATAAACATCAGTTATGGTTTACTGCCCGAGGAGTGGTGGCAGCTGCACTGGATGGGCGCCGGGCCCTTCTGGCCAGCAGCTTAGGGGACGGTGCCCTTGCCAAACTCCAAGTCCCTCACGCCCAGTGTAACTGCCAGGAGGGGTCCTGAGAGTGGGGGGGGGAAGAGACCACTTTGCTGCTTCTAGCCACCCCCGAGGGGGGAGGGCAGGCAAGCAGGACACAGCCTGCCAGGTGGTGCTGGCCAGGCCGCCCGCAGGTCCAGGGCCTCAGCTCGCTTTCTGTGAGCACCCTGGGTGGACAGGACCCGTGGTGGAGCCCAGGTGCCCCTGGGAAACAGGATGAAAGCTACAGCCCCGGCCTTTACGTGAACATGGGCACACACATGCACCTTTCGACCCACAACTCCAACCACGACCTTGAAGACAGTGACGGTCTCCTGCTCTCCTGCTCTGTGACAATGACGCACAGGAAAGCTCAGCCCTTAGTGAGTCTGCCTCTGAGCCAGGCCTGTGGCAGCCTCACTAGGCAGATGATGTCACGAATCCCCCAAGAACCCTAGGAAGCTAGACTCCTGTTACCCCAGTTAGGACAGGAGCAAGGGCCTGGCGAAGGTCACACACACAGCCAGTTAGCAGCCGAATTGAAACGTGACCCTGGAGGTGCCGGCCGTCTCAGAGCGGCGATCACTGTGCTGCTGAAGCCCGTGGACGGGCCAAAAGCCACGTCATGAGCTGCAGCCTGCTTTTAAAAAACGTGTCTATTTTTATTTTTTTAGAGAGAAAGAGGAATGGGGAAGGGGAGAGAGAGAAACATCGAGAGAGAGAAACATGATGGATCAACTGCCTCCGGCTCGCCCCCTACTGGGGATCCAGCGGGGAATCCCTCAGGTGACCTCCTGGTGCCGGGGACTACGCTCAACCACTGAGCAACACCGGCCGGGCCGCAGCCTGCTTTTTAATGCCCTTGCCCCCCTTGCGTTGTGGGTGCCTGTGGAAAACTGCATGAGGTACGTACGCAGAGGCCAACGTAAGATCCCAAAGCCGACACTCGCGAACCCTCAGTTCCAGAACGGAGGACCCCTGCTCCCCAGCTCCTCTCCGACCCCGACCCTGTCACCCCCTCGCTGTCTTCTCAGAGAGGGTGGCGCAGCTGGGCTTGCTCCCGACTGATTCGTAGATGGCATCGTCATTTGTCTCCAGGCCTCTTGCTGGATGTCCTGTTCGGGAGATCGGTCCCTGTGTCCTCTCCGGGCCCCTGGGACCAGGAAGTGGTGCAGGGCGGTCACTGCGGTTACCTTCCAGCCTGCAGGTGTCTTGTTCCAGGAAAGCAGGCCCACACCCAAACTCACTCACCGTTTGAATTTTCAGCCACCAGCGAGTGCCGTGCAACAGAACCTCTTGTTTGTTTAAACCCAGCCCAGCCCCATGTAAAGTCCTGCTTCGAAACATGCACTCCCGGGCCCCGGGGGGGCCCCTGCTTCCCTTCACCCCCGCTGGGAGCCTTCTGCTGGAGGCTCAGGCGGGGTCCTCCGGGCCTTCCTGACCCTCAGGCTCCTGCCCTCGGACCCTCCTCAGGAAGAGGAAGGGCAGTCCCCGGAGGTCCCCCAGGGCCACACTGAGGGGCTGGACTTCTCTCCTTCCCCCAGCGGCATCTCTCTGCGGGGCTGGCTCTCCAGTGGAAAGTCCCAGACTCAAAGCTCCAGAGTGAATCCACCTTCTAGGTCAGTAATACCGTCTTCCAATTGCTGCTAATGGGAAGAAAAGCTCATATTTGGCTGCAGCCCAAAGACATTGTTTTCAGCGACTTTGAGCAATATTCGTTCCGGTTATTTGTCTGCTTGTGTCCACCCCGGCTCCACACCTCCCTGCTCTCAGCCAGGACACGCAGCGGCCGCCGGACCCTCCCTCTTCCCCGGGACCCGCTCTGCCGTCCAGGGAGCCACATCTGCGCGCCCTGGCCGCCCTGCTTCCACCCGCCCCGGGGGCCTTCTAAGCAGCGACCCCACCCGTGCTGCCCCACTGCCCCCCCCACTCTCCCCGGCCACTGGGAGGCCCAGGGCCCCCAGGAGGCTCAGGTGCACCCGGAGCCCTGGGGAGGCGAGTGCACCCCCCCAGCGGCGGCGCGGCCCCAAAGCCCCGCAGGAGACGGAGGAGCTTCGCTGCGCAGCGCACGCTCCTTCCCCCAGGCTGCGCCCTGCAGCAGGCGGCGGTGGGGCACCGGGCGCTGGGCACGGCTGTGAATGCCGCAGGCGGCCCCCCCCTCCGTCTCCAGGGTCCCCCGCCGCCTCCGGGGCCCACTCCCCGAGTAGCGGGCGGAGTGGCCGGAGGCTCTGAACCGGGCGGTGCGTCCGTCGCGCGCGCGGGACCTGAGGTCGCCTCCGCAGCCCCCGTTCCAAATACCAAATGTCAGCCGGGCTGTTTTTCTTTTCGTTTAAAAGCGCTTTCAACAAAGTGGGCCCGGGATCCAGCTAGGTGCCTATTGGGTTTCCAAGTCCCAAGAACTTTAGTCGCCCAGGGGTGTGTGCGCGCGTGTGGGGGGAGCAGTCGCGTCTCCCGCTTTCGGCTGTGAAGGTGGGACTGCCCCCAGCAGCCCTCTGGGTGCTGGCCCGGGCGCGCGCCCCGCACCTCCGCACCCTCTCCCGCGTCCCCGGACCAGCCCGCGCGGCGGGGGGACAGCGGTCTCCGCGCGGCCGTTCTGCCGGCGAGGGGCGCGGGGGGCTGGGGCTCGCGGGGCGGGGAAGAGCGGAGCCCCGGCCCCGCGGTTAGCGGCCGCCCGGGGCCCCCCAGCCCCGCCTCTCCCCGCCCGGCCCCCTCGGGCCCGCCCCCCAGGGAGACGGGTGGGGAGGCCGCGGGGGAGCGGGGCCGGCCCCTCCCCCACCCCACCCTCCCCCCCGCCCCCGCGTCTCCATAGCGCTGCCCGGGCGCGCACCTCCGGGCCAGCTCCCCCCGAGGCGGAACAATACGCGGCCGGGCCGGGGCTGGGCGGGGCCGGGGGCGGGGAGAGCGCGCCGAGGGGGCGCGGGCGAGCGCACCGCGGGGCAGCAGCCGGACGCCGAGGTCTGAGCGGCGCGGCGCGACCCGGCCGCTCCCGCAGCGCAGCCCCCGCCCCCCGCGGGCCCGCCCGCTTCCCACGCCGGCCGGCCGCGCGCGCGCGGGAGCCACCTGGAGCCGCCGCCGCCGCAGGTTGGTGCGCGGCGCCCTCCCGGGACGCCAGGAGGAGCCATCTTGGAACCAACTTCGCAAACTTTCGCAAAGTGCTCCCGAAGTGGAAGCTGCGGGGGAGACAGGGAGCGCGGCCCCCGGCGACCCCGCCCGGGCCCCCGGAGAGGCGGGGCGCGGGCCGCCCCGAGGGCCGGGCGCCGGGCGCGCGGGAGCCGCCCCCCGGCCGCGCCGGGTGGATGCGGAGCCGCGCCGGGTGCATGGATTGTGCTCCGGAGCCCGGCTCCGGGCCATGGCGCCGCGGCCGCCGCCCGCGCTGCCCGCGCTGCTCCTCCTGGCCGCAGCCGCCGCCCTGCCGCTGTTGGGGCTCCGAGTGGCCGCCTGGGAGCTGCGCGTGCCCGGCGGGGCCCGCGCCTTCGCCCTCGGTCCGGGCTGGACCTACGCGCTGGACGCCGCGCGCACCCCGCGGGCGCTCCGAGAGCTGCTGGACGTGAGCCGCGACGGGCGGCTGGGCGGGCGGCGGCGCGGGCCGGGCCCGGCGCCCCGGGGCTGCGCCCGCCTGGGGGGCCGCCCGCTGCCGCTGCTGGTTCGCCTGGCCGCCCGCGGCGCCCCGACGGCGCTGAGCCTCCGGCTGCGGGCGCGCGCGCACGGGCCCGGCTGCGGCGCCCGGCTCCGGCAACGACGGGCCACCGGAGCGGAGCTGCGCGCCCGGGCTGTGCTCACGGCGCCCGGGCCCGGCGCTGCGCTCTGCTTCCCGGCCCCCGGCGGCGGCGGGGCCGCCCTGCACTCGGCGCTGGCGGCCCTGACCACGTTCCCGGCCTGCCGCTGCCCGCGGCTCCCCGGGCGCCTCTGCCCGCGCGGCCCCGTCTGCCTGCCCCCCGGGGGCTCGGCCCGCCTGCGCCTGCTCTGTGCCCTGAGGCGCGCGGCCGGCGCCGTCCGGGTGGAGCTGGAGCTGGAGGCGGCCCTGGGGACGCCGTCGCCCTCGCCGCCGCCAAAGCTGCCCCAGGCCCAGAGCCGCGCCGGGGCGGCGAGGCGTGCCCGGCGGGGCGCGGGCGGGAGCACGAGCCCCCAGTTCCCGCTGCCCAGCTACCAGGTGTCGGTGCCTGAGAACGAGCCGGCGGGCACCGCGGTCATCGAGCTGCGGGCGCACGACCCCGACGAGGGCGAGGCGGGGCGCCTGAGCTACCAGATGGAGGCGCTGTTCGACGAGCGCTCCAACGGCTTCTTCGCCATTGACCCCGGCACGGGCGCGGTGAGCACGGCCCGCCCGCTGGACCGCGAGACCAAGGACACGCACGTGCTCAAGGTGAGCGCCGTGGACCACGGCTCGCCGCGCCGCTCGGCCGCCACCTACCTGACCGTCACGGTCAGCGACACCAACGACCACAGCCCGGTCTTCGAGCAGTCCGAGTACCGCGAGCGCGTCCGCGAGAACCTGGAGGTGGGCTACGAGGTGCTGACCATCCGCGCCACCGACGGCGACGCGCCCTCCAACGCCAACATGCGCTACCGCCTGCTGGAGGGCGCGCGCGGCGTCTTCGAGATCGACGCGCGCTCGGGCGTGGTGCGCACGCGGGCGGCCGTGGACCGCGAGGAGGAGGCCCGGTACCAGCTGCTGGTGGAGGCCAACGACCAGGGCCGCAACCCGGGCCCGCGCAGCGCCACGGCCACGGTGCACATCGCCGTGGAAGACGAGAACGACAACTGCCCGCAGTTCAGCGAGAAGCGCTACGTGGTCCAGGTGCCCGAGGACGTGGCGGTCAACACGCCGGTGCTGCGCGTGCAGGCCACGGACCGCGACCAGGGCCAGAACGCGGCCATCCACTACAGCATCGTCAGCGGGAACCTCCGGGGCCAGTTCTACCTGCACTCGCTGAGCGGCAGCCTCGACGTGATCAACCCGCTGGACTTCGAGGCCATCCGCGAGTACACGCTGCGCATCAAGGCGCAGGACGGGGGCCGGCCGCCGCTCATCAACGCCTCGGGGCTGGTCTCGGTGCAGGTGCTGGACGTGAACGACAACGCGCCCATCTTCGTCAGCAGCCCGTTCCAGGCGGCCGTGCTGGAGGACGTGCCGCTGGGCCACTCGGTGCTGCACATCCAGGCGGTGGACGCCGACGCGGGCGAGAACGCGCGCCTGCGCTACCGCCTGGTGGACACGGCGTCGGCCGCGGGCGCCGGGCCGGGGGCCCAGGACGCGGCCGCCTCGACGGCCGACTTCCCGTTCCAGATCCACAACAGCTCGGGCTGGATCACGGTGCGCGCGGAGCTGGACCGCGAGGCGGTGGAGCGCTACAGCTTCGGCGTGGAGGCGGTGGACCACGGCTCGCCGCCCATGAGCTCGTCGGCCAGCGTGTCCATCACGGTGCTGGACGTCAACGACAACGACCCGGTGTTCACGCAGCCCACCTACGAGCTGCGGCTCAACGAGGACGCGGCGGTGGGCAGCAGCGTGCTGACCCTGCGCGCGCGCGACCGCGACGCCAACAGCGTGATCACCTACCAGCTGACGGGCGGCAACACGCGCAACCGCTTCGCGCTCAGCAGCCAGAGCGGCGGCGGCCTGGTCACCCTGGCGCTGCCCCTGGACTACCAGCAGGAGCGCCAGTACGTGCTGGCGGTGACCGCGTCCGACGGCACGCGCTCGCACACGGCGCAGGTCTTCATCAACGTCACGGACGCCAACACCCACCGGCCGGTCTTCCAGAGCTCCCACTACACCGTGAGCGTCAGCGAGGACCGGCCCGTGGGCACCTCCGTGGCCACCATCAGCGCGGCCGACGAAGACACGGGCGAGAACGCGCGCATCACCTACGTGCTGGAGGACCCGGTGCCGCAGTTCCGCATCGACCCCGACAGCGGCACCGTCTACACCACCACCGAGCTGGACTACGAGGACCAGGCCGCCTACACGCTGGCCATCACCGCCCGGGACAACGGCATCCCTCGCAAGTCCGACACCACGTCCCTGGAGATCCTCATCCTCGACGCCAACGACAACGCGCCCCGCTTCCTGCGGGATTTCTACCAGGGCTCCGTCTTGGAGGATGCCCCGCCGTCCACCAGCGTCCTGCAGGTCTCCGCCACCGATCGGGACTCGGGCCCCAATGGCCGGCTGCTCTACACCTTCCAGGGTGGGGACGACGGCCACGGCGACTTCTACATCGAGCCCACGTCCGGTGTGATCCGCACCCAGCGCCGGCTGGACCGAGAGAACGTGGCCGTGTACAACCTTCGCGTCCTGGCCGTGGACCGGGGCAGGCCAGCGCCCCTTAGCGCCTCTGTGGACATCCAGGTGACCGTCTTGGACATTAATGACAACCCCCCCGTGTTCGAGAGGGACGAGCTGGAGCTGTTCGTGGAGGAAAACAGCCCCGTGGGGTCCGTGGTGGCGAGGATTCGTGCCAATGACCCCGACGAGGGCCCCAACGCCCAGATCATGTATCAGATCGTGGAGGGCAACGTGCCCGAGGTCTTCCAGCTGGACCTGCTGAGCGGCGACCTGCGGGCCCTGGTGGAGCTGGACTTTGAGGTCCGGAGGGAGTACGTGCTGGTGGTGCAGGCCACCTCGGCGCCCCTGGTGAGCCGGGCCACCGTGCACGTCCGCCTGCTGGACCAGAACGACAACCCGCCCGTGCTGCCCGACTTCCAGATCCTCTTCAACAACTACGTCACCAATAAGTCCAACAGCTTCCCCACCGGCGTGATCGGCCGCATCCCAGCGCACGACCCCGACCTCTCCGACAGCCTCAACTACACCTTCCTGCAGGGCAACGAGCTGCGGCTGCTGCTCTTGGACTCGGCCACCGGGGAGCTGCAGCTCAGCCGCGACCTGGACAATAACCGCCCGCTGGAGGCGCTCATGGAGGTGTCTGTTTCTGGTGAGTGGCCCTTGGGGCTCCTGCTGGGCCACCTGGGGAGCTGTGGGGACCTGCCAGGGGCCTGCCCAGCGTGCCGGGGCGCATTCGGGCAGGGCCCAGGCAACACTTTGGGGATTTGTGGCCTCCGGTTGGATGGTCGGAGGCGGCAAGCGGGAAGGGGGAGGTGCTCCCCACCCCGCCGAGGGAGTGGGAGGGACGCGAGCACCGCTTCCCTCAGCGTTTTTCGCTGGGAGCAGGCCTGGGCTTCTTCAAGTTCAAGACCAGGGCTTCCTGGCTCTTTCCCCAGCTGGCTGATGAGGCTCCTGGGTTGTGCATTTAAAACCTGGTCTCGGGGGTTATCTGCGTCATCTGGTTCACTTGGGACGCTTTGCAGTCAGCCGCACACCTGTCTGGAAAGATCAAAGGTCACTGCCCATCACATGTGCCAATTAGTTCCCGGGCGGGACCGTTGGAAATTGCCGGATGGGTCCCTGAGTCACCCTGTAATGCGGCTGGAGTCAGTTCCCTCGGTGTCTCTTTTCTGTCTCCTCCAGATAATAACAGTCGGCTGCGTGTGCTCTCTGTGGGAGCCCTTTGAAAAGCAGAGCCCGTTTGATCTTGGCTGCAGGCTTCTCGCTTGGGTGTTACTTAGAGGCCTGCCCAGGTCGCTGGTGGAGCCAGTGTGGGAACCCAGCTGCCTGCTCTGGGGCTGGAGGTGGGCAGAAGAGAGAGGACTCTCTGCCCAGCCAGCCCAGTGCTTGGCAGCAAAGCGCTGGCCCCCATGTGCCCGGCATGGCCTGCGGGGCTGGGGAGAGGGAGGGAGACCAGGCTGGGTGTGGGATTGGAGAGACACGGAAGAAGGAGGGATCTGGCGGGGCGCAGGGAACAATAAAGAGACCCCCAGCAGCTCCTCGAGGTGCCCACCTGTGGATGTGACCCGTTGGTGTGGGCAGGTGACCTTAATTATCACCAAGAAAGGCTCGGGTCGGTGGGTCGAGTCAACGTTTCAGATCAGTCGTTCCAACAATAAATTATTAGGATACGCTATCACCGTGGGAGCCCTGGGAGCATGAAAAAGTTTATTTTCTGTCCAGTTTTGTTTCCACGGTCGACTGTAATTCTTTATACGCTAAGGGAGGGCAAAGCAGACAGGTCCTGGTGGTTTGCTTGTAAGAGGACCTGGACCCCGCGGGTCCCGTTCTGAAGTGACGCGATGCCTCGGTGCCCACTTGGGCAGTCGAGTCTGTCTCCAGGTGACTGTTTCAGGTTTTGTGAGGTTGTGTGGGTGCAGAGCCCTTCAGGGAGAACTGCCAACCAGGGTTCGGGCTGCTCCAAGCAGTGACATAATTTTTTTGGAAAGTCTCTTTCCTGAATTCCATTTGCCTTTCTCGCTTCTTTATCTGCTGGATAAAGCCGAGAGGGGACCGCAGCCCTACAAACAGGACTTGGCAGCGTCCTCGGGGCTGATTCTACGGGGCGCGGTGCTTCATGGGAGCGGGCGCGCTGGCATCAGCCAGGCTTTGCGTCTGTCTGGGGCGTCAGGAATGTGAGCCCCCCGTGTTGGCCGGATAACAGGGTTTAGGGCGGATTTCATTCAAAAGGGGTTAGTTCCTGAGGGCCGCCTGGCCTGCGTGGCGGGCCCCCAGCCTCGACCACAGTCGGAGGTGGCTTGGGGTAATTGTCCCAGGGATCTGGGCTCTGAATTGTAGTGACACACCCTCGCTGAATCAGGCACCGGGGGCTCACGTGTTGACTCCCCCAGGTAATAACGAGGACCTTTTACTGGGTGTCACGCAGTTTTCTATAACCTGTACTTACACTGTCGCTGAATCTTCTGGTGGCTGGGGGGTGAGTTGTGTTTGGCTGCTGCCCATTTTACAGATAAAGAAACTGAGGCTCAGAGGTGTCAGCATCCTCAGGGCTACACAGGAGTCCAGGTGTCCAACCATGATCCAGACAAAACAAGCCCCCCCACCCGCAGCCCCCTCGCTTACCTGGGACAGAGTTTTTGAGAAATGACTTGCTACGTGAATTGTGTCCATGGCGAATACTTCCTTGCTCTGGTTTAAAGTAGGCACCTTTGGGTGCCGTGTAGTAACCCTCAGACTACTTGACTCCGATTTCATGCCCCGAAGTAGCGAGTCGCTATAAACTATAAAATGTGTGATTCCCAGCGGCAGAGCCCTGTGTGGAAAGAAAACAAAGGGCAGAGGCCAGCCCCTGAATTAACCGGAGTCGAGGCTTGGGTTTTATTGGGGACGGCGGGGAGAGCTGTTGTTTAAAACTCCTACACTGTTTTCAGCGAAGTGCTGTTGGCTCCCGTTTTACAGCCATGCCCGAAGCCTGGTCCTACTGCCCTGGAGGTGCCAAGGGAACAGCCTGGATTAGGTTTTGTGGGCTCCAGGCCAGGAAGGGCGGAGAGCCTCCCGCCCTGCTGGGAAGGTGCCCTGGGGTGGGGGTGGGGGGCCCTGGGGGCGGGGGGCCCTCCCACAGTCCTTCCCACTGGGAGCAGATCGTGTCGATGGTTTTATGTAGCCTCCCAAGGACCAAACAGTATTTGAAAAATTTTTGAATTCTGAATATAGTCGAATTCCAGTAGCTGCCATTTTGGGGTGACATCCAGCCACACAAGGTGTTTCTCTACCACGTGACAGTTTTGAATGAGACTTGAAGTTTTGTGGTCGGGCCCTGGCCGGTGTGGCTCAGTTGGCCGAGCGGCGTCCTGTGCACCCAAAGGTCGCCGGTTCCGTTCCCGGTCAGGGCACATGGCCAGGTTTCGGGTTCGATCCCGGCTGGGGTGCCTGCAGGAGGCAGCTGATTGATGTTTCTCTCTCCCGTCAGCGTTTCTCTGTCTCTCTCTCTCTAAAATAAATAAAAGCATATTGGGAATGTTTTCCTTGTGGGAGGGACTTTTTACCATGAATGTTTAGAAACCGCCTGAATGTGAAAGCGCTTGGCTTGCCACCCGGCGGGACCCCGAGCGCTGGGTCCTCGCCGCAGCCCCCCAGGGGGTGGTGTTTTGGTGACGTTGACGTTGCTAATCCTGCGGGTGCAGCGCCTTTGCCGTGCCTTGCAGAACGTGACATTGGGTAGGAAATGTCCCTGCATTTGTGGGTGGGGTGGACCTAGGGACCCGGGGAACCAGCACTTGCGGGGTGAAGATGGCTGGTCGCTGCGCCGTTCAGACACGTCGGGAAAGGCCGCAGCGGAGCCGCGGGCGTGACTAACCCCCGCCGTTTGCTCTGGTGCCGGCTGCCCGGGCTCGGTCACGTTTCAGAGGGATTTGCCTGGTTAAACACAGGGTATCGTAGGGGCTTTTAAATAGACGACTGCAAACAAGGAAATGGGAGGTGGCCGTTGCACCGGCGTCGACCGGGCGGGACCGGCGTGCGGCGTTTTGTTTCTGACTCCCGGCGGCCGCCGCAGTGGGTGAGCGGGGCTCTCCCGTGACGTAGTCAGGGGCTTTGGGCCCTGGTTAACCATCCAAGGGCTTCGGTAGCTCTGGCGATAGTGGCCTAACATACTTTCAGAAACACTGGCTCGGAAACAAAGGCGTGTTTGCTTGTTTATTTAGCACCTACTGTGTGCCAGGCCTACTGTGTGTGAGGCCCTGGCCTGGAGAGCCCTGTGGCCCGTCTTGGAGGTTGGGTGGAGACCGACAATGGATAAATGTGTCCCTAGTGGGGGGAACCAGAGGAGGCTGTCTGGAGGGTCTGGTAGGGGGTCAGGGGAGCTGGGGGCCGAGATTGGGGTGTCTGAGGCTCCAGGCAGTGAGCAGGGAGGGGAGGGCCTGGCCCAGCTCCGGGCTGAGGAACACGGGTGAAGGAGGGGGTTGTGAGGTTAGATGGTCAGGTGTAGAGGCGATGTTGGGGTTCACCACTGACCACTCCGCGTGCTGGGATCCCCCCAGGCGCTGCCTGTCGGATCTCAGGCATCCTTCTGCGGCAGCCTCGTGGGGAGGCTTTTCTGTCACCCCTCCACCTCCTGGGGTCTGCCCCTGGGATGGGCTCCTGAGCCGTGTTTTCTCAGGCCACGCTTTCCAGGATAAACGCCTCTAGGAGCTGTGGCCCCGTGTCCTGTCGGGTGGAACAAACCTGCATGAGAGCTGGGGCAGGAGACACCGAGGGCCTGGGCTCCGGCGCGGGGGGACAGTAGGGTCCTGGAGGGGAGTCACCAGTAGCAGCCGGGGAGCCTGAGGACAGAGATGGGATGCGGGTGAGCCAAGGTGAGAGCCGGAGTGGTGGGGGGCTTGGGAGCCCCCTGGAGGAGCAGAGGACAGGGTCGCTGGGGGTGAGCGAGGCTCAGAGGGGAGGCAGGGTGGCCCTGGGGACATGGGAGCCAGGGGGGACCTGGGCTGAGTTGAGGGGGAAGATGAATTGACCTGTTAACGTGCACAACTATTCCAGCCCGTCCTTGACTCTACCTGCCTGTGCAGGTGTGCACCTAGTGGGCACCTTTCGGGGTCACTAGACATGGGGGACAAGTCTCAGTGGTAACTGTGAGCCTGTGTGGCCAGCTGCGTATAGACCGGGATGGGGAAGGGGGTGGGGACGGTGGCTCCTGCTTCCTGTTGAGGCACAGGGCCTGTGATGACAGAGCGGGAGGGCCAGCGACCATGGGCACACACCTGCCCCTGTGGACATCCGAGAGCAGAAGCCTGTTCGGGAGCCGGCAGGTGGGATGGACGGTGGGTGCCAGGCGTTGGCAGCGGCGCCCGTGCCCGGGGGCATCGTGCGGTGCAGGGCCACGGCCGCCACCCCTGCCAGCACTCAGAGGCGAACGGTAGATTTTATCAGGTGGGGCAGAGAGTATGGAAAATACTCCTGAGTTTGGCGGGATTGCTCTCGGCTCCCTGCCTTCGGGGAAGTCGTTTTCTGGTTTTTCTTCTTGGCTTGTAACCTGAACACGTAGGTTCATACGGAAGCCGGGTGTTAATTAAATTCCTGAATGGGGGGGTCACGTAGGCCTCTTGCTCTCTGCAGGTTTGTTTGGGAGGGGAACCAGGTGCCCTGGGGAACTGCCGGAGGGTCGGGGTCCCAGGCTACAGTAGTCAGGGAATCACCCCGTATTTGTGGGGGGCGATGGGGGTACACACAGTAGGTGCTCAGCCAGTACCTGTGGGTCACTTATGGAACGAGCCGGAGGAGTCCTGGGGGGCTCCACCTGCCGAGGCCAAGAGGGAGCCAGTGTGGAGACAGGCCCCCCCGCCGCCCTGCCGGTCCCCCGTTTGTTGCTGGGGCCTTGGCTTTGGGTTGACGGTACAGACGTTTTTTAGGAACACTGCAGTGGTGTTGGCTTCAGGTTAGAGCTTGCGGACGGCTGGGGGATCAGCTCCCGTTTCGGGTGTGAACATTCCCAGAGCAGGAAGGCCCAGCCCCTGCTCTCCTGCTTCAGTCGCTCTGGTGGGCGTCTGCTCTCCTGACGTCCTCACTGGGATGACGGTTTTGAAAGAGCCCCGGTCCTGGGACTTGCCAGTGCCTGTGATGACTCGAGGGGGACAGAGTGGTCCCCCGTGGGTGGCCTCGGGTGGGCTCCTGCCAGTAGGTGGGAGCTTGTGTGACCACCTGCTCTCAGATGGCGCGAGGTATGTGGGTGCAGTCGGGCCTCTGAGCAGTTTCCGACTGGGCCTGGGTGACCCCGCGACTCTGGCCCCCCGCTTGCTGGCCTGCCCCCAACCTGTCCTTCGCCTGTGTCTCAGTGAGAGTGTGGAAACCCCCAGTCCCCTGTGCCTTGTGCCCACTCGGGGGCCCAGGCAATGTCATTGCCTCTGACTACTGTCCCTGCCCCCTGGCCTCACCCTCCGCCCCCTCTGCTCCCCCGGGACTTTCAATCAGGTGGTCGGCCGGTGCCTGACCTCTGCAGACCCTGGAGGCTGCATCGGAGGAGCCCGGCCTCAGAGCCGAGGGCGCACCGGGTGGTCACATAACAGGACAGTCACCACAGGGCGCTGGTCTGTGTGGTTCCCCTCCCCAGGCACCTGTCCGGGGTCTGCCTGCGTCATCTCCCTCCGGGGAGCGGGGGTGCGGCCAGGCTGCAGGGTGGGGGACGGGGTGCCCTGGGGAACTGTCCCCGATTCTCTGCAGGGTCTCCCGTGGGGGGGCTACAGGTGTGTTACAGGAAACTGGAGTACAGGAGCGGTGCGCACCGGGTGCAGGCAGGGGCGTTGGGTGGCAGAGCCGGGGCGGGGGAGGCAGACTGAGGAGGGGCCCCCACCAAGCAGCTGGCTGACGCCCTCGAGGGGCCTCCCAGCTCCCAGAGCACAGGTCCTGCTGGCCTGGGAGCCGCCCGCCTCCCTCCCTCCACCCCTCCCGCCTGCCATCAATCAAAACGTTTCTGTTCTAATGGTTTGTTTTCACTGCTAGTTCTGTGTCTTTCTCATCTGCTCACGATTTTTAAAATGTCTAATCTAAATGATACTTGGTTAAGGTAAACTAACCAGCTAATTCAGATAAGATCGTGTGCTGTGCTAGCGTTTGGAGATAAGAGCTCTCTCGCAGGGCAATAAACTTTTATCAGTGAGGTGACTGTCGAAGGACCGTTTTCCTAGAGCAAAGCGTGTAGCTGCCCGTGGTCGGAGACCGCCACACGCGACACGGTCCCAGCGGCTGCCCGTGGTCGGAGACCGCCACACGCGACACGGTCCCAGCGGCTGCCCGTGGTCGGAGACCGCCACACGCGACCACGGTCCCAGCGGCTGCCCGTGGTCGGAGACCGCCACACGTGACACGGTCCCAGCGGCTGTCCCCGGCGCGCGGAGAGAACGCGGGTTTGCACTGGCAGTGACGCCTGGCCGCACCCCCTCGCGCCGATTGCTGACGCAGGTCAAGCCGCCCCCCTCTGGGCCTTGGCGTCCCCAATGAAACGGGTGGGGTGGCCGCGGCCAGGACCCCTCCGGAGTCCTCCCCTGTCCATTCCGCTGGGTAAGGATCAGAAAGTCAGAAATCTAGCCGAGGGGTGTGGCTGTAACTTGGGGACCTTTTTCTTGCCACATACATCACAGCTGCTGAGAAATCACCTCATTTAAAAGCTGTTACAAAATATTTGCAAGTCTCATGTCTGATGAGGGATTAGTACCCGGAATATATAACGAACACCTGCAACCCGACAACGGAAAAACCAGCAACCCGATTAAAAAGCGGACCAAGGACTTGAATGGACGTTTCTCCAAAGAGGCCAACATGCTCCCGGAAAGGTGCCCAGCGTCACCGATCGATGGGGAAACGCAAATCAAATCGGAGCCACAGTGAGAGACCGCCTCCCGCCTTTGGGGTGTCTGTCGCCAAAACAGCCCGAAACCGGAAGCCGGAAATGCTGGCGAGGACGTGGGAGGGTGGAGCCCTCGCTCGCTGGCGCGAAGAGAACGGGGCAGCCGCAGCGGGCCCGGCGGGATTACTGCTAAATCACCACTAAACGTGGAATTAGCGCAGGACCCAGGAATCCCGCGCCGGGGTCGCGCACACCGGAGGGTAAGAGCGAGGTCGCAGACAGAGGTTTCGCACCCCGCCCGCTAGCAGCGGGATTCACGCAGCCGAGCCCTGGAAGCGGCCCAGCGCCCGTCGGTGGAGGGCCGGAAGCGCGCACTGTACACGGTGACACGTTGCCCGGCCGCAGGGAAGGGGCCCTGACAACACGGGTGCGCCTGGGGGACATGGTGCTCCGTGAGCCAGGCACAGAGGACGAGTGTGTGGGGCTGTGGGAGGCCCCGGGGCAGGGTCGGGGGCACGGACAGTGCGTGGTGGGCGCCGGGGCCGCAGGGGAGGATGGGGACGTGGTTTTTAACGGGGGGGCAGAGTCTTTTTTGCGAGAGGAAAAGAGTTGTGGGGCTGGCTGGTGGCGCGGGTTGTGTAACAGTGTGAATGTGTTAATGCCACCAAACCGTAAGCTTAAAAATCGTAAAAATGTTAAGTTTTGCGTATATTTGACCGCAATAAAAAATGTTAACCAACGAAACTGCTCCGGCCGGGCAGGTGCCGGCGGCGAGGGGGAGGCGCCCCCGCCGTGTGACGTTGGGGCGATTTTCCCAGCGAGGCCGCATCGCCCGCCCCGGGACGTCCCTGGAGGCCCTCCTGAGGGGCTCAGCCTCGCGGTCTGTGCCCGTCTGGACTCTGTCTAAACCCTCAGCTGTCGTGTTGACGTCGCGAACAGCAAGAGGGGCGGGTGCTTCAGTTAAAACGCGTCGGATGCACGGGAAAGTCTCTCTGGTGTTTAACCGTCTATTAGAATGTGGAGCGGTGAGCATCTACCTCCTTTTAAAGCCCCGAGCGGGAGGAAGCCCCCTCGCTGCCGGTGCCCAGGGGTCCCCAGTGCCTTGCAGCCCCCCCGGGAGCTGGGTTCGAGGCTGGGGACTCGGGCCGGAGGCTGGGCCTCAGCAGCAGGCTCGGGGGAGACCCTGCCGTCTGTGCGGCTGGTGGGCTCCGCGCGCCCAGCCCCGCCCCACCCCTTCCCCGGGCAGGTCTCGGGTTCAATACCACTCGGTGTGTGTGCTGGTCCGGGCGTGTTTTTATCGGCATTTTAACACGATCCCCCTTGTTCTTCATTTTTATTAGGTGAAAGTCACACAATATAACGTTAACCATTTTACAGCGAACAACCCAGTGGCGTTTGGGACGTTTACAGTGTTGTGTGACCCCCCCCGTCTCGTTCTAAAGTATTTTTGTCCCCCCTGCAAAGGAAACCGCATACCCACTACCAGCCCCGTGCCCCAGCCCTGGCAGCGCATCTGCTCCTGTCTCTGGAGTCGCTCGCCCTGGACATTTCAGATCACGGGAGCCACAACGCCGTGGCCTCTGTGGCCTCGAGAGGCTGCTCGGGAAGGAGGGGTGCAGAGTGCGGGCGTCGTCCACAGGAAGGCGGTGCGTGGGGCGTGGCCTCTTCCGAGAGGACGGCTGTCCCCGCCTGAGCCTTCATGCCAGGTGACACCGCCGTGGGCGTCACCTCTCCAACTCGGCCGTCTCTCCTAAGCATGGAAAATTCTCTGATGTGTCGTTTCGAGTCCCCCCCAGATCTTCAAAGAGGAGAGGATGGGAAAGGTCCAGGTTTATTGCTGGGAGAGGTTTCCCAGGCCCCCGGCAGGCGGCCGTCGGAGACCCGCGTGCGCGCAGGACAGGATGTCAGTGCCGTGAGCTCTGCGCGTTTGCCTCACGGGGGCACCGAGATGCCCGGGAAGCAGGGCAGGGGCCGGGCGGGCACAGAGAGCCTGGATCTGCCACCCGGCCGGTGCCCCCTCGTGTGAAATAAGGCACTGGATGGGTGTGTTCCAGGGGAACCCTGGCGGGGGGCCCCGGAGGCAGGAAGCCGAGGCTCAGGGCCGGGACAGCTGCCGAGCCGCGGGCCGCCCGGGAGGCCCGTTTGTTTGCAGCGGGAATTCTGTTTCCCTTCTCTTGCTCTGCCGCCCACCGGCCTGGCCTGTTTTGAACTCAGAGCAGACTTTCAGTGTGAAAACTGGACCGAGCTCCTTCAGGGTCCAGACTTGTGTCTGGCGGCTCCTTTCTCTGCAGGCGGGGAAACTGAGGCAGGGGCCTGGGGAGGGGTGCTTGTCCCTCTGTGCACTGACGCACCGGGCGAGGGTCCCCCTCGGCCAGGACGCTCTCGATTCTCCTTCCACCGAACCTAAGCTGAGGAGGAGACGAAGCGCCTGCTTTCCCGTGATTTGTTCCACGAGGTCATTTGTGCAGAACCGTCAGAGGCTGCTGTGTCTGCAGCTTGTGACAAGGGTCAGCCACTTCCACCGCCTGGGTTTCTGATTCCGGCGGCAGCCCCGTTCCCCGCGTTGCAGTTCGCGGGACGTCAGGTCCACCAGGCTGGCCCTGTTAATGTGGACGGTCAACCTCACAGCCGTCAGGTTCCAGAACATTCTTACCTCTCCCAAATCAGGTACTTTTTTTTTTTTTACATTTTAAAATCTGGTGGTATTTTCCAAACTGAATATTTGGTTTATTGTATCGATAGTGACAAGATATCAGGATTTACCTGTGCCGGTGGGTCAGGATTGGCTGCTGTTAGCAGAGAGGAGGTTGGCTGTCCGTCAGGTGGGAAGGGGACAGCTGTCCAGCCTCATTGTCATGGGTGTGGTGGCGTGTGGTGGCGTGTGGCAGGAAGGGCTGGGCTGGGCTGCAGCTGGGCCTCAGGTGTACCTGCGTGTCTGCAGGGGACCGAGCCTGAGGCTTCTGCCCCGAGAGCTGGAAGCACCACCTTTGGGTCTGTGTCCTGACCCCTCACCTGCCACCTCTCAGCCAGCACTAGAGTCACCGGCTGGCCCAGTGTTCCCAGGACTGAGGGGTCCAGGGTGCAGGACCCGAGTGCAAACGCTGGGAGAGTCCTGGGCTAAGCAGGCCGGCTGGTCACCCAGCCTGACAGCCCCTTTCCCGTGGCTGACACTCGGGCCTGTGGTCCGGGGCCCACAGAGGGCACTGACGGGTGCCCTGTACCTGCCGCTTGCCTCTCTCAGGTGTGTCTTCTGGAGAGCTCACTTGTCTCCTCCCCTCCCCCATGTTGTCCTAAGGGCTTCGTATTTGCCCCCAGGCCCATCTCGCAGCGTAGCTCCTGCCCTCCACCTGCCCTTCGCCGGTGCGGGACCTGAGGCTTTATGCAGACTTCACACCCTGTTCCTGCCTGGAATTCTGCCCCAAGCCCACCCCGTCCCATCTCCCAGGGCCTCAGCCACAGCTCTGGCAGCACCGGCTGCTGGGGACCTGGCCTGGGACCCTCCCTTGGGGACTTGCTCCTGGGATAAATGCCAGGTGGCAGAACCCAGCTCGCTGTGCCGGCCCCGGCTGCCCCGGCTGCCCCCTGGACGTTTTGTGAACCCCACACTCATCCCCCGTCGGCCCTGCTCCTTCCGCTGTCCCGTCACCGCCTTCCTGTCAAGGCCTCGTACTTCCCGGAGCCCCGGCTAAGCGAGGGTCCTTCCTGGGAACTCGGGACCTGCTGGTCCCAGAGCCTGGTGGCCACTGACCCCCTGGGTCCCGCGGGGCTCCGGGAAGTGCCGGGTGAGGCCAGTCCAGGCGGCTATTTCCAGACAGGGCGGGTTCGGTGCTTGACACAGGAAAGTCTCATTCTCTGAGGTGTCCGCCCCACTCCCTGCTTTTAAAAGGCGAGTTTTATTAACCAGATGGACCGGCCCTCGTCCGTCCAGGAGGCAGACGCCGCGCACTGGGTGTCTCAGGCCGCGAGGGAGACGCGGAGGGGTTGTCCGCTCCCCTCTGGGCCGCAGGCTCTGCCTCTGCACCGTGGGCGCGGGTGTCGTCACCTTCTCTGAGCTGTTCGTGCCACTGGGGTTGGGCCTGGTCAGCGGCTTAGGACATTCCTTTAGCACAGAAGTCTCCTCCCAGGATGTCAAGGATTTCAAAGCAAACCCAGCCCTGGCCAGCATGGCTCAGTGGTTAGAGCGTCAGCCCTCGGACGGAAGGGTCCCGGGTTCGATTCTGGCCAAGGGCACATACCTTGGTTGCAGGCTCGATCCCCGACCCCGGTAGGGGCGCATGCGGGAGGCCACCAATCGATGTGTCTCTCTCACATCGATGTCTCTCTCTCTCCCTTCCACTCTCTCTGAAAATCAATGGAAAAATTATCCTCGGGGGAGGCTTAAAGAAATAAAAGGAAAAGTAAAATAAAATAAAAACAAACTCATTCCAGTGGGATTCCCTGGGGGGGGGGCGATGGCAGGGATGGTGGGGAGGGGTCCTGCGGGCACCATGGGAAAGCCTTGGCCTTTGGCACATGCGCAGCGGAGACCACAGCAAGGAGGCACCCTGGAGGCCCCGCCTCACCGGGTTAGGTGTGGGACAGCGCCCCTGAGTTCCGGAGGCGACGCAGACTCGGGCTGTGGGGGTGTCAGTGGACGCCAGGCAGCCCGAGTGATCTGGGCCACTCCCCGCCGGGCTGGCAGGCACAGGCAGGCATCGGGCGGGTGGGGGCTCCAGGGCGTCTTCTGCAGCAACTTGCACTCGCTGGGTGCGTGGAGATGACTCAGGTGGCGCCCGGGCTGAGCTCTGACTGCGAGGTGGAGGCACTTTCCTGGACTTTCGCTGCTCTTGATGCTGGTGGGCGGGGGGTTGGGGCAGGACCATCGAGTCCCTGGAGTTAGGGCCCAGCGGGTGGGAAAGACCTGGGGTCAAGGTTAGAGTCAGCTCCATCCTGCAGGACCTGTTCCCCCGGGGGCTGGGAGGGGAGGGAAGGGCAGGCGTGACAAGTAAAGAGCTGGGACAAACAGCAGATGGGACGGTGACAGTCTTTGTTGTCCACAGGAAATGTGACTAAACTGTCCTGTGGCTCTGGCCCTGGGTGCACAGTCCAGCCAGTGTCTCTGTGCGGGGGACCTGGCCTGGGGAGGGAAGGAGGGACTGGACTGGATGGATGGGCTGCTGCCGGGGGAGGTGGGCTCTCGGTGGTGGAAGAGCGTACATCCCGGCGCCCCCCTGGGCAGTGTCTCCTCTTGGGGATCCCCCCGGTCTCAGGCAGGGGACAGGGCTCTGTGTGTTCGAGCGGGAACTTGGGGGCACCGTCACCTGCATTTTCGTGTGTGTGTTTTGTGTCACTGTCCCGGACATGGGTGTGGGCGCGGCTGACCCGGGCGTCCTGAAAAGCCTTGCCCAGGACCCTAGGTGGGGGCTGTGTTTGAACCTAGGTTTTATTTTCTTGTGGATTCACAGACTGTTTTTGCCCGAAGTGACCAAGGACACTGTTTCCCGTGTGTTGTCCGATAGGTAGGGAGAAAGTCGGCAGCTGGACACGCATCCCTGGGGGGCCTCCTGTATTCCGGTCACGGCTGTGACACTGGGTCCCGGGTGGCCCGTCCCCGGGGGCACTGACCTGAGAGCGTGGTGTTGAGTGGCAGCCGTGGTGGTGGGAACCCGGGTTTGAATCTAGGTCCGGGGGTCACTCACTGTTTCAGTGGCTTCCTCTTTACCCCATGGATGAGGGAGGTGTTGCCCCAGGGTTATGGGGTGGCCGAACCCAGGGCACCCAACACTGGGCAGGTGAGGTCAACAGCAAATTAGTTTAGTCACACGTGCTCACAGCACGGGACAGGAGGACACCCCAGGCCACGGGGGCTGCCCTCAGGAGCACAGTGGTCACCAGGGCCTGTGGGAGGCAGACCTGTGGTGACAAGAGGGAGGGGTGGCCCTGGTTCCTGCAGGAGGAGGTGGCAGGGAACAGGGGTCCACCACTCAGGGAAAAGCAGGGTGAGGAGGGTGGCCTGGCTGGGGGCCTGTCCTGGTCCCCATGGTGAGGAGGGTGGCCTGGTCTTGGTCCCCGTGGTGAGGAGGGTGGCCTGGTCTTGGTCCCCGTGGTGAGGAGGGTGGCCTGGTCTTGGTCCCCGTGGTGAGGAGGGTGGCCTGGCTCGGGACCTGGTCCAGGAGAGGGTTCAGGGACCCCTGGTTAGGCTGGTTGAAGCCTCCTGCCTTCAGGAACCCAACACACAGACAGGGCGTTAACTTTCGGGGTCCCCCAGGGTCACCTGTGTGCCTCCCTTTCTCCGTCTGTGAATCCGGAGCCCCCGTTTCTAGCTGGAGCTTCCAAGGACAGATCACTCTCTGAGGGCCTGGTAAGAGCAGCTGCCATTGTCACCACTGTTACTGACGGGACAGCCGGAGCCCCTGGCAGCATGGGGCTCCCCCGCTCTGCGCTGGCGCGGGGGCCAGGCCCGTGGCAGCTCAGGGACCTCAGGACGGAAATGACTTGTGCTTCCCGGAGGAACAGGACACCGGGCATGTCGAGCAGAATTGAAACCGCTGACACGGGAAGAAAAGAGCGGAACCCGTCACTCCACAGCCCTGTGGCCGGGCCCAGGGCCCGGGCCGCTCTTCCCGAATGCCCGGGCCGGGCGGTGAGAAGAGACGGCGCTTGTGTCTGATCAGAGGAGACGCCGGCGGAGCCCGCGGTGCCCGGGGCTGCAGGCGGGCACTCGGTGCCCCATGTCAGCGGGAACGGCGGCTGGTCCTGGTGCCGCCCCTCACCTGGGAGGCGCCCTCCTGGCCCCTGGCTTCTCCACCAGCCCCCCCCCGCCCCCCCCCGTCTGCCCTCAGCCCCCCCAGGTGCCCCATAATGTCTCGCTCACTCTAGAAGGTTCTGGCCCAGAACCTTCCCCCATCCCAGGCCCAGAGACAGGCCCTGTTCTCTGTGTGGTTTGAGTCCGAGAGGCAGGCGCTTTCCCGGTCGTCCGTCGGAGGAGCGGCCAGTGGCCGCTCACCTTCCTCCTGCCAGGGCCAGGGTTGCCACGGCAATGCTGCCCCCTCAGCTTTCCGGGGCACCTCCGGGGCCATTGCACTGAAGAGCGGTCCCTTTGTGCAGGGACAGTGGGGTCCTAGGGGCTGCTGTGTGCCCTGCTCGCTTCAGTCACCTTCGGGGGACGCCCGGGAGGGAGGAGCCGCAGTCTCCGTGGAATGGGCCTCGTTTCCTGAGCCGGTTACGCTTGGGTCCCTCGCTTTTAGAGTCGCTCATTTACTTCACACCAGAAGACTAGCTTTTATGACTTCGGCTTCACGGGCCAGAGGCAGGCTCTGAGGACGGCCACCGGGAGGGCGACCTCTCTGCTGGACGCCGAGGGCTCAGGGCTGCCGGCGACACGTGTGCGCAGCCTGCAGCTGCCCAGAAGCCTCCTGGAGGCACAGGCCTGGCTCGGCCCCCTGTGCCCACGGGCGGGGCGTCGGGCTGCTGGAGGTGGGGAGGACACTCCAGTCCTTCCTGCCTCATTGGAGGGCCCACTTGGCCAGTAGCCTGCTCTGTGCCTCTCATGGTGCCACTGGGACGGCTTCCCCCGCAAAGAGGTGTCCCTTCCTCGGAGGGCTTTCCCTGAGCCGGCTCCCTGAGGCCGGCCCCTCCCCAGGACCCCCAAGACTCTCCTTGGTCTCCCCCACAGTTGCCATGTGCCAGCCCCGGAGTGGACGTCTTCCCTTCGGCGCTGCTGACCTCCGAGGCTGGGTCATCCTCTGTGGGGCATCCTGTGCACCCTGGGGCTGAGCAGCATCCCCAGCCCCACCCGCTATGCGTCACCCCTAAGTCCTGACAACAGATGTAGCCCCGTGTCCCTAGGGGCCTGTTGTTGAGATGACCCCCCTGAGCTGGCCACCTGGGTCTGCCAGGCCAACCTTAGACTCCCCTGTGCAGGCCCAGGCCCCAGCAGAGCCCCTGGCACTAGGAGGCCCTCGGGAGCCTGCAGGGCTCTCGGTGTGTGTGGTGCAGTGGGGTCAACCCGGGGCTGATGACATGAGAGTGCAGAGGGACAAACAGCCCGGGACGCCCAGCTGATGGGCCTGGGAGAGGAGGCTGGCATGACCCAGTGCCTCCAGCTGTGCGATTTGGGGCGCCCATCACCCTCTCTGAGCCCGACCTCCTTGTCGGTGAAGGGCTGTGCGCCGCGGTGCAGGTGTCGTGAGAAGGTGGGTCATGGGAACCCCCACTGCAGGGCCAGCTCCTGCACCCCCTGTCCTGTCCCTGTGACGTCTGAGAGCCTGGGTGTGCTTGGTCCCCCATAACTGTGCCCAGGGGCCACCGGCAGCCTTCTGTCCCCAAAGCAGCCCCTGGAGATGCTGCTGACTAACTGGGATGGGAGGGAGGTGCAGGCACAGGACACACGGGAGCCGTTTGGCGTTATGACGACACTGGGCACCGTGTCGTCCTGCCTGGGACAAGAAACGAAACCAGAGGCCCACTGGGTTCCAGAACCTTCGGGGACACGGGGGTTGTGGTCACTCTCTCAGAGCCGCACCGGTGGCCGCCGCCTGCCCTGCTGTCGTCTTGATCTCCCCGGTGCCCAGACGGGCCGTCTCGGCCTTTGAAGGCCGGTTCTCGCACTGCGGGTGTTGGCTCTGCCCGTGGGAATGTGCTGTTTATAAACTGCGAACATACTCGGCCCTCGAACCTGGCGTTTCTCAACCCCAGACGGACCCAGACTCGCACGGCTCATGGGGGGGGGGCCGGGTGACCTCGAGCAGCGCGCCTCTGCGGCGGGGTCAGCAGTGTCCTCGTCCAAAGCAAGCTGGGGAGGAAGGAGGCCACCGTGAGGGCGGCAGGGATGCTCGGAATTTGGCAAGTAAGTGAGGCCCTTCGGCGAGGGGAGGGGGGAGGAGGGACCCCGGGTGTGACAAATGCCACACAATAAAGGCATGGAGGGGCCGCAGGGCTGGGGGCAGGTGACCGGGTGACAGAGTGACCTAGCAGATGACAAGAGGAGAGAGAGAGCAGAGCTCCCTGCTGCTCCGAATCCCCCGTTCCCAAAGGCACCCTCCCCTTTCCCCTCCCACCCGGGTCCCCCAGCACAGACACTATGTGTAGCACCCGCTGGGCACACAGCGTGGGTGCAGGAGTCCCTAAAAGCACAGCCGCCTGCCCTCTGGAAGCTTCCGTCCAGGGGCCGATTGGCGCCCAAGGTCAGCGCGCTGCTGTGGCTACAGCTGTGGAGGCGACTGAGGGCGAGATCAGGGCGCGAGGGGGTCTGGGGGGGTGGGGGAGGCTTTCTGGGTCCCGACCGTAACCTGCACAGATGCCCGGGGGGGAGGGCCCTGCCTGAGCCCCCCTCCTGGGGAGAGAAGGGGGTGAAGTGCATGTGGAGCCAAAATCTCCCGGAAGAGACGGCCATGGAGGAAGCGTGGGAGCCACGCGGGCCCAGGCGTCAGGAGGTGCTGCTGGGCCGAGGCCGCCCGGGGGCCTCCCCCTGCTGCTGGGCGACCGTCCCCACCTGCAGCGGGAGCCTCTGGGGATTGATCCCCCCCGGGCTGGATTCCTGGGTGAAGGGTTCCCTTCCCAGGGGTGCAGGCATGGAGCCACCAGGGCCTTAGTCCTGACCTAACTGAGCCGAGTACATCCGGAGCCTGGACGTCACCAGGGGGAGTCTCCCCAGGGACGGAGCCTCCGGAGGGGGTGAGGCAGAGACGGGGCGTGTCCTGGAGCTGCCCTTGGCGTGGACGTGTCCAGCGCAGCCCCTCAGGTGCCGAGCGAGTGCCCGGGGGGTCCCTTAGCCAGCTGGCCCTGCCCGCCCCTTAGGGAGCGTCATCTCTGAAGTACTTTGTTTCCGATGTTGGCCCTGCCCCTCCAGTGTCCAGAGTGACAGGGAAAGGGTCGGAGGAGGGCAGGGGAGCGTGGGGCTGTGACTGTGGGGTTCAGGCATCGCTTACCGGGTCACCCGGGGCTGTCAGTTAACGCCTCAGAGCCCTGGTTTGCTCACCTGACCGACGGGGTGGGGTTCCTATGTCACAGGTGTTTGCCGAGCGCCCGGCAAAGCACTGACCTTGTCGTCTCGGCTCCGGAAGAGTCGTCCTTGTCGCCTGTGGTTTCAATAGTAGTTTTCCCAGTAAAATATCTTGTTTTCCATTGAGCGGTTGTCTGAGCAGCTGAGAGAAAACGTGGTGAACTTTCTTTCCCCCGCGTCTCAGGACAGGTGAGCCATGGATCGCGGGGACCCCACCGGCCTCCCGGGCGCCTCCGGGAACCACGGGGACCGGGGCACTGATCGAGTCCAGGAAGCTCCTATTAGGCCAGAAAAGATTTAAAAATGCTCAGAAGTCCTTTTCGGGGAGCCGCTCTCCCCGTTAACGGAAAGGTGCGCTCGGTCGTTTCTCACTGGAGATGCTCCAGTATCAAGGGGGGGGGGATTATTTTAAAAACAAGGGTTTAGCCCTGTCCAGTGGCTCAGTGGTTAGAGAGTCGGCCCTGCCATGGAAGGGTCGTGAGTTCAATTCCCTGTCAGGAGCACCTACCTCGGTTGCGGGTTCGATCCCCGGCCCCCGTCGGGGTGCGTGTGGGAGGCAGCCAGTCAGTGTGTCTCCGTCAGGCCCATGTTTCTCCCCTTCCCTCCATCCCTCCCTTCCACTCTCTAAAAATCAATGGACAAAGAGGGTTAAAAAATAAAATAAGCCCGGCCGGGCGTGGCTCGGCGGTTGAGCATCGACCTGGGATCCAGGCGATTGGGGTTTGATTCCCGGTCAGGGCACATGCCCGGGTTGCAGGTTCGGTCAGTGACTCTCTCATCATTGATGTTTCCATCTCTCTCTCCCCCTCTCCTTTCCTCTCTCTGAAATCAATAAAGATATATTTTTAAAAAATAAAAATAAATAAGTAACAGTTTAGTTCTGCCCCTGTGAGGGTCTCGAAACTGTGGTTAAGTCCGTGGCATGTCACGGGGCGGGTTGTAAGTCGGGTCCGTGCCAGCCACTCGGTGAAATGCAGCCCCTGCCGCCCGGGGCCAGTGCCCAGTCCTGCCCGACACCGGGACCAGGCACGTTGCGGGTCTCATCCTGCCCTGAAGGCGGCCAGCCGCCCGGAGTACGGCTCGGACACGGTTAGAAAGTACATTTCAAGAAAAATGGCATCAGACGTCGGAGGGCCGCAGGCCACTGTGGTAAAGCCCCCCAAGATCAGCCAGCGCAGGTGTGGGCCCCGTCACCTCTGTTCTTTTGTGACATTATGGGCGTCCTTCCCGCCCCCTTTGGAAACTGGGATTCCCCGTCATTTGGCCGGTGGCCTTTGTGCTGGGCTCCCATTGAGCCTGCCCCGTCATCTGAAAAAGCTCAGAGCCATTGTCCCCGAGGTTACTCATCAACCGGCCGCCTGCCTGCGAGGGACGGCCCGTTTCCACGGCTACCGCCGCCTCTGTGAATGTGATCCCAGCGCCTTGGGGGAGGGGCTGCGCGGCTCCACGGAAAGGGCATCTCCAGCGGGCAGGTGAAACCTGGCACCCGCTTCTGCCGCCGCATCCCCGAGAACTTCCCTTGTGTCCCTTGTGTCCCTCGGGGGCCGTGAGCCCAGCTTTCCTGTTGGGGCAGAGCCGGGGGTGGGCGAGGGGCTGAGGGGGTCACGGCAGGAAAGACGGGATTCCAGGAAGGATGGGCCTGGTGTGTCCTGGAGGGAGGCAGGTTTTGGTTTTGGGGAGGGGCTTGCAGGCCCGAGGGGCTCAGAGGGCAGCTCTGGGGTCTGAGAGGCGAATGCAGAGGATGCCGGGAGGTTGTGGGGCAAGGGTGGGCCGCTCAGGGGCACGGAGACCGAGACAGACTGAACTCGGTCGTACAGGTTCCCGCAGAGACCCCGGGGTGGGGGATTGATGGAGGCCTGGGTGTGTCCCAGTCTTGCAGTTATAACAGGTAGTGACTCCCCTTGGGACGGAAGTGGGTTCCTGTGCCAGGGCTTCTTGGAGTTAGGTATGCAGAGTGGATTCGATGCCGCAGAGGATCGCGTGTTTCCATTTTGATGAAACGACCAAATTGCCTTCTAAAAACGCATCCCCGGTGGACGTTCTTGCCACCAGCCCAGAAGCTGGTTCATCTGTCTTCCCCCAGCTCGATGTTATCGTTGCTGAAACGCGTCCAATCTGATGGGTAAAGTAGCCCATTGTGTCGTTCTGGCCGCTTGCTCCCTCTGACTCGCTCTCTCCGACGCCTCCGAGGCGGGGCTTCTGTCCAGCGTTTGTGACCATTTGCATTTCTGCTGAGACCTGCTGGTTCCTAGTGTTTCCAGGCGGTTCCTGGTTTGGGGTTTGGCGTTCCCGACCCGGGATTAGAAGAGTGTCCCATGCTTTAATTTAATGTTTTCTGCAGGCTTAACTTCTCACTGTGTGTGGCTCTTTACGTTATTGAGTTAATTTGGGGGTGAAGGGTTAGTGTTCCCAGCTGTTTCAGTACCTTTTATTGGCAGAATCGGTCCCCCTGTCCTCGACATGCCACCCTTGTCACAGACTGCAGAGGGCCTGTTTCAGTCACTGTCACTCGACAGCCTGTTCTGAGAGCTTGTGAAGGTTGTTTCCTCCCACTGTGCTTTTTTATAACTTCAGGCTGTTCTTATTGTTTTTGTCTTCTGTGTGAGCTTAGAAAATACTTTACAAAGGTCTGCTGAATATTGAAAAATCCCATTGGAATTTTGGTGAGAACTGAGTTGTGTTTATGGGCTGTGTGATGTAGATGAGACCTTAATGAAAAAAAGGGTCTTTGCAGACATAGTCAAGCTACGGGTCTCAAGATGAGATGACCTCAAGTTAGGATGGGACCTAAATCCATTGACAAGTCTTGAGAAGAGGGGAAGACACACAGACAAGGACACGGGAAGACGGAGGCAGAGACTGGGGTGACGCAGCCCGGAGCCAGGGGTTCCCAGGGATTTCTGGCCACACTAAAAGCCAGCTGAGAAGAGCCATGGGACAGATTCCCCATCAGAGCCTCAGGAAGGAATCTCCTGGGCTAGCCCTGGACCCAAGACTTGTGGTGGCACTAGTTGTTGGTAATGAGTTAGCTCACTTTCGGCAGCTTATGAAAACTTAAACACCCAATGTTCTTCACCAATCAGTGCTTATTTTAGCTTCTACTATTTGCCAGACTTCACTCTCGGTGCTAGTATGCAACATTGTACTAGAAGTCTTAGCCAATGCAATAAGACAAGAAAAAATAGGTATAAACATAATGCTGTTGTTATTATATAAATATAATATATAAATAATAACACTGCTATTATTCACAGATGTGTGGTTACATGCAAGGAAAATTCAAAAGAACATTCAAATAGGATTGAAATACTAAGTGAGTTCAGCAAGGTTGTTGGACACTTGAGTAATATGCGAAATCAAATATATTTCTGTGTACCAGCAGGAAATGGAGATGAAATGAGATATAATATTTTTGGTAGCATAAAAAGATCAAATAACCAGAAATAAGTGTAATAAAACAGACATAAAACTATAAAACATTATTGTGAGAAATTCAGGGAGATTTAAATAAGTGTGGAGATTAATCATGTTCATGGGTTAGAAGACTCAGTATTGTAAAGATGTCATTTCTCTCCAGGCTGTTGTATAGATTCAGTGTAACACTATCCAAAACCCACATGATTTTTAGGGGAAATTGAAAAAATTGACAAGCCGATTCTAAAATTTACATGTAGATATGTATACAATTTATAGATAAAAACATAGATAAGTTTACATGTGTAAAAACGTGCTAATTTACAAATAAGTTTTATATGTAAACAAAATTGTATATAAACTTTACATGTAAATAAAATTGGCCAAGAAGAGCTGAGGCAACCTTGGAGAAGAGCAAGGTGTGGGCCCAGGGTCTGCTGGACGCCAAGGCTCTTGGAAAGCCTTTGAAATGAACAGGGCCTGCCAGCCGCCAAGGATCACCAAGCAGGCCATTGGAATCCACTAGAGAGCCCAGAAAACAGACTCTCCATGTTTAAAAGTGCAGCCAATCAAGTGACCAGGAACTAAAGAGTCCATGGAGCTGAATTACGCTCCGTGAGGAGGACTCTGGGGCCGCCTTTTCCCCCTGAATATGCCTCATTCTGAATATGCTCTTTGACCTGTCTTACAGTTTACTAACTTTCTCACTTGCTGGGTCTAATCGCTTCTCGAACTCATCTAAGTCCAGCAGGCCCTGCCCCGATGGCGACAGTCCTGTGCGGCTCTCACATGAGGTTCTCCCAGGCACCTGGGCACCCAGAGGTCAGATCACCTCCCCGCCCAGGTTGTCACCCTGCCGCTGAACGGGTGCTGGGGCCCAGCCGCCTTTCCAGGGAGAGGAGCCACCCCCCTCCCTTCCTCCCTGTGGGCAAAAGCAGCGTCCACAGACCAGAGGCGAGGGCTTCCGTGTGGTGGTGGCGCCCTCCTGGCTGGAAAGGATTTGGTGTAGTCTGTTTTCTTAGATACCCCCCTCACCCCCGGGAAATTTTAAATGTTTTTCCATGTTTATTACGTCGGCCTTTTAATCCTAATACAACGAGCTGTTTCTAGTCTGAAGGAACACACATCAAGGGAGGAGCAACACAAACCGTTGGCTTTGAAAAGCAAGGGTCAGTTACGTGGCCGAGAAGTAAAGCGGTAATTTCTCTCTGTGGTTGGGCGTGGTGGGGAGTGGGCGGGCCCGTTGCTCCTGGACAGATGTGGCTTTGCATTTCCTCAGGTCATTAACCAGCTGAGTGACCATGGGCAAGTCACTTAACCTCCTGACCCTCTGGGGCTGGGTCTATAAAACGAGGGAAGTGGAACCTACTTGGTAGGATCGTAGGGTCTTGTGGAGGGTGAGGGTGGAGGCTCGGCGGGCGCTCAGCGGTGGGCGGGTGATGAGAACCGGGTGGCGCTGGGGACCTGGGTGTGTCCGGGGAGGGGCAGGGCAGTGCCTGCGGGAGTTTGGTGTGGATTTTTCTGTTGTTTTAAAAGTGAACCCTGCCCCCAGCTGCCCCTGCACACTCACACCTGCCGGCTGCAGCACCGGTCCTAGAAGCGGCCAGGGGAGGCCACCCGGCGTCGCCTCTGCTCGGTGCATCGCCCCCCAGGTCACCGTTCAGAGGTATTTTCTGAGTAAAATGAAATGGCCCACAGTCCACAGGTGAGCGAGTGTCTTTGGCTTGTCTCTCACTGTGACATGAAACGTTTAGACCGAGAACAGGAGCGTTTGGATGGAGGCCGCGGGTAGGGTTTCAGGAGCCCAGCTCGGTGGAAACCTTTCCAGGGGAGCCTGGAAAATCTCTTCTCGGCTCCTGTCTCGTCAGAGATAAGTGAGGGTGCAGGGCCCTGTGAGTCCGAGGGTCTCTCGACTGGCGTAGCCGGGACCCCGCACGCGCTCTGTGGCCTCTGAGAGCGTCCTCAGGACTGGCTCATGCACATACACGCGTGCACACGTGCAGGCACCCATGTATACATACACGTGCGTGCACGATTCACGGGGGCTTCCATGGGCGCCCCACGTGCCGTGTTTCCACCTTGCTGCGCACAATAGCTCGGTAGCCAAGTCTTCCAAACACGCCTGGTACTCCAGCCTCCAGGGCGTCCCCGCGTCCCTGCTGCCCCTTGAGGCCGAGTAGGGGGTTCCTGGGCCTGTGGTGTAGCTCTGCCCTGAGCGGGAGGGAGGGCGCCACAATGACCATTGTCACAGGTGCAGTGATGTGACAGGGACTGCTGCCACCCTGGAGCACGTGGTGACCACAGACCTTCACCTGCCAGTGCCCCGTCCTGCAGCTGAAGCTCAGGGCAGGCCTCTCTCCCACCTCCCATCAGCACCCTGGGTGTCCCTCCCCCACCTCCCATCAGCACCCTAGGTGTCCCTCCCCGACCTCCCATCAGGCCCCTAAGTGTCCCTCCACCACCTCCCATCAGCACCCTGGGTGTCCCTCCCCCACATCCCATCAGCACCCTGGGTGTCCCTCCCCCACCTCCCATCAGGACCCTGGGTGCCCCTCCAGCACGTCCCGTCAGCGCCCTGGGTGCCCCTCCAGCACCTCCCATCAGCGCCCTGGGTGCCCCTCCCCCACCTCCCGTCAGCGCCCTGGGTGCCCCTCCAGCACCTCCCGTCAGCGCCCTGGGTGCCCATTCCCCCACACCTCCCACTCTCACTCTGGACGTGCCCCGAGGGCACTTTCCACACTGTGATTGTCTGGGGCCCATCTGTCACCGCACCTGCTGAGGACGCCCAGAGGGCAGGACCGCGGGTTTCCTCCTGCGCCTCTAGATCTGGGCCTGGCAGGCAGAGGGCTGTGCGTATTCGCTGAATTAACGAGCGATGACAATCCTAATTAGCTTCTTGGAGTTTAGGTTGCAGATTTGGATCTCTAAAGGGTTTATCGCACCAAATCATCTTCACTGCGATGAACTATAAACGTGGTCAGTGGTGGGATCCTGGGCAGACGTACGCGTCCTTTCCAGGACCCCTGGGGTACGTCGGGGGCAACGCCAATTTGTTTCTTTTAAGTCATCTCTTAATCACTTAATAACAGGATATCTGATATTAGATTAATCTCTTCCATCTGCACAGACTCCGGCCAGGGGCCTCGAGAGAACACGGAGCGGGGACTCTCCAGGAAGCTTGGAAGTGTGTGTGAGCGTGTGTCTGTATGTGAATGTGTGTGTGTGTGCGTGTGCGTGTGCGTGTGTGAGTGTGTGTGTGTGAGTGTGAGGGGGCATTAAGTGGAGAAAGGGTAGTAGGGCAGGAGGCCCAGGCCGTGCACATAGTAGGTGCTCAGTTGAGAGTCCCTCCCGGGAGGCAGGTGCCTGCAGGGTCGGGAACAGGGGACCAGAGGGAAGACCCAGCTGCCTTCGGGGGGGGGGGGGGGAATCGGGCCCGGATGTATCACAGCAAACATTCCCTGTGGACTGTCCTGATGTGACTTTGAAAAGCACCTGAAACCTTACAGCGTGTTAAGAGCTGGAACAGAGGGGGCCGTGAAGGGTGTCATTGTGATAACCCCCCGTAGCTCCCGAAAGCGGGACGTGGTTCTGTTTCTCCATCTGCCCGCGGTGGCCACCGACCGCTCCGGGTCCAGCCCGTCCCCCAGGCAAGACGGCCCTGCCCGGGCCCGGCGCAGACCTGGGTGCTGCGGGGCGAGAGCCGTGCCCACGGCCTGTCCCTGAGGCCTGTCCCCGTGGCCTGTCCCCAGGCCTGTCCCCGAGGCCTGTCCCCGAGGCCTGTCCCTGCGGCCTGCCCCCAAGACACAGCCTCAGCCCCAGGTGCTGTGAAGGGGAGGGTGCTGGCCGGCCAGGTGGCACTTTCAGCCTCGCTGTCCCCTGCAGCCCAGCTCCCTGACCGGGAGCCAGATGGACGCTGCCACGGGCCTCGGCCGTCCAAGTACAGTTCTGAGCCTCCTTGAACCATCTGCTCGCCGACCTCCGGAGAGGCCCGAGCTCATTAACTTCAGGAGGGGGGAGGGGGCCCCTAACAAAGGCCCGGGAAGGTGCCGGGGGGACCAACATGAGGATACGGGGCTGGTCTCCCGCTAGACCCAGCCGAGGAGGGAGAGTTTCTGTTCCCCTCTGAATCCTGGAAGCTGAGCTCGCCATCTGGGTGTCGGGGGATCGGAGGCCCGAAGGGAGGAATGAGAGACTCAGCCACAGAGAATCGTGTGGGAGAGGAGGGGGGTGCAGGAGCCCGCGGGTCTCGTTGCCTGTGACTTTCTCCAGCCGCGGCCACAGGGGTCCCTGGTTAATCATCGAAAGCTCCCCGTCTTACCCTCCCAGTGTCATGCTAGCTCAGGCCCTTGAAATGTGGGATCGGAATTTTCTTAACAAATATTTAACCAGGGAGAAAAAAAAAAAGAGAACACCCCTACTTTTCTGTCCTCAGCAGTGGTGACGTATGTTGCAAATTAATAGACGTCTGGGCCAATATTTAATCTTTTTCCCAAAAGAGAATGAATCGCCGGCTCTTCACGCAGTTGGAGGGAGGGGCCCCTGGACGTGATGACGATGGTCGGTGGGTGGTTGTCCCCCACGGATGGTGGGGTTGGGCCAGGTGCTCCCCTCCCCCAGCCGCGTGGGGGGGGCACTGCGAGGGCCCGCTCAGTATCTCCGAGGGCCACAGGGACACTGCGGGCGGTACCCGGGGCCTGGCCAGAGGGGGTGTAGCGGTGAGCGCCCTGGGGCTTCAGGGTGTGTGAGGGCATCCGCTGCCCCGGGTCCTGGGCTGCCCCCGGCCCTCCGACTTGAGAAGCTAACCCACCAAGGGGTCAGGGGCTTCACTGAGCCTCTCCGTGGTGTTTGTGTTTCGAAAGTGGTGTCGGTGAAAGTATCTGGGGGGAACTTCAGGGCCCCCAAGTGGGGACACATTTAGGGGTCCTGAGGGTGGCCCCTGTCGTCTCTGTCAGATGCTGTGTCCTCTGTCCCTTGGGGAAGGCTAAGGCTGGAGCAGCTGCTGCTGGGGACGGAGCTGGGCTGGAGGGGACGGTCCTGTCCCCTGCCGGGGGCCCAGCAGCCAGGGCAGGAGCCAGGCCCCCCCACCCCGCGGCTGGCCCACCAGCGGCTCCTTCCCTCTTGCCCAGTTCTCTTGGGTGTTTGGGCTGAAGGCCCCAGGGCCCTTCCCTCCAGGCGCGTGGGGTCTGGGGCCCGCCGGGGCGCACAGCTGGGCCGGGGACTGGGAGCCGGGGAACCTTTTGAGTGTCTCGCTTCCAGCCGTCTGTGCAGTTTGTTTACTCACCTGGAAGCAGAGGAAACAGTATCCGATGCCCTTTGTTGTTACACATTTGCTCTTAAATAGGTACAAATTATCGGTATTAGAAACCCTTGCAGCTCCCTCTCCTCATTAAGCCTCTGCAGTTAATAATTATCTCCTCTCTGGAGCGCGTGTGAGTAAAACGGCAGAGTATTCGGGAGGCTGCCAGGCCTCCCTGTGCCGTGTCCCTGGGTCTGTGAGGCTGTGTGTCCTGGGCCCAGCCCCCTCACCTCTCTGGGCCCCGGGTCCCGGTCTGCTGGACCCCTCACTGGGCGTAGGAGAAGCAGAGGGAGAATCGGTGAGAGCTGTGCCCCCCCCAGACTCTAGAGGCAGGAGATCCTGTCGTCCCGGTTAGCTGCCGAGGAGACTGAGGCCTGGCGAGGTTCAGGAACTTGTCTTCAGTGGTTCCTGAGACAGGACTTCAGGAGCACTGCTGGCAGGCTTGGGGGTCAAGAGCCAAACAGGAGTCCGGCGTGTAACGTCGGGGAAATGGAAACGTCCAGTGTTAGTGCCCTGCACGCGCAGGTGACCTGCAGAGCTCCAGTTCACGAGGGGAGAGATGACCCTCGTGGACGCTCACCTACCCAGGGCCCCTCCCCAGGGCGGGGGGCGAGAGTCACCCCCGCTTGGACTGTCCAGGTGGCAGAGCTGCGGGCCGGTGGCGGTGACCACAGAGGCCTGGCTGAGCTCTGGGCAGGCCCTGGGCTCGGCGGCCGGCAGGCTGGGCCGGGTGGGGGTTTGCTGGGAATCTCATCTTTGCCGCAGCTGTCGGGGGCTGACGGCTGCTCCACCATGTGTCCCAGGCTGGAGAACACCCGAGTGTCCCTCGGCAGGTGCCGGCCACACTGTCAGGCTGGGAGGTGTCCTCAGGCTGAGAAGGCAAGGGGCTTGCTGTCTCGCTGGCTCTTTTAAATCCATTTTGGCGTTTGCTCTTGGCCTCGGGGAGCTTGGCTCGAGTTCCCAGGATGGGGCGGCGGGGCGGCCTCTCTGTTCCGGCTGCCAGGAGCGGGGCTGAGCCCTGGCCGGTGTGGCTCAAAGGTTAGAGCATTGGCCCAGGCACCGAAGGGTCTCGGGTTTGATTCCCGGTCAAGGACATGTGCCTAGGTTGCAGGTTCAATCCCTGTTCAGGAGGCAATCAAACAATGTGTTTCTCTCACATCGATGTTTCTCTCTCTCTCTGCCCTCCCTCCCTCCCCTCTCAAAAAAAAAAGTCAATGGAAAAAATATCCTCAGGTGAGAATTAACAACAAAAAGCCCGAGTTGGGCTGGTGGGCTTCCTGGTGGGGAGGGAAGCCCCCGATGGGTGGCTGCCAGGAGGCTCCGAGGCCTGGGCCTGACTCCTGATCTCAGGGCCCGTGTCAGCTGGCGGTCACCACGGTCACCACCCACGCCAGCAGGGACGGCCGCGAGGTCAGACTGCCGGCTGCCTGCGGCCTGTTTCTTCAGTACTTGAAGGTCCCCACAGACTCCCAGCGGGACCCCCCGGAGCGGAGGCGGGTGTGTGTGTGCTCACCGGGCACATGTCCTTCCCTGCACAGGGTTTTCAGTCTCGTCTGATGTGTAGACAGGCAGCCTCCTCAGCAGGGCTCAGCCCTCCGTGGGAGCGCGTTGGGGGCCTCAGGGCCAAGGTGGCAGTGGCTCTGCTCTCGGAGGAGGCGTCCACCCCCCGCCCGACCTCGGGCACCACTTGGGTTTCAGGAATTGTACTTTACATACTATTTAAAATCGTGAGGTTGTTTTTGGATAATCTCATGTAAAACAAAGCCAAGTTTTATTACGAGTCCATTCTTGCCCTGGCCAGTGTGGCTCAGTTGGTTAGCGCCCTGTAAGCCGACTGCAGGGGAACAGAGCATTGGGAGCCAGTGTGAGCGGCACCTGGGCGACACCTGCCCGCCCCTTGTGAGGGGGCCGGGGTGCCTGCCGGGCCTGCCTCCTCTGTCCTCGGAACGCCGCTGGGAAGTGAGCTGGTCTCCCCAGATGCGGGTCCGAGGCTCGGCTATTGTTGTCCCTAAAGGACAGAAACCAGACGCCCCGTTGTCTGCCCTCAGTCTGGCCTCGAAAAACAGCAAACCCACTTCAAAATCCACTTCAAAGTCCCTGGCTCTGGACCGTCCCAGGGCGAGGCCTTGGGGGGGGGGCAGGACCAGGAACAGGAGCGGAGCCTCTTTGTCACAAACCGGCTGGACAGCAGACTGTGCCCTGTGGATGCGGCCACAGTGCCTGGCATCGTGGCCGTGCCAACTGGGCCTGGCAGGGCATTGGAGACGGAAGCCCGAGGGGCCTCCCTAGACCGCAGGGTGCATGGAGCGGGTGACAGAGACCCAGGCGAGTGGCCCTGACCCCTCCTGGCACTGCTGCGCCTCCAGCTGTGGATTCCCCAGGCTCACTGTGTCATCCCTGGGCCCTGGTTGTTTAGAAAGTGGCCTGTCCTCCTCCGTGTTCTGGATGGGCCCTCCCAGGCTGGGGCCACGGTCCCCTAAGCCCTCTGGCCACGGTCAGTGGGGCTCGAGGCAGTCGATCTGGGATCAGCCGCTTGCTGCCCCTTTGACCGTGGCCAGGCCCCTGGGTCAGCCCCTTTGTGCCTCAGTGCCCGCACCCTTGAAGCAGTGGTCCCCCTCGCGGGCCGTGGCGAGGACTGCGGGGCGGTGCCAGGAAGGATGTTAGCGTGGGGCTGCCGCCGACCGGTGGGAACCTGTCCGTGCTGGGGCCCAGGAAGCATGAAAACCCTTCTGCGTCTGGCGGCCAAAGCCCAGGAGGCGGGCCGCGCGGGGGCCTCCACCACCCCCCCCCCCCGTCCGCCCAGCTCGGGCCCCCGCAACCCCAGGCTGTGGTGCTATTTAGAGATAGCGCCCGTGCCAGTGGGAGCCCGGTGGGAGCCCGGTGGGAGCCCGGTGGGAGCGCGGTAAGCTTTGAGATGCGGTCACCCGGACTCAGGTGGGCCCTAGTCCAACAGCTGGCGTTCTTTAAAGAGGGGAATTTGGACACAGACCCACAGGGGGAGGCCACGTGACAAGGCAGAGATTGGAGGGATCCGTCTGCAAGCCAAGGACACCAAGGCTTGCGGGTGACGCCGGACACCGGGAGAGGCATGGATGGCAGCCTCCAGGTGGAACCAACCCTGCTGACACCTCGATCGCGTCTACCTGGCCTCCAGACTGGCAGGATAAACGTTTTGGCTGCCGGGCTGGGACACTGTCACAGCCTCCTCTGGACGGCTGACTCCCCAGGCCTTGTGGGGAGATGTCTCCTCCCCGCTGTGTGACAAGCTCCATCCCTCCTCGGAGACCCCTCCTCCCGGCTGCCTCCTTGGGCCATCCTGGCACCGCAGGTCTGTCCCCCATCCCCTGCGGGCCCCTGGCTCCTTGAAGACCACGCGTGGCCTCTGTCCGCAGCGTTCCAGGGACTGGGCCCCCCCCGGGGACGTGACCATGGACGACAGTCATCGTTTCACCCAAGTCCGAGGCCGGCCAGGCCCCGCCCTCGGGGGAGACCTGCACCTTCCTCAGATGCACCGCCGCGGGGTTGGCGGGAGCGCCTGCCTGTGGTGCCCCACAGCCTCACGCTCTGCCATCTTTCTCTTTCCCACGGTGACTCGGGGACAGTGGCGTAGAAATCCAGCCCGGGCGAATCCATTGCCTCCCCGGAGCCGCGGCGTCCAGGACGGTCCGTGGTCTTGGAAGGAATCGGTGGTGAGGTTGACGTAAGGTGCGTGCCTTGTTTTCTAGCACGTCCAGCGGGAGTTCAGATTTAATGCCTTTTCCTGGTCAGGCTGCTGTGTCCTGAGTGACGACGCCTGTCCCTGCAGCGTGGCTTGTGTTCCACGTGCTGGGCCTTCCTGGGCTGCCCAAGGGGGGGCCCGAGCGCCAGGGCCCCACCTCACCTGGTGGGCAGGGAAGCCCAGGGTGCCCAGGATCCGCTGAGCTTTGAGCTTAAAGTCAGCATCTTTTATTTTTTAATTTTTTGTTAATCCTTCCCTGAGGGTATTTTTTCCGTAGATTTTTAGAGAGAGAGGGGGAGAGAGAGAGAGAGAGAAACATTGATGTGAGAGGGACACATTGATCGGTTGCCTCCCGCACGCGCCCCAACCAGGCCGGGGATTGAACCTGCAACCCAGGTGGGTGCCCTTGACCAGGAATCGAACCCCCGACCCTTTGGTCCATGAGCCGACACTCTAACCACTGGGCCACACCAGCCAGGGCAAAATCAGCATCTTTTAAAAACCTTCGTGTCCTGGGCCAGAACACGTCCGCGTGCGGTTTGAGGGTAAAGAGGTTTCACAAGAGCTGCCACCGGGAAGCAGGCAGGTGACACCCTCTGTCCTGCAGTGTTCACATGGGCCTTGGCACAGGAAAAAAAGAAACACCCACAAAAAACAGCTTCTATGGAGAAACGGCGTCTGCGATGCTGTGTGCGTGAACGTCAACCCCGGGGTTAAAGAGAAGCCACTGGAAGCCTCGTTCTCGCCAGCCCCACCCGGGCTCCCCCTCCCCTAGTCTCCTTTCACAAATGTTTATCCAGCAGCTTTGGGTGCCAGGAGCTGTTCGAGCAGGAACCAGACCTGCAGGTTCTCGGTCCTCCTGGACCCGCGGGCGGGGGGGGGGGGCAGACACGAACAAATAAGAGTAAAATCCGGCTGCGGCCGCTCCCGTCCCGGAATGAAAGTGGGCGTGTGGCAGAGCGAGAGGGCAGCGGGCAGAGGGCCCCCGTGGTGAGGGACATTCGCCGAGACCTGGATGCCCTGGGGAGCAGAGCCCAGACGGAGGACAGTGCTCCAGGCAGAGGACAAGGCGTGCAAAGGCCCTGGGGCAGGAGGAGGGATCCGGGGTGACATGGAGGTGTCACTACAAGGAGAGGGGAGGGTGGCAGGGACAGACCCTGTAGGACCGTGAGGCGGGGTAAGCGGCGTGGGTCTGCAGTCGAAGGTCGAGCCCACATTCCCGGGGAGGGGCGTACATGCTCCCGTGGTCGGGGGGTGGCCTCGTGGGGGGGAGCGTCTGTCTGCCCCGTGTGCTTTGCCGTTTCTTTCGCCTGCCTTCGCTTTTCTCGCGACGTGTCTGTAGTCACCGCGGGCCCTTCGCATGTGAGCCGTCCACTCCGCTCCGTTCGTGCTGCAGGCAGCAGCCCTGGCCTGTGGGCCTCTGGGTTGGACACCGGCCTCGGTCCCCTCCCCGAGCCGAGGTCACACAGAACCGCAGGGCCACCTCGAGGACGAGATAGAGCCACCGCTCGTGCCGACCCAGGAGCAGCGGTGTCGGGTGGGCGCGGGGCTGTGTTCTCAGGCACCGAGAGTCCCCGTGTTTCCATGTTTCTCACTCGTCACATGGACGGTGCTGGTATTCTTGGGACCTGTCGGCACCTCTGGGACAGTCACGCAGAGCCCTCGAGCGTGTTGTGATTTTGGAGCGGATCCATTTCTCCGTTGTTTGTACAATTTTGTGCTGCCAGAGGGGTGGGGGGCTTTCCCCATGGAAACTGGGGGCACAGCCAGGGAGCCACGTTGGGAAAGGGTGGTGGGGACGCTGAGTCTGAGTGTCACAGAGGATGTGACTTGGCCAAGTTTCCCTGGGTCCCTGGGCACATTCAACAGGTGGGCCTGGGACTTGGGTGAAGACCCAGTGGGTGGGGGGCCATGCCTGTTGGGGTGCCCCACCACCGTCCTGGGGAGCCCTTAGGACCGGCCCTTGGACAGTTCCTCGGATTCTGGGCTCAGAACCGATGGTGTGCTCGACTCTGGACTCGAAATATCCTGCCTTTTCCGTCTCAGAGTCCTAAGGACCTCGTTTTGTGACTTGTTCGCGGTGTTGGCTCAGGTGGGGTGTCCCCAGGTGTCTCTCTGGAGCAGCGGCGCTGAGCCCTGCTGTGTGCTGGGCGCGCAGAGATGGGGGGGGACCTTCCCCACGGGATGGGCGGGGTCAGGTGGGGTCTCCTGGCGGCTGGCACAGGGGCAGAGGTGTAACAACGGGGCTCAGTGTCCCCACGTGTCTGGAGCGGAGCCTGCGAGGTGGGGCGTCGGGGGCAGCGAGGGGCTGGGTCCCGGTGGTCTCAGGGTGTCCTGCTGAGCGAGTGGTTGGGGTCCCCCGGGGGCTTCTGAGTGAGATGGACGTGGTGGGGGCTCTGCTTTCAGAAGCGGGGTGTGGGGGGGGGAGGAACGCGGGGGGTCGCGGGGGGGCCGGGCCGGCCGGGCGTCCAGTGACCGCACCCCCCTGTGTCCGCAGACGGCCTGCACAGCGTGGCCGCGCTCTGCACCCTGCGGGTCACCGTCATCACGGACGACATGCTGACCAACAGCATCACCGTGCGGCTGGAGAACATGTCCCAGGAGCGGTTCCTGTCCCCGCTGCTGACCCTGTTCGTGGAGGGCGTGGCCGCCGTGCTGTCCACCACCAAGGACGCCGTCTTCGTCTTCAACGTGCAGAACGACACGGACGTCAGCGCCAGCATCCTGAACGTGACCTTCTCGGCCCTGCTGCCGGGCGGCGGCCGCGGCCGGTTCTTCGCCTCCGAGGACCTGCGGGAGCAGATCTACCTGAACCGCAGCCTGCTGACCGCGCTGTCCACCCAGCGGGTGCTGCCCTTCGACGACAACATCTGCCTGCGCGAGCCCTGCGAGAACTACATGAAGTGCGTGTCGGTGCTGCGCTTCGACTCCTCCGCGCCCTTCATCGCCTCCTCCTCCGTGCTCTTCCGGCCCATCCACCCGGTCAACGGGCTTCGCTGCCGCTGCCCGCCGGGCTTCACGGGCGACTACTGCGAGACCGAGGTGGACCTGTGCTACTCCAGCCCCTGCGGCGCCCACGGCCGCTGCCGCCGGCGCGAGGGCGGCTACACCTGCGAGTGCCAGGAGGACTTCACGGGTAGGTCCGCCCCGTGGGCCCGGCGGGGGGGAGGGTGGGGCCGGGCGCCTGTCCCGGGCCCCCGGGGTTTCCTCTCCGTTCGCCTTCCTCCTGGGGAGACAGACAGACGCTGGGTCTGGGCGTCAGCCCCCTGCGCCCCGAAATGACTTCCTGACAGCCGCTCAGGGGCCCCCGTTGGCCCAGTGGCTTCAGTCGCCCTCCCTATGGGAGCGGAATCCACCTGGGAAACCCACGTGCTGGCTGTGGGCCTTGCCGGTGGCTTTGCCCAGCCCCAGGTTTAACGGGTTATCGCGAGTGGAAATCGTGAGCCGCCCGGCATTGGGGCCTGGAAAGAGGTGCCCGCGTTCACGCCTCGTTGACGTGTAGGGGGTGACTCACGTTCTCTGCCCGGGAGACACACTCACACCCTCCGCTCCGGGCGTCCTGACTCATCGCTAACGGGCTCGGTCCCGTGGCCGCGCTCGCTGATTTTAAAAGCCCCGAGTCCGCCCAGAGCGGTAAGGACGCGCAGGTTCCTGCTCCGCTTTGGTCTGCGATCGCCGGGACGTGACGCGACGGGCGCCTGCAGGACGCGTGTACGGGGCCCCCCCGGGACCAGGCTGTCTTTTGGGAGAGCTGTCTGGGGACCGGGCAGAGCTGGGTCCACGCCGGACGCGGCTCGGAGCTTCCTGCATCCCCTGTTCGTGGTTTTCGTGTTTAGTATAAACAGCTGTGGGCGCGTCGTCTGCGAGTTGGGGACGCGGCCCGAGCTTACGGAGCTTAGGGCAGGGTTTACGGTATTAGCAGGAATTTCTGAAGCAGGAAGAGAGGGGAGGCTGGGGTGGGGGGCGCAGAGAGGAAGGGGGTGCCTGCGCCTGGTGCCTCCCACCAGACAGGGAGAGGGTGTGCATCCCGGCTTGTTGCGTCGGCGCCCGGCCTGGTTGCCATCCGGTGGGAACAGCTGAGAGACACCAGAGGCACTGGGTTGCCTGCCCCGGGCCCTGCCCCCCCCGCCCGGCGGCGGCCAGCTGTCCTTCTGTCCTTCCCCTCAGGTCTGTCCCCTGCGGCCTCCCTCGCCAAGCGCTAATCCTGAACCCCTGGCTGCACTGGGTTGGTGGTGAGTGGGGAGGAAGGCGGGGGGACCCCGGCCCCTCATTCCTTCCGAGTTGTCGGAGTTGGAGGAGGCTCCTGTTCTGCCGAGGAGACCTGGCCCCCGAGTTTTAGAGGCGCCGTGCTCCAAGGAGGTCCCGAGGCGGGAGGCGCCCGTTCCTTCCTCTCCTTTCTGCTTCGTGGTGTGGAGCTGGCCTCTCGGCCTCCGTGGAAGTGCTGTGGCCCCAGGTCCCCCCGAAAGGGCTCGCTGGCCTCCAGGGAGGCAGCCAGTGTGCGGTCACTCACTCACCCCCTGAGCACTAACTGCGGACCTGCTGTGCGCCTGCCAGTGCACACGTCAGACCCGCCCCTGCCCGGTCGGTGGGCCACCCAAGGTTACCGTGGGGTGAACCCTTTCACTGGTCCAGACGTGTCAGCGGGGACCTGGTGGGGAGCCCCTCCAGCACCCCCACGCTTGGGCAGAAGCCTAGGCTGGGGTGTAAAGCGGACAAGGAGCCCAGCCCTGCTTCATGGGCCCCAGCAGCAGGCCTGGGTTCGAGACGTCCCGGATGTTGTAAGTTTGGGGCCACATGTGGGCAAGGGTAAGCTGAGGCCACGAGGGACTTGTGGACCCCTGGATCCTCTCCCAGGAGGGGCTGTTGACGTGTTGAAAACTTCCCAAGTTCTCAGATTTCGCTTTCATCACGAGAGTCATTTCTAGGAAAATGACCGGGACTGCCTGGCGTGTCATCGCCAGAGGACAGCTCGGGGCCAGTGTGAACATCTTGGGCACTAAAATCACCGTCCGCGTTTCCCGTGGAGACGGGCCGACCAGGCCGATTACGGTCGCTCGGCCCCTTCCTCTCCTTCCTTTGAAGCCCTCGCTCCCTTGCTGGAGGTAATGGAGCTCATTTCTTCGTGGTGAAAGCCGCGCTGTCGTCGCGAGGGTTTTGTTACGCGCTCCGGGTAAGCTGAGCCGGGCCTGGTGCTCAGGACGCTTCCTGTGCCCCGACGCCGGCCGGGCTGGGCGAAGGGAGGGCCAGTCATCTCGGGAGAAACTCCCGTGTGTCTCAGGTCCACTGGGCCTTGGAGAGGTACCGAGGACCCCAGGGTCCTTTCGTGTGTCACACAGCGTCCTGTACAAGGTGCCTTCTGTGTGCAGGGCGCTGGGGGTCAGAGGGGAGCGTAATGGGCCGTGAAGCGACTGTCTGACCAGGCCTGTGGCCTATGGCCTGTGGCCCGGGAGAGCGTTCCACTCACGGTTCCCCTGTTCCCCGAGGGGCCGGCGAGAAACTGCTCCTTCCCGGGAAGATACTAGGCCCAGGTAGACCCGGGGAGCCTGAGGCCACCGTTCTGAATCCTGGTCCTGGGGCCCCTGGGTACATCCTACCCAGTTAAACCTCGCTCCTCGCTGACGCAGTGGCCCCGCTCATGGTGATGAGAGTGCGAGACGGCCGGGCTGTGCCCAGGCCCTTCCCTGGGCCTGTGAGGACCCTTTGAGGGGTGGGACATGGAGGCAGAACCGTCACAAGGTCATCACTTTGGTGGGGCCTCCTGACTGGCCTCCCACCCTGGGGTGTCCCACGGTCACACGAGTGCTGGGTCACCCGAGTGCCGCGCTTAAACCTCCCAGATCCCGCGGCTCTGGTGTCAGTCCTGCCGCCTGGGCCCCCAGCACCTTGGGGCTTCCACACCCCCACCTCTGGACACTGTCCTGATGGGTGCGGCCCAGCTGGATTCACCTGGTTTGGGAACCGTTGAGACTTATAACCAGTTGGGAGAGTCTCAGTGTTGCTGGCTTAGAGCTTTGTGCCAACTCCCCCAGGAGGGGACATTTGTCCTGTGTGAGGGTCATCCTGGGACCCTGACTCTCCCTCATGGTTACTTCCCCAGGGCTGGGCACCCTGACTATCCCCATTGTGACCTCTCCAGGACAGGGGACCCTGACTCTCCCTCCCCAGAGAGAGTAACCTCCCCAGGGCCAGGGCCACTGACTGTCCCTCAAGGTCACCTCCCCAGGGCCAGGGCCGCTGACTGTCCCTCAAGGTCACCTCCCCAGGGCCAGGGACCCTGACCGCCCCCATGGTGACCCCCATGGTGACCTCCTGGGCCTGCAGGCCAGACTCAGGAGTGGGAGCTGGGGGTTGCAGTGGGAGGGAGGGAGCCGGTGTGAGGAGGGCAGGTCGGCTGTTCTCGGGACTCTGGGTGATGCATGAGGGGTGCTCGCTCTTCCTCCTGGACGTGGATCCGTCCCAAGGAAGCGTCCCTCCTCGCGTCCCTCCTCGGGCAGGAAGGGAATTTGAACCGTGGGGGGCTGAGCTGCTGTCTCGAATGGATGATGGAGGTGTTAGTTAGCATTCCAGCTGCGTTTGGACACGTCGCTGTTTGAGAATTGGCCGGCTTCCCTCCTAACCGATAAAGTGGCGGGCCCCCCCTTTGAGCCTCGGGGCACAGCTGCCAGATTTCCTTTCCACCCTCGGGTTGTCGTTCCCCACCCAGCCCAGAACCTCAGCTCCCCCAGCCCCCACCCCATCCAGCTGGAGCGAGCCCAGAACCTGCTCGCTGCCCCTTGCTCCGGGTTGGAAGCCGCGGGGAGTCTTTCAGGGCCACCGTGCAGCTGACTTTGGGGGGCTGGCTGTCCTGTGTCTCCCCTCCCACAGTGAGCGTGAGGAGCGGGAGGGTGGGGGCGCCCTTTTCTGAAAGGCAGGGTCCCAGCGTGACTGGGGCTGGGCGTGGGGGCCGCGTGCCCGCGGGGCCTTTGCCTTGAGCGCTGGGCGGCCCCCGTGTCATTTACTCAGGTGCGCGGAGCTTCCGCCCTCAGGTGTGTAGCTGGCTCCTGTGAAAACAGCCAAACCGTAGATACACCGGAATTTTTTTTTCTGCTGGAATGTGTCTTTTATTTATATTTTAAAAAATGGGTGTGTCTGGGGTTCTGGGAATTTGCTCCAAAGACAATAATGAAGTCACCCTGAGAAGGCCCAGCCCAGGACAAGCCTGCAGGGCCTGGGCTTCCGCCTTCCTGCCCTCCTGGTGCAGGTGGGGGGCGGGGGTGCTGGGCAGGTGGAGGGGGCCCCAGGGCAGAGCCAGCCACCAGGGGGTGAGAAAGTCAAAGTGGGGGGACGGGGGAACCCAGGTGGCCTCCAGTCTCAGAAGCCGGTTTATAACAGGGAATCACAGTAACCGCTCCACCGGCCAGGCGCTCAGCTCAGAGCTCCTTTCTCCTGGGTGCTCATTTCTCCAGGTCAGGAAACAGAAGTCCTGCCTTCAGGGAGGGATTTACAGTTGGGGAAACTGAGGCACGGGTCAGGCGCTTGCTCGGAAACCTCTGTCCCAGGCGGTGGCTCGGGCGGGGGAGGTGGTGGGAGGGGACGCCGAGGCCTGGGGGGCGGAAGGACGGGCGGGCAGGTTCTCAGTGTTTAGGCGTTTCTGGCGCGCCCGCCCCTCTCGGGGACCTTGCGTGGGCCTGTCCTTTGCCTTGACCTCGGGCCTCCTCTGCTGGTGAAGCCTGTGGAGTGAGCCACACGGTGGACCCGTGAGTCCTGCTGTGGATCGGGTCCTTGTACCCTCAGGGTGGGGACCGGGCTCCCGCGGGGCAGGCCGCCTCGGGGTCCTGTGTTTGGTGGTGTCCCGGGCCCCTGCTCTCTGCCCTCGCCCTGGTCTGAATTCCCGCCTGAACCTCGGGCTCGTGGCCTTTACACGTCGCGCCGCCTTCCGAATGCGAGTTTTCCTGGGTCAAAGCCCTCGTTATTTCTTAGGACCAGAAGGCAGTTGTCTGTTGAAAGATGTGAGTCGTCAACCCTGTGCGCCTTTCCCCTCCCAGGCCGTCCCAGCCCTTTGTCAGTCTTGGGGGGTCTCAGCGTGGGGGTCTCGGCCCTGTTCGGCGCTCCTCTGCACCCCTCCCCTCTCTCCTGCCCCCTCCCCTTTCACAGACGTTCCCGCACAGCCCCGCTCCGAGGCTCCTGCCCAGGCGCCGATTTTTCATTCTGTTTCCTTCATCTTTAGAGAATTTTCTTTTGTTATGTGCAAAAAATGGTGGGTTTCATGCCCTGTGCCCAGCCCGTTTCCTGGTCTGTAAGTGGGGGCAGGTAAGAGCGCTGTGAGGACCGGTGCAGTCACTCGCCCAGTGGGGAGCTTGGCCCGTAACCCTGTGCTCTCAGCTCCTGCCCCGCAGGTGAGCCCCGCAGGTGAGCCCGCAGGTGAATCCCATAGGTGAGCCCCGCAGGCTGAACCCAGTGGAGCTGGGGCCTTCTCTAGGGGGACTCAGCTCCTCAAACCCAGGGTCTGTGGCTCTGGCACTGTGGCCTGGGGTCCCTGGGCAGTCAGGCAGGGCCCCCTCAACCCCAAGGCCCAAGCCCGGCGTGGGACAGGCATCCAGCGATGGGGACCTGTGTAAGGCCTTGGGGGCCCTGATTCCAGTGAGCTTCTGTTTTGTCGTTAAGAATGTTTTTCGGGGGGGGGTCCCATTTTCTGTTGGGCTCTGCGTTTGCAGCCCTGTCGCCCGTAGGGGTGGGGCCTGCTGCCTGTATTATTCAACAAGGTGATCAGTATGCCAGGTGAACCCGATCCTGGGCGCGGGGGTGGGCCCTGCCGGAACCGGGGTGGGGGGTCGCAGTAGGAGGGTGGGGTTTCCTCCAGGTTTAGAGTGACTCAGAGCAAGCATTCGACTCCCAGCAGAATCCTGGGATGTAGGGAGAAGCCCAGTTTTGTTTAGAATGAGCATTCCTGGGAAACATGAAGTTAAATCTTGATAGTAGACACCTGTGAGAACGTTTATGTCGTGAAACTAGTGTGTCTGATAAGAGCCGTGTAACAGAATTATAGATACGGGGCTCACTGAACTTGATCCGAATGACTTATCTAAGATGAGGTGGCTTCAAGAATCACACACGAGCCCTGGCCCGTGTGGCTCAGTGGTTAGAGCGTTGGCCCGAGGACTGAAGGGTGCCGGGTTCAATTCCAGTCAAGGGCATGTACCTGGGTTGCAGTCTTGATGCCCAGCCCTAGTCCGGGTGTGTGCGGGAGGCAACCAATTGATGTCCCTCCCTCCCTCCCTCTGTTCCATGCTCTCTGAAAAGCAAGGATTAAAAAAAAAAAAAAAAGAGTCACAAACTGTTGTATCCCATCTCCTCCCAACTCCGAGCCCCGTGATGTCGAGCTGGTAGCTTGAACTTGGCCGTGGTGGTGGCCCTGTGGGTGACGGCGGTGGTGGTGGTGGGAGGAAGGGAAATGTTCGCCATGGAAATGGGAAAAAGCTACAACACCCCCCCTCCCCCAGGGCTGGCTGTTAGGATTTGTGAGCTCTCCACTGCATAAAATAGGTACATTTAAGGAAAAATATAAGTGGGTTCATGGACAGTTTAAACAAAGCTGGGATGGGCGCCGTGGGGATCCCCGGCGTGGACTCTGCGGGAGACCCCTGCTCAGCCCCCACGGAGACCCTGGGCCTGAAGGAAGGTTCTGGAACCCGGAGGGGAGGACCTCTCTCGGCCGACCCAGTCCCTCCGAAACCTGAACGGCTGGAGTTCTCACCGCCTTCTATGAAAAGGGCGCGTTTAACTGTAGAATTCTTCATTTATTACGTCAACATATTTCCACCACTGTTTGAATCAAATACATGAATTGTGTCGGGGTTATAACTTGCACAGCGTTCGTCACTGGCTTGGAATTGGGGGAACCCTGGCCTGTTATGACTTCATCTCTCAAGCACGTGCGAGTACCTGCTGGGTGCCGGGCACTCACTGGCGCCCGTGCCAGTGCTGGGCGGTCCTCGTGTGCCCTGCACACAGGAGGCATTCACTCGGCACTCACCGCGGGCTCCGACTGCCTAGACTCGACCCAGAACAGACAGACCGAGCCCCTGCCCCGGAGCAGGGGACACACGTGCTAAGGGACAGTCACGCCATGTGTGGCTCTGGAGTTGGGACTGGCACTCTACAGAGGGCTCATCAGGCTCTGCCATGGGCATCTGGACCTGTTGGGCCGGTAGGCAAAGCCTCCGAAAGCATCGGGGCACAGGGAAGCCGCCCGCAGAGGCCAGGAGACGGGACCAGAGGGATGGTCCTGCTGGGCTCTCGTTGTTGATCGTGGTAAATACCTAGTGCGCACGTGCAGGGCCTCCCACACCAGCCCATTGGTCCCCCAGCTGCCCCGCAGACCCGGTGCGAGGGGCTGGGCGGGTGCTGAGGGACAGGCCCCCAGGCGGAGGGACCCCTGGGTGGAGCGCAGGGGTGGATCCTGAGCCAGGGCGTGGCCGGTCAGCATTCTGAAGCGCGCTCTCCAGCGTTACCGGTGACCCAGCAGCTGTGGAAGGTGGCGGCAGCTGGAGTGGGCGCAGGGGCCCGAGAGGAGGCTGCCGTGGTTGTGCAGGTGGGGTGGCGTAGCCCCGGATGCAGGCTGCGGTGGAGACGGGTGACCTGGGGCCCTGGAAGGTGGCAGCGATGGGGCAGGGAGAAGGGGAGTGGGATGGGCCCTGGGCTCTCCTGGCTTCCCTCCCTGGGCAGGTGGTAGGACCCTCCCCCAGGTGGGGGACCCCAAGAAGAACAGGTTTGGTGAGGGGAAGATCAGGTTTGAGGTCTGGGCCGCAGGGGAGAAAATGAGGGGGAAGTGGCTGGATTGTGGGATGTGGGGCCCAGAGAAGTGGGCCTGAGGCGTGGCCGTGGCAGTGGGGAGCTCGCCAGGCCTGGTGCCAGGGCTCCTCCCCTGCCCGTCCTGGGCAGAAAAGTCAGAGAAAGAGCCTCTCCCCAGGGCAGAGAACGCAGAGCCTGGTGAGCGACCCCAGACCAGGGACGCAGCCCTGCAGGGTCAGATGATGCCACACGTCCGACCCCCACATTTACTGCGACTGTGATGTCAGGACCAACACAGGTGGCCGCCGTCGTGGGCTGAGTGACGTCCCCTCCAAATGTGTCCAGAGCCTCAGTCTGTGATCTCATTTGGAAATAGGGTCTTTCCAGATGTAATTGGTTAAGGCTCTTGGGGTGAAATCATGCTGGGTTTAGGGTTCATCCTAAATTTAGGGTTCATCCCAAATCCAGCGATCGGCGCCCTCCTCAGAGAGAGGGGAGGGAGGCTCCAGACGCAGGGCAGCCGGCAGGGTGGCCACGGAGGCAGAGGTGGGGGCAATGCAGCCGGGAGCCAAGGAGGGCCCGGCGCCCCCAGGGGCTGGAAGAGGCGGGAAGGACCCTGCCCTGGGGTGTCAGAGGGAGCCTGGCCCGGCCCACACCTGGGCTGCAGAGTCTGGCTCCAGCCTGGGAGAGAAAACATTTCTGTTGTTTTTAGCCCCTGGTTTGTTGTACTTTCTTATAGCAGCTACAGGAAACTAATACAACTCCCCTACTGGAAATGAAAATAAATAACTTTATAGTTAAAACACTCCACAGCTCCGCAGAGACTGAGTGTTACTTGCGGCTTGTTTGCAGTGGCACGGTCCCCGGGCCCTTTGCACGGGACCTTCGGGGGCTGTAAGGCAGCCGGGGGACCTGCCCGAGTGGGCGGCAGGAGCCCCGCTTCCCCCCTCCTTGTTCACAGGGGTGGCCTGCGGACCCAGGTCTCCCTGCAGCCCCTGGGAACTGCGTTTGGAAGCACCGGCCGCAAAGCCAGAGTCGGATCTTCCAGGCAGCAAAGAGCTTGCTCACTGGGCGTGCAGGGGCCTTCCTTTCTCTGGGCCGTGGTGGCAAGTGGCCCTTTGGAGGACGTGGTGGAGGCCAGGTGGGGACAGGGAGGCTCTAGCGTAGGGGAGAGGTGGGGCGAGTCCAGCTTCCCGGACCACGGTGAAGGCAGGGCCTGGAGCCGCTGTGGCCCGCCATGGGGGGGGCCTCTCTGTCACCCAGGTGGACGTTGGACCCTGGACCAGAGCCCGGGTGGCAGGAACCTGGAAGGCCCCAGGGTGGAGCGCCCAGAGGGCCGTGCTGGCCTCCCTTTGTTTGCCGTCAGGGTTTGGGGAGCACGCCCCACCCTGTCCTTTCACGGTGGCTTCATTATTCCCGAACGCTGTGCCTGGCCACCAACGCGCCCAGCAAACACTCCCAACTGTCACAGACGTGTTTAAAGCAGAGATTAGAGGACTTGAAATCTCTGAGGGACACTCACGCCTTAAGCTAAGGGTTTGACGTTACTGCAGAGATTTGCGAAGGCCGCAGGCCCTCCACCCGGGGGAGGCCAGGAATGCGGGTTAGCACGTGTGTGTGAGCGTGTGAAATGCGTGTGAAATGCGTGTGGGTGAGCAAGTAGTACCTTTGTGTGACTGTGTGTAAGGGTGTGAGTGAGCCCTGGCCGGTTAGAGCGTCGGCCTGCGCACCGGAGGGTCGCAGGTTCAGCTCCTGGTCACAGGCACGTGCCCGGCTTGCAGGTTTGATCCCCAGCCTGGTCGGGAGGCATGCGGGAGGCGACCCGTCCATGTGTCTCTCTCACGGTCGTGTTTCTCTCGCTCGCTCTCCCCTCCCCTCCCTCCCTTCCATCTCTCTAAAAAAAAAAAAAAAATCAAATGGGAAAAATATCCTCGGGTTAGGATTAACCGAAAAATAAAAAAAGGTGTGAGTGCAGATAAAGACGGGAAGGTGTGTCAGGCAGACGTCAGAAAAACAAGCCCAGGAATTACTGGGCATCTCAAAGAAGAGGGAATGGAAGTTGCCGGTAAAACGCAAAGAGATTCTGAACCTCTTCAAAAATAAATGCGAATAAAACACCTTGAGATTGGTTGTCATTAATGCAGAATGTTTTACGCATGGACGGTGGTGTTGATGAGGGCAGGTGAGTCTGTGCATCCTTTTGGGCGGGCAGTTTGGAAATATCAGAATGGGAACTGTGTGTGTCCTTTCATGAAACAATCTATGAATTTTCTCGAGAGATATTCTTTTTGGGCTTTTTTTATTGATTTCAGTGGGAGGAAAGGAGAGGGAGAGAGAAAAAAGAAGCATTAATGACGAGAGAGTCATTGATCGGCTGCCTCCTGCACGCCCGCAATCCAGGCAGGTGCCCTGACCGGGAGTCAAGCCGTGATCTGGTGGACACTCGACCACTGAGCCACACCGGCCAGGCTCAAGAGAAGTGTTCTTAAAGCACACCAAGGGCGGATATTGACAAGTTATTTACCATAAAAGAGAAATATAAACAGTGTACATGCCCACCCATCGTAGCACAAGAAACATTAATGGTTTCGGTTTTGATGGGGTGCACTGGTGGAATATTACTCGGCCACGAAAAAGGAAGTGTGGCACTCCATGTGCCGCGGGAAGGGTCGCTAAGACCCAGCGCTGAGCAGAGAAGGCCGATGCCGGCGGCATGGGCGGGGGGCGGGGGCACCCAGCTTGGTGACTTTCCCTGCGGGGATGTGCAGGAAATTGCTGCAGACTCTCCCTCTTCAGGCCGAGCTTTTTGTTTTCTAAGTATGTGGATGGAATACTTTTATTTTAAAATGCTTTTTTAAAAAAATCAGTAATTGGCAAAGAATGTCAGCGAGAGCTGGTGAATTTATAGTTGTTAGGAGCTCCTGACGGTCTGCGGGTCTGCCAGGGGGCAGGTGACGTCCACCCTGTGTGGGCGAGGGCGTCCTCCCCTCCAGAACAGGGATCGCCCAGCCAGACCACTGCGCCTGTACAGTGGCGCCCAGCCCCGCTGTGCCCCCAGGGTGACTCTCCCATCTGGAGCCTCGGCCCATCGCAGTTTCTTCCAGCAGCCGGTTTTGAGGCCATGTCCCCGGGGCTCCCGGGTGGTTTGCTCCTTCCCGGGCAGCCCTGTGACCTCCTGTCCTGTGTCCCCTCCGCGCCCTGCAGGCGACCACTGCGAGGTGAACGTGCGCTCGGGCCGCTGCGCCAACGGTGTGTGCAAGAACGGGGGCACCTGCGTGAACCTGCTCATCGGGGGCTTCCACTGCGTGTGCCCCCCCGGCGACTTCGAGAGGCCCTACTGCGAGGTGACCACCCGCAGCTTCCCGCCCCAGTCCTTCGTCACCTTCCGGGGCCTCCGGCAGCGTTTCCACTTCAGCATCTCCCTCACGTGAGTGTGGACCCTCCCCCCCTGCTGACCACGTCTGTGCAGGATAGGTCCCCACGCTGGCCATCCCTCTAGATGACAGTGTCACCCGTGGGTGACCTGGGATAGTTGAGCGGCTCAGTGACTCAGTGCTGTAGGACCAGCTGCTTCATTGTAGGGCCTCCGACAAATAGAGAACGTGAGCAATTTTACGGCGGCGAGGCACGGGGCCCTGCGGCTGCCCGGGTCCCACGCCGGGGAGTGGCCCTGGCTGTTCTGTCCCGCTCGCTGGCCAGCACTTGGGCATCTGACTCCAGGTGGCCCGAGGTGGAGAGAACCAGGACCAGCAGGCTCGGGGTTCTGGGACTCGGCTTCGGTTCCTGCTTTGCCACCGACGAGCTGGGGAACCGGGGGGCTGCCTGGCCCATCGCAGCCCCGGCTCCTTAACCGGTCACATGGGGACGTGGGCTAATTGTGTCCTGTGCTCATTAGAGAATTCAGATTTAATTTAATTTTTACAGATCCATCGTTCCCGTTTTACAGATTTCTCTCAGGTGTAACTTGGTGTAGGAAGTTTCATATTTGGTCATTTGTGCCAGTGTCTCGGGGGCCCCTCGGGGGACATGTCTGGTATGAGTGCTGTGCCCCGTGTCCCCCGCCGGGTGGGCACCCTGGACCCTGGCTCTCCCTCTCTGCTGCCCTGGGCATCTCAGGCTGGGCGGAGCAGGCTCCTCTCCTGGGGGTCTCAGCCCTGAGAAGGGGGTGCAGGGCCACCAACAGGCCCCGTAGAGAGCCGGTGTGCGTAGTCCGCGAGCGAGGCCTGGTCCTCTGGGTGAGAGGCGGGGTGCACCAGCATCACCCCGAAACCCAACAGAGCCAGGAGTGTGGGCCAGCTGACGCAGGAGAAGAGTGGGTGGGAAAAAAAGGGAGCGTCCTGGAGTCAGGGCCGAGCTTGTGCCACGTGAGGGCCACGCGGCGTGTGCACATAGTCCGTCTAGCACCTGTCCGAGGAGGGGTGCTCTGGGCCGTGCGGGCGGATCAGAAATGCCTCTAGAACTGTCCCCAGGGGTCCTAAGATGGAGCAGGAGGGACCCTGGACGTCCAGGCGGCGGAGGAGGGTGCTCCCCATGATGCAGACGGAGCTCAGCAGCGCAGAGGAGACGCGGGGGGGGGGGGGCCTGCACCCAACAAGCAGCCACAGTGTCTGCAGGGCTGGGACGTTGACATGCCCGTGTTCTGGCTCACAGGCGTCTCCGCGGGGACATCCTCGTGTGCCCCACGCTCAGCAGACCCCAGAGGAACCCGTGCCCGTCTCTGTGGCTCGAGCCCGTCTGCAGAGTGGCCCGAGGGGGCAGGGCTGTCTCTGTCCTGCCTCCTTCCTCTCGCGCTCAGTCGTGTCCCACGCGTCCCTCCACCTCATGTCTCCCACAGCTGGCCGCTTCTCTCCGTCCCAGCACCTAGCACCCAGCCGCCGGCGCCTTGGCCCCTCCCACTGTCCTCTCCCTGCTGACACCGGGTGTGACAGCCATGGTGTCCTTTGCCCTCAGCCTGAGAGGTCGATCCTGTGGACAGCCCTGCCGGGCCCGCCTGAGTGTGGGGTGAAGCCCAAACTTCTTAAGGAGCGGGGGGCCCTCTGTGGTCTGACCTGTGGTGACCCCTGATTCTGACACCAGGTGCCCCGGGACATGGCCACCTCTCCTTCCTGTGGTTCTCTGGACCTGTCCAGCCTTTCGAGGCCATTTCCTCACCCCGGCCTGCTGCCCCCCCACTGCCGCTTCCTTCAGGAAGCCCTCCTGACCCGGGCTGGGCGATGCCTGCATTCCAGCTCTGCGGACAGCCGGGAACTGCCCCTTGCCCGCTGCCTTCAGCCTCCCACATCCTAGCTGGCCGGCTCAGGCCACCCTCCCCCCCGATCGCCCCGCAGAGGGCCTGGGGGGCACCGGGTACGCGAGGGGGGGGTGGCTCGGCTCCCTGGCGGGTTTTCTCCATCGTGGCTCAAATCCTCTCTCTCTGGGCCTGTCCCCCTTGCTCGCTCGTGGGCTGGGTGGGCCGTCGTGCCAGGTGTCCCGGCCCTGACCTCGGTCTTGGCTGTCAGATTATTTGATTGTGCTCAAGATTCCAAAGCAGAGGCCAGTCCTTTTTGAAATTTAAATGGCCCCATACATGGGATCCCTGCTGGGGTTTCCGTCTTCAAGCTCCCGAAAGCAGAACCATGCCTGTCATTGTTACCATGCCGAGGTCCAGCCGTCTGTCTGGGCCTGTCCACCTACTGTCCCGAGGCTCCCTGGGGGCATTTTGTCCTGTGTCCCAACACCCCAGGCCCCCAGGGCTCAGCGGTCCGACCAAAAAGGTGACCAGGAGTCTCAGCGCCGGAGGCGGGCAGGCCCATGGCGAACCTGCCAGAAACAGACGGAGGAAGTCGGCTGACTCCGGACTCAGAGAGACTAGACAATAAAACGTGTGATTAAACGTCCACGTGACGCGACGTCCTGTCCACTTGACAGCAGTTTATGGGCGGTTTCCGGCACAGGTGACGGTGGCTGGGATGTCAGGGCCACCGCAAAGTCGGTGTTTTGTACGGTTTCAAAAGCAAAACCGTGGCGCTGGGACAGATCAGCTTCACTGGGGTGGGGTCGCCCGGGCGGGGCCCGGGGAGCGGGCTGAGGGGCGCACCGTGAGAAAGGTGGGCTGGGGCAGCAGCCGCGGCTTTTGTTCTGGGCGGCTGCTTTCTCGCCGCTTCTCCTCTTTCCAGTTTCTGTTTGCCAAGCGCCTGCCCTCCCCGCTCCCCCGAGCTCCCAGCTGCCTCTCCCCCCTCCTCCCGGCCCCAGGCTTTGTTTTCTCCTGCCCCTGCCCCTCCCCAAGCCTCGGGTTCTGTTTCTCTATTTTCCTCTCACTTGCTCTGCTGAGACCCTCCCCTGGGCCCAGCGTCCCTTCCTGGGCCCTGGTCTCCAGCGTGGACAGTGCTGCCCGGAGGGGGCTGTGCACGGCCACCCCTCAGAGAAGCCTACGGCTGCGAGACCCATGGAGAGAACTGGTGGGACCCGGGGAGTCGGGAGTCTCGGGAAACAAGCCCGGTATCCAGCTGGTCCCAGTCTTTTTTTAAAATTGGTTTCAGCCCGGCCAGGTGTGGCTCAGCGGTTGAGCGTCGACCTGGGATCCAGGCGATCGGGGTTCGATTCCCGGTCAGGGCACATGCCCAGGTTGTGGGCTTGATCAATGACTCTCTCATCATGGATGTTTCTGTCTCTCTCTCCCTCTCCTTTCCTCTCTCTGAAATCAATAAAGATATATTTTAAAAAAATAAAAATAAAATTGGTTTCAGAGAGAGGAAGAGAGAGGGAGAGGGAGAGAAACATCAATGTTGAGAGAGAAACGTCGGTCGGCTGCCTCCTGCAGGCCCCCTCCTGGGGATCGAGCCCACAACCCGGGCATGTGCCCTGACCGGGAATCGAGCCGTGACCTCTTGGTTCATGGGTCAGCACTCAACCACTGAGCCACGCCGGCCGGGGGGCCCTAGTCTTAATTCACCGCCTTTTGTACCTGCTCGCCCCGCACCCAGAGCCCCCACTTTGCTGTGCGGGTGTTTTTTTCTGTCGTTTGTCATCAATTCTGCTTCATTCTAAACAGAGGGCTTCGAGGTCTGGGCGGGAGCCATCGATTTTTCGTTCCTCTCGGGAAAGGCCGAGGTCAGGCTCCGAGGCCGAGTCCAGCAGAGTCCTGTTGCAGGGAGACGGGTGAACCAACCTTGAATGGAAGGGGGACTGTCCCCCATTTAGACTCTGATGGGAGAGACATTCAGCTAATCCAGGTGCTGGCCCCAAGTTCATTCGGGGGGGGTGACGGGGTCTCTGTAACCCCGATGCTGGAGGCGTTGTGGCGACTCCGCGTGTCTGAGCACCCCGGATCTGAGGGAGCGGCTTCCTCAGGACCATGGGGGGGGGGGGAGAGACTCCTGAGAATGATTCTCTCTCGTCGGCGTCAGTGGGTTTACTCTTTGGAAGCGTAAAGCCCGGCGAGTCTGTCCGGTCTCTCGCATCATTCACTCGCCTCCCTCCCTGCTTGTCCGACAGGCGTTACTCGGCCCTTATGTGGACCAGACCCTGTTTGGGGCTCCAGGATGCGTTAGTGAGCGGGAGCCATACTCCCTTCCCCTAAGGACCACGCATTCTTATAAACAAATAAATAAGGACTATTTTATTTTACTTATTTATTTATTTAAACAATTATTTAACATTTTTTACTTTTTTTTTTTTTTAATATATCTTTATTGATCTCAGAGAGAGGAAAGGAGAGGGAGAGAGAGACAGAAACATCAATGATGAGAGAGTCATTGATCAAGCCCACAACCCGGGCATGTGCCCTGACCGGGAATCGAACCCTGATCAGCTGGATCCCAGGTCGACGCTCAACCGCTGAGCCACGCCCGGCCGGGCAATAAGGATTATTTTAGAAATGCGCTGAGTGATGCGATAGACCGAGGGGGTGGGGAGCACAGTTTAGATAAAGTGAGTTGGGCAAAGCACGTTGCAGTGGCCCCTGAGCGAGCGGCAGAGCCAGGCAAGCCAGGTGTAAAGGCCCTGGGGCCGGGCGTCGTGCCGCGTTTGGAGCGGAAGGGCTCAGTGTGGGTGGAGTGTGGCGGTGGAGACAAGGGGCCCTGGCGCACTTGTGTGGGACCCATTTCCTGTGGCAGATGGTGCCCTATGTGTTTTTTGCCCAAACATCTCTAATTGGCACAGTGGCCGTGCCGTCTCAGAACACAGTACAAATGTGATCTCTTCCCGTTACGTGGGCTGCGGTGACCACATTTCCCCGTGGCCGCCGGTCTGCCTCTTCCAGGAGCATCACTATAAGCAGGTTTTATGGGCTGTCCGCTCATGAGGAGAAACGTGAGCCCTGGACCCACCTTCCCCGCCGCGGTCCTGGCCCTCCCCTCCCCTGGCCGGGCTCGCGGAGTCCGGGCGGCCTGCAGACCTCCGCTCAGGGCTCGGCCGTCGTGTGACGCCCCCGCTCGGCCCCGCAGGTTCGCCACCCAGGAGCGCAACGCCCTGCTGCTCTACAACGGCCGCTTCAACGAGAAGCACGACTTCATCGCCCTGGAGGTGGTGGGCGAGCAGGTGCAGCTCACCTTCTCGGCAGGTAGGGCCCGGCCGCTCCCCCCGGCCGGCCTCCGGGGGCACTGCCCCGCCTCCCGGTTCCGCGTCCGGATCCGTCCTGGGTGGGAATCGGGAAAGCACGGAGGTGTCCTCTGCGTTGTTATTTATAACACTGAAACCCAGGGAGACTCGGCTCAGGGTCCCCAAACCGGGGCTCACTGAGGGGGGTGCACGTGAGGATTACAGACGTTTATACGCCGTTAGAAACGCTCTCCTGGTCATTAGAAAAGGTCACTTATCCAGCCTGTTGGGAGGACTGTTAGCCTCAGCGGTCCCCTGACCCGTTTTCTTCCCCCTCGCCCCACAGGAGAGACCACGACCACGGTGGCGCCGCAGGTCCCCGGGGGCGTGAGTGACGGGCGGTGGCACTCGGTGCAGGTGCAGTATTACAACAAGGTAGGTCGGGGCCCCGCCGCTTCCCGCCGGACCTGACGGCGTGTCTGTCCTAAGAATTTATCCTCTGAAATTTTACGAAATATACTGGCGGAGACGTTACTAAGGAAATGAACCTTCGTCGAGGGCCTGCGTGGATGTCCCCGGGCCCCGTGCTGGGCGGGATACTCCCCCTGGGAGCTCCGGGTGGCTGGGGGGGGCAGCGTGGGGGCCAGAGATCACCCTACACCCGGTGGACATAGAAAGGCTTCATTCACGGCCGCCTCCGCCGAGCCGCCGCTGGGGGTAGGATTGCCGGCCGTTCAGGCTCGGCCCCCGCGGCCGCCTCCCCGCCGTAACCCGAGCGTCGGGCGGGCTCAGAGGAAATGCTGGGAGCCCGCGGGCATTTCTGGTTTCATTTTAGTTTTGCTGTTTACTGGCCTGTAAGGAAGCACATCGGTGGTTTTTGCATCAGAATGCTCAGCTCTCCGTGGCGGTGGCTTTGCCAACCAGTCTCCTCCCTCCCGGGAAACTCAGGGCACCTCCCCAGTGGGCCTGCGTGGGCCTCGCTCCCCCACCCCAGGGCGTCACAGGGCTGGCTGGGCCTGGCTGGCGACAAGGGGACCCTCTCCGTGGGAAGTAGACATGGGGGGGGCTTTGTCTCGCTCACAGCCTGCATCTCAGGCGTTGGACACACCAGTGCCTGGCGTCCGCCTCCCACCACTGGGGCCTGAGGTCCTCTCTCGCCTCTCCCCGGCCTGTCATCGGCTGTCCCTCTGCCTCCCTGGGGCTGCCTTTCGCACCTGTCCTGCCCTGGATGTCGTTTCCCAGTGGCCCCGCATGGTGACCAGTTTTCGTCTGATGTCCCCAGCCGGTGGGCAGGAGCTTCGGCATCAGCCCCGCACAGGGCAGGGCTGGCAGTTCTGACCGCACTCGGACCTCTGGGCCTTGCTCGCCGTGGGGGTGGAGGGGAGGTTCCGGACGGGTCTGGGGTGGCACGAGGTGGGATTAGTGCTCCTCCTGGGGTTTCCAGGACCAAAGGGACAGTGCTTGCCGGTGCCTGGGACAGGGCCTGGGCTACCGCAGCCCCCGCGGGGACCCGCCGCCCGTTGCTGCCGTCTCGGGGAGGGATGTTGGCCATGCCCAGGCCGCTCGCGAAGGGAAGGGAAGGGGTGTGAGCGAGGAAGGGACGTGGGTGGGGCTCGGCGGCTGAGTCGAGGGAACAACAGGCCTCTGAAGACAGACGGACGTCCCGTGATGGCCCCTCTCAGGGACTTGCGTCTTCTCTGGAAGTGGTGGCCCCGAGGCAGTTTGGGACAATTATTAGCCCAAATATTAGCAGCACGCCCCTGCTGCTCACGGGGGTAGCACCCAGGTGCAAGGTGGCCCCTCGGAGCTGCCATCCCCCTCTACCCCGCAGGGACTCGGCTGGGGGCGCAGTGGGGTTTTCTGTCCTCGGCGCCTTAACCCCCAGGACCTGCTTCCCGCCGATGCCCGGGGGCTCCTCACACCTGCTTTTAGCTGCTCTGGAAGACGGCTTCCTACCGCTCGCGGTGTCCCCCAGCCTCTCCCAGGTGACCCCCCCCCCAACCCACACTATAGGTGGGATCATTTCTGCCCCCTCCCACCTGGAGAAAGTCTGTCCTGCGGGCCGTTCTCTCTTGATAGGGTGGCCGAGGGTCAGCAGCGCTCCTGGGCACAGGTAAGAGTTCTGCGCCCATGTCCCGGAAGGTCAGGAGCCGCCGAGGGCACAGCCAGGCCCTGTGCCCCTCACCGTCCCCATAGCACGGGGCACAGTCCCTCTGCACTCAGGGATGGTCTGTCTGACGTCAGGGTCTGACTCAGCTCCAGCACCAGGACAGACAGATGGACAGACGGGCCACGGCCCCCAGTTTCTCCTCTCACGCCATCAGGATAGCTTTCCTGTCCGGGCACCAGGTCCTGGGATGGGGACCCTTCCTGGTCCAAGGACAGGGACCAGGGGTAAGAGGTTTTCTGGACCAAACATACCCAGGGTTTTTGTTTGTTAGTTAATCTTCACCTGAGGACATTTTTTCCACTGATTTTTAGAGAGCGCGGAAGGGAGCAGGGGGCGGGAGGAAGTGAGAGAGAAACATCGATGTGAGAGAGACACAGCTATTAGTCGCCTCCCGCAGGCTCCCTGACTGGGACTGGGGATCGAACCTGCAACCCAAGTATGTGCCCTTGACCAGGAATCAAACCCGTGACCCTTTGGTCCCCAGGCCGATGCTCCAAGCCAGGGCCACAAACAGGTTTTTGTCTGGACACTTCCCACGCCCTCGAGTAGAAGGTGGACACTCTCACCTGCCCACGGCTCCAGGGCCGATAGTTGCCACCTGGCGAGAACACTCATGTGTCCGCCCCCCCCCCCCCGCCCCATGTGGCCTGTGCTCGCCTCTGAGGCGGCGCCCAGCCTCCGGCCCCTCATTGTTGGTAGGGGCTGGGCACCCGGGATCAGCAGTCCCTGTGCTGAGTGCTTTCGGGGGCTGCGTGCCCGGCAGGGTGCAGGCCCATGGGGATGGGCTGGGCGGCCCTCTGGGCTCCTTGCTCTGTGTCAGGGAAACTAAGAAACACACGTGCAGCGTTTCCCCTCCTGCCTGTATGGGGTCCTGTCTCCCCAGGGGCAGGGGCTTTGGCTGCAGCTCGATGGGCCCCAGGAGGGAGCCGGCACGTAGCGTGTCCGGGAATCACCAGCCAATGGCTGCAGCAGCCTCGTGTCCCAGGCGAGCAGGGACGGGGTCCCTGGCTTGGTCACCCGGCCAGGTCTTCACGCATCACTCGTCTCTGCACACTGGTGCGTCCGCCAGGCCTGCCTGCTGGCAGTGACCCCCCCGGAGCACCCAGGAGGCGCTCGCCAGTGCAGAGCCCCCAAACGTCCGGGGAGGAGGGCCTCACCCGAGAGGATGAGCACGTGGAGGTGGATCCCGACCCTGCAACCCCCCACTTCCGTTTCCAGGGCCGCCTTTCAGGGGCGCCTGAGTGCGCCCTGGGCCTGGGATTAGGCCCTTCCTCTCCCAGCCCAGCTATTTCCTCTCTCGCCCGAGGCGATTTTATGGAGGAAACCGAGCCATTTGTGCCGTATCTTGCGGCCTCATTATGTGGTTTGCCCGGGCCCCACGCGGGGAAATGCTCAGATAGTGAGCATCTGCCTCGAGGGCCCAGTAGTTCCTGCGGGACTTTTGTCTGGGTGCCTCTCCAGACGCGGTGGGTGTCTCCTGCGCGCACCCTGGCCAGCGCTAGGCGGGGTCGGGAGCACATTTTGGGGGTGGGAGGACTGCTGGCCGAAGTCGGGAGGCCACCAAAAGGCTAAGAAGGGAGGGCGGCTCTGAAAAAGGTTCACAATGGGCACCCGCTTTGCACTGCGAGGGGCCTGCGCCCGCCTCTGGTCCGTGCAGCAGCCCCACTGCCTGGGCTGACCGTGGCAGGGTGGTCATGGCTGTGTGGCCCCATCCCCCAGGGCAGCAGCCTTCCCTGAGCATGCTGTACTCTTGGTGCCCGCCCCAGCCAGCTGCTTTTTTGTGCTGTTAAGCCTCACGGGAGGGCATTTTTTCCATTGATTTTTTTTTTAGAGAGGGAGAGAGACACACATCAGTGTGAGAGACATCGATGGGTTGCCTCCCACATGCACCCCGACCAGGGCCAGGGCTCGAGCCTGCAACCGAGGGACGTGCCCTTGACCAGAATCAAACCCAGGACCCTTCGGTCCTCAGGCGGACGCTCCAACCGCTGAGCCAAACTGGCCAGGGCTTGATGACGTTTTAAACGGGAAGGTCTGTCCGTGTCCGTCGCCTCTGCGAGACGAAGGGCGCGCTGGAGCCGGCGTTTTCTGGGGAGGTATTTTCAGAAACAGGCACTTTGCACAAACATGTTGAACTCCGTCGGCAGGAGGGAGCCGCAGCGTCCGCCCCACACCCACCCCGGAGGTTTGGGGCTCACTGGGAGGATTTGGGATCCTTCCTTCGTCAACAGTGCGTTTTTTCCGAGGCTTTTGTAAAAGACGGTAAACATTTCCGCCGCCAGCGTGCACCGGCGTGACTGCCGGTGGACGTTCCCTGCCAGTCACTTCGGAGGGATTTCTTCAAACCTGGAACTCGGGTTTGGCTGTAACCAGGGCTTGTTTAAGTGTCTGTCCTGTGGCACCACCTGGCTGGTCCCTCCCCTCCCCCCATGCGGGCCAGGGCCAGGGACGTCTGCGTGGCTCTGTTCTTTGTCATAGAGCCCAAAAACCTGGCCTATGTGACACATGCCCAGAAAGGTGGGAAATGGCTATTCGTAGAGAGGGACAGGAATGTATTTCTTTCCAAAACTGAGAATGGAGGCATTTATAACTTTCTTTTTTTATTTTGAGAGAGAGAGAGAAACATGGATTTGTTGTTCCGCTGATTGATGCATTTATTGGTTGCTGCTTGTATGTGCCCTGACCTGGGATCAAACCTGAAACCTTGGCATATCAAGACGATGCTCTAACCAACTGAGCTACCTGGCCAGGTCCTGTAATTGTCATTTTTTAAGTAAAAGTGGATGCATGGCCCTGGCTGGTGTGGCTTAGTGGTTGGGGCATCAGCCCCCGCACTGAAGGGTCTGGGTTTGATTCCCGGTCAAGGGCACATACCTGGGTTGGATACCTGGCCCGGCCTGGACATGTGCAAGAGGCAACCAGATTGATGTGTCTCTCACATAGATATTTCTCTCTCTCTCCCTATCCTCCTTCCTACTCTCTATTCTCTCTCTCTAAAAAAAATATATATATATATATATATGTCAATGGAAAAAAATCCTCTGGTGAGGGTTAAAAAAAAAAAAGTGGGTGCATGGTTCTCTCATAGAACCCAACTTACAGGAACCAACTCAGAATGACTTAATAGAACGTAGTCTGGTCCTTACAGTGGGATTTCACGCAGCCGGGACAGCTCTGCGTGCCCCATGCTGAAAGATGTCTGTAGATGTTGTCTACAGATAGAAAAGCATGCTACAGGACAGGTGGTGGGGTTATGTTTGGAAAAGCTGAATTTCACACTTCAGACTTCCAGAAAAGTTGCAAGACAGAAGCAGGAATTCTCGTCACCTTCCACCCTGGTTCCCCTGTCGTGACATCTTTCTCATCTGCTCCATCTTCCTCCCCGACCAGCTCCGCCACTGCCTCCCTCATGTGTCCCCTCCAGCCTCTAGTTCTAGTATCCCCGGTGGTCACACCCATGTCATTGTCGCCGTGATGAGTGTCAGCTGTTTTCTGCTTCCATCTGTCCCTGACGTCCGTAGCTGGCTTTCCACCCTCACGAGGAGCTCTCTCTCCTTTCCTGTTTGTTTATAGCAGTGTGGTTTCATGAATTCCTGTTTTCTTCAAAAGGCTGACTCCAACTGATCTTGCAAACAGAATACCTAATGGAGATTCAACCTAGGCATTCAGTTACTCAGAAAAGAAGGAAGTAAGTTTGTTTAGAAATGAAAAAAATTTAAACAAAATGAAATACAAAATATCAAAACATGTGGGATGCAGCTAAAGCAGTGCTGAGAGGGAAATTCATAGCACTAAAAAAAAGACATAGGAAGAAAAAGAAAAATTCTCAAGTCAATAATCTAAACTCCCACCTCAAGAACTTGGAAAACGAAGAGCAAAATAAACCCAAAGCATGTAGGAGGAAGGAAAGAACAAAGGTAAGAGCATAAACCAATGGCACTGAAAACAGAAGAACAGTAGAGCAAAATCAGCGAAACAAAGAGCTTTGGAAAGATCAGTAACGCTGATGCTCTTCTAGCAAGACTCACAAGGAAAGAGAGAAGACACGGGTTACTAGTGTCAGGAATAAACTCCAAATTCCTCAAAAAACACAAACGACCACAGCTCATCCAATATGAAAAATAATTTGAATGACCGTGTTACTCTTAAGGAAACGGAATTGGTCATTTTAAAACGCCCCCAAACAAAATCTCTGGGCCCAGATAGTTCCACTGGAGGAATCTCCCGGACGTTGAAAGAGTTGCATCAATTCTGTAGAGTCTGTTCCAGACAATAGAAGAGGAGGGAGCACCTCCCAGTTCATTTTGTGAAGTTAATGGTTCCCTGATACCAAAAGCAGATGAAGATTGTACCAAAAAGAAAGCCACAGGCGACGTCCCTCGTGAACATAGACACAACTCCTGCCCACACAGAAACCTGTACATGGGTGTTCACAGCACCTTTTTTTTTTTTTTTTTAATCCTCACTTGAGGATATTTTTTCCACTGCTTTTCAGAGAGAGTGGAAGGGAGAGAGAGAGAAACATTGATGTGAGAGAGACACATGGATTGGTTGCCTCCTGCATGTGCCCCGGCCAGATCGAGCCTGCAGCCGAGATATGTGCCCTTGGCTGGAATCGAACCCAGGACCCTTCAGTCCGTGGGCCGACTCTCTAACCACTGAACCTCACTGGCCAGGGCCACAGCAGCTTTTTTTCTCATAACCACAGACTGGGAGGGAAGTAGGTGTGGCTGAGAAGGGGCAGCAGGCGGGGGGCCCTGGTGGTGATGGAAACACTCTGCATCCTGGTTATCAGCGTCCACATCTGGGCTGTGATGTTCTGCTGTTGAGCACTGGTGGAAACTGGGCAAACGATAAATCAGATCTCTTTAGGATTTTTCACCTGCATATGCATCTAAAATTATCTCAAAATAAAAAGCTTCACTAAAGAACTTTGGAAGCTATACCCATAGGTGCTGGCATGTGCATGTTTTTTTCCCGAAGGCCATCCTCCCCTCGAAAGAACAAATCCATCGAAAGCACGCCTCTGGTAGCTTTTGCCCGGCGGTAAACCGCCCCGAAGCGTGAGGCTGGAGGACACCAGCTCTTGGCCGTTCCTCGTGGCTCTGTGACAGGAGGCGACGCTGAGGCTGTGTGAACTGTCTCCCACCGGTGACGCCTTGGGAATGAGGTCGGTGAGAAGGGGCGGCTTTGTGTTTGTTTTATACTTTCCTGCCTGTTCTACACATTTCCTGGGTCCTTTTAGTGAAGGCGTTGTCGGGGGGATGGGATTATGACCCAGTTTTTATTTCTTCTTTTGAACTTTCCGTTGGAAAAAGCCATCTGACGTAAAGAATAGGCAAGATGAGGAAACTGGTGTTTTTAAAAGCTGAGGTGAGCTTTCGCCCAGAACATGAAACCTTTGTGGCAAAGGGAGGGCCAGGCGGACACGCTGTCCCCGTCGGCACCGGGTCTCCCTGGCTTTGCTCCTCCCGGTTGCAGAGTGGACACTTGTCTCAGAAGTGTGTGGGGACGCCCCACGTGCTTGTCCCTCCCGCACAGGTCCACCCGTCCCAGCTGAATCCCGGCGGGGACAGTGGCTCGTTTTTGTTTTTCTCTGGCTGCGTTTCCTGCTTATGTGGCCAGTTTCCCGGGACGGGAATGGCCTCTGTGGTGCCTGCCCCAGTGGACAGTCGATAAATATCGAATATCAACGTTGCCGTAGCAGATGGGATTCCCTTGCCCTGTGGGGTCAGAGGGGGTGTCTGCCTCCCGTGAACTGAGCCTCCGTGGGGTCCAGGTCAGCACCCGGGGCAAGGGAGGGGCGCCCAGCCCGGAGCTGGAATGGGGTCCCCTGCTTCCTCTCCAAAACAGCTGGTCAGGTGGCAGTCACCTGCTATGGAAACAGTTATTCCCAGCGACAGACACGGCCCCGCCCTGGGCCTTTGTGTCCACGCCTGTCATGGAAAGTCCCGCAGGCCCGGGCAGCCGCAGACTTCTCTTCCTGCCTGCCGCAGCCTCGAACCCCATCCTTACCCAGCCCCCCTTCACTCCCGCCCCCAGGCTTTGAAATGAAATGCAGCCCCCGCTCCCCTCCCTCTCCAGGCTCTCTGCCCCCACCCCTGGGGCAAGGACAGTTACTGACTGAGGTCCTGGGCAGTAACTAAGGCCCAGAGTGAGGTGACGGGGGCCTGGTGGCTCTCACCCACCCTATGTGCCCTGCCAAGACTCCCCTTGTCCCCGCTTCCCCCCCGGGCTCAGAGCGGTTTGTACTTGCCCCTGGTCATGGCAGGTGAGGGAGGCAGGGCACCTGCCCCTGCAGCTGGAGCTGGAGCAGGACCCTGACACCGTCTCGTCTGGGGGTAACTCGGAGCTGCCACCCTCCCTGGTGGCCAGCGAGTGGCCACCTGACATCAGGCTTCTGCACAGCAGTTTACTGCCCACACCCTACAGGGATGCTGTGTCCTTCCCAGGATGGGGGGGTTCCAGTGTCTTCAAGCAAACGGCCAAGAAAGGTCTGGGCTGTTTTTGTTCTTAATGTTAAACTTAAGAGATAAATGTTTCCACAGCTTAATTTTGGGGAACTCCTGAGCTTCTGCCAGAAATTTAGTTGACTGAGGAGGCAAAAGGCTTTTAAATGCTGCTGAATGGGCCCCCCTGCCCCCCTCTCCGGGATTGCAAACGCGGGCGAGGTGGGCCAGGGAACGGAGCCCCGCCGCAGAGCCCCCTCCGGGCCGGCCGCTTGTGGCAGCCCCTAGCGAGAGCCAGCCGCTGCCTTGGAACAGCCCTTTGTCCTTATGGAGGCACCAGATCCTGGGCTGAGTCCGCCGACGTCTGGCCAGCTCCGTGGCCTGGGAGAGGCCGTCCAGCCGGCGTAGGTCGTACCGTGTGGCAGGTGTGGGGTGCAGGTGAGCTGGGCCTGCGTGGCGTCCGTGCCGTGTCCCGGCGTGGCTGAGCGTGGGCCCTAGCAGTCCGTGTGCGTGGGCAGGTGAAGTCCCTGCAGCAGGGACTTGTATGGGGGTGCTGGGGGGGTGCAAGGCAGGTAGATACGAGGAGAATCCTTGATGAGAAGGGGTGAGGTGTTGGCAATGGTGGGAGTGTCAGGGTAAATCTGCCAGCTCCTTAACCTGTCCTCCTACATTCCTGCTCTGCCCCTTACCTGTGCGGTGGGGGGGGGGTGGACCCGTCAGCAGCTTAGCACCCTGGGGCCCAAAGCACCTGTGTGGAGGCCTGCCCAGAGAAGGGGTCCAGGGAGGGGCCTCCGCCCGCCTGGGGGGCGGGAGGGAATCGCACCTGGGAGTTTCAGGCGGGGAAGCTGAGGCTCAGAGAGTGTCTCCCGAGATCATACCCTGTCACCTGCCTGCAGGTGTGGGGCTCCTCCCAGGACCGCCCTGGGCCTCAGGGGAGGTGTTTGAGGTCCCGCAGAGGCCTGTTGGGGGCTTTTGGGCATTTGGTTTGGATCGTGGAAGCGTGAGTGTGCGTGTGCGTGTGTGTCTGGGTGTTTTCTCCTGTGATCTTGTCCACCGATGAGCTCCGTAGAAAGGCCACCCCAGCTTCTGAGGGGCGCTTGTCACCTCTGTGCCAGGGTCAGCGAGGTCCCGCCCGCGTTTCCCGGTTGGGGCTGCCGCCCGATGGGCTGTGCCCGGCACGCCCACGCGCCAGGCCTGAACCTTGCTGTGAGAAGCTGCGACACAGTACATGCTCAGGGCTGCGTTTTCGCTCTTGACGACATTCCCGCAGCCCAGCCATCTGTGAACTCTTTGATATGAAGGCCGGTTAACCATTTCTGAACACAGAGCACGGATCCATTTGTGTCCCGGGACGTGGGCCTCCCGGCGTCTGGTTTCAAGGTGCCCCCCGCCTCCGCCCCCCGCACCCAGCGCTTGAAATCGAACCCCCGCCAGCCTCCCCAGGAGGGACTGTCTGCAGCGGGTTAAAAGGCTGTGGAAATGTGAGCGCTCCGTGAGGACCAAACGCTTTTGTGCACAGAGCCCCGCCCGCCGCTTCGGAGCTGCTTGGAGTTTCCAATGGGCCGCGCGGTGGGAGAAAAGAAACCGGCACAGACCCTCCCCGAGTGGGGGCACCTTTGGGCTCACTGGCCCGGAATCGGGAGCCCAGGTCTGCACAGATCTGCAAAGCTCCAATGTGGCTTGCAAATGTCCCCTGAAGTGGCCCTGCAGGCATTTCCTTCCTTTTTTTGGTTAATCCCTACCCGAGGATATTTTTTGCATCTATTTTGAGAGAGAGTGGAAGGGGGGAGCGAGGGAGGGGGCGAGAGAAACATGGGTGTGGGAGAGGCAACTGGGGGTGGGGCACGGAGTTCCACGTTCGGGGGAGAGGATAAGAGAACAGACAAGCGCTGACCTGAGCCCAGGCAGCGCAATATTTTCAGCCCCCCCCCCCCCCCCCCGTCGAGATCTACACCTGGGCGTGTGCCCTGCCTGGGAATCAAACCGGCGACCTTTCGGTGCCTGGGACAGCGCCCCGCCCACTGAGCCACACCGGCTGGGGCTTCACAGGGCGCGTGCAGGAGGCAGCCGGCCGAACCCGCGACCCTTCGCTGCACTAACCGCTGAGCGGGGCTGGTCAGGGCAGGTCGCAGGTGTTTGTCAGGGGAAGACAGCTCACCCATGCTGCTGGGCCAGCACGGAGGGTGATGGCCCGGGGGAAGGGAGTCAGGACGGGGGGACAGCGCCCGGCTCACCTTCACATGCCCACCTCTCCTGTTGGAAGAGGAAAACGCGGCTAAGGCTGCCCGTGGGGGCACTGAGCACGGGGTTTGTCGCCGGCGGATAGAAAGTGCGAGGCTTTGCCGGCACCGGCGGGGAGGGATGGAGAATAGAAGAGGGAGACGCGTAAACCGCCCCGCGTGTCTGAGATGACTGTTTAAAGTCTGCCACATGTTGGCAGAATGGAAAAAGCACGACAGAATCCGAGTATTTTCACAAATCCTGCATCAGAAGGGTGCCAGGCACAGGGCAGGGGGAGGCCGGCGTCCCGGCACCTGCCCCCCTGGGCCTCAGGTGGGTCTCACAGGGCAGCTGTCCAAGCCAAGGACCTTCACTCTGCCCCTGCAGCAGCCAGGTGTGGACACTCGGGCCGAGCAGGTACAAGATACACAAACTGCAGGTGAAAACCAGCCAGGTGGTGAGGGCTGCACCCTCCCTGTGCACAGGCAGGTAGAACTGGGGCCATGCTCACCCTGCCCCCATCTCAGAAAATACCTGCAGGGCCCTGGCTGGTGTGCTCAGTGGTTAGAGTGTCGGCCGGCCCGCGCACCAAAGGATTGTCGGTTTGATTTCCGACCAAGAGCATGTACCTGGATCACAGGTTCTACCCCCTTTTCCTGGCCAAGTAATATTCCACTGAATAGACATACCGCAGCCGTCGGCTGATGGACATTTGGGTTGCTTTACCTTTGAGCTATTAGGAGCATTTGTGAGCAGGTTTTTATTTGAGGCCTTGTCTTTAGTTCTCGAAGGTCTGTACCCGGGAGTAGAATTGCCGAGTCACGTGCTAACTCTGTACTTAACTCCGAGGAACCTTGTCCATGCATCTGCACTCAGCTGCAGCAGCGTTTTCCCATGACCCACGTCCTTTCCTCCACTTCCTCGGTGTCTTCTTGGTGACAGTTGTCACGTGTGTGAAGCAGCTGCTGGCTCTGGATTAGCAGGGGAAGGGGTGGGGCAGTGGGGAGCCCTGTGGAGCAGGGAGCGGGGAGCGGGCCTGGTGTGGCTTCTGCCCGGTACATCCCTGTGCATCTTCCCGCCGGCCCTTTCCGTTCTTAACCTGAGAGGGCCTGGTTCTGCGGCCCGAGGCCCAGCACCTTGGCCTGAGCGGAGGTGCACTGGGAGCAGGAGTCAGAAAACAGCCTACAGGCCCTGCTCTCAGAGATGGTTTGATTTCCTAAAGGCCGTGAGTGCTGGTTTGGCTGTCGATGCCAGGCCCTGGGGTCTGTCCCGACGGGGCCGTCTCCAGTCAGTCAGAGTTGCTCCAGATACACATGTCGGGTTTTTTTCTTTCGCCTCCAGTTTTTCTCGCTGTTTTGCTTGAATCCATAGCTCTGAGCCGTTGATTACAAACAAGTGCGGTTTTGTAAACAGCAGCTTCATCTCGTTAAACCTCCCGGAGCGTAAATGCTGTTTATGTCCCTCCCTGGGGAGTCTCACACCCATCCCAGAAATCTAAATTACAAGTTGCAGAGAAAATGCGGGGCTCGCCTGGCTCGGGGACGGCTCTTCCCGGGACGGCACCTACCACTTACCCACCCGTAATAGGCACCGTCCGTTCTCCGAGGCGGCTGCTGGCACCGAGCGAGCTGGAACAAGGCTATTTTTTTATCCATCTGACTGCTGCTTCACCGACGGTGAAATCTTTGAGGATAGAGCTTTGCAGGCCCGTGATCCCATCAGCTGACATCGAGTAAAATGAAAGAAAGATTCTCCGGGCCCTGGGCTGCCAGGGGGTGTGGAGGGTTCCCGGACCCTCCGAGTCCCGGTAACACAGAAGGGACAGGTGTTCCGACATTATATCCGTATATAGTAGAGAAACTGAGGTACAGTGCTGGGCCTCGTCCAGGTCGGAAGGTTGGCCAAAGGGGAACAGAGGGCTCAGCAGGAGCCGCCACCTCCAGGGGGTGCTCCAGGGCTGCTCCAGGGGGAGTGCGGCTGCCCGGCTGAGCTCCGGGACCCGCAGCTCCGTGCCCTCCCTCCCAGCCTGGTGTCCTCAACAAGGGGGGTGCGCCTTTCTTTGGAATGAACTGTGTAGTTACTTCTCTCTCCAAGGGCATTGGGGGTGAGCTATTTATATTCTGTGTTTTTACAACCACGTATTTCCAACGTTACTATAAAAAAGCATAAAGTTGCATCATGGTATAAACTTAGACTGAGCCCAGAGCTGCCATGGAGGCAGGGAGCTTGTTGGTTTGGGGGTGATGGGGAGGACCACATAGACCCTGTTGTTTTGGGGGCGATGGGGATGACCACACGGAGCCTGTTTTGGGGCGATGGGGAGGACCACACGGGGCCTGTTTTGGGGGCGATGGGGAGGACCTCACCCAGCCTCTGCCAGGACAGCGAGAAAAGGTGCCCTCTTTGGAGGGAAGGTGCTGCTGCGTGTCATGTGCGCATGGTGAGGCCTCTGGCGCTTCACACATGCCACCTGGGTGAGTCTCGGGCGCCCACGGGAGGCAGGTCTTGTTCGTGTTGTGCAGATGGGCAGGGAGTTGGAGCTACCTGGCCCAGCCCGAGCCTGCCCCCTGCCCCCTGCCCGCCTGTGGCCACGTTTTGTGAACTCTGCGACCATTCCACATTTCGTGGCTGCGTGACAGGCCCCACGCCACCTGCTGGAAGGAGCCCTGTCAGGGTGGACGTGGTCGGCGTCCTCGAGGGGCAGGCCAGGGGACTGCGGGGGAAGCCCAGGGACAGAGGGCCTGTCACTGGTCGCACACAGCAGCCTCCTCCAGAGGGAGCCTGCTTCCCTTCACCCCAAGTCACTGACTCCAGAGGAATCTTACAGGGAGCCCTGCGCAGGGAGACTGTGTAAGACCTTCGGGGCCGCCCCGGGGCAGGGGGAGACGCTCAGGTGGGGCTTGATCTAGGGCCACAAAGGGTGGTCGACTTCAGGTCAGCAAAGGGCACAGGAGGTTCATTCCAGGGTGAAGAAAGGCCCAGGCCCAGGGGTGACCACAAGCACCTGGGGGTTGCCAGGCTCCTGGCCCGGACAGGGGGCACCAGGCCACCCTGGGGAGGCGTGGGGGCCATCTGTGGGCTGGGAAATGGCCTCCTGGTGTGTGTCCTCTAGGAACACAAGAGGGGTGAGCAGGACCTGGTCCGGTGCGTGGACAGGGGTCCAGCTGGCACTTGGACTCACAGGCAGAAGTGGACATTCGAAAGGAGGGTGCCCAGGGCTTGGGTGTTGGCTGCTGTACAAAATACCACCCACTGGGGCTTAAAACAACACGTTTTCTGTCTGAGTCTGGAGGTCTGTGTCCCAGACCTGGGCGTGGGCAGGGCCACTCTGTCTGGGGCTCGGGGGAAGGATCCTTCCTGCCTCTTCCCGCTCCCGGTGGCCCCGGCATCACTCCCGTCTCTGCCTCGTCACATGACCTCCCGTGTCTCTGCTCCGTGGCCGTCTTCTTCAAAGGACACCAGTCAGTGGATCAGGGTCCACCGTGCCGCAGTGCGACCTCAGCTTTTCTTTTTTTAAAGAATAGTTTATTGATTTTTAGAGAGAGAGGAAGGGAGAAGAGAGGAACGTCGATGAGAGGAACCATCGATCAGTTGCCTCCTGCGCGCCCCCGCCCGGGGATCAAGCCCACAACCCGGGCATGTGCCCTGCCCAGAAGTTGAACCGGCACCCTCCCGATGCACAGGGCGGCGCCCAACCAACTGAGCCACACCAGCCAGGGCCAGCCTCATTTAATTAACTACATCGGCAGGACCTCCAGTTCCAAATGAGACCACATTCTGAGGTTCCAGGAGGGCATAAATTTGGGGGCACACTATAAATGCAGTATAGCTGATTTGGGGGGCTAATTTGAAACAAGGCTGGGGCTCCTTGGCCCCTTGTCCACACGCCACCCCCATATGCCTGTCCCTCAGTGGGTCGGGGTGTGTGTGCAGGGCCTGGCGAGTCTGCCGAGGGCACTGATGGGGGGACACCCTGACGCCCCTCTGCTTTCTCTTCCGACAGCCCAACATCGGCCGCCTGGGCCTGCCCCACGGGCCGTCCGGAGAGAAGGTGGCCGTGGTCACCGTGGACGACTGTGACACGGCCGTGGCCGTGCGCTTTGGCAGCTTCATCGGGAACTACAGCTGCGCGGCCCAGGGCACGCAGAGCGGGTCCAAGAAGTGAGCATCCGGGGGAGAGGCCAGGTCGTCCACCCCCATGGCCGCCCTCCAGAGGGGGGTCACCTGGGCAGCCCCAGACACAGGGCACTCTGGGAACCCCAGCCTGGGCTGGAGGCAGATTCCTTCTCCTTGGTGGGGGGCATCTTCTAGAACTTTCTAGAATAAATTCCTTTAGATGCGCCAGCCCCGGGGTGGTGACGGCTGGCCTGCTGACCCGGGAGACCGTCCCCAGCCCTGTATCCATGGGGCCACTGCTTCGACCCGCCAAGCGCTGTCTCTGAGGTTCAGTCCATAATCCCATGTGCTAGGCGGGCGTGATTTCTCAGATCCCCACCCACCCCCAGCTGCCATGGAGGGGGGATCGAGTCCATGCTGCTGATAAGGGGGCTGTGCCCGCAGAGACCTGACCCCTTGCCCAAGGCCACGCAGCTGCTTGTGCAGGACCAGGGTCTAGTTTGCTGTGATCTCCCTTCAAGGTCATTAGAGGCCGGAGGAAGGTCGCACCCTTGATCGGTGCTGCACGTCCTATTTCGATGTGGACCGGGCCAGGCGCTGAGCAGGACTCAGCGGACGGTCACCCCAAACACCCAGTGGGTCAGGATCTGATGCGAGTTCGAGGAGGAAACCGAGGCACAGGGAGGCTGAAGCCAGCGGCGGCACCAGAAGTGGGACCCGCCTGTGTTCTGGCCTGTTGGCCGTCTGCCTCCCTGGCTCACTGTCTGATTATTGACATTCGAGGTGATGAGTGTGCCTGGCGGCAGAGGCCATGTGACTTTACAACAGCGTCAGGGCCCCCGGTGGCCGCCCGGCCGTCACCGAGGTCGGCTTTGCCTCCCCAGGTCCTTGGATCTGACGGGCCCTCTGCTCCTGGGGGGTGTCCCCAACCTGCCCGAGGACTTCCCGGTGCACAACCGCCAGTTCGTGGGCTGTATGCGGAACCTGTCCATCGATGGCAGGAACGTGGACATGGCCAGCTTCATCGCCAACAACGGCACCAGGGCAGGTACGGCGTGATCGTCAGGGTGTCACGGGGCCATGGCTGCCACATGGGGAGGGCATTTCCACATCCTGGTGGTAACGTTCCCTAGAGCTGAGCCCATGTGCGGCCAGGAGGGGAGCCGGAGCCCCGGATCGCGGGCATGTGGATTTAGGGGACTGGGGGCCCCGCACTGTGGGCTGGCCTGTCACAGACCCCTGGAGCACTCAATCCCAGGGTCTTAAGCATGTCACCTGATGACCCGGCCAGCTGGCGGGATGGCTTGCAGGCCGAGTCTCTGCCATTTCCAGTCTTAGGTCTGTCCGTGCCCAAGGGTCTTAGGCCTCCAGCCTCCCTCTGCTGCTGTGCTCAATGTCCCTGTGGCAGGCCCCGTGCTAGGAACAGGGACAGACCCCACGTCACATTTCCACTCTGTTTCCAGGCTGTGCTGCTCAGAGGAACTTCTGCGACGGGACCTGGTGTCAGAACGGAGGCACCTGTGTGAGCAGGTGGAACACGTACCTCTGCCAGTGCCCGCTGAGCTTCGGCGGGAAGAGCTGCGAACACGGTGAGGGCCTGGGCTGCGGGGGCTGCCGCCACGGGGCCCGACAGTGCCGCTCCCAAGCGCCGGGTGCCCGGGGCCAGCAGGCTGTGGTGTGTCCCCAGGTGCCCAGGGCCAGCAGGCTGTGGTGTGTCCCCAGGTGCCAGGTGCCCGGGGCCAGCAGGCTGTGGTGTGTCCCCAGGTGCCAGGTGCCCGGGGCCAGCAGGCTGTGGTGTGTCCCCAGGTGCCAGGTGCCCGGGGCCAGCAGGCTGTGGTGTGTCCCCAGGTGCCCAGGGCCAGCAGGCTGTGGTGTGTCCCCAGGTGCCCGGGGCCAGCAGGCTGTGGTGTGTCCCCAGGTGCCCGGGGCCAGCAGGCTGTGGTGTGTCCCCAGGTGCCCGGGGCCAGCAGGCTGTGGTGTGTCCCCAGGTGCCCGGGGCCAGCAGGCTGTGGTGTGTCCCCAGGTGCCCAGGGCCAGCAGGCTGTGGTGTGTCCCCAGGTGCCAGGTGCCCGGGGCCAGCAGGCTGTGGTGTGTCCCCAGCTGTGGGTCCTGGTGGGAAGCAGGAGCACTCCCAGGGCCTGCGCTGGGGTAAGAGGCGGAGGGGGCTTGTGGGGGCATCATAGCAGGTGAAATTGGATAGAGATGGTGTCTGAGACGATGCAGGACATGGCACCGTGTCTGAGCAGGACCAGTGTGAGACCCAGAGTCCGAGGGCATCAGGCAAGCAAGGCAAGATGGGGCTGGGCCTCCGGGGCTCTCAGACCTGCCTCCCCTCACACTGAGGCCTGAAAGGACAACTGCCCTGGCCCAGAAGCCCCCTCTCCCCTCCCACCACTCAGGGGCCCTCCCCCTGGCTGTTTCCTTACTGGTCGATTGTGGGCATGAAGGGTGGGGCCTTGGCTCCCCCTGCCTCACCCTTACCTCTAGTACCCAGTTGTATACACTGGCAGGTTTGTGTGTTTTTTTAAAACTCATCTTCATTGATTTCAGAGAGAGGAAGCGGGAAAGATAGAAACGTCAATGATGAGAGTCATTGATCGGCTGCCTCCCGCACGCCCCCTACGGGGAATTGAGCCCGCAACCCGGGCACGTGCCCTGACCGGGGATCAGACCGAGATCTCCTGGATCCCAGGTCGACGCTCAGCCGCTGAGCCATGCTGGCCGGGCTCACACTGTCAGGTTTTAAACGATTCATCCATTTTGAGGCAACACGGTAACAAGTTTCACCATTTTTAACTCGTGACAGCCTCTAAATCGAAGGTAAACCGACGGGGATCGCTGAGGCCAGCTAAGTCTGAGTGTGTCCCGGGGTCACCTTCAGAGGTGCCCCGTGCTCATTAGCTCTGAGAAATCCTGCCCCGGCGCCGCCCGCTGGCCTCAAACCCATGGGAACACTATGGGCACCTGCCCTGTCCTGAGCCCAGGTGCCATCCCAGGGCCGGCGTGGCTGGTCCTGTGGGCAGGCCTCTCTGTGGGAGTCTCACGCTCTTTGCTTCGGCCCGGGCACCTCGTGGATTGGCTGCGGGTCTGTGCGTGATGGTTTTGGGGAGACGGGGTCCACAGCTTTCCTCGGATTCTCGAAGGAGTCGCTGAACCAGAATAGGCGGGAACCAGAGCAGCCTGTGAACAGAGCGGAGCTCCTGCCACCAGCAACAGAGGCTTGCCCGGCCCGGCCCCTGCTCAGGCCTGTGACTTGTGGAGGGAGTAGACGCGTGATGTGGGACCGTGTCATATCTGCGGTCCCCCAGGACAGCTTTACTGGCCAGGGTCAGCTCCTTTGTGTCACAAAGCGCCCGACGCCTTCTGGGGCCTGTTTTCAGGCAGCAGGTGGGCCAGGCTTCTCGGAGCCCCGTAGGCGGGTTAAGCCCAGCCCTGCGTGACCGGCATGGTCAGGAAGCTTGGACTGCAGGGAGGGGCAGCAGGCCCGGGGGTGGGGTGGGGTGGGGGACACAGTGCCGGGTGGCCACCGCACCCCTGGGTTCCTGTTATGGAAGCCAAGAGCCCGGCCATGGCCGAGCCAGAGAAAACAGCTGCCAGGGCTGGGTTCATGGAGCAGGAAACAGACGCCAGCGCTCGCCAGGCCTCACCCCCCACGGCCGCCCCCCCCGGTGAGCTCTGTGCTTCAGTCTCCTCCTGAGGACCTCGTAGGTGACTGTGCCGTCTCGCCTGGGAGATCAGGGCAAGACCCTGGCACCGGCCGCTGGCCACCGGCCGCCGCACGCAGGGGTCCGGACGCACAGTGATGAAGTGTTTGGCTCGTGATCGCCTCGTGGTCTGCCTGGCACAGCCATTTTTCCAAGTGTGATGAGGCTGTTGTCACCCTTCTGGTCCCCTAGACCACCCGGGAGCCCTCAGCCATGCAGGGGCCTTGCCGTGTCTGGGCCTTCACCAGGAACCTGTGAGCTGGGGGTTGGAAGCCTGTCCAGGCCCCAGGTGACGGCCGGCGTGTCAGGCCCAGGCACCCGTTCGGGGTTCGCTGCTGGCTCACACTCGCCCACCGGATGGCAGGTGTGGGATGGGACAGGTGGGCTGGGCTCGCAGGCCCCCCGACACCCTGTCCTCTGAGCCCAGGCACCCTGGGCTGCCCCACTCTGCCTGCTGCCAGCCTGAGAGCCCCTTGCTGTGCCCTGGCCACGGTGGGGAACCCCAGGCCTTGCCCCCCCAGGAATGTGGCGTGTGTCCCAGGGTGGCCTTCGGCAGAGCCCAGGGCTCCTGGACTCGGGGTCAGATGCCTCACGACTGGAGTCTGAGACCGGCCTTTGCGTGGAAACGAAAAAGCCCGGGGTTTCTTCCCTCCGCTCCTGGGGAGCCCGGCCCGGCCCCGTCTGACTTCGGGTCCCGTCTCTGTCCACAGTCATGCCGCACCCCCAGCGCTTCAGTGGGGAGAGCGTTGTGTCCTGGAGTGACCTGGACGTCACCATCTCGGTGCCCTGGTACCTGGGGCTCATGTTCCGGACCAGGAAGGACGACGGCGTGCTGATGGCGGCCACGGCGGGCGCGTCCTCCCGGCTGCACCTGCAGGTGGGTGAGAGCCCCGCCCTCCCGGCCCCGCAGGGCAGGTGTGCGCCCGGGTGATGGGACCGGAGCCCCGGCAGCGCCACCCAGAATGGCGCGCCCCAGCCTGTCGCTGCCCCACGCCGACCCGTGTGGAGGGGAGAGACGGGAGCGCGCTTTTCTGGTGGCTGCACCCTGTCACCGTTCACGCCGGGCGGGGTGTCCCAGGAGCGGCGTCCGCCACCGGCCCCGGGCCCTTCCAGCCCTCGACTGCCTCCGTCCCCGGGGCTGAGCACGTGCGGGACCCCCGGGGTCCAGCCCCTCGGGTCCCAGCGGCAGTGTGTCCCAGACAGCAGCTCTGGGCTGCGGGCCGTTGGGCCCATAGGGCGCGGTGAGCACCTTCGGGTGCCCACGACAGGCCCCCTCGGCCATGATTTTCCAGGGGGCTGTGTTCAGTTAGAAGTTCCCTAAAAAACCTTCCCCGAAATCGAAATTCCTTACGCCCGCGTTCTCGTCATCGCCGCGGTCTTTGCCGTTCCGTTTGTTTGAAACGTTGGGCAGGCGGCACGGTTCTCGAGCACGTTCAGGAGGTTCTTTGAACGGGCCCCGTCCCCGAGTTTGTTCTGTCACCTTCCCAGCTCCGTGGGCCTTCCGTCTGAGGAAACAGTTGCCTTGATCTGTGGGGCGCCCAGGTCGTCCTTCGTGGGCTCCCCCTCCCTGTCCCTGTCTCCAGAGCAGGTGAGCTGGGCGGTGCCACCCTGGCCCGCAGCCTCGGAGGTCAGCGGGGGCAGGTCCCCAGGGCTCCCAGATCCTCTGCGGATCGTTCGGACAGAGCCCCAGGGACACGACTAACCCTGTCCGGCAGGGGCTGGGCCCTAGAGCCCGACAGCAGCCTCCGGCTCTCGGTCTGCGGGTCCCCTCGCCCTGCCCGTCGCGACTCGGGAGCCATCCGACTGCCGCAGGGCCTGCGTGCGTCGGGCGCTCACACCGAGCACCCTCCTCTATTTTTCGTCCTTCCCTTGTGACCTTGCCTGGTGTGTTCACCAGGCAGCCCCGGATCGAGCTCTGGGCCAGAGCTCGGCAGGCACGGCTCCGCCCGGGTGGTTTCCCTGTTGGAACAAATGAACTGACTGGGCTGGTCTTGGTCCGGGTGGTGCATTTGAGCCTGCAGGGTGTCGCCGGCTGTGGGGTCTCCGTAGGAAAAAGTACGCTCAGGAGGAACAACCCTGAAAGCCGCAAGTCCCGTGTTGTCTGAATAACTGCGTCATGGGTAGCTCATCCAGAAATTGAGGTTTTCTGCCAGGGACTGGGGCCAGCCCTCCCCGTGGAAGGCTGGGTGGTAGGAGCCGTGGCCTTGGGGGGGATCCTCCAGGCCCCCGTGGCCACCCAGGAGGCCGCCCCGGGGCCACTCCCACCGGTCAGCGGGCACTCCAGGAATACCCTGGCTTATTCCCACGTGATGCGTGTGGATCGCGGGCCCCCTGCAGGCCCCACGAGCCCCGTGGGGCGCAGCTTAGGGCTCCTGGGCCTCTGTGGCAGGCCAGACAGGTGACACAGTCATCCCGCAAGTCCAGACAGTTTGGGTAACTACTTCTGGACGCCCTGAGTCCCCCCACATTGTCAGGCGGGGTCACCTGGCTGTCGTCGGGCGCCTCTCCCAAATCCGGCGACAGATCTACAGTGGCGAGCAGTCACTGCCACAGTCCCGGACCCACCCCACGGGTATCGCCTTTGGGTGTACGCATGTGTCGTTGTTGGTCCTCGGGCTTTGGGTTTTGTTAGCAAAAGCAGCGAAGAGAGCCCTGGCTGGTGTGGCTCAGTGGTTAGAGCGTCGGCCCGCGGACTGAAGGGTCCCGGGTTCAGTTCTCGGGTGCAGGCTGGATCCCCGGCCCGGTCAGGGTGCGTGCCGGAGGCAACCCGTCGGTGTGTCTCTCTCCCATTGACGTGTCCCTCTCGCTCGCCCTCCCTTCCACTCTCTCTGAAAAGCAATGGAAAAAATATCCTCAGGCAAGGATTAAAAAAATAAAGACAGTGGAGAGAGAGCGGGGGAATGAATGCGTGGGCTCCCCCCGCGTCTGTGGGACAAGAGGGAACATCGCATAGAAGGTGAACATCGATCTCCTTTCGTTGACGGTCGATCGAGACTGAAAACCAAAAGGCATCCTTAGCCGCGTCGTCTTTACGATCGGTGGAAGTATTTCCTATTTTCCATCATGATTTCTTCCCTAGACCCTGGGGGATCTAGGAAGCATGTTTTTGGGTGAGCGAACAGGTGGCGTTTTCCAGTAAATCGCGTTGTCACTGTCTCCAGCCCCCGTGCAGGTCGGGGAGCGTTCACCGTGGATTTCAGACCTTTAGGAATGTGCTCAGGCTCGCTGCGCGGCCCAGCGTGCGGCCCGGCCCGGCCTGTGAGTTCCCCGTAGCTGGGAAGCAAGTGTGTTCTGCAGGCGCGTTCCGGGCGGGTAGTTACCCGGTTCATCGTGGGCTCAGATCTTCTGTGTCGTCATGGATTGGGGGGGGGGGCGTCTTCTCAGTTACTGAGGGAGGCAAGTTACAAATCTCCAACCCTCTTGGTGGTTTATCTCTTTGGCTCTGTCTGTTTTCGCTTTGTAGGTTTTGAGGCTGTTTTATTAGGTTGTACAGATTTAGAATTGTTGTCCTGGAAAATTGACTGTCATCGTTGTGAAAATCCTCTTTACCTCTACTGATTAATTTTTGTTGTTAACTCTCCCCCAGGGATATTTTTTCCATCAATTTTAATTTTTTTATTTTATTTTATTTTATTTTATTTACTTATTTATTTATTTACTTATTTTTAAAATATATCTTTATTGATTTTAGAGAGAGGAAAGGAGAAGGAGAGAGAGAGAGAAACATCAATGACGAGAGAGTCCTTGATCAAACCCGCAACCCGGGCATGTGCCCTGACTGGGAATTGAACCCCGATTGCCTGGATCCTAGGTCGACGCTCAACCGCTGAGCCACGCCCGGCCGGGCTCCATCGATTTTTAGATGGGAGGGAGAAGGGGGAGTGGGAGAGAGAGAGAAGCATCGATGGGAGAGAGACGCGTCGATGGGTTGCCTCCCGCACGCGCCCCACCTGGGACCAGGAAAGGAACCTGCAACCCAGGTACGTGCCCTTGACCGGGAATCGAACCCGCGACCCTTTGGTCCGCAGGCCAACGCTCTGACCACGGAGCCACTCTGGCCAGGGCTCTAGTAACTGATTTTGCTATAAAGTCCGCTGCGTCTCATGCGGCTGTTGCTACACCAGCTTTCTCCCGGCTGGTGTTTGCACGACGCAGCTTTTTCTATGCCTCTCCTTCCGACATCCTTACGTTTTCGGGAGCGTCTTGTAAGCAGCGCATGCATAGTTTTGGGGTGTTTTTTTTTCTGTTTTGCAAGTTTATGGGATCATCTTGGCACAAAATCACAACAGCAGCGTGTAAGCCTCTCCTTTACACGGGGATGTCGGGAGCAGAGTCTTACAGCGCCTGTCCTGCGACTTCGGGATGCTAGCGTTGCTGCGCAGGGTTCTGCGACAGACCGCACGCTAAGGTGGCGCTTTCATCGAAAGGAAAGTAAAACCGTCGCTGAGGACTGTGGGCATCTCCTGAGGAATTGTTTTTGTGTTTGTGGTTTTTTTTAACTCTACCTCGATTGAAGTTATATTTAAACACGAGGTTAGTCACGATGTTATTCTCGGACCTTCCTCCCATGTATTTAAACATGGCAGCCTGAATTTAACCGCACAGGATGCAACATTTACCTCCGAAAGGAAGAGCCTAATGGCCCCCGCGTCTGTTTCCTGGAAGTCCTGTGGTTCCGGTAACTAGTCTCGAGTCTGCGTCTCATGACTCCGAGGGTCTGTTTCTACTGCTTCTTGCTTCCCTTGGTTTTCAAGCACATTGTCTCGTCTCTTTGGGTACCTGGTGGTTCTTGATTGAGTGCCGGGCATTGCATTGAAAAGGTGGAGAGAATCTGAAACCAGAGCGGTACAGTCACTGTCCCTTGTTTGCTCTGAGATGTGTCCCCCCCACGCTCTGAATTCCAGATTTCGTCCCCCAGCCCCAGGCGCCCAGGAAGCTTTGCTCAGCTGACGGCCTGAGCTGTGTCGCAGGACCAGCTGGCGGCCACGGGGAGGCACACACGTGCTGGGTCCTGCCGGTTCCTGTGTCGTCCTTGGCTGTGGCTCTGGAACCACAGTGCCGTGGGTCACGCCAGTGTCTTCAGAGGGGGGCTTTGCATGGTCCTGACTTTCCTAGGGGTTCTCAGGAGGAGGCTGGTCCAGTTCACCCAGCTCTTCAGCAGGGGAAACGTGATCTTGGCCTTTCCCTGGCCACGTTTGCTTAAAATGCGAATGTCTTAGGCCAGGGACAGTGCTGATTTCTGGTTTCTGTACATGGTGGTCTGAATCCTGTCTCATAAAGGGTAACATTTACACCCAAAATGAGCGCCCAATGGTCACCTGAATCAGTGGTTGTCCCCAATGCTTTTTTTCTTACATTTTTTAAAAATTGATTTCAGAGAGAGGAAGGAGAGGGAGAGAGAGATAGAAATATCAATGATGAGAGGAAGTTATTGATCGGCTGCCTCCTGCACGCCCCCTGCTGGGAGTCGAGCCTGTAACCCAGGCATGTGTCCTGACCGAGAATCGCACCATGACCTCCTGGTTCATAGGTCGACACGCAGCCCCTGAGCCACGCGGGCTGGGCCCAATGCTCAAGTCTAATGGGCTTCATTATGCTTGACCTCTGTGAGCATTTGACATTTCTTAGCATAGAAACAGGCGTATAATTCTGAAGAGTGTTACAGGCGACAAGAAATTAAACTTGGTTAATTTTCAGTGGATCTTCCGCGCGGCACCCTGTAGTAAGTCGGTTTACCTGGCCCCCCCGTCCCACAGATCCTAGACAGCTACGTCCAGTTCGAGGTGTCCCACGGCCCCTCCGATGTGGCGTCCATGAGGCTGTCCAGGTCACGCGTGACTGATGGCGAGTGGCACCACCTGCTGATAGAGCTGAAGAGTGCCAAGGAGGGCAAGGACATCAAGTACCTGGCGGTCATGACCTTGGACTATGGCATGGACCAGGTGAGTCAGCACCTGCTGCCTCTTCGGAACAGACCCCTCCATGCACCAGGACCCACCGGAGCTCTTGTAGATTTGGGGGTGCACGTTCTGAGCCCCCTGAGTTGGGGGTCTCATGTTCTGCCTTGTGCTGAGGTCACTGGCATCTGCATCTCGCCCCCCTGTCCAGATGGCCAGCTCCTGGAGTCAGGACCGGGACCTCGTCTGTGTGTCCTGTCCTGGTGCCGTGGGCTGTTAGCAGAGCTGTCCCGAGTGACGGTTGTGTGCTCAGGGCTGTGCCTTTGGGTGCAAAGGTTAATAACACACGGCTGGGCTGCTGCCCTCAGAGTGGACGGTGCAGGCAGGTGGCTGAGCCGTGAGACCCAGGTGCCAGAGGGGACCGTGGCCACCAGAGCGGTGCGCCCATCCCAGGTGGGCACATGGCACCTGCGGGGTGCACTCAGAACGCTTACTGAACCCCATGATGTCCAGGGTCTGCAGCTGGGGAACAAGAGGCATGTTTTACAGGACACCCCAAATGGGCAATGGTTAAGCTCTCTTGGAGTCCAGGCTCATCTGTTTTTTGTTTTTTTGTTAATCCTCACTTGAGGAAATATTTTTCTATTGATTTTTAGAGAGAGTGGAAGGGAGGGAGGGAGAGAGAAACATCAGTGTGAGAGACCTCGATTGCCTCCTGCATGCGCCCCGACCAGGGCCGGGGATCGAACCTGCAGCCCAGGTACATGCCCTGGGAATTGAACCCAAGACCCTTCAGTGTGCTGGGTGATGCTCTAACCATGGAGCTACCGGCCAGGCCAGGCTCTCTGACGCTTGGTCCTGAGAGTAAGCGGCCACCCTGTCCCCCGGGCACCCCTTCTTGGGCTGAAGGCCTGGCGAGACTTTCTGAGACCCCCCGACGGGGTGTGTTTCCCCTTTGCTGCCGTCTTCCCGCCAGCTCTGTCTCGCACGGGCCCGATGCGGAGGTGGGAGGCCTGCCCACAGCCCCCGCTGGCCATGTGGCTGGGCTGGGCGAGCACAGGTGTCCTCTGACCTAGTCCCCACGCCCTGCCCGTCAGGCAGGCAGCCGGGTTTTCCACCGAGACGGCCGGGCCGGGCCCTCTGTGTAAAGGCCCGGTGGCCGCGGGCTGCGGGGAGTAGGCCAGGGCGCCTGGGTTTGAGGCTTCGAGCACGTTCCTTCCGGCCAGATGCTCCCAGAGTGGTGGACGCAGCCCCCTCTCCCTCGCAGGCCACGGTGCAGATCGGGAACCAGCTCCCGGGGCTGAAGATGCGCAGCGTGGTCGTGGGCGGTGTGTCCGAAGACAAGGTCTCGGTGCACCGGGGCTTCCGGGGCTGCATGCAGGTAGGCAGGGCGTGGGCGCCACCCGCCAGCTCGGGGTGCATGCCCCCCGGGGCCCCTGGTCACCTGCTAGCTGTCAGTCGGCCGGTCTTTTGTCTAAGAGCCGACCGACCTTCACAAACCCCGCTCCCAGCTTGCCCCCGAGATAAATGAAACAAGGAGCCAGACAGAGCTGGGGCTCCTCACCCTCCAGAGACCTCCTGGGGTTCCTCCGGCCCCGAGGCCCCGGGACCGAGTCCGGCTGCCCTTTCTTAACGCAGGGAGTGAGGATGGGGGAGACGGCCACCAACATCGCCACGCTGAACATGGACGATGCCCTCAAGGTCAGGGTGAAGGACGGCTGTGACATGGGGGACCCCTGCGCCTCCAGCCCCTGCCCTCAGCACAGCCACTGCCGAGACGCTTGGGACGGCTACGCCTGCGTCTGCGACAAAGGTGAGTGCCCCTCCCCGACGCCCGACGCCCGATGCCCCTCAGCCGGGGGCGATGCCTGTGGTGTTTAAGCGTATTGCGGACAGCGGAGCGGGGGCCTCGGCTTCCCCGTCAATTCTCCGGGTGCCTGGGGAGCCCTGAACTTTGGTTTGTGACTAAGGAGTGGGCCCTGGCCCTCTGTTCGTTCTTTAATTCCCATCTGAGGATATTTTCTCCATTGATTTTTCAGAGAGGGGGAAGGGGGGAGGGAGAGAAGCATCGATGTGCGAGAATCACATCGACCGGCTGCCTCTTACGTGGCCAGGTCAGGGCCGGGGGTTGACCCTGCAACCCAGGTACGTGCCCTTGACCGGGCATCGAACCTGAGAACTCTTGGTGAGCTACCCACCCTCCGGCCACTGAGCAGCACCAGCCAGGCTCGGCCACCTCTTCTTAAATGTGTCTCTTTGTCACTCGGGCAGAGGGGACCCTCCAGGCTTCATCCCCGGGGGTCATGATGAGCTGAGAGAGAGAACTAGGGAGAAGTACACATTTTAAAACTGTAGATCCAGTGTTTCCCTCTGAATTTTGAGGTGCTGTGGCCGTGCTCAGCGGGTACCATCCACCGCGTGTCCTGGGGAGGCCGGAACCCTCTGCCCTGTGGCTCCCGCCCTCCCCGGCGATGCCTGGGAAGCCCTCTTGTCTGTCTGTCCGTGTCTGACCCACCGAAAGCTTGTGTTTGCCGTGACTCCCCCCGAGGAACCTGGAAGGCCGAGTCTGGGGGAGGACAGCGGCCGCGATGTCTCAACATGGGGGCCTGGCTCCGGGAGGGGGCCGGCGGCTGGCCCTGGGACGGGGTTGATGCCGGCCTGTCCCCACAGGGTACTTCGGAAGGAAGTGTGTGGATGTGTGTCACCTGAACCCCTGCGAGCACACGGCGGCCTGCGTGCGCAGCCCGGGCGCCCCTCAGGGCTACGTGTGTGAATGTGGGTCCAGCCACTACGGGCCGTACTGCGAGAACAGGTAGGGGCGCCACTCGCGTCACCACCGCTTCACGTGCCCGCAGCTGCTGCTCCTGACAGCTCCCCCTCTTGGTGACTTAACCCGAAATGCATATGACTCTGGGCTAAGGACCGTTTTAAAATTTTTATCATCTTAGAGAGAGAGGAAGGGAGAGGGAGAGAGAGAAACATCAATGATGAGAGTCGTCAGCGATCGGCTGCCTCCTGCTCGCCCCACCCCGGGGATCGAGCCCGAAACCCGAGGGAATCGAACGGCGACCTCCGGGTTCCTGGGTCTCTGCTCAACCGCTGAGCCACGCGGGCCGGGCAAGGATATATTTTTATTTTTCAAATTTGGCACCAAATAAAAGAGAGTCAAGTCGAACGTCCCAAACCAACCCCGTCTGAGCCCGTTTCCTCTGCGGAAACATGCCCACAGCTCGTTCACCTCGGGCCCCATGCTCGACCCGGGCGGGCACAGGTAGGCTGACGGGACAGGCGCCCGGGAGGGGTGCGCCTGGGCTCGTCACCCTCGAGGCCACTCATCTCGGGTCTGCAGGGGCCGGCTTATGAGGCGGGACTGGGTGGGTCAGGCGATTCTGAGCCCACCGGGTCCAGCCCGTGGCCACACGGAGCAAACGGAGGCACGTGTCACACCCCCGGAGAGGCTGCTCTGAGCATCCACGGGGCCGTGGCCAGCGTTTGTCCCTGGGGACCTGGGGGCCACTTATGCTCAGAGCCCTGCTCAGCATCTTGGAGCTGGTGACGCCGGGTCCTGGGAGAAGCGGGCCCGGGGCAGCCGGGCTCCGTGGGCTCGTGGGGTTGGGGTTGTGGACGGTCAGCGAAGTGGAGTCAGTTGTCACACGGTCCACATGATCCAGACGTCATGGGTGGGTGCCGGGGCAGAGTGAACATGGAGGTGTCATGCTGATAGCTAGCCTGGGGTGGGACACTCACCTGCGTCCACCGGGTAGGAGAAAAAAGTGTAAAATTCTTTAAAAATAACAGTTCTGGTGGTAGAACCCTTCCAGATGTGGGGCCCGCAAGGCTGGGATCAGGACCCAAAATTCTAAGAGGTGGGGGCAGTTCTAGGGGTGGGGGCAAGCAGAGGGAAACCAAGGCTTCTGGAGGGGGAGGGAGGGGCCCAGACCAGGCCGGCCAAGGCTCCAGGCCTCCGGGAGACCTCCGCGGGTTCCGAGACCACGGCGTGTACACCTTCCATCTGCCATCCTCCCTCCCCACAGGATCGACCTCCCGTGCCCCAAAGGCTGGTGGGGGAACCCCGTGTGCGGGCCTTGCCACTGCGCCATCGACAGAGGCTTCGACCCCGACTGCAACAAGACCAACGGCCAGTGCCAGTGCAAGGTGAGGCCTGGCCCCAGGTGGCCCGCGGGCGGGTGTCCCCACCGCTCCTCAGGGGGAGCCTGGGAGAAGGCCCTGCAGCCGTCCCCACGCGCACACACACGCTGACGTGGGTTCAGGTTTTCGCTGCCCACGGGGTCCTGCGTACGCGTAACGCAGACCCCAGGCCTGGCTCCGCCTGTAAGCTGGCGTGGAGCGTGGGAACCGGAGTCCGCAGCCCCGCGTCCAGTTGGTAACAGGACCCCGAGCGACTCCTGCGAGGTTGGCTCACCTGCAGCGCCAGCCGTGGCTCTCCGTGGCCACCGTCCTGGTGGTTTATCACACCAGCGTCAGGGACAGCCGGGATGTTAAAATAGGAGCCTGAGCACGCGCCACCTCAGCGTCTGGGGTTCGTGCACACCCCGTCCCCCCTCGGGCCCCTGCGCAGTGGTTTCAGCCCAGAGCGGGGGAAACCCCTACCCCTCGGCTCCTGGGGCACGTCTTCCACCTTCGGCGTCCCGTCAGCAACCGCTGTCGAGCTGCGGGACCCGAACCCAAAGGACAGACAGGTCGGCTGGTGGCAGGAGCTGCCTGGCGAGGGCCACGTGAGGCCAGGCGGACGGGCTCGCCACCCCGGACAGGAAACTGCCACCATGGGGCGAGCTCCGACACCCCCCAGGGCTCTAACATCAGTGACGTCCCTCGTGCTCCGCGGTGCTTCGGAAACGTGACTTGTCTCCTGAAATGCTTAAATTAACAATCACAGCAGCCACAGGGGATCAGGACCGGGCAAGCCGCGTGGAGCGAGATGGCGGCTGTGGCATCCGCCGCCCGCAGGGCACGAGGACCGTGGGGACGGCATTTGGGGAAAACATGCCTTGAACTTTTTTTCTCGTAAAAAATTAGAGAGCCCTGGCCGGTGTGGCTCAGTGGTTAGGGTGTCAGCCCACCCACTGAAGGGTCCCAGGTCCAATTCCCCGTCAAGGGCACGTACCTGGGTTGCAGGTTCGATCCCCAGTCCCAGTTGGGGTGCGCGCGGAAAACAGCCAGTCCACGTCTCTCTCCCATCAGTGTTTCTCTCTCCCCTCCCTCTCTCCCTCCCTCCCTTCTACTCTATCTAAAATCAGTGGAAAAATATCCCCACGTGAGCATTAACGAAAAAAATTCTAGAAAGCGCAGAAAGGAACTTGGAAGGTGACAGTGTCGCCATCCCCCCTCCCGGGGTGACCGCTGACCTGGGAGTGCCTCCCCCCAGCCACTCACACACACGGTCGGGACCCCAATGCGGCCAGTGCGTGTCCCTGCCTGACACGGAAGCCCGGCCACTGGCCACGCGTCTGCCCAGGTCCCAGCCCGGCTGGGTTTCCAGTGGGGGCGCGTGAGTGACCTGGCAGGGGCGGTGGGCCAGTGGATGGCGGAGCTAGACATGACCCCAGGACTTTGTGAACCTGAAGGCCATGCTCCTGACCTTCACCCCGACCTGCCCAGGGACAGACATTCAGGTGGCTTTTAATTGCTCACAGTTTCAAAAGAAAATGCTGCGAGGGCCGTTCTCCTGCCTGAATCTCCACGGGAATCTCTGGCCTTTTTTTTGTTAATCGTCACTGAGGATATTTTCCCATTGATTTTTAGAGAAAGTGGAAGGGAGGGGGGGAGAGAGAGAAGCATCGATGGTAGAGAGACACATCGATTGGTTGCCTCCCGCACGAGCCCTGACTGGGGCTGGGGGTCGAACCTGCAACCCAGGTACGTGCCCTTGACGGGGAATTGAACCCGCGACCCTTCCGTGTGCAGGGGGACGCTCTAACCACTGAGCACACCGGCCCTTTTTAGGGCAAGTATTCAGGTGGCAACTGTAATTATTTGCTAAGAAATGAGAGTGGGTTGCTTTTCCGGGGAACGCACCTGCCCCGTCTACGGGGCCCGGGGGGGGGGGTTGGGGGAGAGAGGCCAGCAGGAGCCTTGACGTGGTCCAGGATGCCCCCAGGTGTCCTGCGGCCTCTAGTCCCACACGCGGCCTCTGGCCCCCGCAGGAGAACCACTACCAGCCCCCGGACCGGGACGCCTGCCTGCCCTGCGACTGCTTCCCGCACGGCTCCCACAGCCGCGCCTGCGACGTGGACACCGGGCAGTGCGCCTGCAAGCCCGGGGTCATCGGCCGCCAGTGCAACCGCTGCGACAACCCTTTTGCCGAGGTCACCACGCTCGGCTGCGAAGGTCTGTGCTGCCCCTTGACCCCCCTCAGGCCGCCTCGCAGGGACAGGCTGCTGGGCTCCCGCGTGTGCGCGTGGGTGGGTGTGAGTGTGCACCGCGCGCCCCTGGGGTTTGGACAATACTCAGTCGCCTTACGGGCTGACTGCCCCCTTGGCCCTCTGCGAACCTGGCCCACGATTGGAACCGGGGTCACCCCTCGCCTGTCCTAACTATTGGGGGAAGATGCCGTGGGTCCGATGAGGGGGGAGCGAGCGGAGAGCCCTGCGCGCCTGGGGCCGGGGCTGGACCGGGCTGAGGGCTTTCCCTCCTCTGTCCCCTAGTGATCTACAGCGGATGTCCCAGAGCGTTTGAAGCCGGCATCTGGTGGCCGCAGACCAAGTTTGGGCAGCCGGCCGCGGTGCCGTGCCCCAAGGGATCCGTGGGTAAGTGCCATGGCCCGTGGCGTCCGCTCCCCGCAGGACATCGGACAGAGGCCCGTGGTTTGCGGGAGAGCCGGCCGCGCGGCGGGACTCGCGGGCGTTCCATGTTGAAAAGCCTTGTTTAGCCGAAGTGTTGGGGGGAAATAAGAAACGTTTTCCCTAATAACAAATGGCAAAGCCTGGCCGCGTAGGTGGCTCAGTAGCACAAGCGTTGTCCCCTGCACCCGAAGGTCACCAGTTCGTTCCCGGTCAGGGCGCATGCCAGGTTGTGGGCTCAGCCCCCCATAGGGGGCTTGCAGGAGGCAGCCGAGCAATGTTTCTCTGTCTCCCCCTCTCCCCTCCTGTCTTTCTTAAATCAATAAAAACATGTTTTAATAAAATAATAAAGAGAAAAGTAAATGACAAAACCTGGGAAGGACACAGTGGCCGCACACGGAGCACAGTGGCCGGGGGACATGGTGAATGTGGGGTTCTCTGTAAAATGGGGTGAGAGCCACGGCCGCCCTAGAGGGGTGTCGGGAGAGAGCGCACAGCCCGTGACAGGTGTGGGGTGCGCGTGGATTTCGTAGGTGCTCGGCGGGCGGGTGAGCCGGTCTCGTTCTTCACGGACTTGCTCAGCTGTGTGCCTGTCGTGGCCGGGCCCCGGCCCCCTGCCAGGCCTGCTTGTGGACGGCAGGAGCCTAGACGTTGCCCCGGGCGTGAGACAAGGCGCTCGTGCCGGCCCCGTGGCCGTGGCCCCCGCTTGGCCCTGGGCCCACGAGGGGTGTGCATCACGCCTGGGTTCACGCCTCACCCGCACACACGGGGTTTGAGCGCATCCAGACGCACACGTTAAGTAGCGCTTAGAGTTTCAGGTTTCGGAAGTCTGTCCATCTCTGTCCCCAGGAACTGCGGTGAGACACTGCAGCGGGGAGAGGGGCTGGCGGCCCCCCGAGCTCTTCAACTGCACCACGGCCTCCTTCGTGCAGCTCAAAGCCGCGGTAGGGACCGGCGTGCGGGCAGGGCCCCCGGAGGGGTGGGCGTCCGGGCGTCCGGGACCCTACGGCCAGACACGGGGCGTGGCTCAGGGCCCGGCCCCTCTTTCTCCCCAGGAGCCAGCTCTGTGCCTGGGCCTGCGAACCCCGAGTCCCCAGGGCCGTGCCCCTGCCCTCCCTTCTCCCCCTTTTTCAGATGCCTCACATGCTCTGGCCTCTTCTACGTGGTGTATTTTTTCCAGCTGCTTTTTGGCCCGTCGGACCCTCCTTTTCTGTACCAGTTATCACCCAGAGCTCATTTGTGTTTTTTTGGGGTGTCTCAAGTTCTTTCCTGACAAGGCAATTTCCACGAGAAAGTGGTAGATTTCTGAGCCGGAAGGACCCCAGGCAACCACACAGTAGGTTTGCAGACATCGCGTTCGCGCTCTCGTTTCAGAAGGAGAAGCTGAGCCGCAATGAGACGCGGATGGATGGGGCGGGGTCCCTGCGGCTGGCCAAGGCCCTGCGCAACGCCACGCAGCACACGGCCACGCTCTTCGGCCACGACCTGCGCACCGCCTACCAGCTGCTGGCCCGCGTCCTGCAGCATGAGAGCGGCCGGCAGGGCTTCGAGCTGGCGGCCACGCAGGATGCCGACTTCCACCAGGTAGGGGGTCACGGCAGGTCGCCTCGAGGGGAGCCCCGCACGTGCGGGACAAGCCAGGAGCTCAGGTGCCCTGCAGGGGCTCGGGGGACGGCCGCAGCCCCGCTCGGCTGGAAGGATCACCGCACCCAGCATCTTCCCGGCAAAACCGCTTTTCCAGTGCCAGCCAGGCGGACCCCGGGGCCTGGGCATTTCAATCCAGGCCTGAGGGTGTGAGCCGGTGGGGCTTGTTCCCACTGCTGCATCTTTGCAAACAGACGTTCCCCCCCTGGTTTCTGTCTTGGGTTGGGGCCCCCGAGCCCCCATGGTCAACCCTGCGTCTACCCCATTCTGCCCCACCCCATTCACATAAGGTGAGCAGGGCCAGGAGCATCGCCCGAAGCCACCCACAGTGTCACCCACGGCGTGCACTCTCGGTGACGGGGGGAGTGGTTCCCAGCACCGTTTTCTTGGTGGGGGTGGGGCTCTAATGTCACCATGGTGCCTCCCCTTTGCGCCTTAGGGCGCACACGCGCCACCCCCGGCAGGGCTCCTCCCTGACGTCGGCTCCTGCCTTTGAGACTAGAACACCCACCATCTCCTCCAAGCTGGGGCCTGGCCCTGCAGAACCTGTTGGCCAGGCCCCGGGGGCTGCACCTCGAGCTGAGTGCCGTCTGTGTCTGACCAGGACGTGGTCCTCACGGGCAGTGCCCTCCTGGCCCCGGGCACCCGGGCGGCCTGGGAGCACCTCCAGCGGAGCGAGGGGGGCGCGGCGCAGCTGCTGAGAGGCTTCGAGGACTATTTCGGCAACGTGGCCCGCAACCTGCGGAGGACCTACCTGAGGCCCTTCATCATCGTCACCGCCAACATGAGTAAGGGCCTCGAGCCAGCGGGGGGGGCACCTGTCAGGGGCACCAGCCCGGGCCCGTCTGCGGCGCATCCCCAGCTCCGCCCTCTCTTAGGGAAGGGTCAGCAGTCTGGCCTGCGTTTCCTTGTCTCTAAAATGAGGCAGGACCTTCCTCGTCCAGCCGTGGAAACACACGCAGCGCTCAGGCCAGGTAGCTGGGGACAGGCACGGGAGGAGATCTTGGTGGCCCGTGGGCCTTTTGGAGCTGGGAGGTCTAGGGCAGGGGTGGGGGACCTTTTTTCTGCCAGGGGCTATTTAGATATTTATAACATCCATCTCGGGCCATGTAAAATTATCAACTTAAAAATTAGCTATGAAAAAAGCCCCTAGATTTATTGAATTTCGAGTCCTGCCTGCGGTTGCCTTGGCAGGGCCAGACCAAATGGTTTACGGCCCTCGGGCTGGACATTCCCCACCCCTGGTTCAGGGAGTGGGCCTGAGGGTCCGGCCGTGGGTCCTGTCCACTGCGTTCGCTCTGAGGGGCCCAGGTCCAGGGACCAGGGACAGAGCGGCCTAGCGACGGGGCTGGGTCATCAGCACAGCAAACGCCTCCCGTGATCCAAGTCCCCCCAGGGCCCGGGACACGCTGCTCTGGGGTCGGATTAACCAGTTGGGCTCCTTCATGGGGAGAAAGCCCCAGAGGTAGAACAGCTCAAACAGGCTGGCAGAGCCCCTGGGGGCCGTCCTGGTGGGGGCTCCTCCTCTCCTCCTGCACGTGTCTATTAAGCACCTTGTGGGATCCCTCGGGCAGAACCAGGGATTGCCCCTTCCTGGGGTAGCCCCTTGATTTCCCCGATTATCTGCCACTGGATGGGTCTGTGACTCATAAGCAGCATCCCTACCAGGCGGGGCTGGGGGTGCCCACTGCTCGAAGGTCACCCTCACCATCCTGTTCGCCTCCAGAGGTGCCCCCAGAGCCCCGAGTCTGGCGGTGCTCTGCCCCCCCCCGCCGCGGCTGAGCTTGCCGCGTGTCCCGTCCCGCCTGGGAATCCCGCTGGCTGGTGGCCTCAGCGGGTTTAAAGAGCAGAGAGAGGGGAGATCCTGGCTTAGAGACTGTGGGCCCCGGGGGCGGGGCTGCGAACGCGCCTGACGGAGCCGCTGTCCCCGCAGTCCTCGCCGTCGACGTCTTCGACAAGTTTAACTTCACGGGGGCCTGGGTGCCGCGGTTCGAGGACGTCCGCGACGACTTCCCGAGAGAGCTGGTGTCCTCCGTGTTCTTCTCGGCCGATTTCTTCAAACCCCCGGAAAGGAGAGGTGGGGCCGCTTGGAAGCCAGGGCTGCGCTTGGGGCTCCTGCCGCGGGGGGGCTGGGGGGCTGCAGGAAGGAGAGAGCAGCTCTCGCAGCAGAGCACGGCCCGTGGGTGTGCGTCGTGGCCCCCCTGAAATCGGAGGCCTGGCCGGGGGGGTTCGCTGGTGTCCGACCTGAGCAGCAATGATGGGTCACGTCCCACAGCCACTTAGGTGTCCCTCCCTCCCGGTGACCTGCTCCCCCACCCCTACTGCCGACAGGATGACCAGGCCTTGGCTCCGAGGGCCTCTGGCCTCTGCCCACCTTTCACCCGCCCCCTCGGGCATCGCCAGGGCGGCATCCTCCACCCTTAGACACCGACTTCCTCACCGTGTCCCAGATCCCTCCTCTGCCCTGACTGTCCCCTGGGTGGGCTCTGGGTCCAGCCCTGGCCTCGCTGACCCACCCTCCAGACAGCAGAGGGGGTGCTTCCTGCTCTGATGGGTGAGGTGCCCCCTGGCCAGCCGCATGGTTGGTTGGAGACAAAATGAGCCATTCAGGTTGTGGGGGAAACTGGGGCTTTAGGGATTTTTTTTAGGGCCAGGGGCAAGCACAGCGAGGGGATAGGCTCGGTCTCCGGTCCAGGGCGTGCTTCAGGGTCTGGGCACACTCCCGAGAGGCCACCACGCCCGGGACGCTGTCTGCTGCCACCTGGCCTCTTGTGCAGTGCCCCTGGGGAGTGGCAGCCTTCCTGCAGGAGGCACCAACCCTCTCTCCCCACCCCTCCGGCCTCTAGTGACCGCCGCCCCACTTTCTGGCTCCTGGACCTCCCGTAGTGAAATAGTCCAACATGCGGCTGGCTTGTTCACTCAGCGTGTCCTCGGGCTCGCCCCGTCCTGGTGTCCGGCCCCCACCCTCACACCCTTGCTCACGTTGCAGAGGGCCCCTGGGTGAGGCCCGTCGGTCGGAAGGCCGCCCCGCAGACCCCGCGCCCAGGGCCCAGCGCCGAGACGGAGGCCCCGTCCCGGAGGCGGAAGAGGCACCCGGACGAGCCCGGCCAGTTCGCCGTCGCCCTGGTCGTCGTCTACCGGACCCTGGGGCAGCTGCTGCCCGAGAGCTACGACCCCGACCGCCGCAGCCTCCGGTAAGGCCCCAGAGCACGGCTGTGTCTAGAGGGTCCCCAGGCTCTTCATGCATCAGAATCTCAACTGAGGACGTCCCTGCCCTGTGAGCTTTCTGGACAGAGGCCCGGCCTGCGGGGACAGGCACTGTCCCCGGTGTGTCTGCCAGGAGCATCCCCTCCCCAGCCCATACCTGTGCCGTGACGGGCGCCATGGGCACGCCGGCCTGGCGGTGTAATTCCCACTCAGAGGGCCCATCCCCAAACCAGGCTGCCTGGCCCCAGCACCGGCTGGGAAAACGAATGCTGCCCAAGGGGGCCCCGTGGCCGCGCTCAGAGGCGGGCGCACAGGAAGCCTTCCCTTCCCCACCCTGAGGCTGTTCCAGGCGCTTCCCTGAGTCTCATGCTCACCCTGATTAGCGCTGGATGAGATTCCCCCTGAGCTGTCATATTTTCACCAGCTTCCTGTCACCCGACGTGTCAGGCTTTTCTGTGTTCCTGCTGTTCCCACACTTCTGTGCCATAACGTCTCTTCATTTGTATTTTATTTTTATTTTTTCATTCATCTTCACTCGAGGGTATTTTCTCCTTTGCATTTCAGAGGGAGTGGGAGCGAGGGAGGGAGGGGGGAGGGAGAGAGACACATTGATGGGTTGCCTCCCAGGTGCACCCCGACCAGGGCAGGGGATAGAACCTACCACCGAGGTACATGCCCTTGATGGGGAATCGAACCCAGGACCTCTCTGTGCACCGGCTGACCCTCTTAACCACTGAGCCACACTGGCCAGGGCTTCTCTTCGTTTTCAAATTTCCAAAGTCCACCTCTGACCCTGAACGTTCCCCATCAGCTACAGAACCCGCACAGTGCAGCGCCCCCCCCCACTGTGTGGCGTCCCTCCTAGGGGGACATCCGTCCTGTGTCCTCAGCACGTCTGCTGGTGCAGGTGTCAAACGCGAGTTTTCTGAGCATGTTTGTCCCTGAGCTGCCGCTTCTCCACCGCAGGCTGCCCAACCGGCCCGTCATCAACACCCCGGTGGTGAGCGCCGTGGTGTACAGTGAGGGTGCCCCGCTCCCCAGCCCCCTGGAGAGGCCCGTCCAGGTGCAGCTCGCCCTGCTGGAGACCGAGGAGCGCACCAAGCCCGTCTGCGTGTTCTGGAACCACTCCGTCGCGTAAGGACGACCCGGGAGCCAGGAGGCTGCCGCCTGACCCCGAGCTCGGCTTCTCCGCCGGGGGCTTCACTGAGGCCAGAGTGGGCCCCAGGTCCTCAACAGTACCCTAGAGGGGTGTCCCATGGGGTGTCCTTTGCTCATCCTGGGTGTCCAAGTCTCCTACATGCACACAGTTACATGCACACGTGTGCACATGCATGTACACACACATGCCTGAGAACACACGCATGTACACACACAGGCCAGCAGGGAGACAAGCCTCTCACCTGCTGAACTCCCGGGACATAGCAGCCGACTAGTGGCCAGTCTGCCGCCAAACTAGGCGGGGCTTGCTCTGGACACACACAGGAGGCAGCACCCACAGCCTGCGCCCAGGGGCCCTTCCTAACAGTAGGAAATCCCAGGTGTGTGGGGGGGTCCCTGTATCAGTTGGGGGCACCTGACCTCACCTCGCCCACTGGCAGACCCACACTTCAGCTGCTGGGGCTGGTTTTCCCCCAGGAGGCTACGCCTCCTCAGCAGGGTCCCCCACCCCGTGCTTGAGGCTAGGACAGAATTTGTGCAGCTGGGAGTTTGGTCCCGTGCAACCAAACATTCCCCCGTATTGCGGTTCCCTGGAGTGAGGGGGGTAGGTGCTGGGTGCTGATGCCCAGGGTGAGGAGCCACGCCCGGCCCACTCGGGCTCACACAGGGAAACAGGCCCCGCCAGACCATGCACACAGGGTAACAGGCCCCGCTAGACCATGCACACAGGGAAACAGGCCCCGCTAGACCATGCGCACAGGGAAACAGGCCCCGCTAGACCATGCGCACAGGGAAACAGGCCCCGCTGGACCATGCGCACAGGGAAACAGGCCCCGCTGGACCATGCGCACAGGGAAACAGGCCCCGCTGGACCATGCGCACAGGGAAACAGGCCCCGCTGGACCATGCGCACAGGGAAACAGGCCCCGCTGGACCATGCGCACAGGGAAACAGGCCCCGCTGGACCATGCGCACAGGGAAACAGGCCCCGCTGGACCATGCGCACAGGGAAACAGGCCCCGCTGGACCATGCGCACAGGGAAACAGGCCCCGCTAGACCATGCGCACAGGGAAACAGGCCCCGCTAGACCATGCGCACAGGGAAACAGGCCCCGCTAGACCATGTGCACAGGGAAACAGGCTCTGCTCCCAGGAGACCATGCACACAGGGAAACAGCCCTGCTGGACCATGCGCACAGGGAAACAGGCCCCGCTGGACCATGCGCACAGGGAAACAGGCCCCGCTGGACCATGCGCACAGGGAAACAGCCCTGCTAGACCAGGCGCACAGGGAAACGGGCTCTGCTCCCAGGAAACCATGCACACAGGGAAACAGCCCTGCTGGACCATGCGCACAGGGAAACAGGCCCTGCTGGACCATGCGCACAGGGAAACAGCCCTGCTGGACCATGCACACAGGGAAACAGCCCTGCTGGACCATGCGCACAGGGAAACAGGCCCCGCTGGACCATGCACACAGGGAAACAGGCCCTGCTGGACCATGCGCACAGGGAAACAGGCCCTGCTGGACCATGCGCACAGGGAAACAGCCCTGCTGGACCATGCACACAGGGAAACAGCCCTGCTGGACCATGCACACAGGGAAACAGCCCTGCTGGACCATGCGCACAGGGAAACGGGCTCTGCTCCCGGGAGACCATGCGTCAGTGTTTCCCTCGTCCTTTGTTTCCCAAGTTCCAGTTAATGAGCAGGCAGGCGCGTCTGCCCCGTAATAGGCGCCTGGCTTAGGAGAGGAGGCAGGGCCGCTTTCACAGTGAGGGCTTGCGAGGGTCCACTTGGCCCGAGGGAGGCACGGCCGTCTCGGGGCCACGTCACCAGGTCCAGGCAATTAGCCGCGGCTCTAATTACCCTCTTCCCTGAATCTTAAAGTTCTTGGCAAACACACATTCGCCTTTACATCCCATTTTACAGATGAGTAAACTGAGGATCAGAGCAGTGGCTGGATTTTCCCAGAGTCTGGGAGGGTGGGGCCCCCTCCGAGGGGGAGACGCACCGTAGCAGCTCGTGTCCGGGGCTTCCTGGCAGTGAAACGGGAGCATCACGGGCCCTGCTTCCCAGGCCTGGCCATAAAACATTGCGTAACGGAGAGATGAAAGTCTAGAGGGAACGTGAGATATTATTTCTCAAACCGTCTAGACTCAAAAGGAGACTGAAGAACAAAGCGACCCTTTTGACCACTGACTAATGTTTCTGACAGAAGGGCGCGGGGTGGACCCGAGACGGCCCCTTTTGAGTTTCACTGCGAGATGACACATAGAGGGTCAGGGTGCTCATTAGGGGCCCTCGCCAGCCAGGAAGGGCGAGGGAGCGTTCACACGGTCCCGAGTGGCAGCGGGGATGGCCCCGTCCTCGTAGCCAGTGACAGTGGCGCTTGTCTTGGGTGCGGTGAGGGTGCTGTGGGGGCTCCAGTGGGGGTGTGAGGCCCTCAGAGACCCCAACGGTGGAAGGAACCACACCCCGCCCCCGTTTTCTCTGCAGCCCCGGTGGGACGGGAGGCTGGTCGGCCAAGGGCTGCGAGCTGCTGTCCAGGAACCGGACGCACGTCACCTGCCAGTGCAGCCACACTGCCAGCGTCGCGGTGCTCATGGACGTTTCCAGGCGCGAGGTGGGCACAGACCCCACGGGGAGCCCCGGTCACCTGGCAAGCAAGTCCAGGGACATCAGTCCCTTGGGGCATTTGGCCTGGCTCCCAACCTGCCTCTCAACAGGCTGTGTCTTTCTTTCCGACCGAACTGAACCCGCTCTAGGCGAGTTGGCCGGAGTCTGGTAGCATTTCCATAACAAAACCCCTCAGAAGGGTTTTCAGAGGGACCTGGTTGTAAATTAAAAACTGGGATGGCGGCCCCTGAGCCTCAGGCTGAAGGGAAACGCCTGGACTGTGCACCTCACTTCAAAGCAGGGCTCCCCACGCCTGTCAGGTGAGGCCGCTTCTCCCCACTTTAAATTTTAAGGAAGAAAAGAGCCGTCTGGCGGGAACAAAGGGAGTGTCTCCCTTCAGCGCCACACACGCCGGCCCCAAAAGGCCCCCAAAGACAAAGGAGGCTGGTCCGGAGCCACCAAGCAGCAGCGGCTAATGTTTAACCCCCTGCATTTTTGAGCCTGGGAATGCGCTGAACGGCTGCAAGGTCAGCCCCGGTGCCCAACGCTGGCGTCTCAGAGCCAGAACTGGGGCCTGGTGACCTCCTGGGGCCTCCTTTTCAGGCCTGGGTTTCGTCCCCGGAGGCCAGGCCACTGCACTGTCCCTCCCAAGGGCTCCTTGGTGCTCAGCTGCCAGAGTTTCTGTCACATTCTTGGGAGTGTGAGTCACCATGAGCTGCTGCTGCTGGGCGTCTGGGTGACCGGGAGAGAGTGCCCTTGGGCTCTCCCCTGACAGAGGCACATTCGAGCAGGTGGCACCAGGTCCCGGCCTGGAGGGGTCAGTTATTCACCGTCTTTGTCCCCAGAGGATTCGGGGTCTTGTCCTGGCCAGGGAGCTAGGCGGTGCCCGGAGTGGGCTCGTAGGCCCAGGAAGCTGACGCTCCCATAGAGAAAAGAAAAACCAAGCAGGAGTCACGGCTCCCAGCCCCCGGGGTGCCTCAAAGCCACAAGTCTCTGCATAGGGGAGCCCCAGGACCGCGGCCTCCAGGGGACACCCAGTTAGCTGCAGGAGGAAAATCCCTAAGCACTTGGCCTCCCGACCCCAGCCGGTCCCAGTCCCTAGCGTCCCCTGGGCAGCCCTGCTCGTGAGCCCATGAGTTTGGGACAGCACTTTCTGGAAGTTACCCGAGGACGGGAGCTTCCTGTTGCCCAAATGCGGAAACCCCGCAGGGCGCCGGGTCGGGGACAGCTGTGGCATTTTGCAAAGCCCAGGAGACAGTGGCAGTCCCGGCAGCCGAGGCCCACCCTCCTCTTGGGTAAACTGAGTCTGTGTGGGAGGTCTCGGCCGGGTCAGGACTCGGGTGGCCAGGCCGTGTCTCCTGGGCAGCAGGGTTGACGGGTGAGGTGTTTTCTTGTTATTTTTTTATTGCGGTTAAATGTACATAACATAAAAATCGGCATTTCAGCCACGCTGAAGTGTGTACAGGTCAGGATTAAGGACATTCACAAATTATGTGCCACCATCACTGCCATCCGCCCCCAGAGCTTTTTAAAAATATGTTTTATTGATTTTTAGAGAGAGGAAGGGAGAGAGAGACGTCAGTGATGAGAGAGTCACTGACCGGCTGCCTCCTGCACGCCTCTTACTGGGGTTCAAGCCCGCAACCCGGGCCTGCGCCCTGACCGGGAATTGAACCCCGATCTCCTAGATCCTAGGGATGCTCAGCCGCTAGCCGCCGGCCGGCTTCCCCCCAGGACTGTCCCTCGGCCACACTGTCAGTTTGTTTCCGTGCCACAGCCGGGCTGACTCCTGCCCTTGGTAATCGCTTTGCTGAGTGTCGACTGGCACAGGCCCCCTCGGAGGCATGGCCCTGACCTCCTGCCTCCAACCACCCCGCCCGCAGCACGGAGAGGTCCTGCCCCTGAGGATCGTCACCTACGCCGCCGTGTCCCTGTCCCTGGCCGCCCTGCTGCTGGCCTTCGTTCTCCTGGCTCTGGCGCGGACACTGCGCTCCAACCTGCACCGCACCCACCTGAACCTGGTCGGGGCGCTCTTCCTCTCCCAGCTGGTCTTCGTGGTCGGAGTCACCCAGACGGGAAACCTGGTGAGCCCCCCCCCCCCCCCGCCGTCCTCCTGCCTGGGCCCCGCGTGCTGACTGAGGCTGGAGCTGGGCGGGCGCGGTGCCCTTGTCCAGGGGGTGCCGCGGGCCTGCTCTGGGAGGCTGGGGTCCTGGGCCTGTCAGGCGGGCTCGTGGCTCCCTCCAGAAGGGGACAGGTAGGTGAGGACCCCACACAGTGAGAGGGAGACTCACACAGGGTGTGAGTCCAGGTAAAGCTGGGCACCCCTTTTGGGGGCTGAGACCAGCATGACATGGAGGCGCCCCCACGTCAAGGGGAGACGTGTCTGTGGGAATGGACAGGCCTGGGGGAGGACGTGGAAGAGACGGAGATGGAGCTCTGGGCCTGGCTGGTCGGAGCCACGTGCCTACTCGGCGCTTCCTCCCGCCTTCTGCAAACAGAGGGACCCTCGGGACCCCTGTGAGGCAGCCAAGCCCCCCTCAGGAGGGCAGGTGGGCTGTCCCGCCTGTCGGTAGAGAGAGGCAGGTGCTGGCAGGCCGCACTGATCACCCCGGGAACACCCGGCCTGGCACGGAGGACAGACCCGTAAGCCGGGCGATGGGTCCTCGCCCCGTGCCCTGCGGTGGCCCTTTCTCTGCGTGAGCGGGCGCGTGAGGCAGCTCCACCTGCGTCAGGCCTTATCAGTGCATCACACAGGTGAAGGGAGGCTCGGTAGGAGGCTGCATGACTCACTCCAAAACCCTTCTAGTGAGCCTTTGAGTGGCCCCCACGGAGGGGGCTGCAGACCCGGGGGCCAGCCACTCCTTGGAGCTGGATGCCAGGGGTGGAAGGCGGAGAGCCCCCTCCCGTCCCTTCCCAGCGCCGCCTGGGCTCCTGGAGTGAGCTCCGAGCCCGCAGGCTACGCACTGGTGAGCGCGGAGAGGAGAGGAGGAATGGCCGGGCGCAGAGGGCTGGCGCGGCGCCTGGTTTTATGGGTTCTCTGTAAACCCGCCATCCCATCCCTGGGCGAGGTGCTCCGTCTCCCAGTTCACCCGCAGGCTGGAGTGATTTATGGCGCATTCGCATCTTGTCTTTGTTTTGTTTCTGGGAAGCATAGCACACTTGGTGCAGGAGTCTGTGCACACGGGGGCCCATTAAGTTTTTAAGTGTCCTGTTTCTAACACTTCTTTTTTTTTAAGTGGTTTTATGGGTTTGTTTCTCACGTTGCTTAAGGCAGCAAACCACCAACCTCCTCACCGCTCCTCCTTTCCCTGAGCCAACCGTGCTTTGCACACGAGGGGAGCAGGGTGTCTGGGGTGGAGCCCCCCGGCCCCAGGCTCGCCCTCCGCAGCCGGGCTGACCGCTCTGCCCACCGCTAACTGCGGGCGCTTCATTTGCTGACTCTGTCCAGATCTGAGGCAAAGAGCCTGTCTCCCGTGATAATCTAAGACTCTGTTTTCCTGCTGCTTGGGTCCTGCTCTGCGCTGCGTTTGACGAATGTTAATCTACAGGGGTCCCTCCCTCACCTCTGGGGTTTCGTTTCTGGAGAGAAAGTGGCCCTTTGAGGTGGGCATGGCAGCAGGGGGCACTTGTGTTCCCCGAGAGCCTGAGCTCTGTCGACTTGGCGCCTAAGCAGAGTGGCCTCCATTGCGGGTCCAGGTGACCCTCTGTTGCCAACCACCCTCCTGTGCCTGTGGGGAGGGGAGTGTCTCCTTGGTACAGACCCTGAGACCCTGGGAGTTTGGGCCGATGGGGCAGCTGCAGAGCCTGGACAGAATGTGTTAGGGATGGGGTGTGGCTACAGGTGGGGCCAGGGTGAGAGTGCGGTTGGGGGTGGGGCCCAGCTGTGGGGTGTGGTCAGGGGCTGGGCTCAGCTGTGGGGTGTGGTCGGAGGTGGGGCTCAGCTGTGGGGTGTGGTCGGAGATGGGGCTCAGCTGTGGGTGTGGTCGGAGGTGGGGCCCAGCTGTGGGTGTGGTCGGAGATGGGGCTCAGCTGTGGGTGTGGTCGGAGGTGGGGCTCAGCTGTGGGTGTGGTCGGAGGTGGGGCTCAGCTGTGGGTGTGGTCGGAGGTGGGGCTCAGCTGTGGGTGTGGTCGGAGGTGGGGCTCAGCTGTGGGTGTGGTCGGAGGTGGGGCTCAGCTGTGGGTGTGGTCGGAGGTGGGGCTCAGCTGTGGGTGTGGTCGGAGGTGGGGCTCAGCTGTGGGGTGTGGTCGGAGGTGGGGCTCAGCTGTGGGTGTGGTCGGAGGTGGGGCTCAGCTGTGGGTGTGGTCGGAGGTGGGGCTCAGCTGTGGGTGTGGTCGGAGGTGGGGCTCAGCTGTGGGTGTGGTCGGAGGTGGGGCTCAGCTGTGGGGTGTGGTCGGAGGTGGGGCTCAGCTGTGGGTGTGGTCGGAGGTGGGGCTCAGCTGTGGGTGTGGTCGGAGGTGGGGCTCAGCTGTGGGTGTGGTCGGAGGTGGGGCTCAGCTGTGGGGCATGGCTTTCTCTTGGGCTCCCCTCAGTGCACCCCTGGCCCACCCTGCCAGCCCACCTTTCTAGGACCTGGTGGGGAACCGGCCTGACTCTCCCAGGGACCTTCCTCAGGAGCTGGGTGAGGCTGTTCCAGGCGGAAGCGCATGGCTGAGCCCTAGAGCACCTGGAAATGAGTTTCACTAACAGCCTCAGAGGCTGGGCTCCCTGTGGCCCCATAGTGTCCCCAGCCCCTCCCCACCTCTGCCTTCCTCCGTTCTCACGCGCCCTTCTGTGTCCAGGGACACAGGCTGGCTCACCAAGGCCCCAAGGGCTGGATGCGGTCCCTCAGCTGGCCTGGAAGTTGACTTTCTCTTCCTGGGATCTGGCCACCAGCTGGGCACCCACCCAGCACAGGACAGACGCAGAACAGACACCCTCATGCCTGTTCAGCCTTTGGCAGAGACAGAAGCCTCCACTAAGTCAGGGCAGGAGCCATGGACTTGCTTCTGTTTGCCTTGAGGTCACACGCATGAAGCTCCTCCCTCCCTCTGGCCGCACCCACTGGACCTTGGGACACCTGCTTGAGGTCGAGGGTCAGGGGTTGTAGGCCAAGGCCAAGATCACGGTCTGGGGCCCTCTCCCTGAGCAGGCCACCTTTGCAATACTGAACTTGAAATGCCGGCATTTCAAAATTTGGAACCATGACATGAAAATGCCGATTTCCAGCTCCTACTGCAAACACTGGAGGCTCTCCCCACCTCTTGTCCCCAGGCTGTGCCGGCTCATGGCACTGATCAGGCTGGGGAGGGGCCCCTGTTCCACACGGGGAGCTGAGACTGCGTGACCGTTGGCGCTCAACTACCCTTGGGCGAATCTAATACAAAAACCAGTTAACTCAGTTTCCTCATTCAGATCTACAGACCCTCACGTCTGGGAAGTGGCTGATTTGGTGACTTCCCTCCTGCCCGGCGCCCCTTCGCCCTCAGCCCTGGGTGCAGGGGCGGGCCCGGGGCGCTGGCGCTGAGCCGCTCCTCTCCTCTCTCGGCAGTTCCTGTGCACGGTGGTTGCCATCGTCCTGCACTACGTCTACATGAGCACCTTCGCCTGGACCTTCGTGGAGAGCCTGCACGTCTACCGCATGCTGACCGAGGTGCGCAACATCGACGCCGGGCCCATGCGGTTCTACTACGTCGTGGGCTGGGGCATCCCAGCCATTGTCACAGGTGAGGACGCACAGAGCAGCCCTGCCGGGGTGGCCAGGGCCGGGAACCGGCCACCGATGGGGGGACCCGCATGACATTGCTGACACGGGAACCTGTGCCAGATAAGCCAGCACCCCTGGGCCCAGGCAGAAGAGCTCTCTGGCCTCCTTCTTTACCCAGCTCAACCCACCCTGGCAGAGGGGGCTCCAGCCCTGCACACGTCTGCTCACCTGAGTGTGGTCTTTTAGTGCCCACTGGGGGGACATGTCCTCTGCTGAGTGTGAGCTCGGGAGCTGGGCCTGGGTCTCGTCAGGGTTCTGCCTCTGTCTCCTAACAGACAGGTACTCTATGTCTGCCCACTGTATGGATGTGTGGTGGGTGGATGGGTGGGTGGGTGGGTGGATAGATGGGTGGACGGATGGGTGGGTGGGTGGATGGATGGGTAGATAGATGGATGGATAGGTGGATGGATGAATAGATGGGTAGATGGATGGGTGGGTGGGTGGGTGGATGGATGGATGGGTAGATGGATGGATGGGTGGATGGATGAATAGATGGGTGGACGGATGGGTGGGTGGGTGGATGGATGGGTAGATAGATGGATGGATAGGTGGATGGATGAATAGATGGGTAGATGGATGGGTGGGTGGGTGGGTGGATGGGTGGATGGATGGATGGGTAGATGGATGGATGGGTGGATGGATGAATGGATGGGTGGATGGATGGGTAGATGGGTGGATGGATGGGTAGATAGATGGATGGATAGGTGGGTGGATGAATAGATGGGTGGATGGATGGGTGGGTGGGTGGGTGGGTGGATGGATGGATGGGTGGATGGGTAGATGGATGGATGGGTGGACGGATGGGTGGATGGGTGGACGGATGGGTGGGTGGGTGGATGGATGGGTAGATAGATGGATGGATAGGTGGATGGATGAATAGATGGGTAGATGGATGGGTGGGTGGATGGATGGATGGGTAGATGGATGGATGGGTGGATGGATGAATAGATGGGTGGATGGATGGGTGGATGGGTGGATGGGTAGATGGATGGATGGATAGGTGGATGGATGAATAGATGGGTGGATGGATGGGTGGGTGGTGGGTGGATGGATGTGTGGATGGGTGAGTAGATGGGTGAGTGAAACACCACTGCCTCCCAGACGGCTTTGGGATCTAAATTCAGATGTCTCACAGTTCTCATTGCTTTAAAAACATTGTTTTCTTATCCATAAGTCTTTTGCAAAAGAACTTGAAAACAATTCTTGGGGGCCCTTGGACCGACTGTGCTGGCACTCAGCCTGGGCTCGTGTGTGACCTAGTCACCTTTTCCAGCCTGGACACTGACTAAGCTGGCTGGGCATGGGTGGCCCTCGGCCTTTCTCTCCTGCCTGCCCACACCACCTGTGTGTGTGTGTGTGGTGTGTGATCATCTCTGGTGTCCCCCCCAGGCGGGGCTGGATGGAGCAGAGCAGCTCCACCCAGAGTCTGCGAGGGGGTGGCTGCTGCATCTGCCAGACACCAGCGAAGAAGGAAGGGCAGGCTGTTGGGGGTCAGGGGTGCCTGTCCCAGCCTGGGCACCCTGAAATCCAGGGGGAAGTAATGGGAGTTGGGGGAGGGTGGGGTCAGGGGAGGTCACAGGGAGGATTGGCCAGGTCACACCTGCTCCTTTCTCGTAAACAAGGTCTGTGCTGAACCCCAAAGTCCACCTGGTGGTTCTTTATGGACAAAGGCCTCTCTCAGGTCTCCCCTGGCCCAGGTTGGCTCCTGTTACTGGGCCCTTGGGCCGTGAGGGGGCTGTGATTCAACACTGAGGGGCTTTGCTCTAGGGCATCCGGGCCTCTGTCACATCCCAGCTGTTTATCTTGGGCTCCTGGCCCTTCCCACGGAGGGCAATACTGGGCCCCGGGGTCCTGCCTGGGTGGGCCTGGGGACGCCCTACTTGTGGACACACCTGCCCAGGCTGACCCTCAGGAGGGTCCCCTCCCGGGGTGTGGCCCTCACTCCCCTCTCTGATGTCTAGGACTTGCAGTGGGCCTGGACCCCCAGGGCTATGGAAACCCCGACTTCTGCTGGCTGTCCCTTCAAGACACCCTGATCTGGAGCTTTGCCGGGCCCATTGGGACGGTTATCATTGTGAGTACAGGGTGGGGAGGTCTCAGAACCCGAGATTCCCCAGGACACGGGAAGCTGGGGTGCCCTCCAAGCATCGGGTGGAAGGGGTGTTTGAGTAGCTGGGTCTCTGAGCGGCCAGTGGGGCAGGAAGGGCTGGTCTCACCGTGATAAAGCCTTGTCCTCGGACCCACGGATTCTGGGTGTCAATCCACACCCACATCTGCTGTGAGACCACTCGGCGTCCAGCCCCCAGGGGCCCCGCATGAGCCCGTCGGCGCTCAGGTCTGAGCCGCTCATCCCCGCCACACCTCCCCGAGACGGGGTGAAACGCTCAGCGGTGTTGGGCTCTTGAAGGCCTGTGTGACAATACAGGTGAGCCGCCACCTGTTTGTTGTTGTTGTTTTTTCAGGTCAATACAGTTATTTTTGTTCTGTCTGCAAAAGTTTCCTGCCAAAGAAAGCACCATTATTATGAAAGAAAGGGGGTCGTGTAAGTTGGTGTAAACCTGGCGGGTGGGGGGCGGGGTGGATGAGTGGGTGGGGGGGCAGGCAGTGGGGGGGGGGCAGGGAGTGGGCGGGCCGCTGGGTGGGAGGGGCCGGATATCACTCTGCCCCGCCCGCCCGCAGCTCCTTGCTGAGGTCCGCCTTCCTCCTGCTGCTGCTCATCAGCGCCACCTGGCTGCTGGGGCTGCTGGCGGTGAACAGCGACGTGCTCACCTTCCACTACCTCTTCGCCATCTTCAGCTGCTTGCAGGTGACAGCTTGGTGGGGTCTCTGCCTGGGCCAGGCCTGGTGAGGTCCTGGGCCACCTGTGCTGCTCTTTTTCTGAAATGTCTCCACCCCGCTTGGCAGAGAGGGTCCCCAGGGAGATCACCCAGCGTCCAGCTGTGTCCGAGCTCTCAGGACACATGGGGCCACACCGTGGCTGTGGTTCCAGTGTGGCTGCTGTGTGTTCAGGTCACAGAAGGGCCTCAGCATCAGCCAGTACAGGGGCTCACTCCCTGCCCAGGTGTCAATCCCACTTGGGTCCCCAGGGAGGGCTGTAGCCTGGGATGGGCCCTGCCATCCCACATGCTGGCTGCCCAGCCCAGGCTCCTGCAGGGGAGGTTGGGCATGGGCCCTGGTGGCGTCTCTGCGGCCACCGTGGCCGGCTGCTCTGGCCTCTCTCAGCTCCACACCTCGGGGGCTGTGCTTGGCGGTCTCGGGCTGGCAGGACAGTGGCCTTCCTGACCCGCCGCCCTCCCTGCAGGGCCTCTTCGTTCTCTTGTTCCACTGTGTGCTCAACGGGGAGGTCAGGAAGCACCTGAAGGGGGTGCTCTCCGGGAAGAAGCCGTACCCCGATGACTCGGCCACCACTAGGGCCACCCTGCTGACGGTAGGAGGTGCCCAGGGACACCCACGGGGCCTGGGGCTGGGCTACACTGCTCACCAGGGTTCCATGTGTGTTCTGGATCAAGCGTTAGACCAGCTCCATGGTCTCAGCATCTTTCCCAAAGGGGGCGTCACAGAGCCGTCCATGGACCATGGCATAGAGCCCAAGTAGAGAGGTCTGTCACAGTCACGGCCCCGATTTTCCAGGTCTCTGGAGGACAGGGCCCTGAGGCCAGGACCCCCGACCAGAAGTGGTGGCTGATCTGGGGGAGGCTGTCCTCTGACCATGGTGGGGGCTGAGCAATGGATACTCTTCTCCTGGCCAGAGGCTCCTGTGCTCTGTGCCCAGCGGGACACTGTCAGAGACCAGCGCTGAGGCTCGCTGTGGGGACAGCCAGCCTCTGCACCCTGTGTCTCCGCTCACCGAGAACCATCTCCCTCCCCCAGCGCTCCCTCAACTGCAACACCACCTACAGCGAGGAGCCCCACATGCTGCGCACGGCCCTGGGCGAGTCCACTGCCTCACTGGACAGCACCGCCAGGTCAGGCCCGAGTGTGCCCTTGCTGTCCTCTGGGCGGGGGTGGCCCAGCTGGGAGCAGACGCAGGCTTCGTCACCTCTGCCCGGAGCCTGCTGGGGAGGCCTGAGGGAGTCCTGCTGCTCTGGTTGGCGGGCGTTTCCCAGCGCACTCAGGGGGGTCTCGTGGCAGAGAACCTCCCAGAGCCCATGTGGCTGTCCTGGCACATTCAGCAGGTGCTCGGTGATGTTGGGTGGCCACATCACATGGTACTGAGCCCACCCTCCCCACCCTCCCCACCCTCTTAGGGTCGAAGGAGGCCAGAAGCTCAGTGTGTCCTCTGGGCCAGTGAGGGGTGGCCATGGGGAGCCAGACTCAACCTTCCTCCCCAGGAGCAGCAAGAAGCCGCCCGGTATGTGTCCCTGGAAAGTGGTCTCCTGGCAGCCTGGGCATCTGCCTCCCGGGGGGTTTTGGCCGGAGCTCTTGTTGGCTCTTGTCTGTCCCACGGCCTCCATCACTGGGGAACGCACGGCCTTGAGGGGGGTCTGAGGCTGAGTCACAGCCATGGTCAGCAGGGACCCGATGGCCATCAGTGGTCCCCCTCTGCCTCGGCAGGGAGCCCATTCCCGCCCTGAGCCCCAGCCCTCCTGTCACCTGCAGGCCAGGACTCGGACTCGGACAGCGAGCTGTCCCTGGATGAGCAGAGCAGCTCTTACGCCTCCTCACACTCGTCGGACAGTGAGGATGACAGGGCAGAGGCCGAGGACAAGTGGGACCCGGCCCATGGCCCTGTCCACAGCACCCCCAAAGGTGAGGGAGCAGCGCAGCAGGCCAGGCCTGTCCCCAGGACACAGACTGGGTAGCCCCGAGGCCAGAGGGAGGCCCTGGCAGGGAAGAGGCCCCTCCTCACCACCCACAGAGCACAGGCAGGGAAGTCTTAGGGCTCTCTCACTGCAAGGACCCCACAAAGCTGACCCCACCTGCTGGGGGGGTAGCCAGCAGAGGCCCCCAGGTGTTGGGGATGCGGTGGGAGGATTGCAGCCTGGGACCCCGTCAGGACCTTCCCTGTCTGAGCCTTGGTTTCCCCGCCTGGAGGGCGTGGAGCGTCCGGACCACTCAGGATGCACACTCCCCAGTGGAGGGACAGTCCAGAGCTTTTCAGGGGTGGGGGTCTCCCCGCCTGCTGACCGCCGCCCTCTTGCCCAGCAGACGCTGTAGCCAACCACGTCCCTCCGGGCTGGCCAGAGGAGAGCCTGGCCGGGAGCGACAGCGAGGAGCCCAGCGAGAAGCCGCACCTGAGGGTGGAGACCAAGGTCAGCGTGGAGCTGCACCTGGACCAGCAGGGCAACCACTGCCGGGAGCGCCTCCCCGACGGGGAGGCCGGGGCCCCGCCCAGGCCCGCGGGCGCGCCCCCCGCCCAGGCCCCCGAGCAGAGAAAAGGTGCGTGTGGGTGGCGAGGGCCCTGCTGCCAGGGAGAGCCCCTGGGCCTGGGGGAGGGAGGGGCGGGGCCATGCTAGGTGGGGGCGGGGCCTGTCAGGTGGGGGCGGGGCCATGCTAGACAGGGCACAGGGCGGGGCCTGTCAGAGGGGGCGGGGATTGTAAGGTGGGGCGGGGCCTGTAAGGTGGGGCGGGGCCATGCTAGCTGGGGAAGGGGTGGGGCCTGTCAGAGGGGGCGGGGCCTGTAAGGTGGGGCGGGGCCTGTAAGGTGGGGCGGGGCCATGCTAGCTGGGGAAGGGGTGGGGCCTGTCAGAGGGGGCGGGACCGTGCTGGGCGGGGTACAGGGGCGTGGTTTGTCAAGTGCGGGGGCATGCTGGGCGGGACAGGGGCGGGGCCTGTCCGGGGGCGGGGCCTGCTGGGCGGGGCAGGGGCGGGGCCTGTCGGGCGGGGCAGGGGCGGGGCCTGGGCGCGGGGCAGGCGTCTGGCGGGCAGAGGTGACCCCGAGTCCCACCACCTGGGCGGAGACCCGAGGGCGCCCGAGCGGCGCAGGGTGCCCGGCCCGCGGGCCAGCGGGTGAGGCTGACCCCCCCCCCCAGGCATCTTGAAGAACAGAGTCGCCTACCCGCCGCCGCTGTCGGAGAAGACGCTGCGGGGCCGGCTGCGGGAGAAGCTGGCCGAGTGCGGGCAGAGCCCCGCGTCCTCGCGCTCGTCCTCCCTGGGCTCCAGCGACGGGGGCCGCGGCCCCGACGGCGCCGTCCCCGGCAAGAGCCCGCGCGGGGAGCCGGGGCGCGAGCGCCTGAACGGGGCGGCCATGAACGTGCGCGCGGGCAGCGCCCAGGCCCCCGGCGCCGGGTCCGAGTGAGTGGCGCGCCGTCCGGGGCGTGGTCGGGCCCGGGCGCGGAGGGGCCGGGGCCTGCGGACACTCGGGCCCGTGGGGTCCAGTTAGGGGGGGCCCTGAAGTCCCGTCGGGCCCTGACGTCCTAGGGCTGGCAGCCGTGCTGGGCCGAGCAGGTGGCCAGCGTCGTCCCCTTGCCCGGGGTCATTCCTACCCGTCTGTGGTCAGGAGACTGAGGTTCAGGGGCAGGGGACTGGCCGCAGACGCCTGCTGACCTGTCCCCGTGGTCCTCCCTCCTGCAGACCTCCCAGCGGGCAGCAGGTGGGAGCTGGGTCTTCCAGAAAGGCCTTTCCAAAGCCTAAGGAGTGAGCGGGGTGGTAACCTCGGCGGCTGTGTGGAGGACACTCCCTGGGCCTGGGCCTCCGGGTGGCCCCGGCTGTCAGGGACGCAGGGAGGCCGGCCCCCTCTCCCGCCTCCCTCCAGGGTAGCTGTGTCCACACCAAGCTTGCGCTCCTCGTAGCCCCGGGTGTCCCTTGTCCTGCGTGGGAGGTTCTGCCCCTCCTGACCTAGGACCGGGCCCAGCTCTTGACCCCCCGCCTGCCTGGCGGCTTCTCCCCACGCACAGAGGCAGTAACGAAACATCAATTTGAACCATCAGGAAACCGTGAGAACGGCCATCACCTCCACCCAGGCTTCTGTGCTGCGTCTCGGCGCCCTGGGACCTGGGAGCCCGAGGGGCCACCCCCTTTCCAGTGAAGCAGGCCCTGGGCCCCTCAAGTGGCAGCCCCGTGACTGGCATGACCACAGTCCAGACCTGAAGCCCTGGGCTGCCAGGGGGCCCGAGGCCCATCCGACCCCGTGACAAGTGCCAAAGGCCACAGGGACACGAGGAGGCGTGGACTCCCGGCCCGGCACAACTGTTTCCTCAGACTGCGAACAGAGCCAAAACCGTGCGCTGGCCTCACTGGGACAGCACCCAGCACCAGCTGGAGGGAACCGCCAGGCCCGGCTCGCCAGGCGTGGGGACGCCGGGCAGAGCCTGAGGACCGAGGACGGCCGCCGTGTGGGTGTCCCCCTGTGGTCCAGGCCCTGGGGCAGCAGCAGGACGGCCCTTTGCAAAGGCACCTGGTCTTAGAGCAGAGGCCTCCCCCGTGGGACAGGCGTCGATACTTCATACGTCGTGCGGAACTGGAAGGGAAGACCTGGCTCGGTTTCGCATCTGTACCGTTGATGCTGGGAGACCACGGAACCATCCATCTCTTGCTGTTTTTACGTAAGGAAGAGGGCACCGTCGCACTTGAACCTGCGGGCGTGGGCGCAGCTGGCGTCCCGCGCAGCAGAGGCAGGAGTGTGTTGGGAGAGAAGCTGGAGCTAAGCCGTAGACAGAGCTGCCCCTGCGGCTTCCACCGCTGAGCGAGGAGCCTCGGGCGTTTCTCACGCAGCCGAATCCACAGCACGTCTGCGTTTCAGGAGGTGGCCCTCAGCTCCCATCTGCCTCGACAGTTGTAGGTCCGAGCCGGGGCGATCCGAGACTGGGCAGGACTCGGGGAGCCCTGCTGAGGTCACTGTGGAAAGCAGGTGTCACACGGCCGAGATTTCCACGCTGGGCCTTCCCTGGCCCCCTTCCCTGGCCCCCTTCCCAGGGCCTGGCTCTGCAGGTGGGGGACTCTGTCGTCCCCCTGCTCCCGGTCTCTGTGGTATTTTAATGTTCGCTCCTTCCCGACTGAGACGGAGGTATGAGGTCTCCCAGGATGTCACACTCCTTCCTGCCAATTTTCTAGCTCTTTCAGACTCCGAGGATCTCGGGGCGGGCTGGGGTCCCACCCCCAGGGTCTAACCAATTACTTCATTTTGCTTCAAATGGCCAATTGTGCAGAGGGACAAAGCCACAGCCACCCTCTCAATGGTTACCAAGCTGTTTTTTGGAAACTCACACCAAGGGCCGGCTGCAACTGTCCCATTGTGGGCAGTTGGCACAGCGTGGCCAGAGGGGTTGTGGAACGAGGCCCAGGCTTACTCAGACACGTTTTATTTCAGTGTTTTCTTTGTTCTTCAAATCAGGTGCCCAAATAAATTATCAGCACAGCTGCTCCCAAATATGAGAAACCATAAATTGGGATGAAAATCTAAGTACAGTGCAAAGGTTTCCACCCTGTATCCTTCTGATAAAATGTGAGCATTGCTACTGACCGCGTGAGGGGAAACCCGTGTCTGACGCTGGTCTAGGACCTCGGGATACAGAAATGAAATGAGATCCGAGCCCTGGAGCCCGAATGAATTATAAATGTGCCTTAGCGGGTGAGTGGCCTTCTGAAAATGCAAAACGGCAGGACCTTCTGTGTTTACCGCCGTCGGGTCGCGTTCTAAGTAAAGAAAGGTTTCAATATTTTTGAGTCAGATGACTGCTTACTGTCCTGCAACTGGGTTGTGCCCCTTGAGGTGTAGTTTTTAATTTGATCAGCACCGTTACCAAAAAAACAGTTGTCATTTTTTCAAAAACAGGAAAAATGTAAACCTATTTTTGTGACTTAAGACTTTATGGCAGAGATTAGACACTGGAGGTTTTGTTGTTTTTTTAAGCAAATGTATATTTATTAATGTTCAGAACACTGGAATTGCAACTCAGATGAGAAAAGAGTCTACAATAAATTAAGATTTTTTTGTTTGTACTCCTGCTGTGCTGGTTTCCCCTCCCCCACGTCCTCCGTTTCTAAGGCAGCCGTGGACAGGACCATGTGGTAGGGGGTGCTGGTGACAGGCGTTGGGGAACAGGAGCTGGGCTGGAACTTTGTTTACGCTCCTCCTGGGGTTTCCTGCAATCTTTAAATTTATGTCTTTCACCCAATTGGGGAAAGTTTCAGCCGGCATTGTACTTTCCCCACTTTCTCTCTCTCCTGCCCTCTGGGACTCGGGTGTTGTCTCTGAGGCTCCATTGGTCTAATTTCGTTATGTTCTGTTCTTCAGATTCGACTGGTTCTAGTAATGGATCTACAAGTTCACGAACTCTTTCCTCTGTCGTCTCCATTCTGTTGAGTCCATCCAGAGAATTTTATTTCAGATATTGTGGTTTTAAGCCCTAAAATCTCCACTCAGCTCCTCTTATCACTCTCTCCCTGCTGTGGACTTCCAGTTCCCCGCGCATTTCTAGAGTGTTTGCTGTACTCTGTGGGGCATGGTGGTAACGGCTGCTTTAACACCTGATTCTAAACACCTGGTCATCCTGGGCTGAAACCTGTTTGTTGTCTTTTCTCTGGGCATGTCCCTGGCTCTTTGTACCCTCACTGATTTCAGAGTGATTCCTTGATGGATATTTTGAATGTCTGAGACTCTGTCCTGTTAAAAACAGTCATTTTTTGCCTGTTTCAGTAGGAAGCCACCAGTTGGGTTCAGACAAGTTCTGTCTCGGCTCCTGCGAGCCGTGGTTCCAGCGTTGGCTCAGTGTCCAGGGCCGTGGGCCTCTGCTCTGCTGCCCTGGGTCTGCCCTTTGTGTTTGCCACTTGGTCTGGGAAGTGGGTGGTAGTTTATGTCAATGGTTCTGCTCTCAGAGCCTTTGCTCTGCCCCCACCTATTGGGTGAGCCAGCACCTGCGTTGGTGTACACGGAAAATGAGGGTTCCCCTCTCCAGCTCTCTCCTCTCTGGGGTTTTCCTCACATGCTCTCACTCCTGGGGCCCCTCTTCTTGGTCCCTCTGTCCAAAACGATGGGTCTCCCCCAGGGTTCCAGCCACCTGCTCTGTCTCGCAGTCCTACCCAGCTGGGGCCCTACTCAGGGAAAATTAGTGGGAACAAAGAGAGAAAAAAACGGGATCCCCCACTCTTGGGCCTACAGCGCCCCCCTTTCTGGGCGTCTCTCGGAGGCCTAGCCCTGCTGCTAGCCACATAGCTCCAGAGATTGGGGCCACCCTTGAGGCAGATCTGGGAGGGAAAAAAGGAAAACCACCCACAAACCACTCACCTCCCAAAGGTGGTTGAGTTTTGCTTCCTCCCCACCCACCTGCTAATGCTCACTTGTTAGAGTGCCCAGTGGTGACCACGAGCAAATAGGTCTGTCTCACCCCTAAAGCCACACTTCCTGGGATCCAGGACCCAGCCGGGGGCCCCGGCAGAGGGAGCAGGCCTGGTCGGCAGCTGGGGGTGTCTTCCGTGGACGTAGCGCACACCAGCCTCAGGTGGGGCCGCTCTGGGACCCGGAGGGATCCAGACAAAAACAAGTCCCCTCCCCAATGCTGTACAAACACAAACGCTAACCCTGAGCACCATCCAGGCCACAGAAATAACCACACCTCCCGCCCGGGCCGTGGGAGCGTCTGCTGCCTCACCTGGCACAGCTGCGGCCCGCCCTCCCCGCACACACCTGGGCAGGAGCCGGGCTGAGGGGCCTGGCCTGACTGGGGCCCAGGGAGGGGCGCAGCCCTAGGACCTGTCTCTGAGAAGACCCTGCAAGGGGCGGGAGCGGGGGCGGCACCCTCCTCCAGCAGCCCTGGACCGGGATGTCTCCCTTTCCTCCGCCTTCTGCCAGCAGCCGTGGGGAGTGGCAGCCTGAGAGCTGGGGCCCCGCGGGAAAGGGCCGGGAGCTCCGTCCTGCTGTGGGTCCCGTCCCCTCCGGCCTGCCCAGGGTCTTCCGTGGGTAGAGCCCTGGAGTCTGAGGGCCCCGGGCGCTTGGGCCGGGCAGGGCAGAGGCCGAGTCCCCGCCACGCTCCTGGCACCACGGCGCCCCCTGGTGGACAGCAGCTGCTAAATCTCTCCCTGAGCACTGCCCAGACGCCTTGGGGGCTAGGGTGAGGTCTGCGGTGCCCAGCGCAGAGCAGGTGGCACTGCCGGCTGAGAGGCTGCCACGGGCACCAGCCACGGGTGAGGCCTGGGTGACCTGGGGGCAGTGGCAGGCGTTAACCCCCTCCTTCCACCTTCCTCCTCTGGCTGACCTGGAAGGCTGGAGGCCTGGCGGGCTGGCAGGACGCGCAGAGCTGTCTGGGGGCTAGAAGGGTGAGCTCCCCTCAGCCACCCTTGCCTGGCAGCCCTCCCTCCTTCCAGCTCCTATCTGTGCCACTCTGAAGATCAGCCTTGCACAGAGCCTGGTGGGCACCGTGGAGGCTCCTGAGACGGGTCACAGCCCAGGCCTCCATTCCCAGGGCTGCCAGAGGAAACTTGAGCCCAGGGAGGCTGTGTTGCCCTTGGGCTGGCGGGACTAAGGCAGCGTTTCAGCCCTGCCTCCATGCTGGTGGATGGTCCCCAGGGACCAGGGGGCCACGGCTAGCCTGTCTGATCCCAACTGCCCAGCACATTGTGGACAGTGGATGCCAAGCTGTGGTCTGCCCCCTGGCCAGCAGAGCAGGGCCTTGGGGTCCAGCCTGGTTGGAGCGGGCAGGCTGTCAGAGCTGGGGACAGCTGAGCCATGCCCTCTGCTGGCCCCCTGGCCAAGCCCTCTGCCTCTCCAGGCTGTTTCTTCACGTGGAACACAGGAATGGTCTCAGAAGTCGCGTGGCAGGCTGCTCTGCCCACCCCCCCACCCTCAGGAGACCCTGCTGGGTGAGGCCTCAGGTACGAGGGGCCAGGTAGTGGTGTGGAGGGCGGGGGCTGGGGAACGGAGGGCTGGGGCTTCACCACTTGCAGGTGGCACTGCTTCCTCTAGTCAGGTGGCGTGAAGATGCTTCTGTGGGCACCGTCCCTGCCCCTCAACAGCCGCAGCTCTCTGCTCCACCCTGTCACATGAGTGAGCCCATGGGGGCTCTTGGGATTGGGGTGGGCCAGGGTCTTCTCAGTCCCCACTGAGGCATGTTGTCCTCCCAGCAGGGTTTGCCCACTTCATGGGGTAGAGGCCGAGTCCCTGGCCCCACACTGGCCCCACTGTGAAGCGAGCGCACCACCTGGGGTGGGGCAGCTTCTGTCAGCCTCTGGGGGATGGGCTGGCACTTAGCTGTCAGCCCCACTCAGTGGCCTGGTCTCAAAGCTCCCCAACCAGAGCCTGTCACCCCAACATGAGGTTATGCTGAGCCAGCTGTGGGGTCCTGAGGACCAGCACCCAGCGAGCCCCTTACCCCAGGCTGGAGGGGGCATGGTGCCAGGAGTAAGGGTGGTCGTCCCAGCAGACCCGAGGTAAGTCCCACTGTGTGGGGTCCTGCCCTCCTCCCTGTGCTCACAGAGGCTGCTGTGAGAATCCATGTGCAGGACAAAATTTATTCAATGCCATCCCTGCAGCCCCTCCACGGGGCAGTATAAACGGGGCACTTGGGACAGACCCACTGGTCAGCAAGTCCTTCTGGCCTCTTCTTGAGCAGCAGGTCAGCCAGGCTCCTGGGTTCCAGCAGCAGAACTGCCCTGGCCACCCCACTCCCTGCCCTGCTCCTCCGCATCCGCTCCTGGCGCTCAGAGCGTGGGACCTGAGCCTGGGCTGTCGCTGGAGCCTTCGGTGGCCGCTCTGGATGTGCTCTTGCCCCTCTGCAGCGTGTAGGCAGACGGCCCCAAGCGCAGGATCTTCCCGCTGCCCAGGCACTCACCACCCTTGTAGAACACGGCGAACTGGAGGGAGAGGCCTGAGTCACCAATGGGACCTGTGTCACCAGTGGGACTCACACTGGGGAGCTTGCAGAGCAGCCAGGAGCCTTGCTGAGGCTGCTGGGCTGGGGTGGGGAGCCAGAGGAGGAACAGTGCTCGGCCTCCCCCAGATTTGTCCTTGCCCTGCGCCCAGACCACAGGCAGGCCGGGCAGCGCAGCTGGGCTGTCCCACTGGCCAAGAAGAGACTATGCTGGCACAGTCGCCGTGGTGGGGAGAGGAGTGTCAGGCGCAGGTGGGCTGGCCACAGCTCCCACCCTCACTGCCCCTGACCTGTGACCAGGTGCTCTGGTGGGAAGTACAGTGTTGTCCTTCCAGCAGAAGCCCACCGGCGACCAGCCCACGGGCGCCATCTGGGGCAGCCAAGCCCGTGCTAGAACCCATCTCCACACCAGGGCCCACTGGGCCACAAAATGGGAGTCCTGCCTCCCCCTGGAGCACAGCACGGGCTTGGCTGCCTCACTCACCTGCCCTGGGGCGAGGGCCCGCACCGCCTTCACGGCCGTCACCCACACGGTGCCATCTTGATTAAGCGTCAGCACGCAGGGCACTGGGGGGAAGAGATGGCCTTGGAGGGACACTGGCCTAGCCTGTGTGGTCAGCCCCAGGCCATGGGACACACACACACCTGGACCCCAGCCCAGCACTGCCTTCCCAGGACCCTCCCTGTACCCACAATAAAGGTCAGCTGAGCCTCTGCACCCCCCGGCCTGTCTCCCTCATGGGCAGGGGAAAGGGGGTTTGAATATGGCATATAATCTGAACACTGGGGGACTGCTGCCCCAGGCCTAACCTCGAAGGCCACCCCTAAACCTGGCCTCTCTGGGCAGAGCCCACCCACTCAGTTACCTAGCGCCATCTGGTGGCGGAACCGGAAGTGGCACTCCATCATCTTGTCCCGGACCAGGGCCGCCGGCGGCTCCTCTGCGATCCAGTGCACACGGTTGGTCCGCAGCAGGTCCCTGTACAGGGCGGGGTGGTCCGTCCGGGGGGCCTGCAGAGTGAACACAAAGATGGTGATGCCCTGGGGCCCTTAGCAGAGCAGACCCCTTGCCCCACAGCCACTCACTGTCCCTCATTAACAATCCTAGCAGCAAACACGCACTGACAATGGGGTGCCTGATGGGAAATGTGTGATTCTCTCAGGGGCCTTCTGACCCCATTTTGCAGAAGAGGTACAGGTACAGGTCACGGTCACACTTTGCGAGCAGAGGTGCCTGCGATCCGACCCCATGGCCTGACCAGCACTCCTCCAAGTTCACGTCTCACTCTGCCCACCACAGCCTGCCTGGGCCAGCGCCAGGGGCATGACCTGCTTCGTGTCTGGCTGGTCTCAGAAAGGCCACTGCAGGAATCCCAGCAAAGCCCAGTGGCTCAGGAAGGACGGACAGATGGTGCTGGGTCCCGGACCGGCTGAGGGGTCTGCGCCTAAGGACCCTGTCCCTGACCCTCAGGCGCCCCTGGCCTCTGAGGATCTAGCAGCCGCCCCTCTGAGGCAGGCCCCGGAGCGCTAAGTCCTGGGGCTCGGGCTCTAAGTAGGCAGGGAGACCTTTGCAGGGACCCTCCTGTTTTTTCCCAAAGCAAAGAAGACCACTAATTTTACACTAAAATCACTTTAGTTCGCGAGTAACTGGAATCGCTGTCCCAGCTTCTCTGCCCCCAGCCCTTCGTAGAGGGAGATGTCCCAGAACTGGCAGGCGAGGGTGGCTGGTCTGCCTGTGAGGAAGGTCTCCTGGCTTTGTGATGGGCAAGGTGACACCAGCTCATCTTCCCAGCACTAGGGCCTGGGGAAGGGGCCAGGGTCACAACCTGGCTCAGTCCTGGCTCCCTGCTGCCATCACTCCACAGCAACTGCTGGGATCTGTGTGCAGCCACCACCTCTGAACAGGACCTTCGCCCACTGACTTGTCTTGGAGTCTTGTCCTCCTGCAAGCTCTGGAATAGGACCTACTTATGGGACCAACACGGTAACAGGGACCAGCACATAGTAAGACCTACAAAGTACCTTAAACAGCATCCCCTGGTGCCCGGGCCAGTCCCGGGAGGGTGCAGGGGAGACGGGTGCCCGTCAGCACTGCTGCCCAAAGGACTTGGCAGCCCCGCGTGGTCTCACACACACTGGGCTCTGTGCAGCCCACTCACCACAAACACATCACCCGTGGCGCTGTCCTTCTCAACCACGAACCAGGGCTCGCGCAGGCCGCCTATCTTGGCTCTCTGGCCTAACGTGTACAGGAACCAACCTGCGGAAAAGTTCTCAGTGAGGTGGGCATCAGTCCCGTCTCAACCAGCACGCCCGTGATGGGACGGTGGGGGGCAGTGAGGGGGCTCTGTGGACCAAGGCACTGCCCGGAGAGGCCAGGGTTCTCTAACCACCAGCATCAGCCCTGACTAAACCAAGCTCACCCATCCCTCACCTGGGCTTGGGTACCTCGCACCCCACAAGGAGCAGCTGCTGACCACCTGACGACAAGGAGCGGGGACAACTCCTTCAGGTGGGCTGCCCTGTTGGAAGCCATGAGCCCCTTCTTGCTGAGCCCCTGATTTGGCTATGGCTTACACGTGTCCCTACCCATGCACTAACCGCATCAGGGCGGGGCATCAGGGCTGCCCCTGGTGCCTGCGCCCAATCCCTTCTGACTACCTCTGAGCAAGCCCCACAAGCATCACAAGACCAGATAGCCAGCCCCCCCATCCCTCCTGGGAATCCACACACAGGCACAGATCACTGCAGGAACCACGGTGCCCACTTCAGCAGAGCCAACCACAGACGCGCCACCTCCAGAGCCAGAACCGGTTGATGGGGGAGGGGGGTATCCACAGTTCTGTCCCCAGCAAGGTAGTCACCCCCTCCCGCCTCAGAAAGGTTTGGCTGTCCAGGAGCTGTGACATCTGTCCACTCCCCAGGGGAAACCACCTGCCCAAACTGAGGTGGGGGGTCTCCAAAGACTGTCCCTGTCTGAGCAGCAGCCCCAGTCCTTCCCACTGCCAGACGCTTGTTGGTCAAGACTCTTCTGGTCATCAGGCCCCAAAGGGCACCAATTACCCCTCACCGCCCCCCCCCCCCGCCCCCCATCTACCTCCTGGGCTGTGAACCCTGCACTGACTCGCCCTGCCCCTGTCCTCCCGGCAGTACTGGGAAGGCTCACAGTGCCCTAACCTCCATGTCTGCCAGTGAGTGAGCAGCACCCTGCCACCCTCTGGACCCCTGACACCAGCTCTTCATACTATCCCAAGCACGAGGCTCCTGACTCCTGTCTGGTGCTTTCTCTGCAGGGTGAGGGCACAATTCTATTTACAGATATCACCCTGACTAGAGAGCAAAGCCTTTCTCAACCAGGCGGCATCCTTGTTACCAGCTGCAGTGCGGAGACCACACCTTGAAATGCAGAAATCCCACATCAAAGCTGCCACCACACCCTACCGTCCACACCTGCTCCCTGCCATCGGCTCTGACTCTCAGGCTGACATGGACGGGACAGGGCACCTGCCATGCACCCATGGCTCCGGGAGTTTGGACAAGCAGCCAGGGTGGTGCCTCACCTTTGTGTGTCCCCAAGACTCTGCTGTCTTCTATAGAGATGAATTTCCCAGGCCGTGGCTCTAAGTACTGGAAAACAAACGCAGTGTTACTACGGTCCTGGCCCAGGGCAGACACGGCCCCCCACATCAGAGAGCACTCACCTGGAGAATGAAGCTCTCGAAGTTCCTTTTACCCACAAAGCAGATGCCCATGCTCTGAAAGGAAGGCAGGCGGCCGTGAGGGGATGGACTGCAGGACGGGCCAACACCCCCTCGCCCCCTGCCCTCTGTGGGCCTCCCCTCCTGCCGGGAGCCTCACACTTCCAGGCCCACCAGCACCCAGCCAACAGGCCCAGCCACAGACAGACAAGGTGGGGCCTGCAGGGTGTCAGCTTCTCAGGTTTGTTATGGTCCCTGACCCTGGATCTTGCCAGCTAAGCAGGCACACCCTCCACACCGAGCACGGCCCAGCCCTGCTCGCAGACCGTCAGACCAGATGCTCACAAAAAACTAAAGCTGCTCACACCTCCAGCCACTGCCCATGAGCCTCCGGGAGAGCGGGAGCGGGAGTGGGAGGTGGGAAGGCTTCTCCTTGTGCCGGGCACTGCAGACAAGAGCACACGCCCCAGGCCTACCTCCTTTTTCTGAAGCACATGATGAAGTCTATTCTCAGCAGCTATTTTCTTTACAAAATCTTTCGTTAGTCCCCCCAGAGGGAAGAGGGCTCTCCTCAGGGCCTCCTGGGAAACCTGGCTGAGAAAGAAGGTCTGGTCTTTAAAGCTGTCAGCTGCTTGGAGAAGCTTTACCGCTGCCAAGAGTAAAGAACAAGAGACGTTGCAGGAATGAGCAGTCACACTCCGCCCTGGTAGAGGCCCTTTCCTCAGACGGCCCTGGTCTGGCTGGGCCACACTCAACTCAACAGCAGGCGGCGAGGAAGACAGCCACTGTGGTGAGTGCAGGGAAATCCCACTCCCGGCCCATCGGCTGTTAGAAGTGTATGGATACAGGGAAGATAGGTTTTACACGACAAGGATGTTTATTCCAGTTCCTACTCTAAATGGTAATGTTTTCAAAGGTGAAATGTCCCAGGAGAAAAAACAGATTTAAAATAAATCCAGCCCATGTGGTGAACTGGAGGAGACAGCGCACAGAACCTCGGCTGAGCGGAGCGTCCTGACCATCGCAGGTGCGCGGAGGCCTCGGCTGCTCTGAAGGACTCACCTCTGGGTGCGGCTACTGGGGAAAGACAGCCCCCTAGGGAGCGCTCTGCTGTAAACGCACTTTCTCCCTGGGTGGACAGGCTTGTGTTTAGAGTCCAGGCGGCCACCTCTCAGCTCTCCTCTGCAGTTTCTCTAGCACCTGCTATTTACAATGAAGGGCCGTTTCTAGGGTTCAGGCAACGCGCAAACGCAGTCCTGATCCCGCCCACGTGACCCTGGTTCAGAGGGGCCGGCTCCTGCTGAGCCAGCTTGGCCCTGCCTGGCCTGCGACAGAATTTCCCTGCTTGAAGTTCAATGGTCAATGGAAACAACTGATGTAATATCAATCTTGTGGCTTCTTTCACTGTTTCTCGCACCTATGCTGAGGGCAGCCTCAACACGCTGTGCTCATGCTCAGAGTAGCCTGTGACATGCTCACAATGCAGTGAACGTTTTCCATCTGTGACCCCGAATCTGACTCTCATGTTAGCTGTGTGGGTAGAATGACTCCCACTTTACAGACGAGAAAACTGAGCTCAGATTACCAATGTGACTGGCCAGATGGTGCAGGCAGAGCATGCAGGGCTGAAGCGGAGCCCAGTCACCCAACTTCTATCCACCGCTTTTCATGCACAAAACACCAAACCAGCTGGAAAATGAAGACCAGCCAGTCAACCAGTTACCAGGCAGATCGTGTGCCAAATACGTTGTTTCAAAGTTCAAATGTGTTGTTTCAAACTCAGTTCAACCAATCAGTGTGTGTAAAAGCCTCAGAGCACCGAGGGCTATTTGCATTGTCTCGTAGTTCTGAGCTATTTTAAAACAAACTCAAAATGTATTACCTTTAAAGAAAAAAGCTGGCAACCCCTATACCATGGAAAGGAAACAGTGCTTGGCGAGGGCCTGCTGTGCCAGGAGCTATTCCCACACCTTCCCTCCTTCGGCCCCGTGTTGCCAACCCCACCTGTAAGGGGGAAGATCTACCAGGTCACATGGCTGGGGCCCAGGACTCTGGGTTGGGGCCAACTAACCCAGGGCCCGGCTCTCTGCTGCCCCTGTGCACTCTCCCCAGGGGCCCAGGTCAGGAGGCCCTATTCCAGGTCTCCAGGGCAATTGAGTTAGAATAAAACAAAACTCTTCAGTGTACCTGCCCCACCGGCACAGCTCAGTGGCTGAGCATCAACCCATGACCCAGAGGATCGAGGTTCGATTCCCGGTCAGGGCTCATGTCTGGTTTTGTGCTCGATCCCCAGCAGGGGGCATGCAGGAGGCAGCCGATCAGTGACTCTCATCATTGATGTTTCTATTTCTCTCTCTCCATTTCCCTTCCTCTCTCTCAAATCACTTTAGTGTGCCTAAAAACACACTGAAAACAGAGAAAAGAGCTCAGCAGAGCCCAGTACAGCAGAAAGCACAGATGTGCAGCTGGGTGAACTGGGCTGAGATCCAGCTCTGCCACCAGAGGCTCCCAGGTCAAACAAGTTCATCCAAGCCTCAGTTTCCTCATCTGTGAAGTGGGACGAGGTGGCCATCCTGACACTGCTAAGAAGAGGGCAGTGAAACGTGAGCATATGAAGCCCTGGGCAGGGACAGGAGCACGTGATGTGGGGCAGGCTGGCCATGTGGAGAAGCGCTAGCCCTCTGCGACCCCACAGCATGGACATTGCTGGCAGAAACGTGGCTCTGAGCCGTTTGTCTTTCACGTGAACATGATGTGTGCTCTTCTGCACACAGACAAGCCTCAGGACAGGCCAGCAGCTCCCCCGCTCACTGTTTGGCTCTGATGGTTTCCCAGGAAAGTACAACCCTGCCCCTCTGATCAGCTAGTCTGTAAACACAGCTCCAAGCCTGGCCACCGGGCCTGCACAGTGAGTGTCAGGTCACACTGGGCACATGTATGCCCAAGCCCTTGAAAGCGTGGTGGTGAGTCCCAGGGCCTGTAACATCCAGTTATGTTGTCAAGAATCTCCTCAAACACTGGGGAACCTGCACACACCTGCACACGGAGTCTAGAACAGGTTATAAATTACGGTCCGACGTCCACAAGCCCGTGCCCAGCCCGACCGGGACTTCTCCTGATGCCCAGAGACCAGCCACAGGCCCCTGGGGAAATGACCCTCCTGGTGAATGCTCGTTTTCAAAGGCCAGCAAGCTCGTCTGGAACACACTGGGGTCCGGCAGGGACGCTCCAGCAATGACCTGCTGCCACGTCGACACCTTCTGCTCGCTCACGGACAATGAAGCACTGACCTGCGCACCGTTACTCACCATTTCTGACTTCAAATCGGTCTCTGAAAAGCCCCTGCGGCCTCCTGACGTGCTTCTGCTGAAAGACCTCCTCATCCTCCAGCGACGTCCTTGCGTAGTGGCCCGTGGCCACCGCGTCCGCCCCTGGGGGTTTAAAAGCACAAGGATCAGACTTTCAACCTGCGCTCACTGCCCGGCCAGCCCCAGCCAAGGCTGCTCACAGGAGCAGACGCCCATCTCCCCCTGGAGGGACCCCCCAAACACAGACGCCCCAGGGAGGAGGGCACCTTAACTCTGTTACACACACGGCCTTCTGAAGTGATACAACGTTGCTACGGGTTTTACTGCATCTTTAAGGGTCTTTCAAAAGTTACTACCTATCCACTCCTCGTTCTAACCTAAGGAGACAGTCAGATGTGTACACAAAGATTTAAGTACATAAAAGTCGTTTCAGTGTTTCTTATACTAAGGAAAATTTGAAACCAACCAAAATGTGTAACACCAGGAGAATATGAAGTTAAAATGCTATTGCAATAGTGACAGCGCCACTTACAAAGAAATGCTACTGACGTGGGAAAATGTGGACAGGAAAAAGGTGCAGGATCCTGCAATCCCAGTTTCTAAATGTTCAGAAAAAGATGAAGAAAAACATCCTGAAGTCTATTCCTTTGATTCTAGGAAGTGAAACTAGAGACGATACTTCCCCCCACTTCTGCTGCTCTGTGCTTTTTCTGGGTGTTTTTCTTGGTAAGTTTTTTAATCCCCACCCGAAGATATTTTTTCCATTGCTTTTTAGAGAGTGGGAAGGAGGGAGAGCGAGAGAAACATTATGTGAGAGAGACCTTGACTGGTTGCCTCCCACATGTGTACCGACCAGGGCTGGAAATCAAGCCTGCAACTGAGGTCCGTGCCCTTGGCCAGAATCCAGCCCCGGACCCTTCAGTCTGCGGGCCGACGCTCTAACCACGGAGCCAAACTGGCCAGGGCTCTGCTGTTCTGTGGTTTTAAGTTTTCTTTAATATATATGTACAGGGGTGGGCGAAAGTAGGTTATAATAATAAATACTACAATAATTGATAATAATGTAAGAATAAACTGTTTCCACCTTTTAAAAAGCAAATGAAGAAAATCCAAATTACTTACCAAGATTGTCTATAGCATAGTGGAAAAAACAGCTGAACTTGATGTGCTTGTTGCAGATGATGTCAGGGTTGGGAGTCCTCCCCTTCTCGTATTCATTCAGAAAATCACTGGAACAAGAGAGGCTCTTTTCACTGAAGCGTCCTCAAAACTACATCAGATAAACTGGCTGCTTTCTCCCTGTCGTTCCAAAACTAGGATTCTTCACCCTGGCCAGTTAGGCTCCGTGGTTAGAGCACTGGCCTGCGGACTGAAGGGTCTGGGGTTCGATTCCGGTCAAGGGCATGTACCTCGGTTGCAGGTTCCATCCCTGGTGCATTCGGGAGGCTACTAGTGGATGCTTCTCTCTCTCTCCCTCCTCCCTCCCTTCTGCTCTCCCTGAAAAGTCAATGGGAAAGTATCCTCAGGTGAAGACTGAAAACAGAACAAAAGACTGTAATTTTTTACAAAACAGGAGAGCTTTGGTCCATGGCCACTTTCAGCACTTTCATCAAACATTTGTTCAAAGCCGGCTGGTTTCCACCTGCCTCTATGATAAGTGACACACCTGGGGAGAACGGCAGCCCTGCCTGTGGCCCGGCTCAGCAGGCTCAGAGCAGCGTGGGAGCCCGTGCTTCCTCCGCACAGCCCGCTCCTCTGCCTCCTCCCCAGGAGGCCTGGGAGTCGGAGCAGGGTGACCACGCGGGGCTCCACCAGCCAGCCCACGTCTCAGCCTGGGAGCCCAGGCCACTTTTCTAACGTGACACATGCACTCCCGAGGACCAGTATCCCCTGGGGCTTACCACAGGCTAAGCACCCCAGCTGGCGGGTTTCTGCCCCACAGGCTGGCTGGGTGAGAGTTCACTGTCTGAGTACGCACGTCAGGAATGTTCTGGTGCCTGCTCCAGGAATTTAAAATTCGATATTTTTGGTAGATGGGATCATTTTTTCATCTAAACTAAAGCTCTCCACTGATAAACAAGGGTTCAAAAACAATGCTGACTGAGAGGGTCACGGTCTGCAGACCGATGAAGACTGCACGTAACCTGCCTGGCTCTCGCAGGTTACGCCCACCTGTTCCTACCACTGCCTCCCACCCCTCAGAAGTGCATGAGACTTGCATTGCTCCCTATTTTCAACAGGTGATGTCATCACACTCTGACCTCTCTTTAACTGTTAGAAGCTGTCACTAAACTGTAAACTACTCAAGCAGGATCCAAGTTTTGCTCTCTGAATGCCCCAAACTTCTGCGTAACAAGCACTGGGTGATGCTGAAGAGGCTGACATTTAGCCATTTATGATGCACACACTGCACCCACCCCTCGACAGCACAGTGGAGGCCTGTCAGGTGGCACTGGCAACGCCGTGGAGCCTGGTCTGCCTGTCCAGTGAGGAGACCCGGCCTGCACTCCGTGAGGGGGACAGCACTGGAAAGAACACCTGGACTCCAGCTGCGAAGGCCAGGTGAGTCTTGAACAGAAGTCACAAATTCCTGAGCCGAGTGCTATCAGAGCTGTGAGCGTCTGGCACAGCGTGGTCACCGAGTGTAACTACACCCACACCCACAGGCAGCAGGGACGAGAGTGGGCAGCCGTCAGAGCTGGGCAAGCTCCCAGGCAGCACGCAGACAAGCTAAATGCGCTAATGCTTCTCCCTGCACCGAGGCTCAGTGCAGGGACGGTGACAAGGGCACACTGGGACGCTGGCCTGAAACCTGGGCTCTACACCAACGCCAGCTCAGAACCTGCCCAGGACTCAGAACGGGTCATTCTACCTGTCCGGCCTTAGTCAGAGGGGGGTTAGCCCTCAAAAATCCACATTTTCTCACATACCTTTAACACCTAGCAATGCAGGGTGAAGTTTAAAAGTACCTGGGTTTCTTGCTATCATCTCAACCATGCAGTGCTCAAGGGATCCCTCAGAGCAGCTTTCCCAGCCCACCCAGACAAGATCTCGACTGTCACTGACTCCAGCTCTCCATCTCTTTCCCGCTATGCTCAGGAACCAAGCCCCATCACACCGTTTTCCAAAGAAAGACCCGAAGGACCTGCCGTCAGAATCACCTGAAGCCCTTGTTGACATGCAAGTCCCAGGGCCACATCACAGACCTGGTCCGGGTCTATTTACCAGCCTGACATCTGCTGCCTGGTGGATCTGTCCTCACCTCACCTCCCATCCACACTCCCACTTGTCCCAAATCCCCAGCAGTGGCATTTCCTCAGCTGCTCTGCCTGCAGCCTTCTCCGTAACTCATCCTACACCTGGCTGCCAGGTTTGTCTTTTTAATACTGAAAATGAAAGCTACACATACTGCTTAGTAACACACCAGACCCTGTGCTATGAGCTTATAATCTCATTTAAGTCCCACCATAACCTTATTAGGCATTGTCCCCATTTAAAGGGTAAGGAAACTGAGGCTTTAAAAAATCACATAACTCGCCTGGTTCATACAGCAAGGGGCAGAGCCAGGACCAAACCCTAACTGAACCCAAGGGTTTTCTGACCCTAAAGCATAACCCACTCTGTTCACATCAGGGCCCCTCGGACGCCTTCATCGGCCACCAAGGCCCACCCCACTCCAGCTCTGAGTGTCCTTTCTCTGTAGCAGCAAGGCCTGCCATGGTTTTCAACAGCCACCACTGCTCATGCTGCCCACTCAGGACGCCTCCTCTACCCCTCTGCTATTCTAGGGGCAGGTGACACAGCCCTGCCTCCTCTAAACATGCAGCTTTTTAACAGACTCTCTGGTATTTCCCACCTGCCACTCACCACCACTTCCTCTTCTGAAGATGACGTCTTCCTCCCACCTAGACCGAATACCCCTACGGGACGGCCCAAGGTTTATACATCTTTTTGTTCCCAAACACAGCACAGTGCGGTACAGAGTAAGCATCTAATAACTGTTAGGATTATACTAGATTTTTAAAGTGTGTGTGTTTTTTGTTTTCAAAAGGCAACGGGGAATGGGTCACTAACTCGTTCTCAGAACCCTCTAAGCACTGACCTACATGGGTCTGGACATTCACCTGGTGGCACCTTCCAGGGGAGACCCCCAGCTTTAGCTCCCATACTAATTTAGCAGCAGAAACATCTCAAGGTTCACGAGGGATTAAAGAGACCTCTGGCTGGTGGCAATAATGGGAATTAGATCTAGGGGTGCTGTGGGATCCAGCCCAGCCTCCCACAGAGCTCCCAAGGGTGCTGAGGCCTCCCAGCATGGTCTTTGGAGCCCCTGTCCAAGGGCACTGGCTGCACGACAGTCTGGCTGACGAGGTGACCTTTCCCTGGGCAAGGGCCCAGGCAAGGGGAGACCTTCACAGCTGTGCCCCGCTCTCACCTGAACACATTGTTCCAGTACTCCTTCACGTAGGACACCTGGTGGAAGGGAATATCTAAGATCTGGCACACTCTGTACGCATCCTCGCAGTCCTTGTCAGCAGTGCACACTCCATGTTCGTCCAGCGAGTCCCAGTTCTTCATAAACACCCCTGTCACCTGGTAACCTGGGGAGGGAAGGACAACTTAGAGAGAATGTACCGAATGAGCCTCGAGTGAAGGGCAAGCAGCTTCTGAGCCCCGAGCCCATGCGCTGCTGTGCCTGGCAGTCCCCGCGCTGCCTCCAGAGCTGACTCACACCTCAGTGCCAGCCGCCCCGTGTGCCCCGCGTGCCCCGGTGTTCCCTCCCCTCCCCTTCTCAGCACGCCTAGTCCTCACAGCACTCGCTGCTGCACCGAAACTGTATGAGCAAGACGGGACCGTTCCACCTACATGACCCTACCCTGCGTCGGCACAGTGCCTGGCACCTGGAGAGAGAGCAAACGCGCTGAAGGCGTGAAGGGCAGAAACTCAACACAACTCTTCAAAGCAAACAAAAACCACCTTTCAGTTACCAGGACAGTGAACTCATTTCCAAAGTTACTTCCAGTTACCATCTAAGATTTAGGCTCTAAACCCTCAGTCATCACGACAACTGAAATTCTGGCTATTTTATGACCCAGCGCCGGCCCTTCCCTGTTGTGACAAACCACCTAAGCAAACACTGGCCGGAGCGGCTTCAGCCTCGGACCGCCTCGTGACCGCCACCGGCGGCTCTGACTGTAAAGGGGGAAGATGGCCCTCCAAGGAACTGAGGCTCAAGGCTTTGCCTAAACTAAAAGGCGGAGTTGGCCAGACCCCCATCCCAGCGGATAGTGGGGCCCCAGCACCTGCCTCCACGGGGGCTCCAGCAGGTCCCGGGTCCCCCCTACAAAGGGCAGGTGCTGTCTTGTGCACCCCGTGTTCCCTGCGCTAAGCGGTGCCCACACAGGAGCTTTACACGCTTGTGGGACAAGCCCACAGCCCCACGCGGGCCTTGGGACCCACTGGGCAGGGCAGGGCGCATGCGGCAAACCAGGGGCACCGACAGTGCGGTGGCGGCCCCACCGGGCGCGGGGAGGAGGGTCCGTGGGGGAAATAGGGGGGCACTGTAACACTTCCAACAACAAAGATAATATGTATTTTTAAATCCTCTCTTCTACAGCCTCGTCCGCCTGATCACTTTTCTCACGGGGACGTGACCCGCTTCCACGGGCACAGGCTCACCCTCCAGGGCGGGACCTCGGGACCGGGTGGGCCCTTTGCTTTCCGGGGGCACGGGACGGGACAGGCCCCTCCCGGAGGCCGGGGAAGCCCGGGGCCCTGTCCGCGCGGCGTCCGGCTTCCCCGGGAGGGCGGGACGCGCGGCTGCCCCGCGGCGGCCGGGAGGGGGCGCTGCTCTCCCAGGGCCGGGCCCGCGCGCCCCCGCCCGGGAGGAGGGCTCGGCGCCGCCCACGCGACGCGACCCACGGCCCCCGACGGCCCCCAGCAGGTCCCGGCCCGCCCTCCGCGTTCCTCCCACGCGGCCCGGGGCCCCCGCCCTCCCCCGGTGACCCGCGCTCGCCACTCCGCTCGGCGCCTCCCGGGACGCCCCCCCCCGGGGCAGGTTGCGCCGACTCGCGCGCAGCCGCCGGCGTCCCCCCGGCTCCCGGGGCGCGGCCCCCACGACGGTACCGCAGCCTCGCGGGGAGGGTCCCGGCGCAGGGCTCGGCGCAGGGCTCGGCTCCCCCAGGCCCAGCCTCTGCACGGGCGCCGGGCCCCTCCCCCGGGGAAGCGGGCACAGGCCGGCGGCTTCCGGCGCCCGCGGTCAAGGACGAGCTGCTCGGGGCGGCCCCGGGGTCAGGGGCGGGCGCTCGTCCCCGCGGCCCGCGCGGGGCCCGGGACCCGGCGAGACGCCCGCGGCCCCGGGTCGGACGCCGGAGCGGCGGCCTCCCCCTCGGGACCCGGCGGAGGGCGAGGGGCGCGGCCACGCGGGGCGCGAGCGGGCCCCCGGGACGGCGGAGCCCGGGCCGGCGCCGCCTCACCTCGGCGCCGCAGCAGCAGCGCGGCCACGGCGCTGTCCACGCCGCCGGACAGGGCGCACACGACGTGCCGCGCCGCCAGCATCCGCGCCGCCCGCCGCCGCCCGCGCCGGAAGTCCCGCCCTCCGCGGCGCTCTGCGAGCCGGGCCCGGCGGGAAACGTGCGACCCGAGCGTCGCGTTCCCCCAGCCAGCCCTTCCCGGGCAAACAGGCCCAGAGGCCCCGCCCCGCCCAGAGCCCCGCCCCACCCCTGGGGCGCTCTGGTGCCTGAGACTCAGTACTGGGTGTGTGTGTGTGTGTGTGTGTGTGTGTGTGTGTGTGTGTGTGTGTGTGTGTGTGTGTGTGTGTGTGTGTGTGTGTGTGTGTGTGTGTGTGTGTGTGTGTGTGTGTGTGTGTGTGTGTGTGTGTGGTGTGTGCATGTGTATTGACAGTGTGTGTGCTGAGTGTGCACGCATGTGTGTGTGTGGTGTGTGCATGTGTGTTGACAGTAGTGTATGGTGTGTGTGCTGTGTGTGCACGCATGTGTGTGCATGTGTGTGTGGTGTATGCATGTGTGTGTTGACAGTAGTGTGTGTGGTGAGTGTATGTGTGTGTGCTGTATGTGTGTGCATGTGTGTGTGCTGTGTGCATGTGTGTGTGTTGACAGTAATGTGTGTGGTGAGTGTATGTGTGTGTGCTGTATGTGTGTGCATGTGTGTGTGCTGTGTGCATGTGTGTGTGTTGACAGTAATGTGTGTGGTGAGTGTATGTATGTGTGCTGTATGTGTGTGCATGTGTGTGGTGTGTGCATGTGTATTGACAGTGTGTGTGCTGAGTGTGCACGCATGTGTGTGTGGCATGTGCATGTGTGTTGACAGTAGTGTGTGGTGTGTGCTGTGTGTACACGCATGTGTGTGCATGTGTGTGGTGTGTGCATGTGTGTGGTGTGTGCATGTGCATGTTGACAGTACTGTGTGTGTGTGAGTGTATGTGTGTGCTGTGTGTGCACACGGGTGTGTGTGGTGTGTGCATGTGTGTGCTGACAGTACTGCCTCTGTGTGTGTGTGCACACGCCCCTGCCTGACAGTACTGTGTGTTGCACGGGACGGGCCTGTGTCGTTCCGCGGCACTCCCAGCACCCACAGAGGTATGGGGCTTAGGTGGGCTCTTCCTTCCTGAAGAGCCCTAAGTGAAGGGAGAACCTAGGCCGTCCCTGGAGGGCAGGTATGGACCCAAGTCCTTCAGGGAGGGGAGGAAGAACAGGCGGGGCTCAGCCTTGAGCAAAGGCCCTGGGCCTCTGGGGCCGGGTGAGGCTTGGGGAACGAAATGACCACATTTAAATTTTAGGAAGGTTTTCTGGCTGCCCTGTGGACAGGAGGAGGCCATGACAGCCAGCCGTCCGGAAGGGGACAGTGGCAACACAGACAGGGATTTGGAGGTAAAATTGAGAGCCCTTGCTGGCGGAAGGATGTGGGGTGAGGAAGGGGGGGGGGGCTTGACATTTCTGTCTGGGAACAGTCACCCAGGAGGCAGCTGGGCCAGTGCCTGCCAGATGAGCTCCAAGGTTTGGGGTGCCTTGGGGCCATGTGCTGGGACGTGGCTGTCCCTGAGTGAAAGGCAGTGACGCACGCGGGGGACGTGGCAGATGGATGATAGAAACAGCAGAGCCTGGAAACACCCCGAGCCTAAGAGAAGAGTGTGTGTGTGGGGGGGGGCGTGCAAATGAAAACCAAGGGAGAGGCCTGATAGGAGACCTGGAGCAGCTGGAGTCCAGTGACTGACCATCCGAGAGGTGGCCTTCAGTGTGGAGTGCCCAGTGTGGCACAGCTCAGACCAGGAGTGCTGCCGGACTCAGGACTGAGATTTGGTTTGCTGCTGGAAGCACCAGCCTGCATGTGCAGAATCTGGGCATTCTTTACTTCAGTGATGTTTTTTAACTTCAACCCTCAGTGGCACATTTCACAGGGTGGCCCAGGGTGCACACCCACCTGGACACATAAGTATATAAAAGAACATACCTCCAAAGAGTCCTTCCCCTTGCAACGTGCTGTGCAACCTTATTTTTTCATTTTATTATTTTTTTAAGATTTTTTAAAATTTTTATTTTTAAAGAGAGAGGAAGGGAGTGAGAAACATTGATGTGAGAGTGAAGCATCGATCGGCTGCCTCCTGCACACCCCCTACCAGGGATCGAGCTCACAATCCAGGCATGTGCCCTGACTAAAAATCGAACTGGCAACCTTTGGGTGCACAGGAAGATGCCAAACCAACTGAGCCACATCGGCCAGGGCTCTTTCTCATTTTTAAAAACTGCTGTGCAGTCCACTAAATTGATTTCACTGAATCATGGTTTGAAAAATGCAGGAAGGAAAAGGCACAACAAGCGAACACCAAAGCTTGGAATGAAAATCACATTAGTTCCTTAACAGTCTATGAGGTCACTAGCGGACGTAAGTGTTTAAATGTGGCTGGTTACTAAGGCAAGCCATCTTCTTGAGAACAGGAATAGTTTTAAGGGTCGAGAGTGAAATGAGGAAGGGCCCAGGGCCCTGTTTCTAACAACTGACAGCTGGGGAGTCATGGCCACTGGTGCCAGCAGCAGGCTCGGGGTGCGTTTAGGGTGGGAGGGGAGGGCCCCCGTGGGAAACAGGAGAATAACATTTTCAGAAGAACAAGGTATCAGGAACACATCCTACACGGGGAGCAATTTCATCTTGCATCTCCCAGAGGTGAGTAGGCCCAGGACCTGGACACCTGGCCTTCGGCAGATTTAGGAGTGGCCATGCCCATGCTCATGTCACTGGATTTTCTGCCCCCACCTAGAAGACCATAGCCTTCCTGGTGTGACAGTTTGGTAAAAGGTTAGGGCAGAAGTCCAGTTTCTGCCCAAGCAAAGGCCTTGGGTTTCAGTCAGCAACCCACCCACAAAGTGGAGGAAACATGACACACTGGCAACATAGTTTCTGCTACTTTTCAGTTACACATTTTAGCTACTTTGTAGCTCCAAGTCTTTAACCACCGTGTATAATCCAGGCCCATGGATGGACCTGCCACGGCAAAGATAATGACAGCCCAGTGCCCCTGACTATAGCGATGTGAGATGTGGATTTCAGAGATATGAGCCTGAGACACCTGCACTAGGAAATCTGTGAAATGTAAAAACCGCATGAAGCTGTACCTTTGAAGCCCCAGAGGGTGGCCATCCGGTGGCAGCCGGGGAAGCTCGCGCTGCTAGACAAAGTGGCTGTCCTCGGAGCCCAGCACTCCTCTCCTGTGCCTGTGTCGCTGCTCACACTGGGGGCGGGTTGGACCCAGGAGCCGGGACAGGAAAGGAGCCAGGCAGAGGGAGCAGCCTCAGCAGGACAGCTAGGCGAGACCAGGCCGGGAAGGAGAGGGGTGCTGCCCACGGGTGGGAGAGGCTGCTTTATCTAATGAGGGCTCTTGGGGGCCTTCTCCCCTCTGTTTGAAGAGAATTAAAATCCCATTACATCTGTCCTGCCCAGGGACACCTGTAGGTCCGGTGGAGCACCTGGGCCCCCAGGAAAGCCTGGCTGGCCACGAGGCAGCCTGGGGAGGGGAGGGCAGTAGAGAGGGGGAGCAGGAGCTCAACCCCAGGCGTAGACAGGACGGCCAGAGCCCCATTCGGTCCCTCTCTCCCACCAAATGCTAAGCCCCCAGAAGATACAGGGGTGCATGAGTTGTGCACCCCACTGTATCCCTGGCAGAAACGCAGCCTGCCCAAACATAGCCTCTATAAATATTTGTTGAGTGAATTCAGTTCCAGACTTTGGTTTTTCTCCGAACTGAGGGGCCGGGCATCAGACGACCCGCGTGGCTATAATACTGCATCCTTGAATCCTCTGCTGCCCACAGAATAGAGGGAGGAGGGGGAGGAGAGACGAGTGGTTCCCGCAGGCTGTCTGCTCCAACGGGCCAGGGCTCCGGCAGGCCAGGGTGTCCCTCCAGCAAGCTGCCTCGTTTTTTACCTCCGGGCATCTTTAAATTAAAGCTTTATCTCCAGGCAGAGCGATGCCATCCCTGTTCACTTCACTTTCCTATTCTTGAGGCCACAGGAGTCACCATTCCTGGTGGGGATTCACTTCAACCAGCACCCTTCCCTCAGCCCTTGGGGACCCAGGTTCCCTGGCCTCCTGCAGGGAGCACCAGGTGGGAGCCCAGAAAGGGATCCAATTTTCTGTCTGCAAAATTTCCTCATAAAACAAATATCTATACAGATTCAGTTTTCAGGCCAGCTAGTTTTTAAAAAACAAACCATTAGAACGGCTTCAGGCAGGGACTATGTTGAGCAGAGGCCCTTAGCTGCCAGGGTTTCCCACTGCCGTCCACCAGGAGGCTCCTGCCTGGAGCAGGGCCGGGGTTACATCCGCGGTCTTCTCAGTTTGCAGAGGAGCCCTCCTCGCAGCAGGCCCGCTCCACGCCACACTGCCCCCCCCCCCCAGCCTATTCTCAGGTGTGCGGCCCGCAGGGCGGAGTCCCCGGGCACCTTCTCTGAGTGCAGGCTGCTCCGCCTGCCCCAGACCTGGGCCTGCATGGAGACCTTTTTATTCCCATTAGTTTGTTTTCATCACATCCCCACGATGTTTTAAAAAACAATTGAAGTTTGAACCTTTAGGCCGCCTTCCCCGCGTGGCCCACCCCCACCGCCCGCCTCTGGCAACCACCAGCCTGTTGTGTCTGTGGGTTCCTTTGAGTTTCCAGGTGTCAGCGAGAGCACACGGCGATTCTTTCTCGGCCTGACTCCTCACTTAGCACGATGCGCCCGAGGCCCACCCAGCAACACCCACGTCAGGCTCTGGAGCCTGGACGCCGGGTCTTGCCGACCGACTGGCACGATAGACAAACATTCCGTGTGCTTGGAAATGAAGATATGCTTTAATGTATTTTCGTTTATTTTACAGTTTAACTTAAATCTAGAATATTTAACTTTTCATACAAACTTAGGTATTAAAAGAGTCGCTTGCTGTTTTACATAAAAAAGGTTCAAAGCAGATTTCATCGGGAGGGCTCCGGACAGGCACCCCGCGCAGTGTGGGGCGGCAGCAACAACGAGGGGGGTATGAACACCCCCCAACCCACAACCCCCCACAGTAATTGTACTTAGGTTCAAATATATTTTTTCCAATACAGTTGCCCCTAGGATTTATTTCTAGGGGTTGAAAACCTCTCTAGGACAGTTCTCGTAGCAAAGAGTGAAATGAAGTTTACTCCACTCAGAACTTGAGCAGCGGCGACTCCATGTTTTCTTTGTTGGCCTCGGGGCTCAGCTGGATCAGAGGAGAGCACAGGTCTATCAGCTGCTGGAGAGAAGTGGCGGAGGTGAGCGGAGCATGCCTGTGGCCCCACCCCAGCCGTACACCGTACACCGGGGACTTTGTTTACTGAAGCCTGGGCTACCCAGGAGCCACCCAGCTGTGGCTCAGGCCAAAGCCACTCAGTAAACCTGGCTCGGGCACACTGACATCTCAAGGGCCACTTGAAGGGGAAAATGCCACCCATTGAAGCACTCGGTCCACCAAACAGTCATGTTTCCTCATCACACACAGCACCAGGGACCCTGGAGTAGAGACGCTGTGACCCCAGCCCTTGGAGAGCTCCCGGGTTCCTGGGCAGGATCCTCAGCGGGACTGGAACCTTGAGCTCTCGCCACCAAATATGAGGTGTGCACGAGACATGTTACCTTAGAAGCCTCAAAGGCCACTCTCCAGGGTCACTGTGATGTCCCAGAATCAAGGAACAAACCCAGAACAGACACAACCCAAGGCTGAAGCCACACGGGCCCTCCTGCCGTGCCTCACCTGTCCCACCTCGCGGAGCGGCTTGGGTGCAGTGTTTCTGTCTGTGTCCGGGGTGTTCACCAGGAGGTCGATCAGAGGCCGACTTTCAGATCCCAGGGCCACGTTCGCCTCTGGAGTGTTGCCAAAGTCAATGAGAGGGTAGTCGGCCAGGGGCGAGCCTCCTGCCTTCGGAGTGATGCGAAGCTGATCCAGCTGGATGTCCACAAGAACAGCCTGGACAGGAACACAGGGTGTAGAGGCGATTCATGAATCCTTTTACCCATCGTCTTGGGAAAACAGGTCTTGCTGTCCCAGGGGGCCAGCAGTTTGGAAAACCATAGAAGGAGGGCAGGGATGGGCTCTTGGTGGGGAGAGCTGGCTGCCCTATGCACCTCCCTCCTGCCAGTGGCCAGCCCTGGAGCTCCCATGGACCCCTCCCTTCTGCCCTGATTCCCCTATGTCCTGTGAAGCCTGCCCTCAGTCAAACGGGCAGAGGTGTGGCCTTTTCCCCCTCCAGAGGCTGCAGGTGTCAGTGGCCTATCTCTGGCTCAGCTGGCCCTGGAGGCCGCATCCCAGGATGGAACCCTGCAGGGGCGACCCCACCCGCCCCGTCCTGAGTTACCACGTGGCTTCCAGGCCGGTTCTGCTGACCCGATGAACAGGAAAGCAGTCTATTTCCTTTACCTCATGGGGGACCGTCTCCTCGGGTGGCTGTCCCTCATCCAGCGCTGGTTCTGTGGGGAAACTTTCTGGAACAGTGACATCACCCTTTTCTGGGGAGAACCGGAGAGCCTGCGGCACCGCAGCCCGAGGAGAAAAGCTTTTGTCAGGCGATACTGCAGAGCCCCGGGGTGCGGCCTGGCTCCTGCCTCCACTCCCTGGAGCAGTCCTGCAGAGGAAGGAGGGAAAGTGGTGAGGAAGGTCCTGTGCAGGCCGGTGTTGGAGAAGGGACCACAGTGGGGAGCACCCTGCTCCGTCAGCACTGATTTCCCAGGTCCCATCAGCCCTGAAACTCTGCCCTTCTGGTGTCAACAGCACCCATTTTACTCCCTCTGCTTTAGGCTATTAAACAGGAAGAAAGGAGCGAGGTCACTTGGGGAGCTGGCCTCCGTCCGAGACTGCAGCCCTGCAGCTTCCCTGTGCCGGACATGCCCACCCACCAGCCCGGGAGAGCCCCTGGGCCGTCCCACAGCCGCTGCCTCAGGAGGCTGGCCTGGCCTGACGCCCGGACAGGTGGGACCCCCTCGTTACACAATCCACAGCAGGGCCCCCCGGTGACAGCGCCCCCTTCCAGGGCAGACGATGCTTTGAGGACTGTTTCCCGATGGCGCAGTGCGCACCGGCCACCTGGCTGCCTGCCCAGCGGGCCCTCAGACTGACTTGCAAGATGAAACCACGGAAAGCATTTTCCGTAAATTAATACATTATATTCTTTTTAATACTTTAAACGGTTTATAACAACCTGAAAAAAGAATTTTTTCCTCTATTTACATGTAGAAACATACAATGTACTTAAGCGGGTCACTGTAACTGGTCACACACTGGGACGTCCGTTTGTGTGAGCACAGCCTTGGTCCTGCCTCGTCTGCTCCCGCCCCGTCTAACACACACGCTGGCCGCTGGCCGTGTCCTTCCAGGCTTCCCTACTCTCACAGGGCTGAGAGACATCTGCACACAGATAAATACACGCGACACACACGCCTGCCGTGGGCGGGTGCAGAGTTTCACACACCAGGACCTCTTTCTCAGCCATCGTTTCTTTTACAGACACGGGTCCCGTTCCACGCCCTCCTCTGCACCCTCTCGCTCAGGATTCCTATGGAAACGCCCGCAGGTCAGGGGGTACAGGGCTCACCCAGGCCTCTGCCTGGCGACCTAACTGCTGGCTGGTTTCCAGTGGTTGCCGCCAGTGTCTCCGGCTGCCGCAGGCATCTCTGTGCCTGAGCTGCAGTCTCATGGGCGGCAGGACTGCTGGGGTCAGAGGTGTGTGTAGCCGGATTTTTTTTTTTAAATATATCTTTATTGGTTTCAGAGAGAGGAAAGGAGAGGGTGAGAGAGCGAGAAAAACATCAATGATAAGAGAGTCATTGATTGGCTGCCTCCTGCCTATAATCCGGGCATGTGCCCTGACCAGGAATCGAACCCCAATCACCTGGATCCTAGGTTGACGCTCAACCACTGAGCCACACCCGGCCGGGCTGTAGCTGGATTTTGACAACCTTTCTGAACAATCCACCGTAATTCCCGTTTCCACCAGCTGCGTCTGGAACACCTCCCCCACCCTCCCCAGCCCGGAGGAGCAGGGCGACCTGTAAGAGCTGCCTCCGAGCTTCTGATTAGCGTGTCCCTGGTGTGGTGAGCCGGGCGCCTGAGGTGACTTCACACAGACAGGCAGCCTCCCCAGCACCGGACTCACTGGAGGCTTTGAGCTAACAAAGACTCACTACGGCCTTTATTTTTCTCTCACCTCACTGCAGACTTTCTCCGGGGCTCAGAGGAAAGTCTCCGAGCAGATGCACACAGGGGAGAAGCCAGAGTCCTGGGCATGGTTTTAGGGGTCACCCATGGAAGGCCGGAGAGCCGACGGCTGGCAGGTGTGGGCAAGCAGGACATGCGTTTGGTGCTCAAAGGGGTCCTTGGGGCCAGCCCTGAGGAACACCGAGCAGGGGTGCTGTAGACGACCCTGGAAAGACAGAACCGGGATCTTAAGTACATATGACAGTGGAAACACCTAGCTATTCAGCCAACATGCTAACATAGCAGGAAGTCCTACGTTTCAACACAACAGAGTCAAGCCAGCAGCGCCCATGTGGGCTGCTCCCCGTGGGGCTGCCCCCGACCCTGTACCCTGGCGTGGGCCTGGTGACTCCTTGGGCAAGGCCCCGCCTCTGTCCTCACAAGTACCCATCAAGTGTAACCACACTTCACAGGTGGTGGCAGGAGAACATGCTTCTCAGGAGGTTCAGAAGAGATCTGTGCTTCACTGGCACAAATACTCCCATAGGACACCCTGACCCACAGCGGGTCGCTGGGCACACGTGGACGTGCAGGGCCACTGTGTGCTCATTCACTCCCAGGCTCACAGCTGTCAGAGCCAAGTGAGGACACAAGTGAGTCACCAGGGCACCTGTTCCCCAGGCATATCTCCTTCCCTCCCTGGCGGTGCCTGTGGCAGCAGCTCTGAAGGCGGCTCCACTGGGTGGCCTGGCGGAGAACCGCCCCGCAGGGGGCCAGCCTGCGCCTAAGTGAACTGCGGTGGAGGTAGAAGTGACACTGAGAGACGGGGCAAGGCCCGGAGGCATGGCCGGGCCGTGGGGTCCCCGTGTGTACGAGGGAACTGCGAGAAGTCAGCAGGTGCGCGTCTGTTTATAGTCATGTGGCCCCTTACCTCCCCGCCGACGCGCAGGACTGCGGCCTCTGTGCCTGAGAGAACCTGGGCGTCGTGCTGTCTGGGGGTTCACCTGAGACGAGAGAGGAAGCATGTGGCTCGTACACCGTTTGGTGCCAAACAAACTCATTAGGTGCACAGTGAGCAGCTGCACACGTGTTGGGCGAGACGCCAAACTGCCGAGTCGAGAAGTGCTGGGAAAACTGCCTCTGCTCACACGGCTGGGACATGCTCACACGGCCGGGACACACTCACATGGCTCACACAAGTGGGACACGCTCACACAGCCGGGACTCACTCACACAGCTGGAACACACTCACATGGCCGGGACACGCTCACACCCCAGCAGCCAGCTGGAGGCCCTGGGACACAGCCTACTCAGCAGAGACTGGGGGAGGCCACACGTCAGCAGCAGGGCCGAACTGCCCCAGAGCGAAGGCTCTTTGAGACTTGTGCCACTGCAGCTCGAAAAGAAGCCTCAGAAGGAACTAACTGTCTTGAAGTTCACTGCCTGCCACAGCAACATGCAGCTCCTTAAAGACAGACAACCCAACCCAGACATTTGGAAATGTGAAATTTCAATGTCTGGCAGACAATAAAAAAGTATTAAACATGCGAAGAAGTGGGAAAATTGACCATAACCAGGAAACAGACCCCAGAATGACAGGGAGGATGGGATTAGGAGAAACAGGCCTTGAAACAACAATTATAAACATGTTCAAGAATTTAAAAGAAAACACAAACACCATGGGGACAAAAATGGGGAAACTATAATGTAGGGAATAAAAAATTAACCAGATAGGCTTAGCAGCAGATCAGACACACACAGAAGAAAGATACCTGAACCTGAAGATAGGACAGTGTTAGCACAAGAGAAGGGCTGGAAAAAGGGAACAGCCTCGCTGACCCGTAAGCACCAAGAAGTCTGCTACACACGTGCTTAGAGTCTCGGGAAAAGAGGAGAAGCAAAATAAATATCTGATTTTTCCAGATTTGATAAAAAATATCCACCCATGGCCCTGGCCAGCGTGGCTCAATGGTTAGAGTGTCAGCCTGCTCACTGGAAGATCACGGGTTCAATTCCCGGTCAAGGGCACGTACCTGGGTTGCAGGTTCACTTCCCGCCCCTGGCTGGGGTGTGTGTGGGAGGCAACCAGTCCATGTATCTGTCTCACATTCATGTTCCTCCCTCCCTCCCTCTGAAAAGCAATGGAAAAAATATCCTTGTGTGAAGATTAAAAAAATAAAATAAAATAATAAAAAAATCCACCCACAGAACAAAGAAGTGAAGTACCCTCAGGCACACTAAACACAAAGAAAACCACAGTGCAATTCGCATGATCCAAGTGCTGAGACAGCAAGAGGAATCCTAAGAGCAGCAGGGGACAAGGTGCTGCCTGGAGGGAGGGGTGCAGGATTAGACACCCCCGGCCTCGCATCCGAACGAGCCAGGGACACGCGCAAGGTGCCCTAAGGAAAAGAGCACGAAGAAATCGTCGTCACCAAAACCGGTCATTTTTAAACGTTAAATATAAATTTTTCACTATTCTAAAAACACAAGAAAACTTCTCTTTTACTCACCAGTAGGAAACTTGGGAATTTTAAACTGGTTCGTAGGGGCAGGCGTCCCCTTCGACTTGGAATTCAGAATGGAGTCTCGCCTGGCACTCCCAGCCCGGCTCAGCTGAGAAGATCGGGGCAAACTGGACTGAGCATTCAGCCTCGGGCCTCCCTGTTCCGGCGTCCGTGGCTGGGGGAGAGCCGGCGTGGCGGGCGCCAGGGGCGGCTCGGCTGCGGGCTCGGCCAGCCCGGGGCACCGGCTCTGCCCGCACACAGCCGCAGGGCCCGCCTGCAGAGCCGGCCGGACAGCGGTGGCTCCCGCTCGGCCTGGCTGGCTGGGGTTGGAAGGAGGCCGGGAGCTCTCTGCGGAGACGCTTGGGCATTCGCTTGATTTAGCTGGAAGGGGAGACACACAGATCCAGTCACCACTCAGGCTTACGTGATCTTCACTCTACGATGTTATTTGACACACACACATAAGGTAAGCTCTCTTCAACATAACTGCTTAAAATGCTTCCCAGTGAGAAAGATCACCACTGTCAGGATGATTCCCATATAAAAACATATGACACGATCACCAACGTCCTGCGTGTCCACCAGGCAACATCCTCACACGCGGCAGCCCAGGCTGCTCCTGGCCCGGCCAAGTGTGTCCTGAGGCTGATTCTAGACAGTGACCAAGGTGCGTACGAGGGCACACAAGCTCACGCCCCCGTGCTCACTGACCACGCGGCAGCAGACACCCACCCTAGCAGAGTGGATGGAACGAATATCCTCAGGTGAGGATTAGAAAAATAAAAATAAAAAAACTGTAAGAGCGTGACCGACGCCACAGCTCACGTTATACCAGGCGTAGCGGGCACACCACATTCCTGCCCCGACTCCGTATCCGACCCAGAGGCCCCCCGTTCAATCTGCCCCAACCTTTCCCAGAGTGCGGAGTGCAGACGCCATCCACAAAAGTGGTGCTGACACCTGGACCAATGCGGCAAAACAGACGTCCTAACCCTGGTGTCACGGAACTTCCTCCCTGAACACGGGCCACGGGCCAGGCTGGCACCTGTTACCGTTCTAACGCCCACAGGACACTGCCGGAGGTCTCCCCCCTCAGTCTATAAAACTATGGAAACAACTTAAGTTCCTGTGACCCCCACCCGGCAGGGAGGATTCCAAATCAGATCACCCGGACTCCAGCTGACACTGCTCACGCTCTGAACAAAGCGCACACTGTGTGCCTGGATGAGCATCCGAGTCCATGCAGCAAACAATCTGAGGAGGGGCTCGTCCTTCAGAGCAGGAGACCCAGGCCTCTCCGCACGGCCTCTAGGGCTCCTACCTTCACCACTCGCAGCCGCGATTTAAACACTCATCCAGGAGTTAAAGGGTCACAGGCACAAGATTACCTGGAACAGTCCTATTCTGAACACCCACACCTGGCTACATGTCCTCAGGGGCTGGTCTTGGGCACCTGAGCGCTCGCCCACTTTGGGATGGCTTGTACCACCCTAAACTAAACTGCCCTCTGAGTGTATCTCTCCCTGAGGGAGGGGAAGCACCCCCCGGGCGAGGACCCTGACAGTCTCCCCTGCTCAGACCACAAGCCTTCCAGAGCCTTCTGCTGAGCCTAAGTGGGTCTGTGAGAACCGTCTTTGAGGGACGGCCAGCACTCAGGGCCTTGCCTGGCCAGCTCTGGGTCCAAGCTGAGTGGCGGGTGCCTTACCTGTGCCAGCCGCTGGGGAAGTGCACACACTGGTGCTCACGCCAGAGACAGACCCCCGGGAACGGGGCTTCCTTGCGAGACTGACAGCACAGCCAGGTGGCTTTAACAGGGTTTTCTTCGGCCCCACCTGAAAAAAATGTTAAAACTCAGCAAAGGTCTCATTACCCACCCATTCCTTATTCCTGTGAAAGTGGGGTGCTTTAAAATAATTTTTAATAACTTAATAATTATCATCTTGAATGAGAAGAGGAAGGTCAAGCAGCACTTCTCAGAGTCCCGCGGGAGCCTCACCAGGGTGCCCGCTGGAATGTGGACTTGGGGGCCCAGATAGCCCCACGGAATCAGCAGCTGTGGGGCCAGCTTTGGGCAGTTTGTGCAAGTCCATACAGCTCGGTTTGGCCACCAGTGCTGATGGGCAAACAGCAAAGATGTGGACAGTTAGTCCCATGCCTGGGAGGAGCTGAGGTTTCAGGCAAGGACATCCCACGTCATCCCGCCACGACCATGAGGGCACAGAGAGCACCTAGCTCTGCCTCAGACACACTGACGTGACCAGAGACGTACAGAGAGGTACCTTCTCTCTACCCGCACAGCTCACAGTGGGCACTGTGCCCAACTGCCTCCCAGGGATCCCATTCCCAACCTTCATTTTAACGCAGAGACGCATCCCACACATACAAAGCTGCCGCCTTCCTCCCTCCGCTCACAGGCCACAGCCCACCCGAGGGCCCAGCCAGCCCACCTTGTTAGGCACAGGGAGCGACCGCTTGCCCTGGACCAGGTGGCTTCCTCTGGCTGGCAAGCTGGTAGCATCCTGGGCAGCGCTGGGCTTGTCAGGGGGCATGTCCCCACGGGGTTCCTTTTCACTGAGGGTTTTCGTCCTGGAAGGACTGGCTGGTTTTTCTCTCGTAGGCTGAAATTTTAAAACTGAAACGTGAGAACTGTCCAGAATTTAACACAGTACAGACACTGAGGCTTGGCTCTGGAGCACCTGCAGACGCCATCTATGTCCCCGAGGTCGGGGGCTCCTTCATTCATCAGCAAGATAGAGGGGAGCAGCAGCTCACTTCCTCCACCAACTCCCCACGGACAAAACAATGACGGACTCGGCCTTCTTATTAAAAACGAGGTGAGATAATAAATACCAGGAGAGACAGGGCCTCAGCTGGAGACACTTCAGGCTAAACCTGGAAGCAGTCTTCCCGACACCCACCTTCCCTTGCCCTAGTGCCCTCTTCCCGACACCCACCTTCCCCTACCCCAGTGTCTCCCCCACGAGCCTCCAAGACACAGCTTCCTGGAGCTGGCTGGTCATGCCCACAGGCACATCTGCCCACTGCCATGTCCCAGGACAGCCCACTGGTTAACACCCGGGACGGAAGCATCTAAACTAAGTCACAGTCAGGAGAAAGATGCACAGATACTCCAGGAGGGGATTTTTGGAAGTTGCTTGTTAATGCAAATGAAACCCCTAGTGGGTGGCATGTCCAGTGTTGTGACAAAATCAAAGAAAAATGTCGACCAGAATTTCCGAGGAGGAGTCTTTAAGTCCTGACATCAGCAAGGCGGCCCTGCCCAGCTCCCAGCTCCTGCTCTCCCACTACCATGAGCCCTCGAGCAGCTCCACCTCCGGGGTCCTCCAGTAAAGGTTCCCACGACAGGGCGAACCTCGGAGGCTCGTCAGCAAGGGAGCCTCCCGCGTCCCGACCGGCACCCGGGCGAGGCTGCCTACCTTCTCCAGGGCCAAGTGCGTGCTCCTTCCTCTCACAGACGCCGCGCGGGGCCGCAGCAGCTTGCTGACCACCTTCTTCTGAGCCGCTGCCAGGCTCGGAGGGTGAGCGGGACTTGGTTCCACGGGCAGAGAACAGGAAGAGAGCGGCGGGCCCTGCGTCTGGGGGAGGCCGGCCTGGGCAGGCGCACGCTGTGGGCCCGCGCCCGAGGGGGGCTGGATCCCCGCCGCCGGCGGTCCCCCCAGGGGGCTGTCTGCCAGGTAGTACGTCTCCCTCTTAAGTGAGGTGGGGCTTTTCTTGGTTTTATGTTCTCTCTCGAACAGGTCCATTTTTAACCTGGACTCCTGTATAAACCTCTCCACGGCCTGGCTCCCGGGGTCCTCGTGCCTGGCTGGGGCGGCCGCGCTCCTGCTGCTGCTCTCTATCTGCAAGGCCAGCAAGCGAGCCTCCTTGTAAACCTCCACGAACTTCTCCCCGCTGAGGGGGCTCCAGCGGAAGGGGCTTCCTGATGCCGGCAAAAGAGGCTCTGCGGGACTGGGGCTATTTAACTCTAAACTGGCAGCGATACACCTTTCCTTGTGCCCAACAGGCCCAAAAAAGACCTCGTTGTCTTCTTCCGCACTGTTGTGAAAGAAAAGGATTATTAATCACGCCGGCACTTAAAGGGGGGATTTGACTGCAGCTACGCCCAAGGCCAGGGAAGAAAACTCAGCTGTTTACCTTAAAGAAGACAACGAAAGATCGAAGTCAAATTTTTCATCGGCCAAAAGAAGAAGTTCTGGGGGGAGAAAGTCTGCCGTTATTTTAGGGCTGGCGCCAGTAAACAGAAAAACAGCTGTCTCTATCGCTATCAAAATGCTTACGAAATTTCACTCCCCAAAGTGTAACTTACCATCATTTTAATGGTCACATTGTCATAGGGGGCTCTAGATTACCTTACGTTTTGCATTTTGTTTTGTAAAATAGCACCTGATATTCAATGTTCGCTAAGCTGTTCCCAAAGCCCAAGTGCTTTTTTTTTTTTTTTAATATGTTTTTACTAATTTCAGAGAGAGGGAGAGAGACAGAAACATCAATGATGAGAGTCACTGATCGGCTGCCTCCTGCATGCCCCCTACTTGGAGATCAAGCCCACAACTCGGGCCTGTGCCCTGACTGGGGATGGACCCGTGACCTCCTGGTTGATAGGTGGACACTCAATCACCGAGCCACACCAGCTGGGCCCCAGTACTGGTTTTAAGACATAATCTAAACTGCACTTCTCCCATCATTCAGGTGGCTACCCGAGACTAGCCAAGTCGTCCTCAGGTACAGAACATTTTCAGATAAACACCCTGCTTACAAACTACAAAACAGCTATTCCCCTTTTGAAAACAAATTCAGTACTGTTCAAACACACAGTAGGGACTCCATGAGTAGACGTGTTTGTTGACTGCCGCCTCTTCTTGGAGCCCATCTGAACCACGTCCACATTCCCACCATGGTGCCTTCACAGCCAGATGTGTTTACTAGCCTGACCCCCCTCTAACAGTCAGGCTCTGGGTTAGGGGGTCCCTCTGCTGGGAGTGGGGCGCTCCCTCCTCTAGCTCCTGCTCCCACTCCAGCCTGCTTCTCCCTGGGGCTCCCACAGCACCCAAACCTGTTCTCCACCACTGAATCGGCCTCACTATTCTATAAATGTCTCCTGACTCTCCTGTGGCCCCAACTACACTGTGAGCTCCTCCAAGACAAACATCTAATTCTCCCAAACTCCCCAATGTCCAGCCAAGGGTCTGTGCCCTCAGCAATTATCTATCAAGATGCACTGAACTGAAACTTCAATCAGGCTTATACAGGACTTCACAAAGCATGTCTTAGCAAGCTTAGCAAAACCACAAAACCAAAAAAGTACTAATATCCTAATTAGGCCCTAATTAGTCAATTCAATTAGTCCTATTACCTAATCAAGGGAAAGGTGGAGAGCACAAATGCACAAAAGAAATAAACAACAGTAACCAGAGAGAGAGGATAGTAAAAGATTCATAAACAAGTTTGCTCAACTCCATGCACATAACCTAAGCACTTGACTGAAATGGATAATTTTCCAGAAAATAGAATTTATTTCTTGTACCTAAATTATATAAATTAATTTATTTATAAAACTTGACACCAGGACTAAGAAAAAAATCTTTTAAAAAACTGGACAAATTTATTAAAGAGTGATTCTCCCCTGGAAAACCTGAGTCCCAGGTGGTTTCATAGGATAATTCTATCAAGTCTTTAAATAATACAAAATTCCAAAACTATTTACATTGCTCCAAAGGACAGAAAAAAGAAACCTTCGCCCAGCCGGCGTGGCTCAGCAGTTGAGCATCGACCTAGGATCCAGGAGATCGCGGTTTGATTCCCGGTCAGGGCACATGCCCAGGTTTTGGGCTCAATCTCCAGCAGGAAGCAGCCGATCCATGACTCTCTCATCATTGATGTTTCCATCTCTCTCTCTCCCTCCCTCTCTCTGAAATCAATAATTAAAAAAAAAAAAAAAAATGTCATGACTAATGAAAGCAGCTTGAGTGGAGGGGTGAGGGCAGGAGGGGTTGGTTGGGGTTGAGGGATGTGAAAAAATAGCAAAGCCAACAGAGAAAGCTCTGAGCGCGGCAGACACTGCAGTGGAGAGGCCACGGGGACACGCGGGACAGGAGTGCATCTGCGTGTCGATGTGAGAGGCAACGGACGGACAGAAGCAAGGGTGCAAGGGGAGGGCGGCAGAGGGCTGAAGTCCTGGAGAGAGGCAGCGGGCTCAGCGCAGGTGGAAGGGACCGGGACCGGCATCTGGAAAGGATGCCACAGTAAACAGAGAGGGCAGCTGCAGACGCCTTCCTCAGTGCCCTGAAGAATGGACGAAGGTTAGCAAAGCCTCTAGGGCGGTTTCTGCACAGTGGAGGTGTTACGGGCACTTGGCCACCCAGTCTGCCTGCCCCACGTGGGTGTTGGGGAGCAGAGGATAACCCGCTTTAACAGAAAAAGAGGCCCAGCCGGGCGTGGCTCAGCAGTTGAGCATTGACCTAAGATCCAGGCGATCGGGGTTCGATTCCTGGTCAGGGCACATGCCCGGGTTGCGGGATCAGTGACTCTCTCATCATTGATGTTTCTATCTCTCTCTCTCCCTCTCCTTTCCTCTCTCTGAAATCAATAGAGATATATTTAAAAAAACAACAAAAAAAAAAACAGAAAAAGAGGACACTGCCCTTAACGCATCCGTGAGGCCTCAGGTGCTCTCACCTGGACACTCACACCTGAGTGGAAGCCAACCAGACAGCGAAGTCACAGCCGGGCTGACTCACTCACAGGGTAGAGAAGGCCCTGAGCCCGGTTAGTAGGTGGGAACCAGCAGCCGACAGACAGAAAGGATCCCAGTCAGTCCCACAAGCATCCCGGTGCCCGCGGAGCCCCGGGGGGTGTTCTGGGGGTGCTGCGGGCACTGGGGGTGCTGCAGCAAACAAAGGCGGTGACAATCCCGTTCAGGGGAGAACTTAAAGCTGGGCGGCAAGGTGGGGGGAGAAAAACCAAAGATAAAGAGGCAGACAGGCCCTGGCTGGTGTGCTCGGCTGGGTGGAGCGGGGCCCCTGCACCCAGGAGTCGCGGGTTAGAGCCCCGTTGGGGCGCAGGTGGGAGGCACCTGGAGGATGCTTCTCTTTCCCTCCCTCTCCCGGCCCCTTCCTCTACATCAAGGAAAGTCACGTCTCTGGGTGAGGATTTAAATTAGTAACAATAAGAAGACAGGCGCCTCCGTGCGTCCCCTGGGCCCGGAGCCCGTGAGTGAGTGAGCTCCCGCACCCAGTGCCCGCAGCCTCCCTGAGCTCCCGGGGCCGGTGCCTGCAGCCTCCCTGATGAGCTCCCGGACCCGCTGCCCCCAGCCTCCCTGATGAGCTCCCGGGGCCCAATGCCCGCAGCCTCCCTGAGCTCCCGGGGCCCGGGGCCCGCAGCCTCCCTGATGAGCTCCCCGGACCCGGTCCCCCCAGCCTCCCTGAGCTCCCGGTGCCCCCAGCCTCCCTGAGCTCCCGGTGCCCCCAGCCTCCCTGAGCTCCCGGGGCCCCAGCCTCCCTGAGCTCCCGGGGCCCCCAGCCTCCCTGATGAGCTCCCCGGACCCGGTCCCCCCAGCCTCCCTGAGCTCCCGGGGCCCGCAGCCTTCCTGAGCTCCCGGGGCCCGGTGCCCCCAGCTTCCCTGATGAGCTCCCCGGACCCGGTCTCCCAGCCTCCCTGAGCTCCCGGGGCCCCCAGCCTCCCTGAGCGCCCAGCCTCGGGGCGCAGCGACGGCCGTACCCTCCTTCCTGGGCGCCTCCATCTCCGCTTCTCGGGGCGGGCCGGCCGCAGGCTCCTCGCCGCCGCCGCCTTCCATGCCCCGGGCTATCCGGGCGGGCTGCAGGGAGGAGGGGGCAGCCGTGAGCGGGCGTCGGCCGCAGGCCACCCGGGAGGCGGCTCCAGGCAGCTGAGACGCGGCCCGGCCTCCGCGGGGCGCCCCTGCGGGCCCGGAGCTCCGGGGGCGGCAACGGCAGACCCGGCTCCCGGCGAGGCTACGGGGCTTTGATCCGCCAAGGTCCCCACGGAGCATGCGCGGGCCGCCGCCGCCCCCGCCCCGAGCCCACCGGGCCCCCTCCCCCCCTACCTGCTGCGACGCCGCCGCCCGCACGCCTCCGCCCCGGATTTAAACGCGGCGCGGCGGGAGCGGCGCGGGCTGCGATTGGTCGGTTTGAAAAGGGCTCTACGAGGTCGCCGTGGCCTGGTGCATCCTGGGGGTTGTAGTCCGCGCGCCTGGGCGGGGGGCGTGGCGCGCGTGCGCACTGCCTCCGTGCCCGGGTGGGCTGGGCTGGGCACGCCAGGGACGGGTGCAGACCCGGGCGGGGTTCGCTCCGAGCCCCGCGGTGTCCCTGCAGGTTTAGCATCAGGACAGCTCCGTGTGGCCGCGGGCGTGGTTCTGATCCCCGCTCTCCATCTGTAGATGGAGAAAACTGAGTCCCTGTCGCAGGGGTGCTGTTGCGAGGACCCGCCTTGAGCAGCACGTGGTTCCCACCCCAGGAGGAGGCCCCGGTCGGCGTCTGTCCCGGGAGCGCAGAGGCGGCCCGGGGCGCACAGGGTGGAGCCAGCAGGAGCCCCCTGAGCTGAGCGGCGGGGCGCCAGGCCAATCAGTGAGCTCACCTGAGACTTGGGGCTCCCCCCGGGGTGTCATGCAGCTGCTGCTCTAGTGACCAGGGCCTGAGGGATGGAGGAGTGGGTGGGAAGGGGGAGCCCGGGGGGCCCCCGGGGTCTGCTCCAGGAAGGAGGGAACTCTGGAGGGAGAGCCCCGTGCTCAGGGACCAGTGAGCCCGCGATCCAGCCAGGCTGGGAGGGGACCCGCCCAGGGGAAGCCATCCTGTGCCCAGGACCCCACTAAGAAGCCTTCCAGGACAGCCGGGCCACCTCTGGGCTCCCAAGTCCCTGGGTTCACACCATCCACACCCTTCACCCCAGGTTGCTACGGTTCCACTTCATTTCTGATTCCAAGTCCAGCTACTCAAGAGACTCAGCTCCTACAGGGCAGGTGGGTCTCAGTCATCACTGTCCTCCAGCCTCACCCAGTGCTGGGCACCAGGCAGGAGCTGAGTGAGGCTGGGCAGGATGGGGGCAGAGGGGGGGTGGGGGTTAGTAGCTTGGAGGGATCCCGGCCTGCACTCTGCATTCCCCTTGGCTGGTCGTGGCACCCGACACATCTTTTCTATCTAGGGGCTCCCTCTGCAGCCTCTGTCTTCACCCCCACCGTGTTCCGATGTGCTGGGCCCCCGACCCTTCCTTTCCCACCCATCATCTTTTGCTCAGGATCCTGCTTAACTGGAGAGGAGAGCTGGTGCCAGAAAGACCCAGGTGCAAATCCCAGCTGCAGGTCTTGGTCAAGAGCCTTTGGGTGCAAGAAACAGGAAAAAAAAAACAAAACAAAAAACAGCTTCACGTGGGCTTTAGAAAGAGGAGAATTTATTGGCTCAAGGAATATAAAAGTCCAGGAGTGGCCCGCTTCAGGCCTGCATAGAGAGAGGGGCTCAAAGGAGGGTCAGGCCATCTCCCAGCAGCCTCTCTGGGGTCCTGCTCACCCGCAGGCAGGCCTCGCTGTTGACACATTAAACCGAAACCTGCGGCTCGCTCAGGAGGGACGTGGGGCTAGGTTAACATCTGGAAGCAGGACCCGAGACAGCGCTTGTTGAAGCCACATGTCACAATGCTTTGGTTTTTGCCACAACGGGGCAACCAGAGTTCAACCCTTACTCCCCAGAAGGCACGCCAGCTCAGTGCCCGCTCAGTGCACTGCGCCGTTGGACTGAAGTCACAGCCCACAGAGGAAACCATGTACCGAGGCCCCTTCACAAGGCACAGTTCGGAATAAAGAGAAAACAAGCCCACATCAGCATCACCAAATGCCCCAGGCAGCTCGCAGAGGCAGCAGAGGGGCACCCATGGGCGTGTGCTCCCGTGAGGAGGGCACGGGCACTGCAGCTGGGCCGAGGGGGCTGGCTGAGATGAGGTCCCCTCCTCCAGGAAGGACAGCAGCCTGAAGCCAGTCTCTGCAGGGCCTCCACTAGCTGTGACCTGGGCAAGTCACTGCCGCCCTCATTGGTTCCCTCACCCCCAAAATGCACAATAGAACCTGCCTGGAAGACGAGGGTTTATCCCATGGGCAGCCTGGGATGGGGGTGCCCCCAGGGGCTGTGAAGACTCTCCTCCCCAGCGGAGCCACCCCCACACCCCACCCCTGCTTCCAACCCTTGAACAACCAGGAGGTGCAAGGTCCCCTGAGAAAATACAGTTTGCAAGGCCCGTGGTTAACAGCAGCACCCACATCGGTTCTGACCACGTAAAACTGCACCTTGGCCCTTAACAAGAACTAGCAGAAGATTCTGAATCGTGTTTACATAGATTAGCGGCCCCTCTTCCTGTAGCTGCGGGCCACAGGACTTTCTGGTTAAAGCTGCAGACTCCCCGAGCAGGCCTAACTACTGGGCATGTCTCCTAAGCCTAGGACGCCAGCGGGGCAGCCCATCTGGCGGCTGGGGCAGCAGGTGTCACTGCAGGAGGTGGACAGCGGCCGCCTTGCGGATGAGCCGCTCCGTCAGGGGCGAGTTGGGCTTCAGGGCGTCGCGCTCCATCAGAAGGCTCCTGCAGAAACAGATGGGCTGTGGTGGAACCTCCTGGAAGGATATGGGGGCCCGGTGGCCCCTCAGCCCTGAGGCAGGACACAGGCAGCCTGGGCTGGGGCTGAGGTGGTCAGAGAGCAAGACACTCCCCTTCCCAGGTTGCTGGAGAGGGGACAGCATTAGGGCAGAGGGGACAGGCTGACAAAAGCCCAGGCAGGAGGCCTCGCCTTGGCCAGAGACCAGAGAGAAGGCAGGAGGTGGGAGGATGGGAAAGGTTAGACGTCCAGAGCCCAGCCGGTGCAGGCATGTAGTGGGGGCATCAGTGTTTGGAGAGGATCTTTACAGTGACCCCATGATGCCACCAGGGCCAGGAGCTGCTAAAGCAATACAGGTGGCTTGTGTGTGTGGCTGTGGAGGGGGAGGAGCACAGGCATGTGTCCCAGACACCTCAGAGTTCCACCAATTCCGTGAGCCCACGCCTGTTTCACCAGCCCCCTGAGCACCTGCAGGCTCTGTGGGAACACTGTCGGGCAGCTGGGCCTCGCCTACTGCGGGCCACTTAAGCCTGTGCCTAGACCCCGGGGCTCTGCATCTGGGCTCAAGGCCCAGCCAAGGGCCTCCTTGGCCCCAGACTATCTCCCTACGGCCATTCTGCCCACCTGGCACCCTTCAACTCCTTTCTTTCCCCTTCCCTTGGTGTTCCAACAGAGCACAGGGGACCCGGGCAAGGAGGGGCCTCACGTCTCACCTCAGGAGCACATGCAGAGCAACAACCAAGGCTGCTCTCCAGCACCCCCAGTCCTCCAACTATATCCCTCCAGCCCCTGTCCCAACCAGACCATCCTGGTCTGGTTAAGTCCCCTGGCTTCAGGCCTCCCTGAGCTATCACTTCCAGGGGGCACCCTCCCTCCCTGACTCCCTGCCTGCTCAGTGCCTCAGTCACAGCATCTCAGAGCAATATGCCTGCCTTTGTGGCAGTTTTAAGATATTTGCTTAGGACCAGTGCCCACCTAGGAGGTAAGCTCCAGGAAGCCGAGGCCTGGGTCTGCCTGCCCACCATGCCTCCTGGCACCCAGCACAGTCAGGCAGGAGAACAGAACTGAGGCCTGAAGGATTGGCTGGTGGCAGCCAGGTGAGGAAAGAGAACAGGTATCCAAGACGGAGGGCACAGCACGTGCAAAGGCCCAGGGGCCTGAAAGAGCAGGACAGGTTCGGGTAACTGTAGCTCAGTGTGGCTAGAATAAGGAGGGGCTGGTCTCCTTTGGTCAAGTTGAACAACAACAAAGATCCAAGCACCCCCATAGCCTGTGTCTTCATAACCTCAAAGGTAGGAACCGCCTCAGACCAGGGGACATAGGGCCTGCTAAGCATGCGGAAGCCCATGGGGAGACCCCGTGTGAGAGCTGTGACCTGAAAACCCTCCAAGCCTGGCTTAGGGACCAAGCGAGGGACTCACCGAGCCACGTTCCTGTGGGCGCCCGAGGTGCACTGTAAGGCCGCGTGGACCAGTAGCTGGTTGAAGATGTCCCTCTGGAAGGTCAACCAGCAGGTCAGGTTCCCATGACGGGGGAAGAAGGAGGGGACCGCCCCACCCACTGCAGACTGCCTGTTCTCAGGCACAGACTGACTGGGGGGTGAAGGTAAGGACACCCCCACACTGTGGGATGACTCCTCGGGGAGACGGGGCTGCTGGGCACGGGGGCTCCTGGCAGGCGGCCCGAGGTGGGAGGCTCACCTGGGCGTTGCTGCCTCCGATCTGGACGATCCGGTAGCGAATGGGCAGGAGGAGCTCCACCACGCGGTCGGGGTTTCCACTCTCGGCCTCCACCAGGGCCTGGCACAGGGGCAGCCCCACGTCGCGGGCCAGGAGGTGCTGGCAGTTCTCCCCGGGGGACCTACCAGCCCAAGAAGGTGCCCTCAGTGGCCAGCCCCCTCACAGCACAGCTGTCTCCCGCCTGCTCAGCCCGGTGTCCCTGGCACTGTGCCTGACACACAGTAGGAACTTTGATTGGGGGAGTTGACAGAGAAACAGCAGGAAGGAGAGAACAGGACTCTAAACTCAGTCCAACAGGGTTGAACTCGTTTCCTAGCGACCTGGCCCTGGGCTGGTCCCCCAACTTCTGGCCTCCGTTTGCCCATCTGTAAAGTGGGAGGAGCTCGCAGGCTGTCAGAGGACTGCGGGCAATGCAGGCAAAGGGAGGCCTGGCACTGAAACTGGCACCAACACCAGGACTGGATGGCAGGAGTGACACGGGGACTAGACAGCTGTGGAGGCCCGTGTCTCCCACTGGCCCGCATGCGCCTGTGACGTGGGTCCTGAGCACCGGGGCCGGAGGCAGCAGCCTGCTCCAAGCCTCTCTCAAAGGCAGGAATCAGATACTCAGCGTTCCCTGGGATGGAATGACAGCCCCCTAACACCGGCCACCTTGCCTGGAGGGAGGGGCAGGACAAGTGGCCCTGGTGGTGGCCAGCCCGAGCTATGACAGCGGTTACCCTCCACCAGGCCTCAGGACGAACCACAGGGGTTGTGGACCCTCAGGACTCGAGTCTCCAGGTGGGGGAGGAGGGGTGGCCGCATCTCATGGACCGTGCTGTGGAGGACCTGCCCCCTGGCCTCCCTCTGGCCTCCACTGTGATGGGAAACAGCTCCCACGAGTGCCAGGAGCCTGCCAGTGGGGCGTGTCACTGTCCTAGCAGCCTGCCTCAGCAGGCACTGGCCCCAGTTTGCACATAGGGAAACTGAGGCTCAGAGAAGAGAAGTGCTTGTCTGGGATCTGAGATCTCCTCAGCTGCGGGTCTCTCTGGTTCTGGGACCCCACCGTGTCCCCGTGGGAGGCTGCCCAGTGCCATGGAGGCTCTCACACCCACCCTGGGGATGGAGAGGCAACTGTGTCCTGGGAGAGACCACAGCACCCTTGCAGGGTACACCCACCCACGGCGTGCATTTCTGGAGGGTACCCACCTGGAGAATGGAGGGTGCACACCTGTGGACACACACCTGGAAGCAGCCCTCCACGCGCATCCCCAAGGCTGTGCTCACCGATGGGACCCCACCCCCAGCCTCCCTAGCTGAGGCCAGAACCCTGGCCCTCTACATACTCGCTGGCCTCCTGCAGGGTGGTCAGCAGCTCCTGCGTGGTCTGGGTGTCCCGAGCGCCCAGGGACGCCATCAGGAAGTGTGCGTCGTTGAACAGCAGGATGTGGTCGCGGCTGTGCTTCTGGGTCACGGGCAGGACATCCCGCCACCGCTCGCCCACAGCCACCCCTAAAGACACGGGAGGAAAGCCACAGCGCAGTGTGAGGCTCCCGCATGCATCCCGCGCCCGGGCCTCCTGCACCTGCACAGCCACGGGGGCCCTTAGGACCCTGCTCCGGGTGAGGAAGGTGGGCGGGTGAGCAGGGCTGGCTAGCAGCCCTGGCCTCGTGCTGAGGCCTTGGGCCCAGTTTATGTTACCTTTGTTCAATTATAAAAGCAATAGATGCAGAAGGTAGAAAGCTAATTTTAAAAACGATCAGAGCCCAGCCGGCGTGGCTCAGTGGTTGAGATCACGGTTTGATTCCCGGTCAGGGCACAGGCCCGGGTTGCGGGCTCGATCCCCAGCAGGGGGCGTGCAGGAGGCAGCCGATCAATGACTCTCATCATTGACGTTTCTCTCTCTCTCCCTCTCCCTTCCTCTCTCTGAAATCAATAAAAATATATAAGAAAGGAAGGAAGGCAGGGAGGAACTATTGGAGGGTTTTAAGTTGTCTCTGGCGCCCTTAACAAATCCTCAAACCACTTCTTAAATTCTTCCTGTGTTGTTGCTGGTCCAGCACCGGATACATAGTAGGTGCTCAACAAAAACCTGCCGGATAGATAGCCTCCTTCCCTTTGTGTCCACATTTCCCAACCCTAGACAGTCCCTCCTCCTGATCCACTGGCGGACACCACCCCCACCTCCTGTCCTGCCGACTCCTGGAAGCCACCGGATTCCCCTGCTTCTCCCGTGGGCACCTCCACACCTAGAGACGTTGCCCCTGACTCTGTTTCTCAGCTGGTCAACGCTGCACGTGGCCCTTGGGTCTCCACTCTGTACCGAGGGAGTTAGTGGCCTGTCTTCCCTCCCTCCACCTGCCCCAGCACCCCTGCCTCACCCCCCAGCCTCCGAGTTGCCCTCATCCTGCCCCCTACAGTTCTGGGTGGTTTCGGCTGGACCAGGGACACAGGCCTCCCACCAGACCAGGTTCCAGTGTCCCAGCCTTGCCACCTGGACGTCCAGAAGCCGCCTAGACAGTGCAGCAGGCTCCTCACGGATCCCCGGCTCACTCCCCGACCCTCAGGGCTCCTCGGGATCTCCCGACCTCCTCGCTGCTCCTCCAGCCTCCGGCCTCAGCTTCCCCCGGCTCAGCCCCCACTGCTCAGAGGATTGTTCTCAGGGGCAGACTGGAGCCTGTCCATCCCTGCCCAGCAGGCTCCTCTAAGACCCGGAGGAAAGCCAACCTCCCCACCCTGACCCTCCCCAGGGCTCCCAGCTCCCACCACCTCCCAGCCTCCTCTGCTCCATGCGGCCACACTGCCCCCACCCTCCAGCCACGTGTCCCCACGACAGGCTGCGGGCTCTGTGTCCTGGGGGCTTTGGACAGGCTGCTCTCCGACTGCAACATCCTTTCCCATCTCTGCCTGGCGAAACCCTACGTGCCCTCCCATGGTTCACATTTCACCTCCACTGGGAAGCCTTCCAGGATCCCTCCTGAACTGCACGCCCTGCCCTGGTCTCACCCCCACACTGTCCTGCAGGGTGTAGGGTGGGTCCAGGTTTGGCTCTGCTGGGCCTGGGGGAGTAGGAGACCCACCGGGCACCCTAGCAGCTGACTGGAAGCCCTAGGTCTCCCCGAGAACTGCAGCCGACCTCAGGCTACGCACAGGGCACAGGGTGACTGTTGAGAAACGGCTGTGAAATCCCAGGTGTTTGAGAAACCTCGCCTCCCTTGTTCTAGAAAAGGAGGCAGCACCCGGAGACAGGCAGCCAGGTGCCACCTGTGCCCCACAGACCTGGTGGGCAGGCTGTGGGAACGGCAGGGGCCACCCTGGGCATGGGGCCCGAGGCCGGCACACGGCCGGGGAGGGGACTGGAGGAAAGGGCAGTGGTGGCCTGGTCCCACGGGCTCAGGCAGCCGGGAGACAGCAGCGGCCCTGGTGCCCAAGGCCACAGCTGGGCACACGTCCCAAGACCTGCAGCGGGACCTGGAGGGCCTCGCTCACAAGCTCCGGCACAGCCCTGGCCCCTCATCATGGGGGAGGGAGGGGAGAGGAACCCATGGGGAGAGCACGGGTCTGGCCACCTTCCATCTGCAGCCGGTACAGCATGGAGCAGGTGTCCACCACGTCCAGCATGGCGCCACTGGCCCGCAAGCTGGGCAGGATCTGGAAGACAAGGGTGCGCGGGGCCTCAGCAGACACAAGTCACCACCCGCCACCATGCCCTCCACCTCCTCGCCAAGGCTCAGTGCACTCCAGGTGCAGACCTGAGGCAAGAGGGTACCCGGGGGAGCTCGTGCGGGGCCCTGGCACCTGGCACCTCCCACCCCCAGCGTCGGACCATGCTCACGGGACACGCGTCTCCCTGGTCCCCGGTTCTAGGGGGCTGTTCTCTACCTCGAGGCACACGGCTCTCGTCACCCTGCAGTTCTTAGCACAGACTCCTGACAACTCAATGGGACGACCTCAGGAATATGTCACTGAGTGTCTTTCTTGGGTGTTCAGATCCCCAAGTCACAAGCAGCTTTCTGACCCCAGGCCTCTGTCCTTAAGCCCATTCTGGGGCAGCTGGGACTTAGGCTTTTTTCTTTCCCCTCTTAAAAGCATATCTGAGCCCGGCCGGCGTGGCTCAGCGGTTGAGCATCGACCCATGAACTGGGAGGTCAGGGTTCGATTCCCAGTCAGGGCCGTACTCGATGCCCAGTAGGGGGCGTGCAGGAGGCAGCCGATCAACGACTCTCTCATCAACGTTTCTCTCTCTCTGAAATCAATAAAAAGCCAAAAAACAAAACCCCACATATCTGGGGGCCGGGGGAGCGGGAGGGGGAATGAGTGCTTAGCGGGCACAGGGTTTCAGCTGGGAAGGTGAAAAAATTCCATAGGTGACGGTGGGGTCAGACGCCCACCAACGCGAATGGGCCGGTGCCACAGCACTGGACGCCTAAAAATGGTTAAAATGGCGGGTTTTATGTTCTGTTCATTTTCCCACAATAAAAAACCCCTCTGGGAAGACCGACGGTCTCCAGAAAATGACAAGGACAGGATGCGGTTCCAGACAACCAACCGCGGTGTGTCACGTCCAGGAGGGGGCACAGCCGAGCGCAGGTCCACGTCCCACAGGTTACAACACCGCTCGGGCCGTGGAAACTCGCGCCGAGTCTTACCCAAGACGCGCTCCCGCGCCAGCCGCTGTTTCTGGCCCGGGCAGCGGGGGCCGGGCCCAAAGGTCTAGAGGCCAGAAGCCAAACCGCGCAATCGTGGACGTGGACTTACGTGATCGTCGTAGACGGTCAGCGCGGCCTCATACTCGCCCTGGAAATGAAGTTGCCGCGGTTAATGCCGGGGAGGGCGAGGTGACGCTGGGAAGTGAACCGAGAGCGAGGTGGCCGAGGCCCCCGCCGTCAGAGGCCGTGGGCGCCCCCAGCGCGGACCTCGGGGCGGGAGCCTGGGCCCGCTTCTGCTCCGGGCTTCGTTCCGGTCACGCGAGACGGAAGCGGCCTCGCGGCTGAGGGCAGGGCCTGTCAAAGCATTATTTCCCGACGCTTGTCCCCCTGCGGCCAGCTCCCTCTTCTCTGTTTCCCTCACTGCACGCCTGGTGGCGGTCACTGCTCTCGGCCAGGCAGCATGTCCCCGCATTCTCCAGGCCACCACACGGTCCCCGCCTTCTAAGAGTTTCTCTTGGGACACTGAGGGACCTTCTAGAGTTTCTCTATTAGAAACAGGCCTGCAGGAAGCACCCACATAGTGGGAACCAGCAGCAGAATCGCTGGGGACCAGGGCGTCCCCGCACCTGGCTCCCCTGGGGCAAAGCGCTGGGAGCGTCCCGTGGCTCCTGCGGGTACAGTGCGTGGGCTGGGGCTCAGCAGGCCACCCCAGCAGCAGAGGCACTTGGTCTGACTGCACATGACACCTGAGATTTCCAAGTGCAGACAGTGAAAAATGCCTGGAGCGGTTTAAGCCTGAAAAGCCATTTGAGCCCTGGTGGGTCTGGCTGGGTGGTCAGAGCGCTGGCCCTCGCACGGGAGAGTCGAGGTTCAATTTCCAGTCAAGGGCACGTACCTGGGTTGTAGGTTCGATCCCTGACCCCATGCAGGAGGCAACCAATCAATGTGGAAAAAATACCCTCAGGTAAGGATTAGCAAAAAAAAAAAAAAAAAAAAAGCTATTTAAAAACAGGAAGGCTTTCCCAGCCGGGCGTGGCTCAGGGGTTGAGCGTCGACCTAGGGTCCAGGCGATCGGGGTTCAATTCCCAGTCAGGGCACATGCCCGGGTTATGGGCTTGATCAATGACTCTCTCATCATTGATGTTTCTCTCTTTCTCTCCCTCTCCTTTCCTCTCTCTGAAATCAATAAAGATATATTTTAAAAAATAAAAAAAATTAAAAATAAAAACAGGAAGGCTCTCTTGCACAAAGACACCGTTTACCATTTAAGTGTGCAAACATAAAATACTTCTCCACGGGATACGAGGGTCAGAAAAGGGTGGAAAAGCATGTCTTTCTCCGGACATTTTCACGGGGTAAGACAGCCGGTTGGTCATCTTACCTTTTCAATCAGATACAAAGCCCAGTGCCAGTAATTGTGACAAGCGAGCATATCAGAGTCCTGGGGAGAGAAGGACAGAATCAGAGAAAAACCTGACGGCGTCGGAGGGAAAAAAGAAACGGGTGCTGTTTGCAGAGCCCCACAGCCCTGAGCAGGGGGAACATGTCCCAGCACCCAGCGCAGGCCGGTCTGAGCGGCGCCCGCACGCCATCTCCTTCAGTGCCGGGGAAACTGAGGCTGGGGGCTGCCGGCAGTGCATGGGCCCCGGGCTGGGAAGCAGGAGAGCCCGGGTCCACACAGAGGTCCCCCAGCTCCTCTAGCCTAGTCCTCCTTGCATGTGGAGTGGAGAAGAAATCCAATGAACAAGAAATCCACCCCAGCGCAGGGGCCTGCAGTGTGTGCAATCAGCGCAGGGCTCCCCGGGAGGGCACCGGGACCAGGGAGCCGGGCGGAGCTCCCGCAGGTCCTGGCAAAACCCAGAGGACAGCGGAGTAGGTTGACTCCTGGACCGTTGCTGCTGGCTCGCTTCAGGCCCCACCATGAGCCAGCCCTTCCTTCTACAAGGCTACTGCTGACGCTCCCTCCTCGGCCTGGACGCCACCTCCCGTCTCCTGGAAAGGGGACTGACAACACCTCCTCCGTGGCCCATGTCCACTTTGCATGCGTGCTCCAGGACGCCAAACTGCCCGGCTCCCCTTCCTCCCCAGCCACCACAGGCCTTGGTGTCTTTGCTCAGGCTGGTCTTTGGCTGGGATACCACCCATCTCCCCCCCCTTCACCTGGCAAACTCCTACACACCCTTCATTACTTGGCTCAAAGGATGCCTTCTCCAGGAAGCCTTCCCTGACCACTTCCCCCCCAGCCCAATTCTGTTAGATGCCTCCTCTGGGTTTCCACCTCCCCGAGAATGCCCCTGGCATGATGTGGTCCATGGGCTGCTGGAAGCTGCTCACTCCACTGGACCAGGTCTTTTGAGGACAGAGAAGTCCAGGCTGGACTTTCAGTGGGTCCCCAGGGCAGGGCACAGCCTGGGGCAGTGACTGGAGGAAGAAAGCAAGTCCCAGGCTGCACCGTCCGCTGCAGAGCTGTCCCACCAGGCCAGAGGCTGCCAAGAGACATGGCAGGGGACAGACAAAGATGCCAGGTGACTAGAGCCCGCTGGGAGATGACCCCAGCCAGCATGGGCTGCCTCATTTTATGTGTTTGGAACCAACACCCAAGAGAACTTGCTTGGGGCCCAGGGCATCAGAGTTGTCACAACAGCAGGTGTACAGATGAAGAAACCGAGGTTCGGAGGGATCAAGTTCATGCCCAGGATAGAGCCAGGCCTCCAACACCCAGCCCGGTAAAATCAGAGCCTGGGGGTGGGGGTGTGCATGGAATGAGCTGGAAGGCGCTGGCCAGGCCTCCCCCGCATCCCTAGGTTCTGCCTGGATAAGCCCCTGACCTCAGCCGGGAGGGGGCAATGCTGCTCCTCCCACCCAGACCCCCACTGAGACCCAGTGCTCCTGCAGGGACTAGCAGGGTCTATGCAGGGAGCCCGAGGCAGGAACCGCCCCCAGACCCCCCCAGGCTCTCCCATCCCCAGACCTTGGGACCCTTAGGAAGACCTGAGTGAGAGCCACACGGGTCACAGGTCTCAAACGCTCTCTCACACCTGTCTGCCTGCCGTAGCCACACCACTGCCGAGAAGCCAGAAGCCCACCTCCCCGTAACTTACAGATGCTCCTGGACTGACACAGGGTCTCACCCCAATACACCCACCGTCAGCTGAAAACACCCCAAGTCGAGAATGCATCTATTTAATGCATCAAACTCTGAACCTCCGGGCCCAGGGCAGCCCACCTCGAACATGCGATCATCTGACATCAGCCTGTTTTACAATAAAGTGTCAAATGTCTCACGAAGTTTCTTATGCGCATCTCTCTCACAGAACCCCAAGTCTAATCACTGTAAGTCAGGGACCCAGGCCAGGGAGCCGCTGGGGGACGCAGGCGACCGCACCTGCTTCCCGGCCTCTCCGCGGTTCGCTCAGTCACTGGGCACCGGCCGCTCATCCAGGCCGGGGCAGAGATCTGCTCTCCTGGCTGGCAGTGCCCTGGGGAACCCACATGGCAAAGAGAAAGGCAGGGCAGCAGACCACACCTGGCCAGGTGGCCAGGCTGTGCCGGACGCAGGTCCGGGAACAACAGGTGCACATGGAGGAGGGCGGGCCACCACAGCTGGGGACGCCAGGAGTGGGAGCAGTGACGTCCCAGCATCCCTGCCCCACAAGAGCACCTATCCCCGAGCGCCAGCCCTGCAGACACATCCCCTCGCCGTCACCCTGTCGGCCCCCGGCAAGCCCGAGCACTCCCTGAGCCCACTCCTGGGTTCCATGCCAAGCCCGCTGGCCGGTGGGGGCAGCTCAGGGCGCTCATGGTTCCCACCCGTGCCAGGCTCTGTTTTCCTGGGAATTTTCTCATCCATTCCTTTTACACCCAATGCCTCAGGCCAAGACCAATTCTAGAATCACCTGCAAAATACCGGCAGGTGTTGGGAGGCGTGTGGCCTCCAGGGGTCACTGTGGTCGACGGAACCGCCTCCCAAGCACAAGTTCCCCTCAGCTAAGCTGCACCTGTAACTTCTGTCCACAGGCCCGGGCTTAGCTAAAGGGATGGACAGGATTTCCCGGGTAGACGGCCCATCGACCCGACTCGTACCTTCCAGTGGGCCTCTGAGCGCTGCATGAAGTCTAACCCGTCCTTGATCTCCGCCTTCATCTCGTGAACGTGGGCAACAGTGTGCACTGACCACGCGTCTGTGGGGTTCACAGATAGAGCCTGATGGGGGAGGGGTTGAAAAGAGTCCAGACGACATGGGTCAGTCGGGCTGCCGGGCGACCAGGCGTCTCCGAGTTATGCACAAGGGCCTGAGCTGGGCAGCCGGGTATTGGGGCGAGGCAGGTGTGGGGACGGGGCTCGGCCTCAAAACAACAACGGCCCCGAAGACCGGCCCTGTGGACCACCTGCAAGCTGCTGCCAAAGAGAGTGTCACTGCCCATTTCACAGATGGGACTAAGAGACCTGCCTGGGACCACAGAGCAGGGTCTTCCCAAAGCCAGGACTCATCCCCCTGGCCCCACAGTCTCCTGGGTTCAGCTGAGTCCCCTACAACATGCCAATCGGCCTCTTCGGGCCCGTGTCACCCCTGGGACACTGCATGTGCCCATGCCGTGTAGACTGCCAAGTGCCCCAGGCGCTCTGGGCGGCCCCTTCCCCCCAGCACACCTGTGATGACCACATGTGTAACTTTCTGGGCTGTTCTGATGTTATTTTTATTATTATTTTAGAGAGAGTGGAATGGAGGGGAAGAGACAGAGAGAAACATCGATGTGAGAGACACATCAATTGGTTGTCTCCCCCCCTCGCCCCAACCAGGGCTGGGGATTGAGCCTGCAACCCAAGTACGTGCCCTTGACCAGGAATTAAACCCAAGACCCTTCAGTCTGCAGGTCAGTGCTCTAACCACTGAGCAAAACCAGCCAGGGCCGATTTATTACTATTAATAAAAGTAGCTGCTCACGTGACCGACGAGCTCGAAGGTGACCAGCAAGGGAGGCAGGACATGAGGCTATGATTTTAACCACATAGCAGCCTTGTTCTTTTGCTCGTGTTTTCTGAGCGCCTACTAAGCGCTGGGCATGGAGCAGTCAGCTGATGCTCTCGGTGGTCCTGTGGACAATCCACACAGGCCCAGGGCCCCACACCAGGTCTCAGTTCCCCCCAACCCCGCTGCCTCAGACCCCAGGCCCTTCACAGAGGCAGAGGCGGCAAGGCCTGGTACCTGCTGCTGGGGTCTATGTGGACAGGTGGTCCCCACTAAGCCCTGCCCCTGCCCCCATGCTCCTGTCCCCTGCTTGCATGGGCCCTGCCCAGTCCACTGGGGGGCACTGTGGGAAAGAGCATGCTTATAGGGATGCTGGCATCTGCGGCACAGCCCTGAAGGACCAGGACACTCAGGAGGCTGCAGGGGCACAGTCAAGAGGGCTGGGGTGCCAGGGACCCACCAAGCACGTTACTCTCACACCAAACAGGGCGTGATTCAGGGCGGGAGCTCTCAACCCCCTGCTGAGATTAGGGCCCCACCCCTCTGAGAGGTTCCCTGGGACAAAGTCCACACTCCCTTCAGCAGATCTTGCCTTGCCCACCTCCCAGCCTTTGCTCCCAGGGCCGCCCCACCCAGCTCTGCCCTAGGCCTGGCCTGTCCGACTGGCCTGCTTTGCCTCCAGGCTGGCCACCCTCTGCGCTTCCTGCCCCTGGGGCTAGGTCTGCAGACCCCTGGCCCAGGCACCTCCACCCAAGACCTCTCCAGACTCCAGTGGAGCCCGGTGCAGCCCACGCCTGCTCTCCTAGATTCCTGGTGGTCACTGTCACAGCTGAGCCTTGCCCAGTAGCCACCTGTGGTGTGCTGGTGTTGGGGTCAGCCTGTGGGCGCTTTCAAGAGGGGACAGAGCACAAAAAGGGGCCTGAAGGGAACAGAGCGGGGCAGCCCACTTCCCCACTTCCTGCACCTCTGGCCAACCTCTGGCTTCTCAGGCCATCCTGCCAGCCCGCAGGTGCTCAGATGGATGCCACCCAACAAGGAGGCCCAGCTGTCATGGTCTCCAGGGGACCTTCCTGTGGCTGAACCCCCAGACCATGAGCCGGAGCCCAGGTCCCCCCAAGCTCTGACTCAGGGCTAAAGCACACAACCCCAGCCCCCTGCGCTCAAGTCTGGGCTCCATTTCTGTAGCCAAAACAGTCTTCATACACCCCATGGGCACCTGGGTCCCTGCAGGATGCTGGCTGTCTCTTAGGGAGTGGTTCTGGGGGCCAACTCGGGTAGCATCTGGGGGAAAGAGCCCTCGCAGGGATGCTGGGGAGCCAGGGCTGGCTCAGGAGGCCCGGCCAGGGGGGTCAGCCCCTCGGGAAGGCCCACCAACCTCTTTGGCGAGCTTCTCTGCCTGGTCGTAGAAGTTGGTCTCCATCAATCCAAAGGAATAGATGCCCTTCACGTAGCTAAAGACAGAACAAAAATCTTTTTTAAAAAGTGGGTGGGGATCATTCAGCCCTCAGCACGACCCGTGTGGGCTGAATGTAGCCCCCGGGTGATCGGCGTGAACCCGCGTCCTGTCTTGGAATCGAGGTGTGTGCAGATGCAATCTAGCTAAGAAGAGGTCAGACTGGGGCAGGGTGGTCCCAACTCCGGTGGCCGGTGTCCTCATGATAAGAGAAGGGAGAGGAGGTATGGACACAGAGACTCAGACACACAAGGACAGACAGCCACGTGAGGACAGAGCAGAGGCTGGAGTAACGCAGCCGTGAGCCGGGGAAGCCGAGGCAGCCACCCAGAGCTGGGAGGGGCAGGAAGGACTCCCCCAGAGCCTCGAGGGAGCCCGGTCCCACCCACACCGGGGTTTCACACTTGCGGCCTCCAGAACTTGGGAAGACTGAATGTCTGTTGTTGTTTTTTTTAAATATGTTTTTATTGATTTCAGAGAGAGGGAGAGAGAGAAACGTCAATGAGAGTCACTGACCGGCTGCCTCCTGCACGCCCCCTCCTGGGGATTGAGCCCGCAACCCGGGCCTGTGCCCTGACCCAGAATCGAACCGTGACCTCCTGGTTCTTGGGTCGATGCTGAACTGCTGAGCCATGCCAGCTGGGCTAAATTTCCGTTGTTTTAAGCCACTCAGTCTGTGGCACTTTGTTATGGCGGTGCCAAGAGACATACATGTGCCAGCCAGGTGTTGGCCTTGCGCCAGGCACCACACCACGCACCGTGTTTCCCAGAGATCCAGGGCTTCTGGTGGGGAGGCGTGAGTGGTGTGACCTTTATCATCTGCATGATTGTCCCAAACCCAAACCCTATCTCCACGGCAGACCCTCTGCGATTCACATGCCGCCTCCTAAGCCGGTGACGTCTCCCCTGGGCTGACGAGGGACTTCTCCCTCCTGTCCGCTTGGTGATGCCCACCAGGAGGAACAGCTCAGGGACACCTCCTGGGGAGTCACGGTGACTGTGGGCTGTCAGCAGCGCTGTGCACAGCTTCTTCCCAGACCCCAGCTCCTGGAGGCTGGGACCCCTCTGTCCCAGTCACCCTTGGCCCAGGCCCAGCTGAGGACGGGCTTGATGACACATCGCTGCCCTGGCCAGGGTGGCTCCACGGTCAGGGCATCTGCCTGTGCACCAGAAGGTCACAGGTTCCACTCCCGGTCAAGGGCACGTACGTAGGGTGCAGGTCTGATCCCAGGCCCGGTCCGGGAGTGTGCGGGAGGCGACCAATCGATGTGTCTCTCTCACATTATTGTTTCTCTCTCTCTCTCCCTCCCTTTCACTCTCTCTAAAAATCAATGGAAAAAATAGCCTCGGGTAGGGATTAAGAACAAAAGAGACCCCCCACTGACCAAATGCACTTTCATTTCTCATCTGTAACCACTGGCGCCTGAGAGCCGGTTCCTTCCCTGCTTTCGTGGGGCTGCGTGAAAGCAGACAGAAGGGTGGAGTTCCTATTGGAGCCCAGGTGGTGTCTTTCTCCCCAAGGACAGAGATAAACTCCGGCTTCTATTATTCATGGGAGCAGCATTCTAGAGCACTGCCTTCCAGACTTTGCTTTTAAATATTCATGGAGCTCTTACTGGGGTCATGTCACGGCCAACATTTAAACATGTATTGCATGCTCATGATACGCCACTACTGTTAGGCTCCTGTGGTGGTTAATCTGACGCATCACCTTGGCTGGGCCACAGTGCCCAGTTATTTTGTAAGACACTTTCTCGATGCTGCTGTAGAGGTAGTTTTTTAGGTGTGATTAACGTTTAAACCAGTAGACTTTGAGTAAAGCAGACTACCCTCCATAACGTGGGTGGGTGGGCCTCGTCCAATCAGTCGAAGGCTTGAGAGAAAAGACTGACCTCCCAGAAGAGGAAGAAAGCCTGTCTCCAGAGATCGCAACATAGAAACTCTACCTGACTTTCCAGGCTCTGCCTGTCCTGTGGATTTTGGACTTGCTGGTCCCCACAATAGCCTGAGCCAACCCCCTGAAATAAACCTCTCTATACATAGATAGATATAGATGCTGACACTGACATACAGATGTAAACAACATAAATATAGATACACACATTGCACTGGTTCTGCTTCGCTGGAGAACCCTCACTAACACAGCTCTTCAGTCCACTCACCTGTTGGACCTTCATAGCAATCCTTTGACTACGATGCACTGGAGGTGCCCGGCCAATGCGGCTCAGTGGTTGAGCACCAAGAGGTCACCGTTTCATTCCTGGTCAGGGCACGTGCCCAGGTTTCGGCTGGATCCCCAGTAGGGGGCATGCAGGAGGCCGCCTACGGATGTTTCTCTCTCATCGATGTTTCTATGTCTCTCTCTCTCTTCCTCTCTCTCTAAAATCAATAAAAAAACTAATACATTTTTTAAAAGCATAAAAAAGATGCAATGGAGGTGACCCCGTGCAGTGGTCACTTGGGCTGCTCCCAGACCCTCCAGGCCCCTCTCCTCCAAGCACACAGTAGAGCTGCCCTTCCTGGGCTCCTGTGGGCGGGTGGCCAGCTCTGGCCAATGGCTTGGGAGTGGCAGGGTGTCCCTTCCACTCTGAGTGCTTCAATGCCGCCGGGAATCCCCCAGGAGAGCTCTCTTTCCCTCTTAGCGACCGGCGTGCCCAGAGCGCCGGTGCTTCACCAGCCAGGATCCCGGAGGGAGACAGAGGCCGGGGCACAGAGCCTCAGCCGCCCTGCAACGGGCAGGCGGTGCATCTGGGCCACAAACCTTCGCAGAAATGAGCCCCGGAGGATCAGGCCTACCGCACGCTGTCCCTGCCGCAAAAACTGCCCCGTGCTGACTGACGCACAAAGTACTACCTCCTTCCTAGGACGGCGAGAAGATCGCACGCAGAAAATGAAGGCTTCTCGCGTGAAAGAACTAGAACGGCAACCACGGTCTCACGTTTTAGGGGGACACCAGGAGCGTCGCCACGTTTTCAGGGCAGAGGAGAGACTAAGAGATAGAAGCATGTGGTTTCCAACGGCACATACCTGCTAAGGGGGATGTCAGGTGTCCAGAAGGGGTAAACTCGGGCCACGGAATCCCGCATCTGCTCCTGGTAGCCCAGGTAAAAGTAGGCGTCGTGGGAAAACTTCAGGGCCAACATGTCCGTCGGGTGGTCCCGGAGAATCTGTTCCCACAGTTCGCAGGCTTTGGGAAAGTTCCTGGAAGCCAACGGAGGTTTCTCAGTGCACTGAACACACGTTCCCACAAGCGGGGGGGGGGATGGTATTGTCTCCCGCCAGCTTCAGTCTGCCCTGAACTGGTTATATACGCAGGGTATCCCCAAAAATGTGTACACGCTTTGAATGATTATAAAGTCCGTGTTGATTAACATACAGCTCAATTTCAAAATTTAAAAGAATCTACAGAAATGAATAATTTTTTTTTGGTCAACGCCTGTTTTCAAACTGACGACCGTCCTGGTCCAGGCGCTGCTCATAACGCAAAGCAATGGAATCGCCAACGTCCCGGATCAGCTCGTGCGGTATCTGTGCGCCCGCAGTGCGGCCGCTGTTGCCGGTTTTGTTCTGTAAACTTTATCTTTCATGTGTCCCCATAAAAAAAAGTCCAGCCCAGCCGGGCGTGGCTCAGCGGTTGAGCATCGACCTAGGATCCAGACGATCGGGGTTCGATTCCTGGTCAGGGCACATGCCCGGGTTGCGGGCTCGATCCCCAGTCAGGGGCGTGCAGGAGGCAGCCGATCAATGACTCTCATCATTGACGTTTCTGTCTGTCTCCCTCTCCTTTCCTCTCTCTGAAATCAATAAAGATATATTTAAAAAATAAAAATAAAAAAAAGTCCAGTGGCCCTTTAGGATAAATATTCTCTGTTCAAAGCTTAGTCTGGCTTCACCCATTATTTCGAATCAGTTAAACCTCAAAAGGAGCGAAAATTAAGTGAATTATCAGCAACCGTTAAAGTGTGCGCACACTTTTTTGGGACGCCCTAGACACACAGCAGGTCTCTGAATGACGTCATTCCCTTCAATGTCCTTTTTTTAACGCTGATGAGATGCTGAAGGAACTTAACTCTCCTTTACGTCAAGTAGCCTGCGGTAGAATTGGTTGCGTGGTGTGTTGTTTTGCTTCAAGTCTCCAAACGTATCACCGGCACTTAAGCGAGGACCTAACTGTATGTATAAAACTCTTTATATCAGCTTATGGCTCATAAAATTGATAAACCAGCCCGGCCGGGCGTGGCTCAGCAGTTGAGCGTCAACCTAGGATCCAGGCGATTGGGGTTCGATTCCCGGTCAGGGCACATGCCCGGGTTGCGGGCTCGATCAATGGCTCTCTCATCATTGATGTTTCTCTCTCTCTCTCTCTCTCCCTTCCTCTCTCCAAAATCAATAAAGATATATTTTTTTTAAAAAATTGATAAACCAACGGGAAATTTTACTCTTGAATTCAGACAAAACAAAAACACTGGCTGAGCCCTGGCCGGTGTCTGCGGTGGTTAGAGCGTCGGCCTGCGGACTGAAGGGTCCCGGGTTTGATTCTGGCCCAGGGCATGGACCTCGGTTGCAGGCTCAGTCCCTGCCTGCGGGAGGCAACCGGCCGATGCTTCTCTCTCTCTCTCTCTCTCTCTCTTTCCCTCTCCCTTCTGCTTTCTCTGAAAAGCAACTGAAAAAATATTCCTGGGGAAGGGTTAAAAAACACCACGACAACAAAACCCCACCGGATGAACAAGCTGCCAAAGACAAGGTCAGCGGAGACGCGCAGGAGATGCCGAGGCAGGAGCCCAGCCCCACGCGGCCCCCGGCACCGACGCCGCAGGGAGAGCGGGCGGCCGCCTTTTGTCTCTGCTCCAGGACCTTCCACGATCAGCTCAGGTCGCCTCGCCCTGCGGGGTCCCCCCCCCCCCCCCCCGCCGGCGCAGGCACAGGCTGCCCCGGGCACGGGCTCCAGGCCCAGAATGCCCACACGCAGGGGACAGTGGTGGGGCCGGCAGAGGCCGGGATCACCGGAAAGGCCGTGAGCGGACAGAGGCTGTTAGGACAAGGGGCCTCAGGGGGAGGGCTTTCTCGTCTGTCTTTTATTTCTGTAATGTGGTCCTGTTCTTTTTGAAAGAAAATAATAACTGATTTATTTAATGAAACAAAGTAGGTTGCTTATTTTGGGGGTGGCTGTTGTCATTAATCCTCAGGAGAGGATTTTTTTCCATTGTTTTTTAAAGAGAGTAGAAGGGGGGGAGGGAGGGAGAGAGAGACATGGACTGGGTGCCTCCTGCACTCGCCCCGACTGGGGCCGGGGATTGAACCTGCAACCCAGGTATGTGCCCGTGACCAGGAATCGAATCTGGGACCCTTCGGTCTGTGGGCCGACACTCTCACCACTGAGCCACACTGGCCAGGGCTCTTCTGTCTTTAATTTATTTCTGTATTGCGGTCCTGTTATTTTTGCAAGAAAATAATAACCGACTTATTTAATGCAACGAGCTGCCCTGAGTGCCATCTTGAGGATCCCAGCCAACGACTTCCTCCTTCGGCCGTCAGCCGAGGACAGGGCGGCAGGCAGGGTGTGATTTTCAGTCACATGGGTTCTGGAGGCTGGGAGACCATCACCCCGGGGCCCCCTTCCCAGGGCAGCCTGCGGCCCGGCCCGGCCTTGGAGCACAGGCCCTGGCCCGGACGCGCCTCACCCCTTGGCGAAGGCCTCCACCGCGGACACGTGCAGCCGCTCACGCTGCGTCAGCGCCTGGGCCTGGGAAAGCTCCACCATGCTCCTCACGGCCAGGTCCAGCTCTCTGTCCAGCCTCACGGAGCTCCCGGTGCCGATCAGCACGAGGCCATTAGAGATGGCATGGCCCATCGCTGGGGAGAGGTTGGGGACAGCTGGTGATTCGGGCGCCCCGCCCACCCCAGCCCCACGTGCGAAATAAGCAGCCCAGGTTCCAGGAGGGGCAGGCCGGGCGGCAGGCAGGCCGAGTGCGGTGCCCCCACCAGAATGCGGACCTCAGCCTGGGCCTTGCTGTGCCCAGGAGGAGCGGCAGCCCTGAGTGCATCCCGCACCCCCCCTAGAGAGGGCAGCCTGGTGATTGCCAATGTCTGGAGCACCTAACCGCCAGCTGGGTGGCTTTCCTTTTCCAAACCTCACCGTTCCCATCTGAGAAATGGGATCAGTGTCTTCTTTGCAGAATTGACATCCAATTAGGGAAACAATGTGAAAGATGCTTCTCCAGAGCCTGGCATCTCTGCGGGAGCAGCTGATATTCCAACCACAACACTGGCTGGCATCCTCCCTCCCCCCTCCATGCCAATGCCAGCCTGGCCGCTGCCACCCGCAACTCGGGGCTCCTCAGCCAGGGAAGCGTCACTCACCGAAGGTCGGATCTGCTGCCTTCAGCTTCGACAGGCAGCCCTCGATGCCACCAAGGGTCTTGTCATTGGTCCATTTTACATACTGAAATACAAAAGGCCAGACCGAGCTGTCCCCAGGGAGTCCTTCGCTCGAGTTCGTAAAGGCACGTAACTAAATCAGGATTTTTCTTTCTAAAGCAGAGTATTTTCTGGACTCTAACAACGACAAAAACCCACATAGCTGGGTTGGTCTCACATGAAGAGACCGAACACTCGTAACTCGAGGCACATTTTCTCGGGCTGGTGAGGCTGCCTTTTCCACACACACAAAAACACAACAAATCACAAAAACATCTAAGGGAAGGCGCTGCCTGACGGTGCCCTGCCCACAGCGCCAGCTTCAGCCCCGCGGGGCCTCGCCGGGGGCGCCGCAGTGGGAGCCTTTCCGCCTAGTTGGTTCCCTTTCAGAGGAACCGTAGTGTAAACACTCGCTACGGAAAGTGGGGCCCAGCCATGGAAGCGGAAAGATTAAAACTTACCCTTAAACTCACCTTACCACCACGTGGACAGTTTGGTGTATTTGTTTCTAGTTATTTTTTTAAAACAATGCCCACTTTTTAAAATCCTAAAACCACAATAATGCATTAGAGGTGAGAGCACGCCCTGCCGGCTGTCCAGCCCACGCCTCCGCAGAATCAGCACGTGTATTTTTTTAATCCTTACCCGAGGATGTATTTATTGATTTTAGAGACAGAGGAAAGGAGAAAAGGGAGAGGGAGAGGGAGAAACATCGATGTGAGAGAGAAATATCGATCGGTTGCCTCCCGTACACGCCCCGACCAGGGATGGAAACCGAAACCCAGGTATGTGCCCTGACTGGGAATCGAACCCACAACCTTTCGGCGTACAGGATGACACTCCCACCGACCGGGCCACCCGGCCAGGGTGCACGTGCATTCCCACAAGGCACCGGGAGCTGGCGTAGAGACTCGAAGTACCCGTGTTCTAGCACAGGATGGCACGGGGAGACCCCAAAACACGAGGCAGAGTATGCACGGGGTGTGGGGGCCGGCACAGCATGGAGGAGCGCGCCGCAGACAAACCCACGCTCTCCCGAGGCAAACGGTGTGGGAAGGGCACGCACGCACCCAAACGCACGGGGGGATCCCGCGCAAGCGGACCACATTGCACCCGTCGCTTCTGGAATGGCCCTTAGATTTCTAGCAGCTTCCTTACGCTGGCTGGCTGGAGTCGACCTGCTCCTCCCTAGTTCACTGCAGGCGTCAGCTCTCTGGGCCTCAGTTTCCCCACCGGCCACCCAGAGTAGCAGTTGGACTTCACGTCGGAGACCCTCCCAGTTCTAAACCTATGGGCTCCTTCTCTGGTGTTAGGAATGACTAGGAGCAGCCAGAGGTGAGGGCAGGGGGTCCCCAGACTTGCCCCAGGACAGGGTCCCGTGCCCTAAATGGAGGAGCCCCCCATCACACCCGCAGCAGGCCGCACCCCCTGTGTGTGTGGCTCCCGGTGCGGGGCTCAGCACCCTCACAGGCCATCCCCAACAAGGAGATGCCGCGGCCTGCCTGCCGCTAAGGGGACCTCTCAGCCTTGCTGGGCGCTGGCCGAGCAGTTTCTAACCTGTCCCCTCTCCCCACGTCCTGTCCTGGGGTACAGAGTACATAGGCTCCACCGCAGTTGATTGCTAAAGTCACCAGGAAATTTAAAAAGCACTCACCACTTTTTCCCCCGGCCAGCGTCGCTCAGTGGTTAGAGGATTGGCCGATGCACCCACAGGTTGTGGGTCTGATTTCCAGTCAAGGGCATGTCCCTGGGTTGCAGGTTTGACCCCCACCCCAGTCGGGTGCATGTGGGAAGCGTCCATGCGAGATGTTTCTCTCTCCTCTCTCTCTCTGTCCCTCTGGCCCCCTCCCTTCCTCTCTCTTGAGAATCAATGGGAAAAAAAAATCCCCAGGTGAAGATTAACAACAACAAAGCACCATCACTTCCAAAGCCGCTGGCTGTGGGGCTCTGAGCCGCCTGAGCCATCGGTCCCGCCAGGACGCTTCAGAGTGTTATGAAGAATGGCCCTGGCCGGGCGGCTCAGGTGATTGAGAGTCGTCCCGTGTACCGCAAGGTCGCCGGTTCGATTCCTGGTCAGGGCACATGCCCGGGTTTTGGGTTCGATCCCCAGTCAGGGTGTGTACAGGAGGCGACCAATCAGTGTTTCTCTCTCTCTCCCCCTTCCTCTCTCTCTAAAATCAGTAACAATAATAAAAAAGCATTATGAAGAACGTTGGGATCCCACAAAGCCCTGCTGCACCCACGTTTCCCAGGAGGTCTGGGTAGGGAGGGGTGGATGGGCTTCACTGTTTATAAAGCCGGGAGAGCTGACACCCAGGGAAAGCTCGGAAAGCATGAGGCCATCATCCCCCAGCTTTACCTGGAGGGCCAGTCAGGACGCACAGTTAGCAGGCGGTTAGATGGGGGACAGGGCACCCCTGCACACGGCGTAAGTACCGTTCACGTCGAGGCATGAACAAACGGAGCTGTGAGATGGGCCCCAAAGTTTAACGATGAAAAATTATTTAAAAGCATTCAGCAACGTCAGAAACCTCGCCAGGGACCGTTATGGAAGGGAAGGGGCTGCTTCTCTCGGAGACCGTTACCTGGGTCAGGGTGGCATCAAACAGCCTGCAGGCCTCGTTGCTCGGGGTGGAGAGCGGGAGACCGGCATCCTTCCACGCCTGGGCACGGCAAGAGGACACATCAGGGCCTTATTCCACCCGCTCCTCCAAACAGACGCCCGGACCCAGCCCCAAGCAGGTCATATCTGGGATGCCTAGCAGGGCGCACAGGTTTCCGTCCACCCAGCCTGTGGTTGGCGCGGGACTCCAGCGCAGGGGCTCCCACAGCAGAGAGCAGAGCCCCGGGGGACAGGTCCCCAGGCAGATCCCAGCGGCCCGTAAAGCCCTGGGTGACCTCAGGCCCCCGGCTGGCCCCTCTGAATGGGCTCAAGGATGCAGGGAGACTGGGAAGTTTCCTGGGGAGCAGACGTTGGGGGGGGGGGTCTGAGGGGCAGAACAGCCGCCTGGCGCTAGAGTGCAAGGCGGGGAGGGGTTCCCACCTGGCCGGCAAGGGGTACACCACCTGCTGACCCCCGAAACCGTTCCTCTCGTCTCTGCGCCTTATGGGCCTATTCTGACCTTTAGGTCTGTCGGTGGAAACGTCTCGAGACTGTCAGGACTGTTCCCTGTAACCGCCGCCCTGGGTGTCCTGCCAGGGGCGCTTCCCCGCGACACCCCTGGGGCGGGAAAGGTCCTGCGCTCCCCGCGGGTGCGCGGGCCCCGCCCTCCGGCCTCCGCCTTCGCGGTCGGAGAAAGCGGCCGGGCTCCCACCCCGGGAAGTGCCCAGGGAAACCCCGCGGCGTCCGGCCGGGGTAGCGCTCGCTGGGAGGTCCCGGGGTCTCCCTCGGCGGGGGCCGGGGGTGGGGTCCTCCGGGCCCCGACGAGCGCGCAGGGACCCTGCCCCGCTGTACCTGGCAGTCGCGCAGCGGAGCGGTCACGGCCATGGTGCGCGCTCGGCGGCCCGGCTCCGTGCGCAGCCGTGGCGTTCCGGGTGGGGCGGGGCACGGGGGCGGGGCGGGCACCGGGTGGGGGCAGGGCACCGGGTGGGGGCGGGGCACCGGGGGCGGGGCGGGCTCCGGTGAAGGCGGGGCACCGGATGGAGGCGGGGCGGGCACCGGGGGCGGATCACAGGGTGGGGGCGGGCACCAGGTGGGCGCGGGGCACAGGGGCGGGGCGGGCACCGGGGGCGGGGCGCTGCCCGCTCGCTCCCTGGCCGCCTGGGGACAGACGCGCCGAGGCCGCGGGGACGACGGACTAGGCTGCGCTGCGACCGGTCGGCCCGGGGGGGGCGCTGTGCGCGGCCGGCGGGCTCGCGGCCTCCGGGGCTGCGGGAGCCGGGCCCGCTCGAGGGGGCGCGCTCTGGGGCGCGCTCGCCGCCCGCATCCGACAGAGGGCGCGCTGGGGATGCGCTCGGGGTCCTCCAGCCTGGTCTCGCTCCCCAAGCTCCCCACCACCGCCGGGGGCGCCTCGCTGCTGGGGACCCTCTAGCGGAGGCGCCGGCAGAGCCGGGCGAGGGGCGCAGGAGCCCTGGGGGGCGGAGCGCGAGCTCCCCGCGGCGCCCCCAGGAAGCGGAGCGCGCGCCTTCACTGTCGCGCTCGGCCAGCCCCCCACGCGACTCTGTGACCCCACCGGTGTGCCCGTCGCACCCCCTGGCCCTCAAGGGCTTGCGGCGGGAAGATGGTACCAGCGCGACCCCGCCTGAGCTCTGCCGTCGCCACAAACCCCCGGCTCCCTCCCGGTTCAATCCACCCCCTCGCCGCCTCTCCCCGGGGCGCAGGAGTCAAGGAGGAGAGTTCAGGGCAGGGTCAGATGCTGTCCTCACTTAAGATGTTGATATTTTTGTTCACCATGATTTTTTTTTTTTTGCATTAATTTTGATTTTTCAAAAAGATTGCATTAAAAGATTATTTGTCTTATGGAAGAGATGAAATTATAAAACTCTTAAACCCGAGGGGTAAATCCTCGTGGCGCTGGATTGGACAGTGGTCTCCTAGATACCACACCAAAGGAGGCGCAACAAGAGGAAACACAGGAAAGCTGGATTTCATCAAAATTGAAAACGTTTGGCCCTGGCCAGTGTGCTCAGTGGTTAGAGCCCAGGCCCCAGCACCCCAAGGGTCTCGGCTTCGATTCCCAGTCAAGGGCAGGTGTCTGAGCTGCAGGTTTCATCCTGGGTGGGGCAGGGCACCTGCCCGAGGCAACCAATCCGTGTGTCTCTCACTTAGATGCCTCTCTCCCCCCCTCTCCCTCCCACTCTCTAGAAATCAATGGGTAAAATATCCTTGGGTGAAGATTAACAAGATAAAATAAAAAAACATTTCTGCATCAAGGGACATTATCAAGAAAATGAAAAGACAAACTATGGAACAGGAGAAAATATCTGCAAATCATATCTTGGATAAGAGTCTAGTACCCAGAATACATAAAGAATTCTTACAACTCAACAGCAAACGACCAACATCCCGGTTTGAAATTAAGCAAAGAATGTGACCAGACATTTCTCCAAAGAAAATATACAGATGGCCAATAAACACTGGAAAGATGCTCAGCTGCCCTGGCTGGTGCGGCTCAGCTGGTTGCAGTGTTGTCCCGCACACCTCGGGTTCTCGGGCTGGATGCCGGGTCGGGGCGCACACCCAGGTTGCCGGCTCCATCCCAGGTTGGGGTGCGTACGGCAGGCAACCGACCAATGTTTCTCTCTCTCCCCCTCTCTCTCCACGGCTGAGGGGAAGGTGAGGTTGAGCAGCTGCTGCGGAGAGCAGGCGATTCCTCAAAAGTAAACACAGAGTGACCCGGCAAGTGTACCCACAGACAGACACCCCAAAGCTTTGAAAACAAGTATTCAGGCAAAACCATGTACATCCAGGTTCATAGCAGCAGGATTCGCAATTCCCACAAGGTGGAAACAGCCCAGATGTTCATCAACAGGTGAATGGATGAACAACGTGTGATAGATATCCGTGCAATGGAATATTACTCAGCCGGGAAGAGGAGTGGGGTACTGATACATGCTACCTGATACCTGGGTGAACCCCCAGAACGTGCTGCGTGAGAGAGTCCGGACACTAAAGGCCACATACTGTGTGGTCCCTCTCATAGGGACTGTCCAGACAGGCACATCCACAGAGACAGGAAGCAGGTTGGTGGCTGCCGGGGCGGCGGGAACGGGGAGGCCTTTCCACTCAGGGTGATGGGAAGGTTCTGGAACCACTAGAGGTGATAGACGGGCACACTGTGCGTGTGCTGAACGCCCCTGAACGGTGCACTTTAAAATGGTTAATTTTATGTGAACTTTAGCTCAATAAAAAATATGATTTGTCTTGATTACTGAGAAATGAGAGAAAAAATCAGAGGGGATTATAAGAAAACAAATAAAAAATAGAACCTAAATCTAATCATTTCAATAATTACATTAAATGTGGATGGTTTAAATATTTTAATTAAAAGGCAGAGATAGACTGAGCAGATTAAAAAAAACAAAAAACCCACCTTTTAAATATTGCCTACCAACAAAGCACTTTAAATATGAAGACATAAATAAGTTGCAAGTAAATTAATGAAAAAATATGTGTCATATATACAGTAAGCATAAGAGGGCTGGGGTGGCTATTTTATTTTATGTCATCTCCCTCCCACCCCCAGTTTTACTCAGGCATAACTGACATACAATGTGACTACTTTATTATCCGGTAAAATAGACTTCAAAATAAAGATTATTACCAGAGATAGAAACATTTCATCATGGTAAAAGGGGCAGTTTGTCAGGAAGGTGTAACCATAAATGTGCATGCCTTCAAGAAAGAGAACCCCCAAATACACGAAGCCAAAATGGACAGAATTTTAAAATGAAATAGGTAATTCCACGGGCATAGCAGGCGAGGTCGACACCCTCTCTCAGCACCTGATAGAGCATCTAGACAAAAATTCAAAAAGGCCCAGAAAACGAAACTCACTGCAAACACCTGGATCTGACTGGCGTTTATGGGACACTCCCCCCAGCAACAGCAGAACACAGGTGTGTTGTGTTTGTGTGTGTGTGTGTGTGTGTTTTAATGGATCTTTATTGATTTCAGAGGGGAAGGGAGAGAGAGAGAGAGAGAAACATCAGCGATGAGAGTCATGGACCTGCGGCCCCCTGCCGGCCCCCTGCCTGGGGATCGAGCCCGCACCCGGGCCTGCGCCCTGACCGGGAATCCATCGGCGATCTCCTGGATCCTAGGTGGGTGCTCAGCCGCTGGGCCACGCCGGCCGGGCTAGAACACACGTTTTTAAGTGCATGTGGATAGATTGCGTCCTGGGCTTTCCAACAAGTCTCCTTGGATTTAAAGGGGCAAAAGTCATACGGAAACATATTCTCCGGCCACAAGAGAATTCAGTCAGAAATCAATAACCGTGCGGGTTTCACAGGAAACTCCCAGCGGCTGGAAATTAAACGGCAGGCTGTTCAACTCACGGGTGGAAACCAAGACGGGGAATTAAACATGCGTTCAATTCAAGGGCGAGATACAACCAAGACGCAGGAGCCCCGAGCAGCGTTTGGCAGAAACCCCCCCGCGTTAACCGCTTCTATCGGAAAAGGGGGGCGCTCCGGAGTCAGCGGCCCAGGGGTGCCCACTGAGGGAGCAGAGAAAGAAATTGGAGAAACCCGGAGCCAGGCCTCCCGGGCGCAGGGAGCGCAGAGCCCTGCTCTCCGCGTCGTCCTGTGTTTGGGGGCAGTGGGGTCCTGCTAAGGGGCCTCCTTGGGGTCGGGACACCGGGTTAACCCACGAGCAGGCCCCATCCCCGGCCTGACAGGTGTGGGAAGGGGCCGGGGCGCGCTCGCTGCTCCAGGGACCCCAGCAGGCCCCACCCCGTGACCCCGCAAGCCCGCGCCCCCGCGGCCCGCGCCCCTCGGCCGTTGGGCCACCCCGCGGCCTCTCCTGCGCCTCCGGCCTCCCCCCCAGGCAGCATGTGGCCTGGGCCTGCGCTCCTCCTGCTCCTGGGCCTGGGCCTGGGCCTGGGCCTGGGCCGCGGCCACCTCTGTCCGCCCCTGGCTCCCCCCCGGGCCCAAGCCCACATCTCCATCCCGGCTCCTGGGGCGCGTCCCGAGGCGCGCAGCTCCCTACCCAAGGCCCGGCCCCGCGTCCTTGCGGGGGGCGAGGCGGCCGCCCGGCGCTCAGTCGGGGGTGCCCCAGGCCTCAGGTGGCCAGGCCTGCGGCCACGCGCGGCCCCTGGCGGGGTCGTTGCCCTGGACGGTGTCCGAAGGGGCGTCTGCGTCTCCCGCGGCCCCACGCGGCGGCCGCCCCCGCCCCCGCGCCGCCCCCGCGCGCGCGCCCTGCTCCGCGCCCCCCGCGCCGCGCTCCCCCGCCCGCGCCCCTGGGCGCCCAGCAGCCGGCTCTCCCGGGCGCTCCCCCTGCGGCCTCCGGGGTGGACGCCCTCTCGGGCCGCGCCGGTCAGCCTCACGGACGCCTCCTCCGCCCCCAGCGTGTCCCCCGGCTCCGTCCTGCCCGGTGGCCCTCGCCCCCACGCGCGCTCCGCGGCCCCAACCGAGTGTCCGACCGATGGGCTCACGCCTGTCGCTTCAGAAGCTGTCAACTCGGACAGTTTCCAGGCCGCGGGGTCTTCAGTGTCCGGTCAGCTATCGGGACAGGAGACCTGTGTCATCAAAACGGTACTGATCTATAAGCCCCACGGCACCTACGCCGGGGTGTACACCAGGAAGTCCGACATCGCCTTCGGGGCCCTGTTCCACTCTGACTGCGCCTCGGCTGTGAGCGCGCAGATGCACTGGAGCGTCTATTCCGTGCCCGCCCTATTTGACAACCCCGACTGGACTAAACCTTTGGCGGTGCCCCAACTCCAGGTAGGGCAGGATTCAATGTCTATTTTCATCCCCAAGGATACTTTCTCTCCGGGGGTGTATGTGTTCAGATTCTCAGTGAGCCTGGTCACACCCAAGACTGTGGTAGACAACTCGACTTATATCTACATCGAAATTGTGAGCGATTCCCTGAAAGCAGTTATTCTTGGCAACGCCAACACGACAGTGAATTTCACGGAGTGGCTGGTTCTGAACGGATCGATGTCCTCCGACCCAGACGTGGAAGACCCTTTAGAGGGACTCCAGTTTTCTTGGTACTGTACCACAAACCCAAGCAACTACGTCAGAGATAAAATACAAGTGATAAGCAAGGATGTCTGTCACCGGGACCAGACGGACCTCAAGTGGCCGTTGGCCTCTGACCCTGTACTGACGCTTCTGCCCAGAACGCTTAAAGGCGGCCAAGTGTATTTTTTCAGAATGGTGATAAAGAAACACCCCAGGACAGCATTTGCTGATAGAACGGTCAAGGTGCTGCAGGGACCCACGCCCACGGCATATATCTCGTGTATTGAAAACTGCAATAAGGTTCTCATAGTATCAGACAGATTCTCTTTGTTTCTAAATTGCACAGACTGTGCCGTCAGCCACGACATCTACAAGTGGTCAATCCTGTCATCTTCAGGGGTCGAGATCGCGTTTGACTGGACAGGGCAAACTTCAACGGGGAGGGACAGCGATTATCTGACTATAAAAGCTTTTGCTTTTGGATCCTTTCTTGAAAGCCGGTATTGGATTTCTTTAGATCTAGCAGCTTGGAGTGGCGTGGTCTTGGCCCTCAAGTATCCCTTCACTGTTAACTATGTCCCTGACATCGGAGAATGCAAAATTAATCCAACGGATGGAATTGCATTTTTGACTAAGTTTGTTGTCCAGTGTAGGGATTTTAAGGATCAGAACGTCCCTCTGATGTATAAAATGATAGTGTCTGACTTGCACGGTTTTGGCGAAATCAATTCTTTAAAAGAGAACACCTTGGGGGCCATCCTGTACATGGGCAACGACCCCACATCGCCCCCTTCCTTCCTCCCCGTCGGTGTGCCGGACACTCACTATGCCATGAAGATCTTTGTCCAGGTGCACGACTCCCTGGGCGCTTTTTCTCAGGTGACCGTGCACGCCACAGTACAAGCTCCTACTGAAAAAAACTCTCCCGAGACGGTGCTGCACCAGTTACTCAATTACACCATCGGACAAAATTCCCAGATCTCCACTCTGCTTCAAAAGCAGGAATTTCTGCCCGCAGGTTACTCGATGTACATAGTAGCCTCCGTTCTAAATAGCCTGCACCCCGAAGCAGCGTTGCAGGCGGACAAGGCCAGGCTCTTCGAGCACCTCATCAACCAGTCTTCCCTCCTCCCTGTGAACACTCTGGAGGAAATCAGCCAGGTAGTCATGGCTATTGCTAAATCGACCCAGGACACGTCGGGGTTCCCCCGGGTCGCTCGGGAACTTGCCACGAAGCAGATCTGGCAAGCTAATCAGGCCCTGCAACAGCTGCAACAGAAAGACACAGACTTTCCCTCCGAACAGATAGAAATGGTGAGCACTGGAATATTGACAGGCGTGGCCAACATCCTCAAGATGACCGCGCACCACGAGATTGTCGTCCACCCTTTCTACATCATACAGTCTCTGACGGACACGGTACTGGCCGGTAAAGTGCCGGCAGACGAGACCACGGTCATGAGGACCTCGGGCTTTACCCTGTACCTCAGGAAAATGGAGAAGTGGACTGTTACCAACGTCCTAGGCAACGAGAAACAATGTCGTAACTGTTTCCAGCCGACGCTGAATGTGAACAACGTCCCCAGCTTGTCCGCAAAGGCTCCGATTTCCGTGGTGTTCTACGAGTTCGCGGACGACCCCTTCCCTTGGTTAAACTACCGGGGGGGCCTTTCGGCAGATGTGGTCGGGTTCAGGATGACAGGCGCCACAGCTGCCGGGGACGTGGTGGAGATCACCCCCGACGTGGCGGAAGTCTACATAGGCAGGAAGAACCTGAGCGCCGCGGCTTTTTACCTCACGGTGGGCCCAGAGGACGAGCCCGGCCAGGTGGACCAGTCCTCGAGGAAGACGTCGGGGGCGTTCCGCTTCGAAGTGGACAGCACGGAGGTGAGGGAGCTGCTGGTCCACGTCGTGACGGAGGTGACCGTGCTGTTCACCGTGTCGGTGTACGCCGGCGGGGACATCGCCCCCGCTGCTTTGGTCGCCAGCTTCCTCGTGCCCCACGGCATCCCCCCGGTGGCCAACCAGAGCGGCCTGTTCGACCCCGCCTGCGCGGTGAGGGCGGCCGGCGTGGTCTGCCTCCCGCCGTCCCTGCTGCAGGTCATCGCTCAGCGCGGCGGCTCCTCCAAGTGCACCATGGTCGTGGTCCTGCAGGCGCCTCATTTTGTCCTGAAGCCGAACGACAGGCTCGTGAGGATCGCTCTTTTCGGGGCTCACTGCCCGGACATGCATGGGATCCAGAGAGAGTGGCGGGAGGACACCTGCGTCCTGGGAGAGAAGACCACCTGGGACAGGGTGCACTGCGTCTGCGCAGGCGCGAGGAGGGCCAGGCGGCAGCTGGGCCAGGTCAGGCTGGGCAACGTCCACCTGCACATCCGCTACCTGACCGCCAGGGTGATTGTGCCCCCAAACCCCATCGACCTGCGGTTGGAGGTCATCCGGAACCTCGCCCACAACCCGGTGACGGCCTTCACTGTCCTGTTCATCATCCTTGCTTACATTGTCCTGGCTTTCTGGGCCTTGCACAGGGACGAGACCGACCAGTTCCTTCAGGACGCGGTGATCGTGCTCCCCGACAACGACCCTTACGACGACGTGTGCTACCTGGTCACCGTTTTCACGGGAAGCCGCTGTGGGTCTGGGACCAGGGCCAATGTCTTTGCCCAGCTCAGGGGGACAGAAGGCACCAGCGACATGCACTGCCTCAGCCACCCTCATTTTAAAACTTTCTACCGAGGGAGCGTCAACACGTTCCTCCTGACGGCCAGGAGCGACCTGGGGGACATTCAGTCCGTCCGCGTGTGGCACAACAACCAGGGCAGAGCGCCCAGCTGGTACCTGAGTCGGATCAAGGTGGAGAACCTGTTCAGCAGGCACATCTGGCTGTTCATGTGCCGCGCGTGGCTGTCCGTGGACTCCTCCCTGGACAGGACGTTCCCAGTCACCGACCCCGACGAGCCCCTGAGGCGGGAGGACTTCTTCCTCATCAACGCGGCGGACAGGCTGGGGAAGGGCCACATGTGGTTCTCCGTGTTCGCCGGGGTCATTGCCCAAGGCTTCACCCGGCTGCAGCGGCTGTCCTGCTGCCTGGCCATGCTGCTGTCGTCCCTGCTGTGCAACATCATGTTCTTCAACCTGGACACAGACAAGGACAGCAAGCCCCGGGCCAGCCGCTACGTCCGCTCGATGGCCATCGGGCTGGAGAGCGTGCTCATCACCCTCCCGGTGCAGGTCACCATCACCCTGCTGTTCACCTACTCCCAGAGGAGCCCGCAGGCGACCCTAGAGGAGGTGTCCCCCCAGGAACGCCCCGTGGCCGTGGCGGAGGGCGGCGGGCACTGGGAGGAGCGCCTGGAGAAGTGGCACGCCCAGGAAACGGCCGCGGCGCTCTCCCGGGAGGCCGAGGTGCCCCGCGCGGGGCGGTACCGCGGACCCCGGAAGTCCGCCAGGGAGACCCCCGGGGCAGAGCGACCACGGGGCAAGGCCAGGAGCAAGGCCCCGCGGAGCCTCCGGGCGAACGCCAGAGCCCACAACGCGAACGTGAGCGACGGCCCGGGGGTCCCCCCCGGGGAGCCGCCTCCCGCCGGGGGGCCCCCGCCCTTCCAGGAGAAGCGCAGGATCACCCTGCCCCGGTGCTGCGTGTGGGTGGCCTGGTGCTTGGTGTTCGCCACCGCGGGCGTGTCTTCATTCTTCATTGTGTTTTACGGGCTGACCTACGGCTACGAGAGGTCCATCGAGTGGCTCTTCGCTTCCTTCTGCTCCTTCTGCCAGTCCGTCTTCCTGGTGCAGCCGATGAAAATCATACTCCTGTCAACCATCCGCTCGAACAGGCACAAGTACTGTAAAAACCTGCCGTGGGTCAGCAACTACCGCTACACGCAGATCCAGCTGCAGGAGCGCAGGCTGCGCCCCGAGGAAATGCGCGAGCGGCACCGGCGCCTGGCCCGCCTCCGAGGCACCCGCATGTACCAGCCCCTCGCCGAGGACGAAATCCAGATCTTCAAGAGGAAGAAGAGCGTCAAGAGGGGCGCCGCGCTGTTCCTGAGCTACGTCCTGGCTCACCTTCTCCTCCTGGCCCTTCTGCTGGGCCTGGCCGCCCTCCTCCGCCGCCCCGACACCTTCCGCTACAACCAGTTCATCCGCGGTCGCTTCTCCGTGGACCTGGCCGCGGTGACCAAGCTGGACGACATCTATCCGTGGCTCGACGGCGTGCTGCTGCCCTTGTTCCACAACCACCTGCGTCCGACGTTCCTCCCCGACAGCTCCTCTAAAATCCTCGGCCTTCCCCTGATGAGGCAGGTGAGGGCCAAGCCGGGGGGACCGGCCTGTCCACCCGCCAAACACTTCGGGCCAAACGGCCTCGAAGGAGAGATTCACTGTCACCCCCAATACGGTGTTGACCCCGAGGACACGGAAAACCACAACGGCTTGTGGAAGAAAGTCAACAAGCGGACGGCAGAGAAGAACACCAAGGGGTTCACCTACAGGCCTCCCGAGAAGCAGTGGGCGTATTACTCCCAGGGGTGCCTGCACGCCTATGGGTCGGGGGGGTATGTTTTCTATTTTTTTCCGGACCAGCAGCGGTTTGATTCCGCGCTGAGGCTCAGGGACCTGCAGAGCGGCGGCTGGCTGGACGAGAAGACATGGGCCGTGATCCTGGACCTGACCACCTACAGCCCGGACGCCGGCCTGTTCTGCACCATTTCCATCGTGTTCGAGGCCTCCCAGCTGGGGGTCGTGAACGCGAGCGTATCCGCGCACTCCTTCGCGCTGGCCGATCTGAACAGGAACACGTCGGCGGAGATCTACCTGTACCTGGCGATCCTGCTGTTCTTCTTGGCCAGCGCCGGGCACGAGGTCTACACCGTCACGCAGGAGGGGGCCTCCTACCCGACAAGGGTGTGCAACCTGCTCAACTTGGCTCTGAAGTGCACCTTCGGGGTGCTGATCGCGCTGTTTCTCAGGAAGCACTTCCTGGCCACCGACATCCTTCTGTTCTACTCAGCGAACTCCACGGATTTCGTTCCCTTTCACGCGGTTTCGCGGGTGGACCGTGCCATGGGGATCGTTCTGGGCTTCCTGCTGTTTCTGACCATTCTGAAGACCCTCAGGTATTCCAGATTCTTCTACGATGTGCGCCTGGCTCAGAGGGTCATCCAGACCGCCCTGCCCGGCATCTGCCACACGGCGCTCCTGGTGGCCACGTGTTTCTTCGTGTACGTGGCTTTTGGCTGTGTGGTGTTCGGTCAGCACGAGTGGAACTACAGCAGCCTGGTCCGCGCCACTCAGACCGTCTTCTCCTACTGCGTCTCAGCCTTTTGGAACACAGAGTTTTCCAGTAGCAGGGTCCTCGGGGTCCTGTTCCTCTCGTCGTTTGTGCTGCTGCTGATCTGCATACTGATCAACTTGTTCAAGGCCGTGATTCTGGACGCCTACGAGGACAGGAGGCAGCCCGCGTACGAGGAGCCGTCGGTCGAAGCGGAGGCCATAGCCTACCTGTGCGGCAAGCTCAGGGCTCTGCTCTGCTTCCCATCCTTGCAGCCCGAGGCCCGGGACGGGCCCGAGTTCTTCGTGGACATGCTCTACGGGAAGCCAGAGAAGTACAGCCACCGCTACCTGGGGCTGAAGAGCAGGAACATCAACGAGAGGAAGATGGTGTATCTGGTGGTGTGACTGAGGCTGTTTCAAGGGCGGCAGGTGAGGGTGCCCCCGCCAATGCTCGGTTCAGTGGCTCCGTCACGCTGTCTGCCCGTGTCCCGCCCCTATATTTGTGAGGGTTCCCACTCCCCGTCTCCGCTCTCGGGATCATGAAAGGCGGGAGTATAGTGCAGCGCCCCGGGGAGCAGAGGGGACGGCCTGTGCATCCTGGGATGAGCTCCCTTTAGGGGGTGTTAGGTGTCTTTGGAGCCCCCAGCAGTTTAGAGGGTTAGAGACCCAGGTTTGGGGGAGGGAGCTAAAGACTCCCCCCCACACCTCATTGGGAGTTCTTCTTACAAACCAGAGCTTCCCTGACTCTCATCCCCTGTACCCCCCACATTCCAGCTGGGCCAGGGCCAGGGCCGGAGGGGCCTGTGGTAAGTTCTGGGACTTGGCTGCGCTTGGAAATCAGGGGTGAGAACGGTGGTCAGAGTCTGAAGCTTCCCAGGTACTCCCTGCAGCGCCTTCAAGTTAAAGACGTAAAATGTAACAGTATTTTCTGGCCATAAGACAAAGTTTTTACATCCAGGGTTGGGGCTTTTGGTTGTTTATGGTCTAGTTATCAAATAATAAAATGTGGTTTGTTGTTTCAGGGAAGTATGGGCTGGCAGCTGTTGTATTTTCCCTCTGAAGCACGTTCCTTTCCGTAGGTTCTTTATCAGAATTAAAGGTGACATCTGCGAGACCTACAGGGGTTTCCACATGGGGGGGGGGGGCACCTGTACGGGCTCCTGCCCTGGAGGTCAGCTTGGTGACCGCGTGGTCCAGGTGTTCCTTACTCACGAGGTGGCCCTGTCACCCTGGCGGGCACACAGGAGCTCCCATGGGTTCCTCCTGGGGGATGCCTGAGAGCCTGGGGCGACTGGAGTCCTCTCTGCCAGGTGAGAAGATGGGGAGGTTTAGTGACCCCACCACGGCACTCACATGGTTAAGGTCAGAAGGTCAGATCTGGGTTTTCTAAGTGCCCTTTGGGGAGGTCACGGGGTTCACACTGCCCGCTGCTTCTGACTGCAGGCACATTTGTAGTTAACAACTCTCTTACCCACCTGACTGCGGACCAGGACGAGCAAACACGTCAAGTTCACAGTTTACCTTAGGGTTCACTCTTGCTGTTGTACATTCTGAGTTTGGATAATTGTATAATTATACATATCCACCGTTATAGTATCATACAGAGTATTTTCCCTGCCCTAAAAACCCTCTGTGTTTTGAACTGACCCAAAGAATGTCACTGCTGCACGTGCAGTCGGGGTCCTATTTTCTAGTAGCAAAATCCTATTTTCTAGTAGCTAACTCTTGGGGCCCTGGACAGGAGACCCTCGTGCCCAGGTCCAAGAGCAGTTCATCCCAGCATTCCTACAACACTTGGCGTAACCTTTAGTTCTCGATTCCCCAAAGGCAAAAGCGCAGAGCGGTGCCTCTCAAGGGCAGAGGCCAGGAGTGGGGTGAGTGGTGCGGACACCATGGGGATAGGGGGAGGCTGGGGGCCAGGAGAACCTTTGGAAGCTGGTGGGGCCTGGGGACAAGCAAGGTGTCCTAAGAAACGTTCAAACCCGGGAAGAATTTTTGTGAGTTTATTTGAGCCAAGCTATGGACAATTGCCGGGAAGCAGAATCTCGAGGGGCTGAGATGATGCTCCAGAGAATGGCAGCTTTGCACCCCACTTTATGCATCACGGTGACCGGGGAATACATAACTGGGTCCCATGAGATCCACGGGTGACAGGTGAGGGAGGCAGGAGAAGGCAAAGCGGGGACACCTCTGGGGTTGGGTGCAAAGTAAAACGAGGGGCCTGTGCAGCTTTCACCTAGGTGGGTGCGGGGCAGGCAACGGTCAGCAACACGGCAATTTCGGGACTGGCGTCTCTGCGCCGGCGCGGCGGCTGCGCCCGGAAAACGGGACGTTACAATGACATCCCCAAGGTGTCGCCCTAGACGCGAGAGGCACGCGGGCTCAGGAAGGCCAAGGCGGGCTTTCACAGGACGACTCCAGCCGGGACGCGGCCACCGGCCAACAGCTACTTTTAAGTTAAAAAGCTCTCACCTGCGCCCTCCCTGGGGGCTCCCGTGGGGCGCCGCGCCTGCCGGTTCGCAGGGGCCCTTCGTCCCCGCGGGCGCAGGAGGCCGGGCCGCGGGCAGGGCGCCCGGGCGCAGCGCAGGCCCCGGGCACCCGGGGCGCGCAGAACCCCCCTCCCCCGCCGCAGGGCACAGGCGGCCCCGCTGCGCCCGCGCTCCGAGCAGGACGCTCCCGCCCCGCGCGCCGCGGACGGCACCGGGGAGACCACGTGGGGGGGGCGGGGGCCCTCCCGCGGGCAGGCGATGTGCCCGCCGCCCGGCGGCCTCTCTCTGCGGAGCCGCGTGGGAGACCGAGAGCCTCATGCAGCCCAAGCAGCCGCCGAGCAGGCGGCCCGCAGGGGGCAGGGTCAGACCCCAGCGCCGGGACCCCGCGGGCGCGGCGCGGCCGGAAGTCCCGCCCAGCTGCATCCGGGGCCGCGCACGCGCCGTGGGTAGTCAGGAAATAGGGCGGGGCAGGGGCGGGGCCGCGCACGCGCTGTGGGCCGTTAGGCAGGGAGGGCGGGGCCGCGCAGGCGCTGTGGGCCATTAGGCAGGCTGGGGGCGGGGCCGGGGCGGGGCTGCGCACGCGCTGTGGGCCGGCGCGGCGGAGGCAGGCGGTGCCCGGGCGGGGCGAGGCGGGGGCGTGTGCGGTGTGCTTGTTCCGCCCCGGTCCCGCCCCGTTCCCGCCCCGACCCTGCCCGGGGCCTGGCTCGGCCCCTCGGTGGAGCTTCCGCGCGGCTCTGAGTGTCAGTGGTCGGAGCCGCTGCCCGCGGCGCTGGGGACGGGCCGAAAGACTCGGGAAAGGCCACCGAGGATGGCGGGCTGCGGAGCGCGGTGACCTCCGGCCCTGGAGGGGGCGCTGTAGGGAAACTAGGAGGACGAGCCGGGTGCACAGGTTAGGAGTCAAGTACTGCGGAGACGGGCACCCTGCAGAGGGCACGCGGAAGGGGGGCGCGCCCAGATCGCGAGGGGCCGGGGGCGGGAATAAAGGACCGTGACGGTGGCGCATAGACGTCCCCACGCGGAAACACGGGGTGGAGGGGGGACAGGGCAAACTCGGGGAGAGGGGCAGCAGCGGGGGGACATGGCAAACAGCCTCGCGTACAGGGTGTCCCCCAAAATATGTACAAACTTGAACAGCAGATAGCTCAACTTTGAAAACGAAATGTACCTTAATAAACACTGTCTTTATTCAAAGTGTGTGGATACATCTTTGGGGGGGAGCACCCTATGTGTGTCCTTGGAATCCCAGCAGAAGAAGAGGGAGAGAGAATGGGGCAATCACAGTTTAAGAATTTTCCAAAAATGGTGAAAGTTATCCAAACACGGGTCAAGGACGGCTTCAGGAAGTACAAGTGGGATGGAAAACTTTAAAAGGAAAAAATTGTATGTATGAATATATACATATATATATATATTTTTTTTTTCAAACTGCTAAAAATCAAATATAAAGAGACCATTTTCAAGGCAGCCAGAGGGAAATTCCGTGGGCAGACATGGGGGAAGCGTTCTAGGTGGAGGGAACAGCAAGAGCAGAGCCAAGGAGGTGAGAAAACACAGGAATAGCTGAAGGTTAGTAAGTGATCCTGAGTTGGGGGGGGGGGGGGCGCAGAAATGGGAAAATAGCCACTTTAAAGAGGCCTCAACTGTCAAGGAAGGGAGTTTATTCTGTAGTCAGCTGGGGTGCCCCTTGGGTTTGAAGAACCACTCCGAGCCTTGGATTTTGTAAAGTGCTGTTGAATTTTGTCATGCTTTTAATGCATCTACTGAAATGATAATGTGGTTTTCATTTTTTTTTTTTCTGTTACTATCATAAGTTGCATCAGTTGGCGCTGAATGTTAAACCAACCTTGCATTCCTGGAATTGAACCCACTCAGGCATGATGCATTAGACTTATTATATGTTATTGAATTCAGTTTGCTGATATTTTGCTGAAGATTTTTGTGTCTGGGTTCAGGAAGGATATTGGCCTGCAGTTTTCCTGTAATTGCTTCATCTAGTTAACGATATGAGGGTGATCTTGGCAGTTTTGGTGTCCACGTTATACTGGCCTAATAAAATCACCGAGGACGGTGATTTTTCTCTATGTTCTGAAACAGTTTCTGTATGTTGGTGCTATTTCTTCCTTAAATGCTTAATAATTTTCAGTTAAGATATCTTGGCATGATTCATTTGGGGGGTATTGTTTTATTTCCTTTTTTAGGAAAAACTTAAATTATGAAACCAATTTTGTGAATAGATATAGGGCTATTCAGGTTTTCTGTTTCTTTTTGAGTCACTTTTGATCATTGGTGTGTTTTTTTTTGTTTTTCTGTTTTGTTTTGTTTTTCAAGAAATCTGTCCATTTCAGCTAAATTGTCAAATTTATTTGGTAAAACGTTGTTCACAGTAACCCCTTATTTTCCTTTCAATATCTGTGGTCTTAGCGACGTATCCTCTTTCCTTCCTGATTGTGGTAATGTCCATCTTCCCATTTTTATTGATTAGTTAGAGGTTATCAACTTTATTGATGTTTTGAAATAACCAGTTTTGGTTTTACTGATTTCCATTGTCATTTTCTATTTCTTTCATTTCTGTCCTTTGTTACTTTATTCCTTCCATTTATGTTGGGTTTAACTTGCTTTTTTCTAGCTTTTTAAGGTAGAAACTTCGATGATCGATTTTAAACCTTTTTTTTCCAATTTAAACATTTAAAGCCCAAATTTCCCTGCAAGCACTGCCTAAGCTGCAGTCTATGTATCCTGATACACTAGATTTTAGTTTTCATTTAGTTAAAATATTTTCTAACTTCGCCTGTAATTTCTTCTTTGAACTATGGTTTAATTGGAAGTATATTGTTTAATTTCCAAGTATTTGGAGATTTTTCAGGTATCTTTTTGTTACTGATTTTAATTTAATTATTTTAGGATTGAAGACGGTTTTTTATCGTTTGAGGCTTATTTTACAGCACAGCATATGATCTCTCGGCAAATATCTCACATGCACTTGAAAATAACATGTGACCTTGAGGAGGTCGTGGACTTAACTCTGAATTTGAGGTTCCTTATCTGAGGGGCACCCTTTGTCTTCCCGGTTAGAAACATGCAGCCGGGGGCTTTGAGATGTGGGTAGTTTTTGGTTCTGAGGGTGACATACCCTGCATCCTGATCTTGCAGATGGCGTGCGAGGCAGAGCACCGTCCCTTGGGTGTGTTTGAGTGCCAGCTCTGTGCCTTGACAGCTCCATACAGCTATGTGGGGCAGAAGCCCCCCAACACCCAGTCTGTCATGTGAGTATCAGTGTCCAGTGGCCCAGGAGTCCCTCACACAGAGCCGGGGGCATGAGTCTGACATGTAGCTTGGATGTTGGCTTTAGGCCCACCCTGCCCAGCTCTGGATGCTTCCATGTGACCTGAGGAGGCACAAGACAAGGCTTGAGGGCCATTGACTCTTCCAGAAACTACAAGCCCCTTCCTCCCCTCTCAGCCCTGAGTCCAGTCCTGCTCCAGCCAGAGAAGTGCACTGTGGCTCAAGCCGGAGCAGCTCAGCACCTGCAGTGAAAGCAGCAAGGAGGCCTCCTCCTGGGGCTGGGCCTGGGGCCATTCTGGCTGGTTCTCAGCGGAAAGCCAGCCTGCCTCACCACTCACGCACAGGAGTCCTGAGGACCAGATTCCTATGATCTGCCCAGAGAAGGCCGGGGGCAGAGCCAGGCGTCCCAGGGCTTGGTTCTTGACCTTAGTTTGTCCTTCATCAAATGCCACCTTATAGGGAAGTTGACTAGTACATTACATAGGACAAGTGGTGGGGGCGAGGCTTTTTCCTGCTGGCTGCGGTCCTTTACTGACTGGGAACCAGGGGTGTCCTCCCGGAACCCCGTGGGCCTTCTTTCTGGAGTGTGGTGTGAGGCCAGCACCTTACACAGGTGTAATGCGCCTGGTTTTCCCTGCGTGGCAGCAGGCAGTTTGGGAATGGGCATCACCATGGGGGGGGGGGGAGGGCTTGGAGAGCTTGGATGGAGGCCCTGTGGCCCCTGTCCCATCCGGTGAGTCAGGTCAGGGCCCCTCTGTTGGCCGAGAAGGAGTGGTGGAGTCCACCGTGGCTGCTTCAGAGCCGAGCAGGGGCCAGCCCCTCTCCCTCTGAGCTGGCACAGCAGGCAGCAGGCCCAGGAGGCCTCCACTGCTGTGGGCTTCTATCGCTTCCGACACCAGCGTCACTTCCTGTCCCACAGCCTCCTGGAAGAGAGCTACGTCATGAAGGACCCCTTCACTCCAGACAAGGACAGGTTCCTGATCCTCGGCTCTAGGTGCAGCATCTGCAGCCGGCTGGTGTGTGTGGGCCCGGTGGGTAAGCCACGTGCAACTGGGGCCGCCTTCCCTCACCCCACCCCCCTTGGCTGGGACCCCACACCCGTGATTATGGGAGAAATGACACCTGATCCTTTCCCAGGGACGGTGTGAGTGCCGGCCTTTCCTTGCCACAGGAATCCTCAGATCCTCAGTTACTAGATGGGAGCAGGGAGTGGTTCTTAGAGGCCAATTGGTCTACCTCATTATGGATGGTCCCTTGGCCAGAGGAGGGCAGGGGACAGGCAGGGGCCATACTACCATCAGTGGGTCTCTGGGTGCTGAGGGATAGAAATAGATTCTTGGAGGCTCTGCACCACCCCCAGGGGCCCTTCGTGGGCCCTCCCTCACCACAGGATGGTGACCTTTCTAAAAGTTCTTGGGACCTTCAGAGGAAGGGACCATGCTCTCCTGAGCATGTGTGTTGCCAGGCCCTGTTGTTGGGACTTGCTTTACCTGTGAGACTTCCTTCAGTCCCGCCCCAAACCTGGTCAGGCAAAGCAGGACCCCACCAATGTCATAGGAGAGGAAGCCGAGGCCCAGAGAGGCCTTGGTCTCCCTCTTGCTGTCCTGGCTCCGGCCACACCATTCCCACCTCCTCTCAGCTGCCTGGGCATCCTCAGGCCCTGCCCAGCCTCCTGCCCCGCGTGCGGTGAGGGGCTGGCCTCAGAGAAGCCACACCTGTGCCCCTTGTATTGAGCCCTCCCCCTCTTCCAGGAATGCAGCCTGTTCTACTCCAAGAGGTTCTGCCTCCCTTGTGTCCAGGAGAACGTCCATGCCTTCCCTCAGGAGATCCAGCAAGACTTGGAAAAGAGAAAAATTCCATCAAAGAGGCCCGCCGGCCATCCCGGCTCTCAAACCTGAGTGCAGCCCCTGTAGCCTGGGTCCGGGGCGGGGCTGAGCTGAGAGCAGCTGTGTGGCCTTGTTTCTGGGCCGCCTGGAACAGTGGCTGGAGCTCGAGGGAGATGGAGTCCCACCTGCAGCGGCGACAGGGCTGGCAGCCACACAGAGGAGGCACCTTGTGAACCCAGCCCAGAGCTCCAGAGCTCTGCTCCGTGCTGGGCTCCCGCAGGAGCCCAGGGAAGCCAAGGCCCGGCCTGCTGGCCCCCTCACCTGGACGGGCTGGGCCTCCACCCTTCCTGCAGGGTCATCCCAGGCTGTTTGCTGCTCACACTTCGCCAGGCCTGGAGGGCTCAGTGTGCCCTTCGTATGATAGATCAGATCCAGGAGTTGTCTCCACGCGTCACCTGCTCTGCCGGGCACTGTGGACTCAGCAGTGCAGGGGCAAAGGCCTGCTGTCTTGGAGCTGCCCCAGTGTGGGGAGACCCGTGGTCACGGGGTCAGGATGTTGTGTGTTGGTGCTTCCAGCCTCTCTTCCCTCTGGCTCCTGTTCCGGCCCCAGGCCCAGCTCCATTCCAAGATAGAGGGACGCTCTCTGCTTCTTTCCCTCAGCCCCGTGCCTCAGAGCCATTCTGTTGCTTGCCTGCCCCTCTCCACGGCAGACTCAGTCCTCTGTGCCTGTGAAGCCCACCCCACACCAGCCGACGTCCGTGGCTCCCCCAGGGCTCCCGTCTTCACAGCCCCAGCCTCAGCGGGGTGATGCACCCGTGAGCTCACCTGTCTGCTGCTGCCCCGTCTCACTGTGCGTTTGCTGTGGGGCCCCTCCTGGCTCGGGGTGTTAGAAACGTGAATAAAGAGCAGTTACCGGCTTTTGTTCTCAGGTTCCCTGCTTCATATTACTGTACACGTGGATGTCCCGTCCTGGGCCCACACCTGTCCAGGGCGCGTTCTGTGCTCTGCACAGCCAAGAGCTCGGGTGAGCCGGTGGGCACGGGCCGATGGAGGGCAGACGGGGCCGATGGAGGGCAGACGGCGCCGCCGGGGGTCCCGTTTACAAACCCAGCAGTTCCTCTCACAGCATCACTCAAAACTCACCAAAACATTTTTAAAAATAGTTTATTTTTTAAAACCATTAAGGCAAAACGGTACCCTGAAATTAACTCTTTACATTCATCAGTCTTACAGTAGGACATTCCAGATACGTAAGTTCCCACAAACTCAGGATATGAATCAATATACATGACCAGTTCCATTTCCTTATGGGAAAATGAATAAGACCCAAGATTTTGAAAAATTAGTTACTTTATAGCCATTTCCTAATTGCCTGGCACCATCGGGAGTTGAGGAGGACTCCCTGGGCGTTTGCTGCTTTCCCCACGCACCCCGCTTCTCGAGGCCCTGGACCCCACCCCGACCCAGGGACGAGCGTCTTAAGTTGGGGTGGACGCTGGAGCCTGCTGGAAAAAACCTGCCTCGGATGTCTCCTGCGTAGCATCACACGAGGGTCTGTCAGCCCCTAACTGCTTTGAGAGCGAGAGGGAGGCACCAGGAACGGTGACAAACAGGCCAGGAAACCAAGCGCAGGCCTTGCTCTGGATCTGCAGGGCCCCGATCGGGTCTCGGGGCAGGACAGGTACACGCGAAGGGAAACTGTGCCCAGGCCCGGGCAACATCGGGCGGAGGCTCCCGGGCCTGGGGGCTTTGATTCCTGCTTCCGCTTGGGCCACCGGAGGCTGCGAGACAACCAGCAGTGCAAATACCCCGTCGGAGGATTTCCGATCACAGTTCTTTGGCAATAACCCACAGGTCCTGATTCCCGCAGGGCGCTGGCCCCCGACTACCCGAGCCGTCCCAGCCTTGGGCGAGACGCTGCCGGGAAGTGGGTGACGTCTCGCCCTGGGCTAGGGTGGCCTTGCTGGTGGACGTGACGGAGACAGGCGCCCGTGCCTGCACATGAAGGGTGGGAGGGAACGGATTTAAACCCTGACAGGAGCCCTGCGTGGCTCGGGAGACGTGGAAACGTGTGATGGGTGCACGTGGGGGTCCGGCTTGGCCCTGACGCTTCAGCCTCCTGCCTCCCGCGGGTCCCAGGCTATTGAGAGTGTAACGTCCATTAACACTGATTTTAAAAACCCCAAGTGTTTCTTATTAGACACATGATTGTAAGTTAGTAAAATATTTATATTAGGATTTAAAAAAATTCAAATCACAGTATTGAAGATACAGCTATTCACATGGTTCTTTTTACCGTACAGTGTAAAAAACAGCGATGCCTGGACACAAACACTGTGTGCAGTCTTACCGGGAAGGGGACTGAGCGGCCGTCGTCGCTCTGAGGTACGTTTTTATTTTAAGGCTTGAAAAAAGGAATAGGAGGCCGACTGTGCTTCTGAAGAGAAGGCGTCTCCCCAAAGTGAGTGGTTTTACCTTGAAAAGATGAGTCAGTCGCTCGTCTTCAGGCCTGGCCCTGGGCCCCCCGGCCCTGAGGGAGCGGAGTCGGGCGCCCCCCCCCCCCCCGCACTCCCGTCCCCGGAGGCGGCCTGCGGGTGGGGGCGCCTGTCCCCGGCCTGCGTGACGCTGTAGTGCATCGAGATAACGGATTCTAGGGGCTGGCGGGCACAGAGGGCGAGAGAAGAGGCGGCTCTGGAGGAAAACATGGAACTTTTTCACATTTGACCCAAACTAGCGAACCTATTGTAAGTGGCGGGGTGTGCGTGTGTGCGTGTGCACAGAACCAGGCCTTTATTTGCTGTCTCTGATGTAAGAAATGGATGTTTCTTAGGTTTTCTTTGCAGATAATACATTTAACAGCCACGGGGCCACTGAAGTCCTTGATGCCGTCAGTTTCTCAATCACGATGTGACGTTGGCCACGCGTGCAGCCGGCAAAGGATTCCCACGGGACGTGGCTTTCCGCCGGACCACACTGTATGGCCCAGCCCCCCTTCCTTGGGGTGGGGGAGCAGACGGTGGTATTTCTTGCGTCTAAAACTGAAATTCTGAGAAGCACCCGGGCAGGGGACAGCCGCCCCCCCAGACCCGGGAAGGCGGAGCGGAGAGCGGCCTGCGCAGCCTGACTCCCGCGCTCGGGCCACACGCAGTTTTGTTTTGTTTATAAGCCTGCAGCTGATTCTACTGAACGAAAGTTTAAGAAATGGCTGCATCCCACAGGAACGGCGTAATGGCATTATTTAAACGAGACCAAGACGACCCGTCTTTTTTTTTCCCTTTCTTAAAAAACTTCCACTATCCCATTTTAGTTTTTATATTGTGGTTCCTGGAGAAACACAACGTTCTGAGTCAGACCAGACGAGCTGCCTTTGTTCTCACTGTTGCGTTTCATAGGCTGGGGGCCGGTGACCATTCTCTTGAATTCTATTAAAACGGTGCCTAGAAATTATATAAATCTCAGCAAGAACGCAGACCTCCACCTTTGGAGCCTGAGCTTAGCTGTTTCTGGGCGGGTCCCTCCGAGGAGCACGTGCCCCAGGGAACGGTCCCTGGACTAGAGGAAAAGCCGAGCGCCGACTCCATGGGGCCAAAGAGCCCTCGGTCAGGGAGGCGGCGGGCGCTGCGCAGCCGGTGAGCCCACGTTTGTCTGTCACAACCTGCGCCTGCTCCTCCCGCCACGCACAGCCGCCGGTCCTCCGAGCCCGCCTGCTGCAGGTGCACGTGGGCACCTCACTCCCGACGGTGCCGTCCGAAGGCCACTGTTGTCAGGATGGCAAGAGCCGGAATCATTACCCGGGGGAGCCCCGTAAGTCAGCTTGGACCAAGAGATAAGGGAAGCCAGGCCATTTTAGCGCAAGAACAAAGATCGAGCCGGTGTTGGCACCGCCTGGCGCCTGGCGGAGCCACTGCTGTCAAAACTGGGCGTGTGGGAAACACCTTCCGTGGACGGTTTTCCTAACAGCAAGCCCTCGGTCGGCGGCGGTGATCGTAGTTCGCGGTATCATTTCCTCACCTGTCCTGAGTTCCCACCACCGCCGGGCACTGGAGGGCTTGAGGCAGGAACCCCTCCTGGAACCTGGGACACGTGCATTGGGCCACGGGCACAGCCACGGGAGCAGGGCCCGCGCTCTGCGGGACCCGGGGGGTGGAGGAAGTCGCTACGCCCGGCCGAGGACCTGTGACGCCAGGTGGCCCTTCATCCCTGGACGGGTTCGCTTTGCGATAGGGGCGATTCCGTCCTGAGCCCCTCAAGCAGCCGAGGAGCAGGAGACGATGGGAACCTTCCTGGAAAACAATAAAATCCGTAACAGGCGGGAGCTGTGAGCACCTGACGTGTCTTCCTAGCGGGTCTGCGCTTTCAAAGGCCACGTGGGTTGCAGAGGAGCTTTGAAGGTGGCTGGCTGGCCCTGGGCCCTGGGAGCCCCCGACCAAGGGCCAGGCCAGCGGTCAAGTCCGTTTCAGCTGGAGGGCGGGACTCGGCTGAAACGAGGGGCCCACTTTGAGACGGGTTCCTGAGACATTCCAGAGGCAGGTGTGGCCGCCAGGCGGAGGCCAAAACCCCACTGTCATCCGGCCACTAGGCGTGGCTTCTGCGCGGCTGGAGGCGTGGCTGCGGGAGAGGCCTCGGCGGTGGGTCTCCGCGGGCCGGGCCCACCACTGCCCCAACCCCATCACCCGCAAGCTCGGCCTCACTACGCCGGGAACAGCTTCCGCACAGGGGCGTCCGACGCGCCCTTTAAACAACAGAAGTTCCTTTAGAAAGTCCGTTCACCTTCCGTTTCTGTGTGTGGGGGGGGGGGGTGCAGCCCCTGAGCCCTGACCAGACGTTCAGGCCGCAGCCGTCTAGCACCTTCACTGTGCCAGGGCCTCGGACGAATCTACTGAGGTAGCTGAGATGCTGTGGGTCCGGGAGACCCGGGCGGCTGAGTCGACAGGTGACTTCTCATCACACAGCGAACGAAGGGTGACCTGTGCCGTGAGCCTCTGCCCAGGTCTCAGGAGGTGGCGGCGTCCCTGGACCCTCCCCGCAACCCCGGAGGCCACCCTGGCCTCGGCGTTTCAGACGCCCGGCGCGCACGGTGCATCGCCGTCCTCTGTGTGTTCGCACGGCTTTGCTTGGGAAGAGGCGGTGGGTGCGTCCTGTCGGGGCTCCAGAAAGGTCTCGGGGACCCGGGGGACAGGCAGGAGGGGGGCGCGGCCTCTGGCGCTCTGACCGTATTCAGTATTCACCCTCCGAATCTGCCGGCGCCCGTCGCACGGGGCACGTCCTGTGTCTGACAACCTTGGACGCCACCCACAGGCCTTCCTGCAGCGCAGCCCTCGTGGGTGGTGGGTGCAGAATCCGCGTGTGGGACACCCAGCGGGACGGCAGGACGGGCGGGGAGGACCTGTGGGGTGCGAGCGGAGCTGACCATGCCGCCAGCAGTCGCGTCTTGGAGGAGCCGATGCCCCTTCGTTCCCATCAGCACTCGAGCCCAAGGTGTTTGCGGCTGGTGGTCCCTGAGGACCGGCACTCTCACGATGACAAGTCCAGCAGAGGAAGACGCACGTGTAAAGGGACCAGCGGTCCCGGGGCTGCGTCCCCCCAAGGAGGCGGCTCCACGCTTGGGGCTGGAAGCTTCTGGAACCTGTGAGGGTGCCTGGCGTCCTCTGTGCTGATGTTCGTGGACACCCGGCAAGCACACGGGCACCCGGCAAGCACACGGGCACCGTCCACGAGCCCCTATCTGAAATACTGCGGGACCCGAGCTGGTGCGTGACTGTGTTTGACGATCGACGCTCCGAGAAACCTGATTAGTTGGCCCCAAATATTCTGAGTGGCAGTTAGTGACTCTGTTATTTAGAACGAGTGGGAATGTGTCATTTTCTTCCTGTTAATAAAAGTTAACGATGTCAAGCGACTTCCGTGCTGGGGTCACGTGTGGCCTCCTCTGTGGCTTCACCGGGGACGTGGCCGGTCGTCCAGCCAGGCCCAAGAGAACCAGCGCTCAGGAGCGCGGCGAACGCACAGCCGCGCCCGCCGCGAGCTCGGCTGCCGCTGCGGGGGCGGGTCAGGGGCGACTCCGCGCGGGTTTCATGAAACTGAAGCCGAACGAACAGCTTCCCTGAGGGCCTGGGTCTCGAGGCCGGTGGTCAGGGAGCACCACAGACCCGGGTCTGGGATCCATCCCCCCAGCGACCTTGGACCGACCTCTTGGCCCTCTGGACTCCTGGGGGGGGTCTCATTCAAGGACAGAACCTTGACACGGACACTTCGTGGGACTCGAAGCTCAGTCCCTCCAGACCGGCACCGCCACTCGCCGGTGTCATCCACGTGTGGAGATATTTATGTGCTTCCAGGGGGTCCTTTGGCCGGATCTTAAAAAACAGCAGCTCTGTGCGGAATTTTTAAAAGGACGTCCTAGTGGCAACTTTCGCTCTTTCCCGGTTGAAGCCTCAGTTTTATTGTTCCTTTTACGGCTGCATTTTCCTAACTCCGGGAACTTCACCAGCATCACCCCTAAACCTTCTTTCACCATAAATGACAACGGCCTTAAAGAGCCAGATTCTCCAGAGATTTGGGGGGGGGGGGGGCGCAAGGAGACACCAAGCAGGCGGGGACAAAGCTGAAATGTCTGAGGGGACAGTGGATGCACTAAGGTGACAGAGAGGGAGAGGGACAGGGCTTCCAGTCACCTGCCCGGGGCACCGTCAACATCACTTTCCCAAGGGACCTGGCTGAGAGGCTGACCTTTAGGGCAAAAACGAGTATTTCAGGTGTGGGAACAACCACCTTACGTATGTGGTTGGAAAAGGGCACTGAGCGGTCAGTCTTTGTAAAAACCACCAGCCTGCTGTGAATCCTGAGACTAAGAGAAACCTTTTAAAGGACCGTGTGCCCCCCCCACCCCCGCCTGGGGCATTTTCCTGGTGACACCCCCCACCCCCATTATAAAGTCACATTTACCTGGTTTTCTCCGCTCTGGGGAGCAGCTACTGCCACCAAGGTTACAAAAATAAAGCTGAAGATTTAAAAAGCAACACAGGGAACGACCAAGGAGCTGCCTTCACACCTGGGGCCCAGAGACATTTACAAATAATTGTCAGGCTGCCCTGAAAATACGACTGTGGCCCCAAACAGCCCTGCTGGGCAGGTGCAGATGTGAGAGGAGCCAGGTGAGAGGACTGGGACACTGAGGTACTTTCGGGTTCATGACCGTCCTGCCCACGGACGCCAGCTACGTACAGGCCCGTGGTCCAGACCAGGGGCGGCCGAGACGCGGCCCCCGGGACCTTCTGCACCGACCTGGAGATGGGCGTCTCCATGCCCCAGATACAACCATTCACACAGGGAACCGGGCGACACCACGACCCCGTTCAGATAGCTTATCCAATAATCTTCTGAAATTCTAAATCCTACGATTAAAAAAGAGCACGTCTCCCTTCGAATTCAGGAACCGGAACCGAAGCCTTCCGAATAAATACTTTGCAGCTTTTAAAATAGCTAACCTTTGGTTACATCTAGATATACAGGATTACAAAAGTTAAAAAGTGCTGATTAGTTTTCAAGATTACAAAGGAGCCCAGCGGTCCGCAGTGGTGCCCGGGGAAGACAGACCACGATTCTGAGGTCACCAGGTAAACTCCGCGGTAAATCACTATCGCGACGTAAGGGAATCTGCAGCGATCTAACGCCAGGCAGGCTCAGGGCAGCCGGCCGCACACCACTCCCCGAGTTCTCCACGCCCCGACGGCGCGCTCAGAAGCGCGAACTGGGTGAAGGGAGGCGGCGAGGACGGTCCCGTTACCTCGGGCGCGCGGTCCGTCCCAGGGGTTAACCAGCGACGTTGGGAAAGGCGGCCTTGATCCCACTCCTCTGCAGCGCCGGCACCTCTGAACAGTCCCTCGCTCCGTGTCCACTCCCGAGCCTCAGTACATGTCCCTGTAGATCTCCTGCAGCAGCGGGTGCAGCGCCGCGTCCGACTCGGTCCTCTTGATGACCTGCACCAGCTGCGCGTGCTCGGTGACCAGCTGCCGCAGGTCCGCCATCTTCTGCAGAAGTTTCGGGAAGAGAAAGGCCTCGTCTGGGTGGTTGCTTTGCAGGTGGAGCTTGAGCACGTGCACGATGCCCTCCTGCATCTTCTCGATCTGCCCGACGTTGAGGAGGCCGGGGCGATCTGTCCCCAAAGGAGAGAAGAGACGAGTGAGTGGACAGTCGCCACGGCGCCGCCTCACAGCCGGACCCGCCTGAGACACCAGGATCCTGGTTTTACCCGGGCTTCCTCACCTGGAGCTTCGGGCTTTAGGCACCACAGGCCCGACTACAGGACAACCCGATATTCCCGAAGTCGCCAGGCTCACGGGCAGGCAGGACAAATACTCCTGGAAGTTTACACGGCTGTAAATCCACTAGACCCTGTCCTCTTGCATTTGCCGGTTACTGCCGTCAGGTGAACACCCCCAAACACTAGGGGTCAGTATACACTTGGACGATGGTTACAATGTACAACCAGCTTTGCACGATATGGGAGATGAAATTCTCCCTCCTGAGTTAAAACTAGATACGCAGGCCCTAGATGGTTTGGCTCAGTGGTTAGAGCATCGGCCCTCGGACTGAAGGGTCCCGGGTTTGATTCCAGCCAACACCACGTGCCTTGGTTGCAGGCTTGTCCAGAAAATACACCCTGTCCCCACCCCTCACCCCATATTTAAGAGGCAGTGTAAAGCGTCACCCACTACTACGATTTTCAAAAGTGTTGCTCATAATGTAGATTGTTCTTTTTGGGGGGGGGGGGCTGTAAAATACACAGCTGACCCTTGAACGATGTTGGGGTTAGGAGTGCCAACCCCCATGCAGTTGAAAATACGTGTCTAACTTTGGACTCCCCTCAAACATAACTGCAGTCCCTGGGTATCTGTGGGGGATTGGTTCTGGGGCCCCCTGTGGACACCCAAATCCCTATGTAATACACGGGGCAGATCAACATGCACGGTCAGCCCTTCTCATCCACGGATCCCCAAATAGGGATTGAAACTACTGTTTTTAACCTATATGATTTTATTAACCAATGTCACCCCAATAAATTCAACTTTTTTTTTTATATCCTGTTTTTGACCCATGGCTGGTTGAATCTGTGGATGTAAGACCTGAGACACGGAAGGTCAACTGCATATTTACTGAAGAAACCGAGTGTGAGTGGGCCCATACAGTTCAAGGGTCAGCTGTAGTTAACTTTTTAAACAGAAATTAAAAAAAATAAAGTGACCCCCCCCCCATAATTGTAACCCCATCGTGCAGGTGTAATGTGTGTCTCACCTGACATCTCTGCATCGGGTCGATACATGATCACAATGCCTTTTATGAGACTGTGATCACGCTACATATTAATAGTTCTTTAACTTCTCTGTACCCACAGCTCCCACCGTGGGCGTCCAGCTGCGCTGCCACTTACTCTCTTTGCCAGAGCGTGAGGGCTCCCCGCACCGGCTGCCCGCCTGGGCGGGAACAGGGAGACCTCGTGGGGCTGGGCTGCCCTCCCCCGCGCCCCCCCAGCTCTGCCAGCGAGTCCATCACGGCACCGCACAGCTTCCAGGAGTCTGCGGTGCAGGAGCCCCATCGGTGCCCCCAGGCTGGGCGAGATAAGCGGACTTTACAGTAGGGCGATGACCTTCTCAGACCCGGGACAGCACTATTTACAGGAATGAGACACTGAGCCAGACACCTGGGGGCTGCAGAGCCGGCTTCTGCGGAGAGGCCAAGTTCCCTTCCTGCAAAGCGAACTTCCCGACTGCTGCTGGTGACTACTGGCATTTCTCATTATGAAACGGCATGAACGTATCAACAGCGGGCAGCAGTGACTGCTCTGACCTGTGTATGGCACCTCATAGGACACACGAATATAACATTACAATAACATGATTATGACATATAGTCATGCACTGCCTAACGACAGCATATGTCCTTAGAAATGCATCGTTACGCAATTTCGTTGTTCTTTGAACATCACAGAGCACACACATACACACCTGGACGGTACAGCCCACTGCACACCTGGAGCCACTGCACACCTGAACGGTACAGCCCACTGCACACCTGGAGCCCACTGCACACCTGGAGCCACTGCACACCTGGAGCCCACTGCACACCTGGAGCCCTCTGCACACCTGGAGCCCACTGCACACCTGGATGGTACAGCCCACTGCACACCTGGAGCCACTGCACACCTGAACGGTACAGCCCACTGCACACCTGGAGCCACTGCACACCTGAACGGTACAGCCCACTGCACACCTGGAGCCCACTGCACACGTGGAGCCACTGCACACCTGGAGCCCACTGCACACCTGGAGCCCACTGCACACCTGGATGGTACAGCCCACTGCACACCTGGAGCCACTGCACACCTGAACGGTACAGCCCACTGCACACCTGGAGCCACTGCACACCTGAACGGTACAGCCCACTGCACACCTGGAGCCCACTGCACACCTGGAGCCACTGCACACCTGGAGCCCACTGCACACCTGGAGCCCTCTGCACACCTGGAGCCCACTGCACACCTGGATGGTACAGCCCACTGCACACCTGGAGCCACTGCACACCTGGAGCCACTGCACACCTGGAGCCACTACACACCTGGAGCCCACTGCACACTTTGGCTGTATGGTGCAGCCTCGTGCTCCAGGGCTACTGGCCTGCACAGCACATAACTGTCCAAAACAACAGGAGATTAAACTGAGCACAGGAGGAAATGGCACGACCAAGAGACAGATAAACACAAGATGTGCGAGGCCGCTGCTGGCGTAACACGCTGCTGTGTGACAGCTAACTTGTTCTAAGAAGTCAGAAGAATTCACTTAAAATAACAATTAAAAGGCCCTGGCCAGTGTGGCTTAGCAGTTAGAGCGTCAGCCGTTGGACCAGAGGGTAGCGGGTTTGATTCCCAGTCAAGGGCATGTACCTGGGGGCAGGTTCAATCCCCGGCCCAGGTCTGGGCATGTGGGGGGGCAACCAATCGATGTTTCTCTCTCCTCTCTCTCTCCTCCCTGGTGAGAGTATCCTCTGGTGAGCACTAACCAAAAATAAAAACATAACAATAAAAAGCGCAGTAAACACCTGGGCCAGTAACAGTTGCTCTTCACCATCGAGCGTTGTGTCCTGCGCACCTGTGCGCTGTACGATGCACGGCTGTCAGCGCGGCCGGTTGTCACACCAGTGTCTCCAAGCGCGCGGGGAGCGGCTGTGCCCCGACGTCACGAAGCCGCGAGCTCCCCAGGGACCCGAAGCTTCAGCTCCATCACCACCCGTGGTACCTGCCCACTGTGGACTCACACGTCCTTCTGTGGCCCTTGGCTGTATCAGTGTCACACAGCGCACACTGTCATTACCAACCACACCAGACACACCACCTGACAGGACTGTTATGTTCTAATCACAGAGAGTGTGTTTATACGTTACGACTGTGAACGGAACATACACAGCCAACGTGCACCATGTGTTCACATCACGACATGCGACGCGGTGTCGGTGCAGCTCTCACTGGCTTCCAGCAGGTGGCGATGCAGGGCGCAGACCCCCCCACCCGTGCCCACCCCACAGGGACGCCGCCCCCGTGGATGCCACTGCCAGTCCTGCACAACGGGCCTCCGTCAGCGACACGGGACCAGCAGGTCACGCCGACGACTCACCTCCGCAGCAAATGATGGCGGCCACGAAAAGGGAGATGTCGCTGTCGTCCAGCTCCAGGGCATTGAACTTCATGGCGAAATCGAACTTGGGCTCCATGATGTCGCAGAAGGGCTTCCTGAGGCTCTTGAGGAACTCGCGCGTTATGAAGCCGTTGCCGTAGGCCACCAGCATGCCGTCCTTGTTCATCACGGACGACAGCATGGCGAATATGGCCTCATAGACGCCGTACTTCAGCAGGGTCACCTGGTCGTTGAGGTCCAGGCCCGCGAAGCCGGGGATGGACTTGGCGAACTCCGTGAGCTCCGTGACGGTCTCCACGGACGTGCACTGGCAGCAATGGAAGATGCGGACCTCCGCCTCCTTGTTCTGGATGCCGTTGGCCACCAGCTTGGCCACCAGCGTCTTCTCGGCCATGCACAGCGTCTCCATGTCGTGTATGACGAACGGCTGCGGAGAAAGGCGCGCAGTGAGTCGGGTGGCCGGCGGCTACTGTCCCCCGATCATCACCGCGCCCAAGGCACCCGGGGAGGGCCGGAGTGTGTGCAACACGCAGTCCCCGTGGGGGCGGGCAGACAGCCGAGATATTCTCAACAATACAGATCAGTGAACAAACAGCAGCAGCCCGGCCAGCGTGGCTCAGTGGTTAGAGCGCCGGCCCGTGGACTGAAGGGTCCCGGGTTCGATTCTGACCGAGGGCACGCACCTCGGTTGCAGGCTCAGTCCCCGGCCCCGGTCAGGGTGCGTGCAGGAGGCAACCGACCCACGAGTCTCGCTCACATCGATGTCTCTCCCCGCCTCCACTCTCTCTGAAAAGCAATGGGGAAAATATCCTCGGGTGAGGGTTTAAAAACAACAACAGCCCAGCGGGCGTGGCTCAGCGGTTGAGCGTCGACCTGGGATCCAGGCGATCGGGGTTCGATTCCCGGTCAGGGCACATGCCCGGTTGTGGGCTTGATCGGTGACTCTCTCATCACTGATGTTTCCCTCTCTCTCTCCTTCTCCCTTCCTCTCTCTGAAATCAATAAAGATATATTTTAAAAAAATAAAAAATAAATAAATAAAATAAATAAAAACAACAACAAACCAGGCCCCGTTCTTAAAGAACCTCGGCATCCGCGGGGCAAGGGGACCTCGACAGCGCTCACAGCCGAGGCCGGCAGGACATTCAGTCCCCGCCGGACCCTGGGGGGCGGGGCAGGGATTTTGCTGCTGAGACAGTGAAGCACTGATCTCGGCAACAGAGCCGACGAGATAAATTAGCAAAGCGCTTTTACCATTTTATTATAATATTCTCCAAACACCTAACTACTGTAGCAGCCTTATAGTTCTTAATTTTACCATTTTATGAACTTTAACAGGTAATTATACTTAACACTGACTGTTGTTTCTGTTTCTTTCCTCTTCACCCTAAAAGTGAGGATGGGTTGCCTCCTGCACATGCCCTGGCCGGTGGCGGAGACTGAACCTGCAACCCAGGTACGGGCCCTTGGCCAGGAATTGAACCTGGGACCATCAGGGGCGCAGCTCTAACCACTGAGCCACGCCGGCCGGGGCAACGCTGACTGTGGAATGAATAAATCTGGGTTGTAAGTATATACGACTCGGAAAGCTGGTGTTTACGTAGAAATAAGCACTCGGGCATGTTAGAGCCTTGCCCGGGGGGTAACCAGAAAGCCTTGGAGAACCCGTTTCCCATGCGTGGGCCTGGCGCCTTCACATCAGAGCTCAAGTTCTGGAACAGGCGCCAAGCCCCGTGGCAGCCGGCTGCATGTCCCCACTGGCCCTGCCCTTGATCAAGGCTTACCGGAGGAAAGAGGAGATGCGGGCCCTGTAACCTGAAAGCAGCCTGCCCCGAAGGGCGCACCTGTCTGGGAGGGTGCGGGAGAGCGGCCATGAGCTCCCGCACCGGGCAGAATCACCGCCGGACGTGTGTGCAGAGCGGTGCGAGTGGCCGGGCCACCGTCGGCCGAAGATATAAACAGAGCACGCGAGCAGCCCACAACTTTAAAGATCACCGCCCGGGGGCCACATGCAATGCCACAGGCATCTGGACCATGGCCGGACGCGGCCCCTATGTCTGGGCCACAGAGCATCCGAGAAGCCGCAGCACAAAACCACCTGCGGGCACAGGAGGGTGGGTGTGCCAGGACCCCCCGACGGGCTGCCTTTGAGACGCTTACGGAATTGAGAATGTGCGATGCAGTGCTGGGAAAAATAACCCGAGTCCACATCTGAGGCAGGGGGATGTTTTCAAAGTTACTCTGAATGGGCGGGAACATTCTGCAACGAAATCTAAAGCCAAATTCCTGTGCATCTCAGTGTGACGCGGGGAGACAAGAGAGGCCTCTCTCCAGAGACCGTGCAGGCAGCCAGACCGCCGTGTAGTAAAAACACGGGGGCAGTCCCGCGGCACAGGAAGTCGGGGCTCAGGCTAAGGCGCTGACATCTGCAGGATCCCCCAATTCCAGAAAACAGACTATCAGGCTGCCTCGACTTTGTTCAAATCCCTGGCTTCTTAAAGTGTGTTCAGCAGGGGTAAAAAACGTTTTGTTTTGTTTTAAAAAAAAGAGTTCCAAGAAACCGTGAGTTGAAGGAAACAGGGCCTCCCAGAGTCTGTGACCTGAGCGTGGGCTGCGGGTCTTCCACACACCCGGCCGGGCGAGCATGGTTCCCACAGTCTGATTACAGATGCCGGACTTGCACAAGGCCCCGTGCAAAAGGCACGCAGGGAGCCCTTTGCTCGAAAACGGTTAAGAATCTCAGGACAGCAGCCGCCGAGCTTGCACCCCACGCGGCCTCCTGAGCAGGCCGGGGAAAGGCCTCCTGCCCACGGGGCTGGCCCCGGACGAGCGTTACGGGAAACACGCTCTCACAAAGGGGGGCTCAGAGGGAGCAAGTACTTCATTTCCCTTTCATCAAATCATCGCTTGGGTCTGAGAAGGCAGGCCTCACTAACGGGCAAATTTGGAAGCCATCTGAATTCGGACCAAGCGGGGGGCTTGAAGAAGCCAACATGAGTCCAATCTAGAGAGAAGCTGTAGCTAAAACGCTTGAAAATTTGCCAGAATGAACCGATAAACATTCGTGATAGGACTGTTTAAAAAAAAGATCTGTGCAGCTGATAATTCACTTTGGAACGTGCCCTTTGCGCTCAAGCCTGAACACGCACACACCGGACACAGCCGGTGGTCACTGCAAACGCGTGAGCAAAGCGTGTGGTCGGGACCGACACAGAGAGGCGGAAAGCTGCCCGGTGTCCCCCGAGGGCGCCCGCCCGGAGCCCAGCAGGCTGCCAGCCGACACGCCACCTCTGCCTGCGTCACCGCCGCCCTGTGAGCTACAGTGTCGCTCATAACCACCCACCTCCACGACACAGCTTCACGGCATCTTCTATAAAAAATCAGGCAGTGCCCCCTTTTAGAAACACTCGAGAATTTAGAAAAACTCGGTGGAATTGCTCTGGATGAAATTATTTAATGAACATGGGGTTGGGTTTTCCCACACGTTTCTATGAAACAGTATAAAATATTAAGCCCATTTTTCAATCCAAAGACAACTTAAGCTGTACACAGAATATTCCCACCGCGCGCAGGAGGAAGCCCCGGGTGGCGCCAGGCGGCTCGTCTAAGGGGCAGTGCGAGCCCTGGAGGTGCCAGGAGTCCCGTCCGGAGGCCCGAGCTGTCGAGGACAACGCGGGAACTCCTCCCGCAGCTAGTTTTAGGGCCTGTTCTCGGCCACATGGGGGAAGTTAGTTTCTTTGCTTAATTTCTACCCCCGCCCCGAACCCCAAACAAGACATTTGGCTCCATGTGACTCCGTTTGCACACCAGGCTGGCTGCAAACCACTCATGGTTTTGTCTAAAATTCAATTTCAGTTTCAGAGGATAAACATTTTTTGTAACTAAAAATATTTAAAGACTCTAAAGACAGTTCCTGACAACATTGAGCAATATGGGAATCCCTGAAATAAACACACGCTGTCCCCTTCATTTAAGTGGAATACAGTCCTGGCACGTTTGTTAGATTTAAAGAGCAGGACGACTTAGGTTTCACCTTATATTCTGAGTCTCTAAAGTCTCAATGGTCAGTGCAAACGTGTTGCTGTTTTAACTGAGTAACCGGCACCCATTTCTCAGAGATGAGGTAGCTCCCAAAGCCAGAGGCAGCGAAGACTGAGGGTGAGTGTGCGTGTGCGAGTGTGTATGTGTGAGAGTGCACGGGTGCATGTGTGAATGTGTATGTGTGAGTGTGCACGGGTGCATGTGTGAGTGTGTATGTGTATGTATGTGTGAGTGTACACGGGTGCATGCGTGAGTGTATGTGTGAGTGTGCACGGGTGCATGTGTGTGCGCACAGATGTGTGTGTGTGTGTGAGTGTGCACGGGTGCATGCGTGAGTGTGTGTGAGTGTGCACGGGTGCATGTGTGTGTGTGTGTGTGCACGGGTGCGTGTGTGTGTGTGTGTGCACGGGTGCATGTGTGCGCGCACGGATGCATGTGTGTGTATGTGTATGTATGTGTGAGTGTGCACGGGTGCATGCGTGAGTGCACGGGTGCATGTGTGAGCACGTGTGTGCGTGTGTGCATGGGAGTTCATGAGTGTGATGTGTGCATGTGCGAGTAATGAGTGAGCACGCACAAGTGTGCATGAGTGTGGGAAGTGAGCCTGGCCCAGAGCAAGCCGCGACCCCCAGGCAGCGAGGGGCGGTGGACGTGTGGTCCGCAGGCTGGGGGGCAGGCACCGCTCCAGCAGCACCCCAAATCCCGTTTTTCCGATACAGTGAAGCCCAGCCCCAGACCACGGCCCATTACTTATCTCCTCAGAGCAAAGGACAGCTTCTCCTCTGAGGGGAACCAGCTGCCCGGACGTCATCGGCTCTGGCCGAGGGTGCTGGGCTCCTTCTGAGGCTCGTGGATCTCCCGGGCCTCCCGGGCCTCCCGGGACACTCCATGGGAGTCAGATTAATATTCAACAAGAGCGTTTGGTTAAGAGTAAAGATGGGCCCTGGGCAGGGTGGCTCGGTGGCTGAGCATCCGGGCACATCCCAGGCACTGAGAGGTTGCCGATTCCTGGTCAGGGCCTGTGCCCGGGTTGGGGCTCGAGCCCCAGGAGGGGGCATGCAGGAGGCAGCCGGTCGATGTTTCTCTCCCTCCCCCTTCCTCTGTCTCTCTAAAATCAATAAAAACATTTAAAAAAACAGAGTAAAGATGACTTGTAAGTTTGCTTTAAATTCTGAAAGTCCAAGGAAGAAAAAAAAAATCTCAGAAAGATCCAAAAAGATCTGAAAGAGATCAGAATTTTCGGTCACTCAGATTTTGGGCTGCACTTACCAACTGCTCCCAGGATAGAAATTCAAAGTTAAAAGGTCAGCCCTGGCCGGTGGCTCAGTTGGTTAAGTGTCATCCCAATGCTCCAAGGCTGCGGGCTCAGTCTCAGGTCAGGGCACATGTAAGAAGCAACCAATGACTGTGTGGATGGTGGAACAACAAACCCATCTCTCTCCCCCTTCCTCTCTAAAATTAAAAAAAAAAAATTAAAAAAAAAAAAAAAAGGTTACTTTGCTTTAACCCCTATGACCCAAAGAGGGTCTAATTTGCTCAGGCCTCCGGGCTGCCCGGCGCAGGTGTGGCTTCACCAGTTTAACAGAGTTTGCTGAACTCTCCTAAAATGTCTCAGCCTATTTCATTGGAGAATTCACTGAAGAATTAAGACTCAGTAAAAAAAGAGGTTGGTCTGTTCATGAAAGTAAGGAGCTTGTGAAATGCTTTATTTTCCTGTGACTAAAAATCCCAGCTCGTAATTCCCAGTAAGGACTGTTTCAAGCTACTCATTAGCGCAAATGAAACCCGGTTCACCGGGCTCGGAGGAAAACGCCAAATGTCTTTATCTGCCAACCTCGGCCGCCCCGCTCTTGGGAGGCAGCTCGGAGATTAGTTCTGCGATGCAGACGGACTTGGTTACGGACGGGGTGGGGGTGGGACGAGGCTAGGCTGCCAGGCGACGGGGTGCCGGGGCCCCAAGGGGCACTCACTGACGCTCTTGAGAGGTCCAGAGCTGTCCAAAAAGACAGTCAAGTTTCCGTGAAGGAATCGCCCTTTCTAAGCCCTCGGCGTCACTGCCTTCTCCCTGAGGAAAGCGTGCGCGCAGGGGGCGGGGGTCAAAGAGGACGCCGCAGTTTGGGGAGAAAGGGAGCAAGAACGCGTTTTGAGTGGAGAGTGAATGGTTTCATTTTCTGGCATTAAAATGGGGATTTTTAAAAAAATGCACTTCAGGCCAGGCCGGCGTGGCTCAGCGATTGGGCGTCGACCTAGGATCCAGGAGATTGCGGTTCGATTCCCGGTCGGGGCACATGCCCGGGTTGCGGGCTTGATCCCTAGTGGGGGGCGTGCAGGAGGCAGCTGATCGATGACTCTCATCATTGACGTTTCTCTCTCTCCCTCTCCCTTCCTCTCTGAAATCAATAAAGACATACAAAAAAATGCACTTCAGAAACGACCCTAGAATCTGGTAGCTATTAACTAGGTTGTGTGTATGTGTATGTGTGTGCTCGCGTGTATGTGTGTATGTGCACGTGCATGTGTGCATGTGTGTGTATGTATGTATATGTGTGCATGTGTGTGTGTGTGCGTGCGCGCATGTGTGTGTGTGTGTGTGTAAATTACTCATTTTAATAGCTTGGTCCCCAGGAGCTTTGAGGTAGATCAAACCCACAGATGGGAGCTGTTGTTAAGCTACATTTTAGCATCTCTGGATGAAATGTATCCATCCCACTGTGGCCCGGCTGCCTCGGGGATACACAGTATCTTCCCAGCATTCACACCTGTTTTCTCACACACACCCCCACGCTAGCTGCCGGGCTGCCAAGGGAACACCCGGGACTCGCACTCGAGGACACCTACTGGGTTGTTGCTGGCCTTGCCGGCGAGGATGACCCGGGCCTTGACCTTGTTCATGTTGAAGTTCTTCAGGTAGGCCTCGTAGATCCTCTTGGCCAGGGACTTGAGATCCGCGGTTTCGGAATCATCTACGTCGTGTTCGCACGTGAGGATCTCCGCTTTCAGTTTTGCTTTTTCGGATCTTGGCATCCGTCCAAAGCGAATTGCTGGGGGTGCGGTGGGGGGAGAAACGGGATAAGGGGGGGTAAACAAGTGAACAAGGAGCGTGAACCGGGCCGACCCCGGCGCGGGACGCAGGGGCAGGAGTCAAGCTCTGAATGAAACGCAGAGGTGAGGCCAACCCGCCTCGCGTCCCACGCGACGTCCTACTTTGGGGAGGAAGGTGAGACTCCAGCTCCGTGCGTCCTGGGCCTTCCCAAAGGCAGCCGGGCTAATGAGTCATTTCAGTGGTGGGACCGGGGCTGGGGCCTGATGGCGCCTTTCGGCCAAGGAGGCGACAGGGAGCCTCAGAGTGAGCTCATAGCAAACCTAGTCTTTTTTTTGCAGAAAGTAGACATGCAACTTTTGTGCAGTCGTTATTTTAAATTCACCTTTGCGCAATAATCGGCATGTTCTAAAATCAGGGTATGATTGAACGCAATTAAATTCAGGACGGGGTAAGATGCTTAAAATGGCACGTGCTTGCCGGGTGTGATATAAACACCACAACAGCCCAGTGGTGTACAACTGGTTTTAAAACCTTGTATCAGCGCCTGGCCTGTGCGGCTCAGTGGTTGAGCAACGCGCCCAGAACCAAGAGGTCACAGGTTCGATTCCCGGTTGGGGCACATGCCTGGGTTTCAGGCTCGATCCCCAGTAGGGGCCGTGCAGGAGGCAGCCGATCGGTGATATTTCTCTTCCTATTCCTCTCCCTTCCTCTCTCTCTAAAAATCAATAAAAACATTAAAAAAAAAAAAATCTTATATCCAATAAAAAAATATAGAGATTTTAAAAAATCTTGTATCCGAGTCTTACCGTCTGAAGTTTCTAACAGTAACTCCAGTGCTGGGCCGAGTCTCAGCTATCCGAGATTCTTATTTTTTTAGGTTACTATGGTTATAGAATGACGTGGGTATTAAATGCCACAGCACCTTCGTTCCAAATACGGTCTGTTCTGAGCAGACGAGGAAGGGAAACTGAGGCACGGGCTGGGAAAATGCGAGAGACAACCTTACCTACCGTTATGGGACATCCCAACTGAAAGGCACTTGTGGAAGCGACAGTACTGGCACTTGTTACGGTTCTTTTTCTGAATCTTGCAGCTACGGTCGCACTTGTCATAGACCAGCTTCAGTCGAATCGTTCGCCGGAAGAAGCCCTGCGCGGGGAGTATTCACAGCGTCACTGTTTCAGTCACTTTTTTTAATTAATTAATTTATTTTTTTTAATTTCAGAGAGAGGAAGGGAGAGGGAGAGAAAGATGGAAACATCAATGATGAGAGAGTCACTGATGGGCTGCCTCCTGCAGGCCCCCGACTGGGGATCGAGCCGCACCCCGGGCCTGCGCCCTGACCGGGAATCGAACCGCGACCTCCTGGTTCGTGGGTTGACGCTCAGCCGCTGAGCCACGCTGGCCGGGCTGTTCACCCTGCTTGCTGTTCATTTATTATCTCCTTTAAAATGAGCTAACTTTAGAGAAACAGTTCTGAAAGGTCTGATCGAATTGGGATGAATTGAAAAATTTAAATTTCAATACATGTAAAATTAGAGACAAGAAATCGAGGCCGAATCCAAAGTAATTCCCAAGTGTCCCCATCTGGCCTGGAGGACACGACCGTCATCTCCCGGAGAGGAGCTCAGTCCCGTTAAAATTTACACAGATTTAACTTTTCCCTCTCGTCACATAACCGTATTCGTGACTAAAAACTTTCTACGGATTTTTGTAAGAGAACGTTAACTCCCTGAAAGACAAAAATTATAATAAAATATGATAAAGGGAAGCCAGCTCTACGTAAACAATTTTCCTGCTTTATAAAAGCATCTTAAACTTTCTCCAGTAAGTAACGACTTTATACTTAAAACTAAAATTTTATTTAAAATCTCTGAACAAAAGTAATAGTTTATAAGCAGCTTTCTGAAGGCGTGTGTTAGAAAGGCTGGGAAGCGGTTCGCGCTGGCACCGGGGCCCTTCCTCTCTCTACGTCCCGCCGGGCTTCGTGTCTGCCTGAGGGTCGGGCGGGCCACAGGCGAGGGGACCACAGTTCCCCGGGGAACGAGGGAGGAGGCCGTATCCCCATTTGATCAGTTATCTAGGTGTGGAGAGCAGGGTGGCAAAGGGTGTGTGAGATTATGGGAAAGGGTAAGAGAGGATGGTAAAGGTCAGGATGCAGAGACACCTGGCTCACGGGCCCGTCCTACCTGTGCACCAGGCCGGGCCACGTGGCCCGTCCTACCTGTGTACCAGGCGGCCCACGTGGCCCGTCCTACTTGTGCACCCCATGGCCCATGTGGCCCGTCCTACCTGTGCACCGGCCCGGCCCACGTGGTCCATCCTACCTGTGCACCGGGCTGGCCCACGTGGCCCGTCCTACCTGTGCACCAGGCTGGCCCACGTGGCCCGTCCTACCTGTGCACCAGGCGGCCCACGTGGCCCGTCCTACCTGTGCACCAGGCTGGCCCACGTGGCCCGTCCTACCTGTGCACCAGGCGGCCCACGTGGCCCGTCCTACCTGTGCACCAGGCTGGCCCACGTGGCCCGTCCTACCTGTGCACCAGGCGGCCCACGGGGCCCGTCCTACCTGTGCACCAGGCTGGCCCACGTGGCCCGTCCTACCTGTGCACCAGGCGGCCCACGGGGCCCGTCCTACCTGTGCACCAGGCGGCCCACGGGGCCCGTCCTACCTGTGCACCAGGCTGGCCCACGTGGCCCGTCCTACCTGTGCACCAGGCGGCCCACGGGGCCCGTCCTACCTGTGCACCAGGCGGCCCACGGGGCCCGTCCTACCTGTGCACCAGGCTGGCCCACGTGGCCCGTCCTACCTGTGCACCAGGCTGGCCCACGTGGCCCGTCCTACCTGTGCACCAGGCGGCCCACGTGGCCCGTCCTACCTGTGCACCAGGCGGCCCACGTGGCCCGTCCTACCTGTGCACCAGGCGGCCCACGTGGCCCGTCCTACCTGTGCACCAGGCGGCCCACGGGGCCCGTCCTACCTGTGCACCAGGCGGCCCACGGGGCCCGTCCTACCTGTGCACCAGGCTGGCCCACGTGGCCCGTCCTACCTGTGCACCAGGCGGCCCACGGGGCCCGTCCTACCTGTGCACCAGGCTGGCCCACGTGGCCCGTCCTACCTGTGCACCAGGCGGCCCACGGGGCCCGTCCTACCTGTGCACCAGGCTGGCCCACGTGGCCCGTCCTACCTGTGCACCAGGCGGCCCACGGGGCCCGTCCTACCTGTGCACCAGGCTGGCCCACGTGGCCCGTCCTACCTGTGCACCAGGCGGCCCACGGGGCCCGTCCTACCTGTGCACAGTCCAGCCCATGTGGCCCGATGTGGGTGTCTGGAGCATGCAGAGTGTGCAGGGCACCACTAGAGGCTGTGGCATATTCCAAAAGTTAGTGATCACGTCAGCGTACGCAAAGGAAAGGGACTTCGGACGTTAACCAACGTCACTGTTTTAGTCACGTTTCTTTCATTTTTTTATTTTTTTAATTTCAGAGAGAGGAAGGGAAAGAGAGAGACACGTCAACGATGAGAGAGTCACGGATCGGCTGCCTCCTGCACGCCCCTGACTAGGGATCGAGCCGCAACCCGGGTATGCACCCTGACCGGGAATCGACCAGTTCTCCTGCGTCCCCCGGACGTGAGCTGCAGAGCCCGAGAGGTGCACGTAATTCTAAGAGGATGCAGCGCGGCGGGAGCTGCGGGGTGTCGGGAGGGGGCCCCTCTTACTGTCATGCTGAGAAGTCAGGGGGGCCCGGGACCCAGGGGGCAGGATGCTGCAGACATGGCCACCCCCTGACCTGCTGCTCTGGGCCACGCGTGAGGGTCTGGCCGAGCTGGCAGGAGAGCGAGGACACCAGGGTGCCCGTGGTTGGGGTGGAGAGACGCCCGACACCCAGGAAGGGGTGCCAGGGGTGGGGAGCAGCGCCGGCCTGGGCGTCACCCGGCACGTGCTGCGGGGTGCTGAGCCCGACACGGTACGTCTGATCGCCGCGGGAACCACAGCCCCCCGACGTCCTAGTGAGGGAGCGAGGGGCCCACACTCTCTGACCTCGTATCCAAACGAAGGGATCACCCTGGACGTGGTGTATTTGCCTTTAAAACACGCATTTCTCACCCGGCCAGTGCGGCTCTACGGTTAAGCGTCACCTCATGCGCCAAAGGTCACCAGCTCAACTCCTGGTCGGGGCACCTGCCCCAATCCTGGGCTCGAGCCCCAGCAGAGGGTGTGCGGGAGGCAGCCGACTGATGATTTTCTCTCACCCATGTTTCTCTCTCTCCCTCTCCCTTCCTTTCTCTAGAAAATCAATAAAAACACATTTTTTAAAAAAGAAAGAACACCCTTCTCCGAGGCATTTACAGAGCCCAGCCGGCGAGGCGCCGGAGACGCTCTGGAGAGAGAAGTTCACCAGCTGCTCAGGCCGGTTTCGTACCTACAGCTTTCCGCAGGTCTTTGCAATGACAAACATTTCAGTATAAAAATAAAAGGAAGCCCTCGTAGTCCCTGACGCAGGCCACCCGTCTCCGGCCCCGGGGCCCAGCGTACCTTGCAGCCCTCGCACGCGTGAACCCCGTAGTGGTAGCCCGAGGCTTTGTCCCCGCAGATCCTGCACTCGATGTTCAGCGCCGTGCTGGAGGGCTCGTCGGCGCTGCCGGGGACCACGGGGCACGTGACCGACGAGGGACTGGAGGCCGGCGAGAGGGTGTCTGAGGACAGGCAGGAAAGACGGGTGAATGTTATTTCATTTTTTATTTAATGTTTTTATTGGTTTTATTTTTTGTTTTTTTTAAATCTTTTTTTTTTTAAATTTATCTTTATTGTTGAAAGTATTACAATGTCCTCTTTGGTTCCCCGCTGACCCCTCCACCCCGCATCCCCCCACCCCCAGGCCTTCTCCGCACTGCTGTGTGTCCGTGGGTTATGCACATATGCATGTAAGTTCTTAGGTTAACCTCTCCCCGCCCACCCCCTTCCCCCTGAGACCCCTCAGTCTGCTCCGTGCTTCTCTGTCTCTGGATCTATTTGTTTATCAGTTTATTTTGTTCATTAGGTTCCACCTATGAGTGAGATCATGTGACACTTGTCTTTCTCTGCCTGGCTTATTTCACTCAGCATAATCCTCTCCGGGTCCCTCCTGCTGTCTCGTAGGGCAAGGGGTCCCTCTTTTTCACAGCTGCATAGTATTCCACGGTGTGACTGTTTCACAGCTGCATAGTATTCCATGCCCACCCACCTACCGCTGGGCATCTGAGAGAGGAGGGAAAGGAGAGAGAACCCCTGGTGTGTGAGGCGTCCATCAGCTGCCTCCCACACCCCCTCCCTGGAATCAAGCCTGCAACCTGGGTACGGGCCCTGACCGGGAATCGAACCTGAGACCTTTGGGTGCGTCCGAGTGAACCACACCGGCCAGGGCATGACTGATGAATTTTCAAAGCACCCCCAGTCTGTGTCTCAGTCGGGCCTATGAGGATATGATTGCACATGGGAGGCAGCGGCCGGTGGCGGGGCTCCAAGCCTGTCGGTCCCTGTCCTGGGCTGTCTCACCCCCTTCTGTGCCCCTGCGGCTGCTGTTGAGCTGGCACAGCTGACACGCCCGCTGAGCTGCCGGGTTCTGGGCCCACAGGCCTGGCTGTCTCACAGACCCCCCACCCATGGGCTCCCCAAGCCCCCGCACTTGACACGTCCTACAGGATTTGCCACTTTGTCTGCTTCCTTCCAGCTCTTCCGCAATTGTTAACTCGGTAAATGGCACCAGAACCCACGTGGACACCCGGCCGGTGTGGCTCAGCTGGCGGGGCATCGTCTCATGCACCAAGAGGTCGCTGGTTCGATTCCCGGTCAGGGCACAGGCCCAGGTTTCGGGCTCAGTCCTCAGTAGGGGGCGTGCAGGAGGCAGCTGATTGATCTCTCTCATCAATGTTTCTCTCTCTCTCCCCCTCTCCCTTCCTCTCTCTGAAATCAATAAAAACATATTTAAAAAAATTTTTTTAAATCCACATGGGCCGTGCCAAAACCATAATCCACGAAAGAAAAAAATAAGTTGGACTCTCTTAAAATTAAAACCTCTGCTCTGCAAAAGACACTGTTAAGAAAATCAAAAGACAAGCCACAGACAGGCAGGAAATATCTGCAAAACACAGCCATCTGATAAAAGATTTAAAACCCAAATATACAAAGAAGACTTAAAATTCAACAATAACAAGACAAACGACTCAATTTAAAAAAATGGGCAAAGGTCTGAACGGACGCCTCACTAGAGAAGACACACGGGTCAGAAGCAAGCATATAAAAGATGGGCCGCGTCGCCGATCGTTAGGACACCGCGAATTGAAACCACAGAGAGACATCACGAACACCCATCAGGATGGCCAAAATCCAAAACACTGACCACACCGACTGCTGGTGCGGATGGGGAGCCGCGGGCACTCTCCCGCTGCTGACGGGCCTGCGACAGGCTCAGCCACGTTGACAGACAGCCTGGCAGTTTCTTGTAAGCGACGTCTTACAGGATTTCCACTCCTAGGGATTCACCCAAGTAACCTGAAAACTTTCGTCCGCACGAAAGCCAGACGTGAACGTTTGTTCACAGCAGCTTTATTTAACTGCGCAAATCAGAAGCAGCCCAGGCGCCCTTCAGCGGTGAGTGGAGAGCAAAGAGCCAGACGGAAAGGCCGCGCACCGTGTGATTCCGGAGACCCGACGTTCTGGAAAAAGCAGGACTGCAGAGATAGTAAAGAGATCAGCTGCACCCGGGCCGGTTTGGCTCTGTGGTTAGAGCGTCAGGCTGAGGACTGAAGGGTCCCGGGTTCGATTCCAGCCAAGGGCACGTGGCAGGCTCGATCCCCCACCCCCGTCAGGGTGCGTGTGGGAGGCGACCGATCGATGCGTCTCTCTCTCATCCATGTTTCTCTTTCTCCCCTTTCCACTCTCTCTGAAAAGCAAAGGGAAAAAATATCCTCGAGCAAGGATTGAAAAAAAAAAAAAAGATCAGTTGCTGGGGCGGGAGTGGGCCAGGCAGGGCTGGAGACCAGCAGCACAGGGGGTTTCTGGAGGATGTGAAACTATTCATGTGACAATGTTAACAGTGGATATGTGACACTACGCACTTGTCAAAATCCACTGAACTTTACAGAGAGAACCTCAACGTTGCAAATAAAACAACTCAGGAGGTCTGGGAGCCCAGGACGGAAGGCCGAATGCACAGAAGAATCTAGCGGCGTTCAGAGCATGAAACAAGCTCACCGACGGCGAGGTGGGGCTGGCCTGCCGAACCCTGGGAACGAGCGGGGTCTGAGGCTAAAGGCAAAGGAACTGATGTAATCACTGTACATTGGCCGATACGGTAACCAACCGGGGGCTGGGTCAGCAATTCTGAAACCACTATACAGGTACCTGGACATGAACAATTAATTCAATGAACGGTGGGTGGTGGGAGCTGGGTTTCTCGCTGCTGGAGTGGGAGGGTGCAAACAGCAGTAGGAACTCATGTTTACCTCAATACAGATACGGACGGCTACTGTAGAGGGGTGTTTGTGGGTACGTGTACATGCGTGAGTTAATATGTCTTTGCTCTATCAGCCGAGAGAGCCTGAAAGAAAAGAGACCCCAAGCAACCTACAACAATGAGAGGGGACAATACCCGGGACTCACATGGGGCTGGATGGTGTCGGGGTCCCACCGCTCACAGTGGGGTCTCAGAATTCGTGGGGCATTTGGGAAAGTACTCAAAAGGGCTCTGCCTCAGTGTTGAGCAAAAATCACCTCCAGAATCAATACAAAGCTTAAAAACAAGACCTGAAAAGACAAAATATTTTTCAAGGAACTTAACTGCCTCCTAGAACAAAGCTCAAGAATATTTGTAGGAAAACAAAAATATTCATCACCGACACAGTTCACACTGTATGACATCCAATAAAAAAAAAATGACAAAACACACAAAGAAGCAGAAAATATGACCCATAAAATGAAATATCAACGAGCTGAAACTGACCCAGAAATAACCCATATGATAGATTTTGTAGAAAAGATATTTGAAAAGTTATGATGACTGTATTTATAGATGTTCAAGAAGCCAGATGAAAGACCGAACATGTTAGGTAGAGAGAGGAGGTGAAAAGCCAGTCGTGCTTCCAGGGATGGAAACTATAATGTCTGATATGAAAATACCCTGAATGGGATTAGGAGCAGATTGGACACTGCAGAAGGAAGACTAGTAAACTTGAAGACATAGCCAAACAAACTACCCGAAATGAAACCGATTGAAACAACACTGGGGAAGAAACAAACAAAAAAAAGAACATTGTTTCATCTGCGAAATCTACCGGCATTTAAGGAAGAAATAAAATCAATTCTACTGAAGCACTTAAAGAAAACAGAAGAGGAGGGGGTGCTTCCTAAATCATCCACGAGGCCAGCGTTAATCTGACACCAAAGCCAGACAAAGACGACAAGGAAAGAAAATAGAACCAATACACCTCATGTACGTGGATGCAAAAATTCTTAATAAGACGTCAGCACATCAAATCCAACAGTATCTGAAGAGGGTAACACATGATGGACAAGGAGGGTTTATCCTGGGAATGCAAGGTGGTCTTCGCCTTTGAAAATCAAGGGATGTAATTCACTATATGAACAACACTGACAAAGAAAAAACAATCTGATTATCTTACTTGATGCAGGAAAAGTACTGGAAAAAAATCCAACGTCGATTCTAGATAAAAACTCACAGAAAACTAGAATTAGAAGGGAACCTGCTCAACTTGATAAAGAGCATGTAGAAAAAACTACAGCTAACATCACACCTCCGGGGAAAGACCGAACGCTTTCCCTCACGGTCAGGAACAAGGCGAGGGTGTTTCACATCTATTCAGCGTTGTCCCGGAGGTTGCGACCAGTGTGATAAGACAAGAAAAAAAAATAAAAGGCATCCAGCTTGAAAAAGAAGCAGGAAAACTGTCTTTATATACGGATGACATCATCGTCTGTGTAGAAAACCCTAAAAAAATGTATATAAAACCTCTAGAACTAATTAATCAGTTTAACAAGGGTGCAGGATACATGATCCATATTCATAAATCAATTGTATTTTTATCAATAGGAGTAATCAGAAATTGAAATTTGAAAAATACCTTTTACAATCACATCAAAAAATACAAAACACTTAGCAATAAATCTGACCAAAAAAATGTAAAAGGCCTGTACAGGAAAAACCACAAAACACTGCGGAGAGAAACGAAAGGCCTAAAGTAAATGGAGAAGTAAGTTCATGGCTCAGAAGACTCAATACTGTTAAGACGTCAGTTCTCCCCACGTCGATCTATAGATTCAACGCAACCCCAATCCAAGTCTCAGCAGGCGGCTTTGGTCTGAAGCGACATACTGATTCTAAAATTAATAGGAAAATGGAAAGGACCCAGGATACTCAAATGTCTTCAGAAAAGAAGAATAAAGTTGGAGGGGGGTGGAACAGGTCATTGAGGAGAAAAAGGCACATCTGTAATATTTTGAACAAAAATAAAAATAAAAAATAAAGAATTAAAAAAAAAACTTAATAATTTCCCCATAAATGTGCATTTACTCTTGTAAACTTACTCAGGGAGGCAGATCTTATCATATATCTGATAATAAAGGAAACACTTGGATAAAGAAAAAAATAAAGTTGGGGGACTTACAGCCCTTGACCTGGACTCTCCCAGAGGCCCGTTTCCTGCTCTGAGTCGACCACCACACGCGCCTCGTTCCCACCCACAGGCTGCCGCTCCTGGCTCACCCACACCCCCTTTCTTCAGTCCCAGCCCAGGACCCGCTTCTGCCAGGAAGCCCCGTGAGTCCAGCCCGGACGGAGGCCCCGGCAAACGAGGTGCCGCTTAGAGCGCGTCCTACCAGGCTGGCGTCAACGCCGCCCAGAACACGAAGCGTTTCACGATGCCTCTTCCCCAGCAACGCCGCAGGCCACCGGAGTGGACCCCGAGCTTTCCTTCCACCTGCCTTGTCGCTCTTAAGGCAGGAGGTGGCAGGCGGGTCACGCACACGTCCAGGTTTAAAAGGGAGTCGCTTTCATTACAACAGGAATCTCTGCTTTCGAGGAATACAGGCTGGGCCCTGGCCGGCGTGGCTCAGCGGTTAGAGCGTCGGCCTGCGCACCGCAGGGCCGGGGGTTCGATTCCCGGTCAAGGGCACCTACCTGGGTTGCAGGTCCGATCCCCGGCCCTGAGGGTGGGAGGCAGCCAATCGATGTGTCTCCGTCACATCGATGTTTCTCTCTCTCTAAACATCAATGCAAAAAATATCCTCAGGCCCTGCCGGCGTGGCTCAGCGGTTGAGCATTGACCTAGGATCCAGGAGATCGCGGTTCGATTCCCCATCAGGGCTCATGCCCGGGTTGCAGGCTCGATCCCCAGTCGGGGGCCTGCAGGAGGCAGCCAATCAATGTTCTGCTCTCACATCCATGTTTCTCTCTCTCTCCCTCTCCCTTCCTCTCTCTGAAATCAGTAAAGACATATTTTACTATATATATATATGTATATATATACATATATATATATACATACACATAAGTAAATAAAATAAAACTAAAAAAATACCTCTAAAGAAAATATCCTCACTGCTTGAACTACAGGTTGGGCAAAAGCAGGTTTGCAGTTGTTCGTGTGGAAGCCGCCGCAGGAAGAAGCAGCTCCTCCCGCTAAAGGGGACCAACCGTCCTCTCTGGAGACGCTGCTAAGCCAGGCTTCCCAGGAGACCGCGCACTCACCTGTGACGACGGACCCGTCCGAGCCCGGGCCGCTCCCTAGGTACTGATAGTCCGTGAAGCTGAAGCTCCCGGAACTGTCCTCGCCGATGGACTGAGAAATCTCCTGGATGTTGCCCATTTCCTGCAGGAACTCTTCCGACAGCGGGCTGTCCAGGTCATCGGCCTCGAGCGGGAAGAGGGGGCAGATCGGGCTCTCCGTGTCCACCATCCTGGCCCGACGGCCCTGGTCGCACAGCCGCGCGCCAACCCGCTGGGAGGAGAGAGGGGGGACTGGTGAAAACGACAAGAACGCCGGGCTCCCGCTCACAAAAACATCATTGACTCATGAGGATGTCCGTGAATCAACAACCTAAAAACTGACGTCGTTGCCCGGGTGCTGTGGCTCAGGGGTTGAGCATCGACCTATGAACCTGGAGGTCAGGGTTCGACTCCCCGGTCAGGGCACGTGCCCGGGTTGCGGGCTCGATACCCCTGGGGGGCGTGCAGGAGGCAGCCGATCACTGACTCTCATCATTGATGTTTCTCTCTCTCTCCCTCCCTTCCTCTCTCTGAAATCAATAAAAAAATAAAAAATACTGACATTGTTGACGATCTTGCCTTGGCTTGAGTCTGGATGAGCAGACCAAGGAAATGAAAGTCTCGCCCGGCCGGGTGGGCTCAGCGGTTGAGCGTCGACCTAGGATCCAGGTGATGGGGGTTCGATTCCCGGTCAGGGCACAGGCCCGGGCTGTGGGCTCGATCCCCAGTCGGGGGCATGCGGGAGGCAGCCGATCAATGACTCTCATCATTGACATTTCTCTCTCTCTCTCTCCCTTCCTCTCTCTGAAATCAATAAAGATATATAAAAAAGAAAAGAAAATAAGTCTTCTTGTGGCTAATCTGCACCCAAGGATATTTTCTCCATTGCGTTTTAGAGGGAGGGAGGGAGGGAAACACGGGCACGGGGGAGGCACATGGACTGGTCGCCTCCCGCACGCACCCCAACCAGGGCCTCGGATTGAAGCTTCAACCCAGGTACGTGCCCTTGACCGGGAATCGAACCCGTGACCGTCCGGTGCGTAGGGTGATGCTCCAACCACTGAGCCACACTGGCCGGGGAGAAAAATGAAAATCTTCCGACACAGAATGTTTAGGCACCGTCGCCGACCAGGCGGGAATCAGTCCTTCGTCACTAGTCACACCGTGTGCGGAGCTCGGTCCACCTGATCTCAGGCGGACACGGCCACAGTGGACACAAAGTCCCCTGCTCCCCCGGGACACCCTCCTGGTGGGGCCACGAACGGTGAGCAAATAAACAAACACACGTCTGGCGCATCGGATGGTGACGCAATGAGGCAGGAGAGTGGACGGGAAATGGACTCTGCTCCACGCGGGCGGGCAGGGGCGGCCTCGCTGACCAGGGGCGGCCTCGCTGACCAGGGGGCAGTAAGAGCTGGAGGAACCAGGGAGCGAGCCGCGCAGACGTCGGGGGGGGGGACAAAGGCCCAGCGAGTCGGGCAGCAAATGCCGAGGCCCCAGGAGGGAAACGCCGGCGGGTCCCTTCTAGGAGTGAGCGGGCCGGCGTGGCGCAGGCGGGGGCGGGGACAGCGGGGGGGGGGGGGGGACAGGCGCCCGGCGCAGAGCCACAGGCACCCCCGGGGCAGCGCTCGCGGTCTTTCCTAAGGACACTGCGCCGCAGCAAACACATCGCAGTTTTTTAAAAAATCTAAACAGGCGCGTTCCCAACAAAGCCAGACAATGTCAACTCCCAAACGAAAGGCCCCTCTCCCCGTGGGTACCGGGACGGGCTGGACTGGGCCCCCCAAATCCACGTGCTGGAGCCCCGGCCCCTCCGATGTGGCCGCACTTGGAGACAACAGGCGGGGGCTCCACTGAGCGCAGTCGTCAGAGTGGACCCTAATCTAAGCCGACTGGTGTCCTTGCAGGAAGAGGAAACCAGGACTCACAGACACCGGGCGGGACGCGGACCGGGCAGGCGGCCGCCGCAGCCCGGCGAGGAGAGGCCCCCGAGAATCAGGCCCCCGCTCGGGGATCTGGGCCTCCGGGCGGCCGGAGCCGCGGGATGAACGGCTGTGTCCAAGCCGCCCGCTCCGCGGCCCATTACGGGGCCGAGCAAACGGGCGCAGGAACAAAGTCAAGGCGTCTCTCCCGCGCTGGCCCGTCGGCCTCTTGCGCAAACACGGAGGCCACAGCCGTGACCTCCAGACTGATGCCGTCACCCGAGCGCACTGGGCCTGCGCTGCCCGGCGCCCGCCAGCCAGGGGCACTGCCCGCGCCGGTCCAGGCCTCGGTGCCTTCGCCACGGCAGCCCGGGAAGCCCGGCGAGCCGCCCCTCACCCCGGGAGGCGCACAAGCCGACGTTCGGCTTCCGGAGCTTTCCCATCCGCACCGGTCACAGGGACGCCCGCGGCTCACGGGGCGGAGAGGACCAGGCCCGGGCGCCAGCGGCGGGACTCACGGCGCGGCCACAGTCCCTGCTTCCGGCGAAGGCGTGAGGGTCCCCGTGGCCCTGCCACTCCCTCCTCAGCCCGAGGCCCACGGGCTCCCAAAGGCACTGTTTCCTGAGTCTGTCCAATTGAAAAGTCAGAGCTCAGAGCTGCCGCCTGTGAATCAGAAACTCCCGTGTGAACCACAGCCTGGCCGGCGTGGCTCAGCGTCGAGCAGCGAGCTGGGACCCAGGCGACCGGGGTTCGATTCCCGGTCAGGCCTCAGGCCCGGGTTGTGGCTCGATCCCCAGCTGGGGGCCCGCAGGAGGCAGCCGATCAACGACTTTCGTCACTGACGTTTCTCTCTCTCTCCCTTCCTCTCTCTGAAATCAACAAAATGTATATATTTTTTTTAAATGTGAACTACTGAAATGATATTTTTAAGTCTTAGTAATTAAACATTTAGCCACCAAAATATGAGAACTACCAAGCAGGGCATATAAAACTATAGGACATTTTAAAAAAAAAAGAAATAGAAAAGAGAGAGAGAAGGAAAACTACTGGCAGACTTAACCCCGGTCGGTAACCTTTAACGATAAGGCATCTGTTGTTCTGGACGATCAGGCCGATGGGGTAGCCAAGGCGGGCAGGGTGCACCCCCTCCGGTTCCCACCCCCCGGGCCCAGCTCTGGGGAGCCCCCGTTGAACTGCGCCCAGGCCTGTCTCCCGGGCCCGTGTGCTGTGTGTCCCCGAGGGGGGGGAAGCTGTGCCAATCCCGTCCCCTCACTTCCAGGACCGTCCCCACCCAGCGGCAGGTGCTGGGTGTCTGGCGCTGAGCCACGCCTGGCACCGAGGCGGACGCGCCGAGCGCCTGCTCCGTGAGAACTAGGCGAAGGTCCGTCGGCGAGGCTCACCTTGGCGCGGCGTCACCACCTGGATGGCAGGCGGCACCCGGTCGGCCTTCCAAAGACAACACGGGGGACGGGAATCTGGAGCAGGAGTCAGAGCGCGTCTGCCTTGGGAAAGCGACGGGAAGCGAGCGGGGCGAACTGCAATCGTCGCAGGGATTTAAAACCAACGCGTTCATGGGGGGGGGGGGGTGTCTAAGCATCACGGTGAAGAAAGTCCCGAGTTGCAGGATTTGGGAGCAAAGGTGACACCGATCAACACCTCCAGCCCCAGGGGGAGGCTGCGCCCACGGCCTGGGCACGGGACCCGCAAGCAGGAGGCGCCCGGTACAGGCCGCTGAGCACAGGCGCGGACGGATCCTCGGGGGGACGCTCGGCAGCCCCGAGCCTGGGGCACGTCCTGTGATACCGCAAGTCAGGCGGCTCGAGGACAGTAAGTGCGTTTCGCCGTCTGACCGGAATGAAATGACCACCAGCTCCGGGGGCCGTGCCCGACCAGCGCTGTATCCCTCCGGGGTTCAGGGAGCCTCTGCGCCCCAGAAGGCTCTTCATAAACATTTTCTGAAATTAAATATTAGCAGCTTGACACTGTCCCCGCTCTCGCTGTTCCACGCTCGGGATCAGACGCCCGGGAACGAATGCAACTGGACTTGAACGCTGACCCTCAGAACCTGCCTTTGGCGCCAAGGGGCCGGGCAAAGGGTCGCGGTTGTTGCATTTCCCTCGGCTACCAGCGTCCCTCTGCAACGGAGCCTAATTCCCTGCGCCCCGAACCCGTCAGGGTGCCGCTCAGGAGGCTTAGAAACGCCATCTCGCCCGGCCCGCGGGGCTCAGCGGTTGAGCGTCGACCTGGGATCCAGGCGATCGGGGTTCGATTCCCGGTCGGGGCACATGCCCGGGTTGCGGGCTCGATCAATGACTCTCTCTCATTGATGTTTCTGTCTCTCTCCCTTTCCTTTCCTCTCTCTGAAATCAATAAAGATATATTTTTAAAAAAAGAAACGCCACCTCGCAGAAGACTGTCCGCATTTTCTGTGGCCACGCGGAGCCTGGCGAGGCCTCCCTGGATGACGGGAGGGCAGCTGGGCTTCTGTCCCCGCGGCGGGCGGGACGGCGCCCACACGACGGGTCGCTCTCTCTGTTAACCGTTCGCCCCCTTGTCAGGCTCTTCACACTTTCCCCGCATCGTTTTTTTTAGATATTAGATTTTACACCCAGAAGCCTTTCAGCTTAGCTGGCGGGTCCAGGGCTTAAAACAACATTTCAACATACACGAAAGAAAGGAAGCGAACAGGCCTCTGTACCTTCCCCTGGCGCCAGGAATTCACAGAAACGGGTTAATCGTTACCCCCCGTAATCAACAGGCTCACAAAGGGTAGAAAACGCCGACGAGACACACTTGAAGCCGGAGAAAACAGCACCGGCGCCGCGTAGCAGCGGCAAGGGGCCCGGGCGCTCCGCGCTCCGGCGGGTCATCGGCCGCGCCCACGGCGCACAGCACGTGGGTTTCGCCGGCGACACCCAGATCTTTCCCAACGACGCCCGAGGCACCGGGATTTGTAATCGGAAGAGCCTGGCCTGTGAAAGTGGGTGACAAGCCCCATGGCCCGGAAGGGGCGCCAGCAGCCACTGTCCCTTTACCGGAACGTGAAGAAAGCACGTCCCCAGCCAGCTCCCGGGACCTGCCCGCAGGCGGGACGGCCTTTATGACCCCCTTCAACCCCCTCTCCTTCCCGTTCTCCGGAGAGGGGGGTCAGTGTTTTGAACGCCACCGAAACGAGGAAAGAAAGCGGCCACCGCGGACACATTCAGCGCCCGTCCCGGTGAAATGTGAGGGCGCCGGGAAGCCTGTCGCGGGGTTAAAGGGTCGTGGAAATGAAACGCACGTTCACCCGGTGGACACGGGCCCCGTACAGAGCCACGAGCAGTGACGGGGACGCCGCCGAAGCGTCCGCCGGGCGCGTGAGAGAGAAACAGCGGGGGCCAGGCTGGCCCAGGAGGAGACGGGATGACGCTCCAGCTCGAGGTCGGCCCAGCGGGCGTCGGGGGAAACAGGTCACACGCACGACAGGCTGAGCCTCATCGGCTTCGGATTAAACCGGCCGTCACCTTGGGGACAGGAGGCTCCTGCACGACCCCCCGAGCCACGGCCCTGCCGAGCGCGAGCGCTCACCTGCCGGGGCCCGCGGCCCGGGCGGCGGGGGCGGGAGACGGAAAGGGGGCCGAGCGCGCGGCTGGAAACCCTGGGTGAGCCCCCTCGGGCCAGGCCTCAGCGACTTCAATCTGCCCGATACCGGGGGGGGCGGGCGTAGCGGGGTCCCGTTTACAGGGAGACAGCGCAGAGGTTCCGAGAGGGAACCACGCGGGCGACTAGGAGGTGAGGAGACACCGGGAAACGCGCCCCAGAGGCGAGCGGGGGCCCCTGCGCGGGAGCCTGGAGCGCCGGGGGTGGCTCCGTAAAGGAGGGACCCTCGAAGGGAACCAGAAAGAAACCGGCAGAAAAAACGACGGGAGAGAGGGTGTTTCTCCGAAAAGGGAGTAGCCGGAGCCCCACCCTGGGAGCTGCGTCGGGCACGGGCCACCTCCGCCCGCGGTGCCCACGAGCGTCTTGCGAGGAGCTTAAGTTTCCACCTGGAGGAGGCGCGACGTTTCTCTCTCCCGCGGGTGGCGCAGAAGGCCTCGCATCCCGGAGACGGTCTCCTCACCCGCAGGCCCGGGTCCCTCCTGTGTTCTCTTCGAAGGACCAGCTCCTGGCTCCCGGGTCGTCTCAGTTTTTCCTGATTTCAGCGCCGTGACTGCCGCTCGGCCTTACCGCCGGCTTCCTTCCGCGCGCTCTGCGCTTGTCTTGCGGTTAAGCCGCCGGTTCCTCGGGGTGGGGATTGAGGTCACTGACCTGAGACGTAGTGAGACTGACAAAAACACAAAGACGGATGCAAACCACACCACCGGGAATGGAAGGCGGGCCGCCGCCGGCCACGGGTCAGTAAGAGACGGCTGCACCCAATTTTAGGCTCGTAAACTCGACAACGCAGGAGAAACGGACCAAGGCGTCGAGAACCGCCAACTACCAAAAACTTAACCCAAAGGAAACAGGCCACCTCAACAGCTCCGCAACCATTTAAAAACTAAAATAGAAAATAGCAGCAGCACCGAGTGCTGGCAGGGATGTGGTCAGACGGGACCACTCAGGCCCTGCGGGCGGGAATGCAAACCGGTCCGGCCGTCGGCCACACGGGAAAACCCCGGGGCGGCTTCTCGTAAAACCAAACACACAGCCGCCTTGCGGCCCGCGACTGCGCTCCCAGTGGAATACGTGAAAATTATGTTCACGCAAAAATCTGTGCACACGCCCCAAACACAGTGACCATCGAAATCTAAACTGTTTGGTTATAAACGCTCCCATCAGGAAAGTAAAGAGCTCGTCGAACGGGAGAAAACACTTGTAACTTATACATCTGATAAGAGGCTTGTCTTCAGAACATATAAAGAACGCTCACACCCCAACAACAAAAAGACAAACGTCCCAATTTAAGAACCGGGCGAAGGATTTAAACAGACGTGTCTCCAAAGAGGGTCTAGAAAGGGCCACCGGGCGCGCGGAAGCCGCTCAGCGCCGGGGGTCACAGGGAACCGCAAACCGAGCCCACGGGGGGGGGGGCCGCCTCCCACCCGCGGGGACGGCCGCAGTCGGCAAGACCGACGGTAACGCGAGTCGCCAAAGGTGCGGCGGAGAAAACGGAAACCTCGGGCACGGCCAGCGAGACCGAGAAGACGCAGCCGCCCGGAGGAGAGTCTGGCAGTTCCCCAAAAACGCTGAACGCAGGTCACCCTATGACGCAGCAACCCCGCTTCCGGAGAGATGGAAACGTGCACACAAAGCCTCACCGCGGGCACTCGCAGCCGAGAGCGGGGACGCCCGAACGCCCACCGCTGCAGGGGGGTAAGTGAAACGGACTATTTCCCTTACACACATATATATATAAACCCTCGCCTGAGGACAGACTTTCCACTGCTTTTCAGAGCGAGTGAGAGAGCGAGGGACAGAAACACTGACATGAGAGGCACATCGACTGGGTGCCTCCCCCACGCACCCCAACCAGGCCTGGGATCGAGCCTGCAACCGAGGAACATGCCCTGGGCTGGAATCGAACCCGGGACCCTTCAGTCCGAGGGCTGATGCTCTAACCACTGAGCCAAAATTTTCGATGATGAAAGGAAATGAAAGTATTCGTTGAGCTACAACATTGTGCTCAACGAAAGCCGCCAGTCGCAAAAGGCCACGTAGCCCGTGAACCCGTTTTTTATGAAATATCGAAGATGCGCAATCATTGGTTGGGGGGGCCCGGGGTGGGGGAGCGGAGGGGATGGCTAAGTGGTTTCCTCCAAACTTGGACTATGGTACCGGCTGCGTGACCCTGTAACGACCACGGGATTGTGCGCCGCAACTGTGAACCGCATCCCAATGGGGGTCTTTAAACAAAACCGGAAAACGGCGGGCCAATGTCCACAGCAGCGCTCTTCATAAGGACCCCAACCTGGAGACGGCCCAGGTGCCCTCCGGGGGGCGAGGGGCCCATCGAGCTCGGCGAGGCCACGCCAGGGAATACCACGCGGCCAGGAAAGGAGGAAGCGCTGACGTCCCCGCAGCCGGGCTCTCGCGGGAACGAGCTGAGTGCACAAACCAGCCCCGCACATCCCTTCCACGCAGTTCACGACGTAACTTCCCTGAAGTGACAGAATGACAGACACAGACCAGGGGGCCAGGGCCGAGGGGGGGCTGGGGGAGGGCGGGGTCCACGGGGCTCTCGGGGGGGCCGCTGGGCGAGGACAGTGCTGTGCGTGTCGGCCGAGCCGAGGTCCTCGGCCTGTTGTGATGCTGCATTACCGGTCGGCAAGGCGTCGCCGCTGGGGAAAGGGGGGAAACGTGCCGGGGTGGCCCTGCGTTATTTCTTAGAGCTGCATGTGAATCTACAATTATCTCAGAATTGAAAAACTTTAATTTAAAAAGGTGCTAAAGGGGAGATCGATTAGGAGTGATGTTTGGAGAACAGGTGAGCGGCACCTGGCCGGTGTGGCTCAGCTGGTTGGGCATCGTCCGTGCAACAGGAGGTCGCCGGTTCGATTCCCGGTCGGGGCACACGCCCGGTTCCAGGCTCGATCCCCGGCAGGGGCCGTGCAGGAGGCAGCCGATCAATGCTTCTCTCTCGTTGATGTTCTATTTCTCTCCCTCTCTCTCTCTAAAAATCAATAAAAATATTTTAAAAAAAGAATAGGTGAGCCGTCACTCATTTTTCCGAATTCGATCATAGACATAAATGTAGTTGGGATGTATAATGTAGACACTGCCTTTTGTTTAGTTTGCTTTTAACTTTTTATTTGTAAGTAATTTGTTTTACAGAAAAGTTGCAGACGCACCAAAAAATTACTACAAAAAATACTGTCAACCCTTGACCCATGTTCAGCCGTTGGCCTTCTCACCTGCCTTTCCATACTAGGCAGGTGGCCATAGTGTGTGTGTGTGTGTGTGTGCACGTGCGTGTGTGGACGCGTGTATGCGCGCACGGACACATATGCATGTGTGTGGACATGCACACGTGTCTGGATGTGTATGTATGCAGGTGTGTGTGTGAACGTGTGTGCGCGCATGGGCACATGTGCACGTGTGCATGTGTGTGCATGTGTGTGGACATGTGCGCACATCTGGACGTGTGTGTACATGGGTATGTGTGCATGTGGACCGTGTGTGTGTGTGTGTGTGTGTGTGTGGACATGTGTGCACGTGCATGCACATTTTTGCGCTGTGTGCAGGTGTGCATGTGTGTGCGTGTGTGTGCGTGTGTGTGCATGTGTGTGCTGTGAATAGGACATTCTTTCTACACACAGCCCTGACCAAGTTCAGTAAATGTGACAGACACAATAATCTACACTCAACCTCACACTCAGATTTTGTCAGGGGCCCGTCGTGGCCTTGATCGCATTTTCCCTCCAGTACAGGACCCAGGCCCAGGTACTGCATCTTGTGGTCATTCCTCTTTGCATCTGAAACGGTTCGTGGCTTTTCTTCATCTTTTATGACACTGAAATTTTAAGGAACCCCATTTCCACGTCCCCCCGTTTCTAAGCAGAAGGTAGGAACTGCCTGGGTCCTCCTTGGGCACCTGTGTTCCAGTAGGAATCTGTGGAGATGCGATTCGAGCCCCTGACTCGACCCAGGTGCTGGCGGCCGGCTCCCGAGGCCACCTCCTGGGGCCACCTCCCGAGGCCACCTCCCGAGGCGGCCCCTCCGCGGCGCCCAGGCCCCCGCAGCCTCGGGCTCGCTCTGTCGCGGGCCAGCTGGAAGCGCCCACGTGCCTCCCCGTCCGGAACTAGAGGTTCCCAGTGCCGTCCGGCTTCAACTCCCATTTGCCGTGACCCACGAAGGAAAAGAAAAACCGATTATTCTGTAAACTCCCAAGTAAGAAGGGAGCGAAAGAACAGAAACAACATCTACCTGCCGCCGATGTCAAGCATGGGACACAATTCAGATGTCCTGCGACATCGCTAACGACACACCAAGCGGCTTCCGCAGCAGCTGCTCCATGTGGAACGAATTGTTTTCTAGAGAAACTGGGGGGGGGGGCAGCTCACCACCAGGAACAGGGCGACCTGTTTAAGGAAAGTGTGTGCTTTCCGCTGTCCATTCAAGCTCCGCATAAAAACCAGAGAAACGGGAAACCCAGGGAGGCTTCCTTCCCAGGACCCAGGCCTGGGGCCGCAGGGCGGGTCGTGTTTTGGGGGTACCCATTTAAGCTTCCACTCGGCCAAAGGCAGGAGCACGTGGGGGGCCTGTCACAGCCGCCGAGCTTTAGAGCAGCAGGCGCCGAGGGCCACCCTGCCAGCGGGAGAGCGTATGGGAGGCGGGAACAGCTGTCCACAGGCCTTGTACCCAACGCACCCTGAGGTGACCTTGGTCTGTCTGTCTGCAGAGTTACAGCTCAGGGTCCTCAGGACGGCCTGGTTTGTTCTGAATAAATCTGTTTGCTTCTTAGGTCACTTGTACCGGTCCCAGCTCCACCCGGCACACGGGGAGGGCATCACTGCCTCCCACCTGCACCCCTGGAGCAGACTCCTCACCTGCTCTCTCCCCAGGGACAGTCTCAAGGACAGCCCTGGGCATTCTGCCCCCTCCTGAGGGACCCGTCTGAGGAACCTCGGTTCCAAATACCTGGGTTCGCAGGTAAGGAAACAGACCAAGGATGGGCCCCATCCAAGGTCACGTGGCTCCTCGAAGGCCAGGCTGGAACTGAGCTCAGTCTCCCTGCCCCCAGCAGTGCTGGGCCCTCCCGTCACACCCCCCTGCCTGCCCAGTTAGCAAGCCCTCTGTTGGCCTGGTGACGCCTGGCAGCTCCTGTCCCGGCCCCTGACAACAGGCAGGAGGAGACTTCACAGCTAAATCCAGTGTGTCACATGCGTGTCACATCCCACCAAGCACCCGCCTCCCCAGGGGCCGCTTTCACGGAGAGGCCACGCAGTCGGAGCCCTCGCAACGCCCCAAGGTCCTTCACAGTGACCTGCTGCCACTTCTCTCCGGGAACCTCCTGTCCTCTCCTCTCGGGGACATTCCTCCCCAGTCACAGTTGCTCGTGCTCCTCCCAGGGGCCTGGCTGGCAGCCTGCTCTGCCGGGACGCGCTCCAACCCGGTGTCACTCAGCCACCCTCTCGCCTTCCAGTCGTCACTTTCTTGGCGAGGCCACCCTGGAGGGTCCTCACGCTCCCTGGCGCTCCCGGCCGGCTCCCCCACCCTACGCGGGCCTCCCCCACACTGAGCACCCTTTAACACACCAACCCTGCCCTCGTCCCCACGCCGCCCACCTGCCCCCCGCCAGCGGCAGCTCTGTGAGCAAGGGGATTTTGTGCTCTGCCCGCCTCTGCATCCCTGAGTGCGCAGGGAGGGGCCTGGCACCGGGCAGGAGCTTTGTCAATACCTGCCCAGGTCTGACGGTGAACGGGTCCATCTCCTCTCGTTTCCTCGGGCAAACCCTAGATTCTGGCAGAAAAGCAACCTGGCATTTGCTATCCACATGGCACGCTCTCCAGTCTCCGGGCCGTATCCCGCTCCTGCGCCTGGGATGCCTCCCATCCCTACATGTTCCACTTCTTCCCAGAAGCCTGCCCAGATCCACCCGGGGAAGGACCCTGTCCAGCCTCTGTGGGAGTCGCCTCAGCTCACATCACAGGCTCATCGATGCCTTTTCTGCCCACTGATCCTTGACAAGAAGTCATGTCAGCCACCTTCCTCCTCCACACGTTCAGCACTGACCGACTGAGCCTCACACCAGTGACACGCTCTGAACATAGTCCCCTTTCTTCCAAAAAACCTCACACCATTTAAATGAATGGACCTGAGGAAGGAGCCCACGGGGAGGACACCCCAGCGTGTAGAGGGCAAAGGCTGGCGTGGAACCAGGGCTTGTCTGAGAAACAAGAATGAACGCAATGTAAAGCGATGAGAGTGCTAAGGGAACAAACAATCTGTTTAAGAAAAAATGGACATTTCTACCATGAAGCTCTGGAGGGGCATCTTCAGGCCTCCTGGAAGAAGGTGTATTTAGGGGCTGAGGGCCATCGACACCATCTGTAATTGGTCTGAGAGTCCACGCCATTCACTTAGCACCGTGTTAGATGCCAGGGTCCCTTGTGCGGCACTTGAGGCCTTTCTAAGGGGAACAGTTACCTTCCAACCCTGGCTTGTCTCGTCCATGAACATGGTATAGCCCTCTGTTTATTTGGGCTCCACTGAATTTCTCTCAGTAATGTCAGGTTTTCTGAGTAGAGAGGTCTTGTATACCTCCTTTAGACTTATTGTGAGGTGTACAATATATACATCTTAAATTTAATTGTTAACTGTGACACTATTATTTAGAGAAGTTCTAGGTTTACCAAAAAATTGAGTAAAAAAGTACAGAAAGGCCCTGGCCGCAGTGGTTCAGTGGTTAGAGTGTCGGCCAGCCCACGGCCCAGTCAAGGGCACGTACCTGGGTTGCAGGTTCAGTCCCCAGCCCTAGTTGGGGCGTGTGTGGGAGGCAACCAATCGATGTGTGTCTCTCACATCAATGTCTCTCTCCCCCCCACCCCGCCTTCCACTCTCTCTTAAAAATCAATGGGAAAAAAAATCTTCAAATGAGGATTAACAAAGAAAGAAAGAAAGCACGGAAAGTTCCCATGAACCTCCTCAATCCCCCTGCACAGGGTTCCTAGTAGGAGCAACTTGCATTAGTTTGGGGCATTTGTTACCATTGATGAGCGAATATCAATATATTGTTATTAACCAAAGTCCATGGTTGACATTCAGGTCCACTCTTATTTCAGCGCTATTTGTTGAAAAGATTACCTTTTCCCACTGATACAACTCCTGGCTCGGTTGAAATCAACTGGCCGCCCGTGTTAGGTCTATTTCTGGACTCGCCGTCCTGCTCCATTCGTCTACTCGACTACTTTGTGCCGATGCCACAGTGTCTTGACTTCGGCAGCTCGGTAACAATTCCTGAGACCAGGCGGTCTAAGTCCTCTGACTGTTCGTTTTCAAAGCTGTTTTAGCCACATCAGAGCCCCCCTATTTCCATATAATTTTAGAATCAGCTTGTCGAATTCTACAAATAAGCAGCCGAGTGCGATTCAGATCTCTGTGAACCTGTAAACCATCTTGGGAGCACTGCCAGTTCGATGGCCCGAAGTCTTCCGATTCTAGAGCATGGGGCAGCCTGCCATTTATTTGGGTCTCTTAACATTTCTCTCAGCGCAGTCCTGCAGATGTCCCTGGACAGGTCTCGTGCACTTGATCCTCAGGTATTTCGTATTTACTGACGCTCCACTGCTTTTAAATGCTAAGCCCGCCTTCTGTTCCTGGAGGAAACCCAGCTTCCAGCACAGAGGTGTCCCTTCATCTTCCCGTGGCTTCCACTGTCCTGGTTGAGAAATTCTCTCTGAACTGAGGCTCCTTCGAAAGTGATGGCTTTTTTATTTTTCACCTTTAGCTTCTTTAAAGATTATCTCCTTGTCTTTGCTTTTGTCAGCAGTTTTACAACCGTGTGTGCAGGTTTTTTGTTTTTAATTCTGCTAGGAGCTCTTCAGGATTCTTGAATTTGAGATTTGATGTCACCGGTGTTGGAGAAACTTAGGCCACTGTCTCTTCAGAGGAGATGGGGCACGTTCGGGGCGGTGTGGCCCTGGACAGCCACTACCTCTTCAAATAGTGCTTCTGCCTCATTTTCTCTCTCTCCTGCCCTTAGGATCCCAATCACATGCACAGCCAAATCCGCACTCCACCTCCTGACCTGTTATAAGTCACCAATCCTCTCATCGGTCATGTCTAAGCCGCTTTTATGTCTACTTTGTACTTCTCAGTTTTATAATTTCTACTTGATTTTTTAAGTCCATGTCCTTCTTAAAATACAATTTTTAGTACTCGACCAAAATTCCCAATCTTATCTTCCATCTTTTTGAATATAACAAGTTTATTTTAAAGTTTGTGTTTTATAAGCCTCGTAGTTAAGAGTCACAAGGGTCTGTTTTTATTATCTGTTATTTCTGCTGGTTCATGAGGTCGTCTCGTCTCATGTGCTTGGCTGTTTGTGCTGTGTGTCCTACTGCACAGTCTCGATGTGAATGGCAGTGCCAGGCCATGAAAAGTACCATGCGGCCCTGGCTGGGTGGCACAGTTGGTTGGAGCATCGTCCTGAGCACCAAAAGGTTGCAGGTTCGATTCCCAGTCAGGGCACATGCCCAGGTTGCGTGTTTGATCCTGGTTGGGGCGCATGCAGGAGGCAACCAATCGATGTTTCTCTCTCTCTCAAATCAATTTTTTAAAAAGTATCATGCAAAGCAGAAATCGTGTGAGGTGATTTTACTAATGGTAAAAATCACAGCTGTTCCCTGGCCTCCAAACACTTTTGTCAAAACATTAAAAACTCTCTTATTACCTGTTGCAAATAAACAGGAATACAAAGATGCAGTAAAACTAGTGTTCACTTAGCATACCGTAACGAGAATGTGAGAAACACTAAAAATTAAAGTGTTTTATTTTATTGTAAGGAACTTTTCAAGAGCAGTTTGACCCGTGCCTGCCGTCTGCTCATTAAATAGCTCAGTACACGACACAGAGTGAGCACCTTTTCAGCGCTTTGGCAAACTGTCATTCACACTTCTTCAGACGTTTGGGATCAGCGGCCAGCTTTTGATACTTTGCACTTTTTTAAAAACTCGATTTTAAAGAGAGTGGAAGGGAGAGAGAGAGAAACATCAGCGAGAGAGAAACATTAATCGGCTGCCTCCTCCACGCCCCCAACTGGGGGCCGAGCCCGCAACCCGGGCAAGTGCCCTGACCGGGACTCGAACCGGTCACCCCCTGGATCGCGGATGGACACGGCCACGGGGCCGCTCCGGCCGCGCCGTCTTTTGCACTTTGAACGTCAGGAAGCACCTCAGCACCCCTTGGCCGTGATGTGCGTGGCTGGGATCGGCTCCCCCAGGACACCCTCATCGTTTCCACAACCACCTTCCTCATTTAGGTGAAGCCACTGTTACCAGGCTCCTCCACTGCCCATCCAGCGACTCCCGAATGGCAGCCAGGTCCCCGTGGACCTGCAGCTATTTTTTCTACGACTCCCTTGACGTTTGATGAGAATTTTACTTCCAGCACAATCATCTTGTGCTTTTTCCCGGCACTTTCATCCACGGGCCAATCCTCCGTTCGCTTGTCCATCTCTATAAAACGCCACGTGGGTTTTTACTGGGAGACCAGGGGCAACAGGAACGCGGGCGCTGTGGGCCGTGGGCGCCGAATGACGGGCCGCGGGAGCCACTCGCAGGCCTGCTGTGAAAGGGGCGACGGGACCGGTCACCGGCCCTTGTGCAGGTGTCACCTAGGCTGGGATTCTGGACCCGAGGGGGCAGCGGGGCCTGCACTTCACACAGCCACTCGCAGGAACTGAACTCTGGGCCCTGCTGCTGGGGGACGGCTGGTGCTACTTAAATTAACCAAATAGGCCTGGCTCCAGGGGCGCAGCGGTTAGAGCATCGGCCTGCACGCTGGTGGGGAGCGAGTTCGATTCCCGGTCAAGGGCATGTACCTGGGTTACAGGTTCGACCCCCCACCCCCGTGGGGTAGGGGTGTCAATGCCCCAGGGATGCTTCTCTCTCTTTCTCCCTCCCTTCCCCACCCCCTACCCTTCCACTCTCTCTAGGGATCAAGGTGAAAAATATCCTCACTCCTTGGGTGAGATTTAAAAAACAAAACAAAAAATTAACGCAATAATTGCCCTGGCCGATGTGGCTCAGTTGGCTGGGCATAGTCCTGTGACCCAAAAGGTCGCCAGTACGATTCCCGGTCGGGGCACATGCCTGGGCTGTGGGCTCATCCCCAGGAGGGGCCGTGCAGGAGGCAGCCGATGGATGTTTCTCTCTCTCTAAAGATCAATTAAAAAATAAATTAACGTGGTAATTAAAACGTGTGCAGCTCAGAACTGAGCAAAGTGAGGGCTGTGCCTATATTTGAAAATTTGTTCTTGGAAATAGGGGCCAGAGTGACGGTGTTCCTCCAGGGAGATGCGTTCGCTCTGCCCGGCATCGAGGCCTCGACAATCTGGGGTCACCTCAGTCAGTTGTGAGGCTGAGATGCCGGAGCTTCAATCCTCAAGCAGCTGATCAACCCCCCGATCACCTGTCCTCGTGGGGGCAGCTCTTTGAGGTTCCAACCCAGAGTCTGAGATGATTTCCAGGGTCTTCCCTTCTTAAAGGCTCTATATGCCAAATTTGGCCTCCTGGCCCCACAGAATGCTTCGGCCCTGGGGTATTACTTTGGCCAACACCCCAGAGACAATATAGACCCAAATTTCAAGCCTCCATCGTCTCCAGACCCCAGCCTGGCGACTCCCCCGCCCCCCTGAGCTCGCCCGGCCTCCTCCGCACATTCGAGGATTTTTTCCCACCGTTTTGAGTTGGTGCCCAAATTACTAAGCTATTATCAGGAGTGGGCTCCCCACCTAATGTGTCTGAACTCCTAACACCGTGAATGCCCGTGAGCTCCGCAGTTGGTGACGGGGTTTTCTCACCTTTTACTTGCTAAGTGGAGCTAAGACGACCCTCCTGTTCCCTTCAGTAGGATCCTCAGGCCGGCTACGGGAGCCCCTCGCATTTCCGCAAGGTTTTCAACACCAGCCTCAAGGTTTTCCTCGTATTTGAGCAGAGTCACTCAGACAACTTGCTAATACAATTTTAGACCAGAAAAGCTGTCATCTTTCCGAGAAGCACAGGGCACAGGGAACGAAGGAGCGAGGACGGCTGTTCCTTCCACAGATGTTCTTGGTGCCTCGCACGCCAGGCCGGGTTGCAGCGACCGTGGGCCCGGGAATGAAAAGACACAAGCAGCCCTGCCCCCTGGAGCTGCGGCCCCGGGGGGGGGACAGCAAGGGACCCAACGGCGGAAGCTCATACAAGTTAGGCGGCGACGCGGGTGGGGTGGGGCCACAACCATCACAAGAAGGGTCAGAGGCGGCCTCCCAACAAAGGGAATGAGGCCAAAGATGATGTCCTTCCGCCTGAAAACGCGGACAAGGGGCCAGGAGAGGCCCATGGGCCCCACGACCTCCCTACCCCCTGGCCCCGCCCCGCCCAGGGGCCACGGCGAGTTCTCCCCCCGCACCAGGCTCCGCACTCACGTGCCGTTTCCTCCATGTCACTCTGAAACCGCACCGCCTGGGCGAGGCTGGGGTCACCAGCCCTGCCTCAGGGGCCGGAGGCACTGGGTGACTGCGACCTCTCATGCTAGGGACCTGCCCTAATCGGTCACCATGCTCCAGGACGACCAGGACACGCCGGGGTCTCAATGCTCCGCATCTCCCCCAGCAGGTGCCAGCTGTCAGTCCCACGGGGGTTCCATGGGGCAGGACCACGGTGTGGCGCCTAACGGCCCCCGAAGACGTCCACCCTCCGCTCCCAGAGCCCATGGACACGTGGCCTTGCACGGCAACAGGGCTCTGCAGACGTGATGAGGGTCCCATGATGGGCTGATTTGTGCCCCCCCCGCCCCTGAAAGAGGTGCCCACGTCCTACCCGCCAGCGCCCTGGAGGGGACCCTATTGAAATAGGGTCTTTGCAGGTGTCATTAGGTAAATGAAGTCACACTGCAGGGGACCCTTAACCCGGTGATGACTGGTATCCAGATAAAAGGGGAATTTGGACACGGACACACACAGACACACACACACAGACACACACACACACACAGACACACAGACACACACAGACACGCACACAGACACACACAGACACACACAGACACACACACATACACAGACACACGCAGAGACACACAGACACATGCAGAGACACACAGACACACACAGAGACACACAGACACACACAGAGACACACAGAGACACACAGACACACAGAGACACACAGACACAGACACACACACACAGACACGCACACACACACACAGACACACAGACACGCACACACACACAGACACGCATGGACACACACAGAGACACACAGAGACACGCAGAGACACGCACACGCACACAGAACTTTATGTGACAACAGAGGCAGGGGCTGGGGTGAGGCCTCCACAGGCCTAGGACTGCCCGGGGTTGATGCCCCCCCAGGAGTTAAGAGAAGGCAAGGAAGGGTCCCACCCAGAGTTTCAGGGGAGCATGGTCCTGCCGGCCCCTCGACTTCGAACTTCTGGCCTCCAGAACGGGACTAAATTTCTGCTGTTTAAAGCCAGATCACCGGTGGGGCACCGTTACGGCCACCCCAGGACGGAGCCCAGAGGGGAGACCGGCCTGGATGACCCAGGCGGCCCGATGAGCTGGTGAAAGCAGAGACCTTTCTCTGGCTGCACCGAGGCAGGTGGAGACCAGAGGGACTGAGGGCGTGGGGTGGGCTTGGCCCACACTGCTGGTTTTGACAACTGTGAAGCCACGAGCGAAGGAAGGTGGGCGCCTCTGGGCTGACAACCAGCGAGGAGTCGGGGCCATAGACGGTTTTGACAACTCACAGAATCGCACACGGACAGAGGATGAATTCTACTGAGTTAATAAAGCTGCATAAACGTGACCGAAAGAAACCCTCAAGCCCAGCTCCCTTGCCTGGTTTTTAGGGATCCCGATGGAAAGAGGCGAGTCTGGAGCTGGAAGGCGGCCCTGCCCACGGAGGAGGGCATTTCCCAGGCACCTCGGGCAGCCAGCCCAGCTCCCACCTGACCTGCCAGGGCCCGGGACGCCTCCCTCCCTCCCTGCCTGTCACCCCAGCCGCAAAGCCAGAGGCCCGCCTGCCCCTGGAGGCCTTGTCACTATCCGCCTGTTACCCTGGGACAGGAGCTTACACTTGCCTTGGGAGCCGTCTGCCGCCTTCACATGTCAAACCAAACGGAGTCAGGCTACGGGCACCGCCGGCTCTCACCCCTCAGAGCCGCACGCGGAGCAGTCGTCACACTCGTGTGACTAAGACACACTCGGCGGGAGGGCCCGCCCGCTTCCGGGCTGTCGTGACAGGAGGCAGGTGCCGTGTCGGGACTCACGGGGATCCCGGAGGCCGGGTCACTGCGGGTGTGGTCAGACCTAACACCCACCTAGGACCCAATCCTGCTGACCTCGGGGGGCCAACGGGCTCCACTGGGCACCAGCTCTGACGCCCCAAGACAATCATCGGAGTTGCACTGGGCCTGAAGTTCTCGGATGTTTGTTCTCTCTCCTCTCTCCCGACTTGGCTCCTTTGGTGGGAGGAGACTCTGAGTTTAAAGACTAATGTGAACCGAGCCGCACGTTCGGGCCGCTGTGAAATGTGGTCCTGCAGGAAGCGCCCACCCGCCCGCTGCGCTGGCTGTGACCCGCCACGCCACCCGCCACGCCACGCGCCATGCCACCGGCCACGCCACCTGCCACGCCACCTGCCACGCCACCCACTGCGCGACAATGAAGCCCGTTCCCCCGGCCTGGGAGCCGTGTGCCTTGTGTTCTGCAGTGCCCGCCACTCCCCATGGCTCTCCCAGCACCCAGACCACCGCCCGGCACACGCAGTAGGTGCTCAGTAAAGACCTGCCGAGTAGATGAAGGAGCTCGGGAGTAAATGACTAAGGTACCCAGTGGACACGGCCGCAGTAAAGGCAGGAGAACCAGAGACAAGATTGCTGCATCCAGCCTGGGGCAGGATCAAGGAGGGCTTCACGGAGGAGGCGGCGTTTGATTAAGTCTTGAAGGAATCTCAGACGGAAGGTGGGCCCACAGAGCTGCAGGCTCACGACGGGTCCTGCAGCACAAGGGTGAGCCGGCGGCAGTGGCTTCTGACCTCCGACCTCCAGGGTCTGCGACCGGGAGGGGGACTTGCACCCAGCGTCACGCAAATTAACACAAGGCACCCGGTTTTAGGTGAAAAGTACTGAGGTTAAGTGTTTGCCTCGGAGGTCTGGCTTGGACAGGCAGGGCAGGGAGGTTTCCCTGAGAAAGTAATTTTTGGCTGAAATTCAAGGGCAGAGATTATGGGGTGAAGGGGGGTTGGAGGGTCAGGGTTCGGGAGTGCCCCGGGGGCCTGAGAGAAACGGGACAGGGCCTGCGTAGAAAGAACAGGGCCCCTGGGGTTCCCACCCCCACGGACGCTGGGAAGCGAGGGCGGGCGAGTCCCTGAGGCCCAGTTAGTGAGCAAAGCAGCCTCTACAGGCTCCTAGGACGTCCAGTGCAGCCCCATGGGGAGCACTGGCACTCACCCCACTCGCAGATGCGGAAACTGAGGCACAGCCCAGACCAGCAGTCCGCCTGCCCTGTCCGGCCTCCACTGCCCCAGCGGGAGGCCACTCCTGGGACGGGGGGAAGAGCAGGGTCGGGCCCCGGAAAAAAAACTGGGGGCAGCTCAGAACCCGACACACTGAGTAGGAGCCTCCAAGAGGGTCAGGGGTCGGGGGACATCAGGAATGTAGGGCCGGAGGTCACGGAGTGTTGACCAAGTGCAGGGGACTCGAGAGGGGTCAAGGCTGCCTGGGTCCAGCAACCTCGGACATTCAATGCTGGCACGGGGGGGGGGGGGCGGCCAGCAGAGACCACGGGAGAGTGAGCGCCCGCCTCCTGGGCCGGCCACGCGGCCTCGGGGGCACCCACAACGCGGGCAGCCATCAGAGCTGCCCGCCGGGCAGGCGTTCATGCCACAGCCGGGCCTCGTCTGTCCAGCTCCTAGAGCTAAGTCCCCGCTGAGCTCAGTTTAACCGCCCGACCCTGTCCCTCAGGGGTTTCCTTCGGCCGGAGCAGCCCGGGCATCTCACTGGGCAGGGAGCTTTCCCAGTGCCCTCTGGAAAATGGCCCGTCCCGCCCAGGAAGCCCGCACCCGGCTTCATTCGCCCCGAGCGCACAGGGGGCCCCAGTCCCGGCCCTTCCCTCGGCCGTGAGTCAGCCGCGGGGAAGCTGCTCTTTCCCCTTCGAGAAGCTTCCCTCCCTTCGGTCCTGGGCCTCCGTCCCTACGAAGGGTTTCCAGGCGGCCTTGAGCGGGTTAAACATTCACCTTCCCTTAGACTCCTGACCCAGACGCACAGCGACCTCGCTGCCGTCACCCAGGTGAAGGGACAGCCGGGGACGGCCGGGGACTGCGGGTTCCCGGGAGAGAAACGGCCGCGTCCGCCCCTCGCTCGGGCCTCACGCACGGCCCCCGGGGACGCTTTCCGCCCCCCCTTCCCCTGGTCACCACGGCCGGCTCCCCGCTCAGCGCACCGCCCTGGCCGTCCTTCCTGTCCCTGGGCGGACGGCGACAACCCCTGGAGCTCAGGCTGCTGGGCGCCCCCACCTTGGCCCTGCCTCCCCCCAGTTCCAGAGCCTGCTCCCTGAGCCAGACAAACGCCCTGGCCCCCCGGCGGCCCCCGCGCTCCCGGGTTCTCCCTTGTCACCCACGTTCTTTCGACCTGTTCGCGCGGGTTTTCTCGCCAGGAGGGGCAGCTGCGGCCGCATCTAAAGGCCCGCGGGGGCCGGAGCCCCGACCTCGCCACGTCCAAGTCCTCGCACAACTGAGCTTTAGAAACTCCCGTCTCCTCGCTGAGGGCGGCTTCGGTCCGTTCGCACGGCTCGAGAGCCACAGCGATAGGTCTTCCTGCCTGGAAACCGCCCCCTCAGTGAGCTTTTCCAAGGACAGGGCCCACGGAGGGGCTCCTCACTCCCCTGTGCCCCGGCCCACCTGCTGGGGCCACCGGCGATGGCCCGAAGCTGAGGCTAGAGCTGGGGACAGGCCCCGGTGACAGACTGTCACGTTTCACAGTGGAAAGAAAAGGCCGTCAACCCAGGCAGAACCGTCCCCCACAAACCCTAAAGCCCAAGGCTGCCGTAAGCACATCGAATACGCCGTTTGTCTCTATCCTGTTGTAGTTGTTAATCCTCAGGGATGGCTATTTTTTCCGCTGGTTTTTAGAGAGAGTGGAAGGGGGGGGAGAGAAACATCGATGGGACAGAGACACACAAGCCCCGACTCGGGCCGGGGATCGAGCCTGCAACCCAGGTACGTGCCCTTGACCAGGAATCGAACCCGAGACCCTCTGGCGTGCGGGCCGATGCTCTGACCGCTGAGCCACGCCGGCCAGGCTGTCTGTCTCTACCGTAAGTCGCTTCCACCCTCCACGGGCTGGTTCTAGCTAAAACATCTCAACCTTCTCTGAAGAACGTCCCTATTAAACGTCATTCCCGTGAATCCCGTCCCCAACGCACAGACGGAAAACCAGTGGACGGCAAATGGGACACAAACCCAGCTGCTGGGAATCCCACAAAACGCGCTCCGACGAGGCCGCCGTCCAGGGTTCATCGAACTTACTCATGTTCCGAGGGGGAGAGAGATACAGCCTGCGAGTTGTTGGCAGCCCGAGAGACGCGGACTTGTCCAAAAAGGCAGCTGGCTGAAGGCGCTTCTAAAAATTATTTCGATAAAAAACATCCCATCTAACCCACGGGGCACAGAAGAAAACTTACTTTCGGATCATCAAGATTTGACTGTCACTCGGTCCCGCGATCCCGTGGTCGACCAGCCACACGGCCCGATCGTAACCAGGCACTGAAATGCTCCCGTCAGGCTGACAACCAACTTACTAGAATATTTTGGAAAGGGACACGTCCACGTGTCAACCTCCAGATAACTGGGTCTCGCTCCCGGGAGCTTGGCAACGCGTGGCCCGGGTGTGGTCATCACATAACCGCAGCCTTACTCAGTTACGAGCGGCCGCGAGAGGTCGCGGGGCCTCGCTCTCTCTCAGACACGGGAAAGGGGGCTGGGGCGCACGATGTGCTGAACCAGCCACTCAAAGGGCGCGTCAGACGCCGGACACAGGCCGTGGGCCCTCCCACCCCCGCGGCCCAGGGGGACGCCTTCGCCACGGTTCGCCCGTGGCCTCCACGCTCGGAGGGTAGAGCAAGCGGGTGGAACGGGAACCCCTGTTCCTCTGTACTTGCAAGTCTCTTGAAACAGGGCAAAGAAAGGCCGGCGGCCGCGGGGCGCACAGGGCTACGGGCCCTGTTCTCGTTTCTCCTGCGCAGACCCTGGCTCCGCGGCTGGAGCGTCAGCGGGACCCCGCCGGGCTAAACACAAGCGCCTCCCAACCCGCACAGGTCAAGGCGCACCCCATCCCTACTGAGCCGGTCGTTTGAAATCTGAATCCACGACCTTATAGAACAAGCACTTTATTTTATTAGAGTCTCAGGAGATTTCATGAAAAACCTACCGAATGCACCAAACCTAGTGATAATGACGCGCAGAACTGTTTCCTCTGCTGCCACCACCTTCGTGACGTTGACGGGATGGCACTGCAGGTGTGTGCCCAGCCTGCCACGCAGGACACCCCTGTCCCAATGGAAGAATGGGCTCCCAGCCCCGGCCGGATGGCCTAGTGGTTAGAGCACTGACCAGGGCACCGAAGGGTCGAGGGTTCAACTCCGGGTCAAGGGCACGTACCTGGGTTTCAGGTTCGATTCCCCGGCTCGGTGGGGGCATGTTCGGGGGGCAACCAATCGATGTGTCTCTCCCACATCAACGTTTCTCTCCCCCCCCCCACTCTCTAAGGGATGAGAGAAGCTGAAACGCCGAGGGGACACCCTCTTGCTGTGGGGAGGCCCACGGTCTGTATTCTAGGCCCCCCCCGCCAGCTGCCACCCACACTTGAGAACTGTAGAAAACAGAGGCCCATTAATAAACACTTGTTGAATTAAATTCTGTTCCAAGAGCACTTAGAAGTACCTCCTGAGCATACAGGCCCCGCTGGGCAGAAATGAGCACGACTACGCCGCTCTCAGCGAGCCCCACTTGGGGGGAAGTTAGACTAACGGGGCCGTGACGCAGGACAGCACCTGGGATCAGCCCAAGGAAGCTGTGTCCCCGCCCAGGAAGGCATCGCCGGGCCTGTTTCTGCAGCCCCCCAGGATGAGGGGCGTCCTCTGCATGGTCAGTATAACAGGGGTACCGAGTAAGGACCCACGCCAGACGAATGGCCCCCAAACCCGAGGGTGTAGCCACGTTCCGAGAAAACATGAGCCACTCCTGGTGGTCTGGTTATGACTGGCGTAGAACTCTTATTTACCTACTCACAAATGAAAAAGTGAGCCCGGCCCGCGTGGCTCAGCGGTGGAGCGTCGACTCATGAACCAAAAGGTCACTGGTTCGATTCCCAGGGTTGTGGGGTTGATCCCCAGCAGGGGGCGTGCTGGAGGCAGCCGGTCAATGACTCTCATCACTGTTTCTATCTCTCTCTCTCTCCCTTCCTCTCTCCAAAATCAATAAAGACATATTTTTTAAAAAATAACTACTAAGATAAACTTTTTTTTAAATGAAAGAATCGTGTTTCTCTCTGAAAGCCTCTGAGAAACCATAAAATGGTCAGTACGATAGCGCAGGTGTCCGATGTGGCCAAGTGGGAGGTGCAGGCAGGTGGCACGTGGCTCCTTCCTTCAAGACACCTCCTGGGCTGCACACGGGTTTTCACATTTTACAAGAATCTTCACGTAAGACACGACTTCTCAGCCTCCCAGCCCTCGTGAAGGGGGAGCAGCAGTTTAGAGAGGTGGCCAAGGACCTCAGGGCCTGGTAGGCAGGTGGCACCTAATGGTCCGACACCTCTCCAGCCTTTACCAGCTGCCTCCCTAATGCAAACCGACGCTTGTAAACCCTTTTTCGCGTGCTGACCTCACAACAAATCCAGCTCAGCCGCAAACAACTCCACTGGGCCCGACCGAGCACGGATTACACCCTTCCCTTTCCGTAGCGCATAAACTCTTCCAGGCAGCTCCAAGTCACTACTGCACGGTGCCAAGTCATTAAATGCCCTCGAAGCAAATAACAAGCACAGCTCCAGACCACGAGCCGGGCGGACCACGCTGTGCGTGTGGCCCACAGGACAGGCAGGGACACTCGCACGCACGTGCTCCTTCCCACGGGAATCTCACCGCCCGCCAGCGACAGAGACACGGGGAGGAAGAAACTCGCGCTTTCACATGCAGCCCACGAGGACCTCCTTAAAACAATCTAACACCGAGTTGGAAATGAAAATTCTTTGCCAATCTCCCCTGACCACGTGGCCTCAGTGGTGAGCTAGCTTGTTCTGAGTGATTAATAAGCCACAGACAACAGATACAGCAAACGCCTACCCTACAGGCGGAAACTACGCCTTTCTTTGAAATGTCTATGAAACATTTAAGACTGACTCTATGCCTTGCCACCGAGAAACGAAAATAAAAAGAGGCCCTCGACTTCCAAAAAAGCAGGAATTATACAGCCCAAATGCTCAACCAACAATCACATGGAAATTAGACACCGCCCGCCCCCCAGCCCCTTTGCCACTGAGAACAGATCCTCACGTGCAGAGGCTGTGGGAGAGCAAAAAGAGGGAAGAGAATCTGGAGTGTTTAAAAATCTGTTTACACTAAGCAAAGAAACATTTTAATTAAAATTTTCAAAAAGATTGCTTAAAGAATATTTATTATAAAAACACAGAGGCCCCCAGACAGCGCGCCAGAAACAGCACTGAACGGGGGAGACACTGAGGCGGAAACAGTTCCCCTCCGCACTCCAGCTGACCCCCCTTTTAAGACAAGGAAGACAAGCTTGAACTTTCTTTTTTATATTCTGCTATAAAAAGTGGCTTCATGAGCAGATCCACAGCTGCCTTGCTCAACAGCAGCTACTCAATCAACATTTGTAGAATAAGTGAACTTAAAAACATAAATTTCGATATATCGGTATATAGGGGTTGGCTAAATCCTGCACCTAAACACAATGGAATATTATATAGACATTTTAAAGGGCGAAACACAAAGTCATTCTCATGGAAATGTTTTTCGCAGCCCAATAATTAGCGCAGATTACAAAACAGTTTGCAGAGAAGAAACACGGTTGTTTCTTCTGTCCTCTCAAGAACACATGCAATGTTTAAAAATCTCTGTTTACAGGTTTGACAAACGACACTTAGTAAAAAGAACTATTTATGATTATGGAGTAACTTATAAGTCTAAGAGACAAGAAAAGAGAAACATTTTTTTCTTCTACCGTCCATTAACTTGTTTTCGCTTCAAAGTTGCACGAATGCTGCCAGGGTCACTGCATTGGCCCCCCATGGACAGTGACATGCAACCTGTGGCACCCCGCCGCCTTCTCCCTGCCATCCCGGCTGACGGCAGGTCTCGACCTGGCCTGCTATCTAAAGAAAGCCATCTGCGTGATAGTCAAATGGGACTTAAAACAGCCCTTTACTCGTCTGTGACTTCGGCGTCCGTTAGGTAGTGACACTTCTCACAGTGACACTATCTAGTTTTGAATCCCAGGGAACCTGCCTGCCCTAAAGAAATGAGGTTCCTAGTGACACTGACACAAGAAACTTCAAAGAGAATCTACCCACATTTATCTTACTTTCAAAGCGGGAACAATGTATCCAATGTTGCATCCCAAAGTAACAAATTAACCTTCAAGGGGCTGGTCTGTAACACAGCAGAAGAAAACACACATTTCGGTCTGGAAACATGAGTAAATGAAACCTTCTACTCACCTGCAATGACAGGGTCTGGGTACTGGGCTTGTCTGGCCACCGACTGTTGCTCTGCAGAGGAGGCCGGGCCCTCGCGGCCTTGGCAGCAGGAGGCAGAAAAGGCAGCGATTCCGATAGGTCCTCTGGATTCTCCCCAGCGCTCCACCACCTTGGAGAGGAAAGTCACCCTGACCTGCTGCTGCAAAGGCGGCGTGTGGCAGGGTCGCTCCCAGGATCCCTGTGGCCCTCCCCCCACCCATTACCCCGCCACCCTGCCCAAGCAGCCTTGGGGTCGGAGGGGGCCCTCTGCTTTAGGGAAGGGGGGCTGGGGCTGGGGTGAGGGCGCAGCCCCGGAGGTCCCCGGAGCGCCCCTCTAAACCCACGACATTACAACCACCACGGACTTTTTTTTTTTTTTTAGGAAGAACTTTGACATTTGGGGCACGCGGCCCCTCCTTTAAACTCTAAAAGGCGAGGAAGGGGGGGGCGTGCGTTTTCTGTCCCTGTGGGTCTGGGGTGGGCGCGGGGCGGACCCGATCCCCCGGACTTTCGCCAGCACCACCTTGGCCCCTGGAGGCGCGCAACCAGGGCCCGGGGCTCGCCCGGCCCGACCCGGGGGCCCGCCCGCGCCGGGCGCACGGAGGGCAGGTCCTCGGAGGTGCCCTGGGCGCTGAACTAACCCGCCGCGAGCTGCTCCCTCCCGACCGCGGGCGCCGAGCGCGCGGCCCGGAGAGTCGCGCTGTCGGGGCCTCGGGCTGCTCAGCTTCGGGGACCCCCGGGATCTTGGGCAACGCCCCCTCCCGTCGGCGACGCCCCAGCTCGCGCGGAGTGGAGGGCGCGCCCGACGCCCCGCCCGCTGGCCTTGCCTCCCGGGAGCGCGCGGGGACCCGAGTCTCTGAGGTCCCGGCCAAGAGCTCCGCGCGCTCCCCGCCCCAGCGACAGCCGCGGGCGCCCGACTCCGGGAGGGAGGCGGAGGGGGCGGCCCCGGGCTGCGGGCTCCCCCGCACCAACCCGCGGCGAACGCCCTCGGCCCGCGCCCCGGGCCCCGCGCATGCGCCGCCAGCCCCGCCCCTCCCCCGCCCGCCGCTCTGGGTCCCCGGGGGGGGGCCCGGCCCGCAGAGCCCTGCGCGCGCTCGCTCACCCCGAGCCCCGGGGCCCGTCCGCCGCCCGCCGTCCGCCGGGCAGCGCGCGAGGGAGGCGGCTCGGGGCCTGGCGCTAGCGGCCGCCTCCGACCCCGCGCCCGCCGCCCCCGCCCCGGGCCGCCGCGTCTCAGCCCATGCCCGGCGCCGCCCCCGCGCCCGTGCCAGCCGCGCCCCCCGCGGCACGCGCCGCCCCTCGCGCTCCTAGCCCAGCGGGGCCGCGCGGGCAGCGCGCGGGGGGCCGGCCCGGAAGCCCCGCCCCGAGGCCCCCGCGCCGACCCCGACCCCGCCCCCGCCCCGAGCTCCGGACCCGCCCCCGGGCCCCCAGCCGCGGCCCCGGGCGGGACACACCCCCAGGACCGCGGCGCCCGATTGGATGCCCGCGAGGCGGGGCGGGGCCGCGCTCTCCGGCCTCTCCTCCCGCCCCTCCTCGGCTGCACGCGTGGGGAAACTGAGGCGGGAGGGGCGGAGGGACTGCCAAGGTCAACGCGCGGGGGCGAGCAGGGCGCCGCGAGGGGACATCGCGTGCAGCCGGGCATCCGGCGCGCGCCCGAACCCGCGCACCGGGCGGGGCTGCCGTCCAGGCGGGGTGGGCACCGCGCTGCGGGACGGATGGAGGTTCCCTTCCGGCGCCCCGGCTGCGCTGGCGAGGTCCCACCTCCCTCCGG